>NC_134353.1:835058227-835709061 GCF_048569485.1 Anomaloglossus baeobatrachus | reverse complement strand
GACTGAGCCCAGAAAGTATGGGTGCAGCAGGGTGTACAGAGTCCAGGCTGGGGTGAAAATACCAAGCAGAGACATGGAGAGAGACATAGCCTAGAACGTATGGATGCAGCAGAATGTACAGAGTCCAGGATGGGGTAAAAAGACCAAGTAGAGGTATAGAAAGAGACTAAGCGCAGAAACTATTGTGCAGCAGGGTGTACACAGTCCAGGCTGGGGTGAAAAGACCAACAGAGGCATGGAGAGAGACTGAGCCTAGAAAGTATGGGTGTAGCAGAGTGTACAGATTCTAGGCTGGGGTGAAAAGAGCTAGTAGAGACATGGAGGCACATCTCTAGGAGACCCATAGCCCAGAAAGTATGAGTGCAGCAGAATGTATAGAGAAGGTGAAAAGATCAATCAGAAGCATGGAGGAAGATATCTAGAAATAACTCAGAGCTCAAAAAGTATGGGTGCAGCAGAGAACATGGCAGAGTCCAGGTTGGGGCGAAAAGATCAAGCAGAGACATGGAGATAGATCTGTAGGAGACTCAGAGCCCAGAAAGTGTATGGGTGGAGCAGAGTGCTACAGAGTTCAGACCGGGGTGAAAAGAGCAAGCAGAGACATGGAGGAGAGACTTAGAGCTCAGAAAGTATGGGTGCAGCAGAGAGTGACCGAGTCCAGGCTGGAGTGAGAAGACCAAGCAAAGACATGGGGGAAGATCTGTAGGAGACACAGAGCCTAGAAAGTATTGTTGCAGCAGAGAGGGACAGAGTCCAGACTGGGGTGCAAAAACAAAACAGAGATATGGAGAAAGACTGAGTCCAGAAAATATAGGTGCAGCAGGGTGTACAGAGTCAAGGCTGAGGTGAAAAGTCCAAGCAGAGACATGGAGAGAGTCTGAGTCCAGAAAATATGGGTGCAGCAGGCTGTACAGAGTCAAGGCTGAGGTGAAAAGTCCAAGCAGAGACATGGAGAGAGTCTGAGCCCAGAAAATATGGGTGCAGCAGAGTGTACAGAGTCAAGGCTGAGGTGAAAAGTCCAAGCAGAGTCATGGAGAGAGACTGACCCCAGAAAATATGGGTGCAGCAGGCTGTACAGAGTCAAGGCTGAGGTGAAAAGTCCAAGCAGAGTCATGGAGAGAGACTGACCCCAGAAAATATGGGTGCAGCAGGGTGTACAGAGTCAAGGCTGAGGTGAAAAGTCCAAGCAGAGTCATGGAGAGAGACTGACCCCAGAAAATATGGGTGCAGCAGGCTGTACAGAGTCAAGGCTGAGGTGAAAAGTCCAAGCAGAGTCATGGAGAGAGACTGACCCCAGAAAATATGGGTGCAGCAGGGTGTACAGAGTCAAGGCTGAGGTGAAAAGTCCAAGCAGAGTCATGGAGAGAGACTGACCCCAGAAAATATGGGTGCAGCAGGGTGTACAGAGTCAAGGCTGAGGTGAAAAGTCCAAGCAGAGCTTGGGGCAGATCTGTGCAAACCAGAGAACAGGTGCAGAAGGCAGAGATAGATCCAGAGCTGATGTGCTGAACAGGTGCAGCTTGAGGCAGGAGCTGAGCCATACAGGGGAAGGGAATTTTGGAAAAAGAGAAACTACCAAGTGAACACATAGGAGAAATATTTTGCACAGGTGAAAAGCCTGGAAGACATCACTGCACATGGGCACACAAGGCTAAGGCACAGGCTGAAGGCGCACTCTAGGGGAATCTAGGGTGCATGATGTAAAGCTAGCCTTACATTTGATATTATGTTGTGTTTTCCATGATTTCTTTGGTTTTGTGGCTGCAGATGGATAACTATCTACCTCACTTTCCATCCATTATTCATAATAGATTTCCTATGCAACTTTATAAAGCTATAGCATCTACTGCTTGTATCACAGAGCCCAGAACATGGCACAAGTAATCCCATAACTTGGGACTGCTCCATAGTCCTCATCTCCAAGTATGGCTGCATCTTGCATCACCAGAAGCACAAACACTTCCTTAATTCCTTCTACCCACTGATGGGGATTATAATTAAGCTCTCCCGTCATTCTATTACAGACCATTTGCTAACAGCCCAGGTCTGCAGATGGCAGAGGGGTAATCCTCCTGGGGACCCTGCGCCACGTCATGTGTCCCCCTCAATTCCCAGCAGGACACTTCTAATACAGAGGATGGAGGTGATGGAGTTGTCATACAGTAAAGTATCAGCAGCATCACTTACCTGTAACTAGGAGTGGTACCCACAAGCTGACACTCAGCAGGAGGAGGCTTGTCACCTCCTTAAAGATCATGTTTCTGGGTCACAACAACCAAGGTAAAGATCCCTCCAAGAAAGCCCAAGTCCTGCAGAAGAACGGAGATCTGCAGCTGATCCTCCTGTATTATTCCGTCCCCCACAGTCACTGCGTCCGATGAGCGATTTATATCCGAGTCGGTGGTCGGCGGGTGATCAGACAGTGGTCGGGGTGCTGTGTATATAAACACAGGCAGCGTGCCCCGGGATCAGACAAGTAGCTCCTACTGCTGGGAGGAAGAATGAAAAGACAAGAAGAGACTGGGAAAGAGGATGGAAAGCAGGGAATGTGGCTGCACCGCCCAGACACCTGCTCCTCCTGCTGACTTACTTCATCCTTCTCACTTGGGCTTTGCTACACTGCTCCTGCCTTAAAGGCGTCCACCCTCAGTGCAGGGCTCAGCTTGTGTGGCTGCATGGACCCCGCAGATGGCACAGGAGACCCCCAGCTCTGTGCTGCAGAGGATCCGAGCAGTGATGGCTGGGAGCTGAGGCTGGGAGGATGCTGAGGACAGGAGAGCAGTGCAGATTTACATGCACGGTGCACAACTATCCCAGTAGCATTAAACTGGTGCAGCTGATGTGCTTCACATGCAGACTGGCTGAGGCAGGCTGGAGAGGAGGGGGGAGTCCTGCACCTAGGACTGGCCTAATGCACTGGATAAATACAGAATAATCAGCAGAATAAGGGAATACATGAGGAGGGGACTGCTCACATAGCGATTACCAATACACATCCCAATCACAAATCGTCTTGATGCTATTTAAGAGGGTGTTACACGCAGCGATATCGCTAACGATGCCGGATGTGCGTCACGGAATCCATGACCCCGGCGATATATCGTTAGATCCGTCGTTGCATGTGACGGTGCCTTTAGGGTCATTCAGATGAATGCATTAAATGTCCACGTGAACATGGAACAAAGCAAGTCCATGCGATAGTTCTTCCCCAGGAATGTCTCTATACATGGACCAGTGGTTAGGGTACGCTCCCACCATCAGTGTTTGCACATAGTGTATTTTCCCAAGAAAAGAAGCAGAAATCCAGCGACACAGAAAAAACAATGTAACATGTAAAAAAACAGGTTTTAATGGATCAAGAGTTAAACATCCAGACAGTAAATTGCAAAAGTGCCCAAAATTTGCTTACAAGTTTTGTTATGCCACGGTCTGACTGGATGTTTAACTTTTGATACTCTAAAAGCTGTTTTTTTCCATCTGTTACATTGGTTTTCCTGCATCGCTGGATTTCTGCTGCTTTTCTTGGGATTGCTACATGGCCCGGACCCAGGCTATTCCGTGCTGATCCAATGAACTCCATAACAAGATTTGGGGAGTTTGCATAGTGTATTTTCAGTGCGTCCAAAGCACTGCGCTGTACACTGCAAGCACAGTGGATGAGATTCATAGCAATCCCATGCCACTGTGCTTGTTTTAAATGCTCCAGAAAGTGATATGCTGTGCAACTTTCCGAGCCGCAGCATGTCAATTTATTTTTGCAGAAACCCTAGTGTTCTCAGTGGGAGAATACAGTGAAATTATGCTGCGCCCAGAGTCCTAATCATGGGCAAGGACAGTGTATTCTCCCACACAGGAGACTAACATCTCTAGAAGAGAAAGCACCCTGCCTCCAGAATGCACCCTTATCCGGATCGTGTGCACGTACAGCACATTGTGCGTCCCAGGACACTAGTGTGGCGCCCCTGAGGCTTCCGTCACCACAGAGGTACTGCACCTCAGCCAGAGGTGTGGTATCCCATGCTGGATAAGAAGGGGGTCAGCTACCAGTTCACAGACAAAACCTGCACACACCAATTGTTAGGTCACACACCGGGTAAGGGTTTAAGGCACGTACTCCATTAATGCTGAGAAGCAGCGACCAGTATACCTGGTTATGGATCATTAAGTCCCATTCACTGTCCTAGAGGGGTGGAGCCTGGCAAGAGGGGAGTGTGGGAGGAATCAGTGGGGTAGTTGGAGAACCTGTTAGAACCTGCCAGGTCTGGTCAGAGTGAGTTTTCAGTCAGACAAAACTTGACAGTTGACACGAGTCAGTCAGAGAGAAGGAGTCTAGTCAGAAGGAGGAGTAAAAGACTGTGGTTCATGGTAAAGACCCTGCGTTCCAGCTAGACCCAGGTGACACCAAGAGAAGGGGTTCCAGAGTGCCACGGACGTGCGAGAGGCCTCCGTGGGCTTTTTCCACCAAAAACACCTGGGTGGAGGAATCTGGCTGCAATAACGGGGACGGTCCCCAGGCAAAAGGAAGAGAGACGTTTCTTTTAGCAATCCAATGGCCCGGGTGATTACTGTAGGTACCTGAGGCCACAACCTGCCACCCGTCCTCTGCAAGGGAGGCTTAAAAAGGACCATGGTCACCCTTTAGTCAGGGCTCGGTGGCGGAGGCGCAGGACAGTTCAGCGAAGGTCAGCGCAAGAGAGAGACGGCCAGGAGAGGAACATTGAGGGGTGCACCGGTACTGACCCTTGACCTGCTCAGGATCGGCGGAGACCCGCAACAGTGAATACTGGCACACCATGGGGAAACCAGTCAGCTGCAGTATTGGAACCGACTATGAGTAAAACATCTTGACTGCAAAGCCTTGTGTCGTCTGCTTCTTCCTGCGCCCCATCCATTTCCATTATAGACTTTCCTAACGGTCGCCCCGGGGTTACCCGCTCCACCTGTGGGGAGCAAGAAACACCTCAGCTGCCACAACACCATCCCCGGAGGTCCCGTCCAGGAGCCGCAGCACCATAGCCGCAAAAACCACAGGTGGCGTCACAAACCTTTATTTAATATTTAACTATAACTCCCATCATCATCATCTTCCTCATCTCCCCTTATTATTAAAAGACACCGCCAGGGTCACGGAGCCAGACCCCCACCACCACTGACATCCTCGGACTAGTCCGGCCCGATTCCAAGTGCCCCCGGCCCTGGGACGGGCGTGTCACTAACATATCCAGAAGAGAAAGTATAATGCTTCCAGAACACTCCCTCATCCGGATGTGGGTACGTACAGCGCATGTATCACAGGCAGAGGGGACGCTGCGCTCGCTAACGCTCGGGTCCGGCGCTGCTGCTGCTGCTCGGTGGCTCGAGCGGTGGGCCGGATCCGCTCCTCGCCCGTGAGTGAAAAGGGGCTTGGTTTGTTTTGGGGATTTAGTCCGTGACGCCACCCACGGGTTGTGGTGAAGATGCGCACCACCGCTGCTGGTGACGGGGATCCCGTGAGCTATGGTAGGGAGCAGCTGGGATGTTGTTTTCCCCCTCCGTGGGTAGGGGTTGGTGGTCCCGGGGCCCGGTGGTGTGACGGGGAGGCAGGGTCGGTGAGGTGCAGGGTTGCCGGGACAGCGCGGCGCGGTGCCGGATGGCACGGGTGTACTCACTCAGCAAAAGAGGCACAAAGTCTCCGGTAAACCAAACGGCTGGATGGACGGGTCCCGCAGCCGGCTGCAGTGTCTCTCCCCGGACAGGTGATGGTGGCTGTCTCTCCCTGCACCTTTGTGTACTGTGTTGACTCCAATGGCTTCCCAACGGTAGTCCGCTCCCCGGTGTATAGATACCGGAGAAGCCCGTTTTGCCCGCAGGCGCTGGCCCTTGGATTTCTAGCCGGTGGCGGTGGCTGTATATCCTCACGGTGTGAGCGGTTGCCTTCAATTGGGACTTGGTTGTTAGGAATAGAGATGAGCGAACCGGTCCCGGTTCGGCTCGAGGCGGTTCGCCGAACGGGGGGTCTGGCTCGAGTTCGGCTCGTCGAACGTTCGACGAACCGAACTCGAGCCCATAGGAAACAATGGCAGGCAATCACAAACACAGTAAAACACCTAGAAAACACCCTCAAAGGTGTCCAAAAGGTGACAAACAACTCACAACACAACACAAACACATGGGAAAGTGACAAGGACATGTACTCATGCGAAAACAAAACAGCTGGACAAGGAAAAAGAGGAGGACACACAGATATAGGCATGGCACGCCCTTCTAAAGTCATGTAAAACACCGCAAGGTGACTCCAAGCGGAGTCTCCCTTTTTTCCAAAAATTGGGCCCCACACACCCACCCCTTCAGTGGCAGCAGTTGTGCCCCAGTTGTACACTTCACAGCTAGATTTGCATCAAGCACATTCAAAAATACGCCATTCTTATCCGTCCCCAGGATGACACCGGGGTAGGTAGCAAAGTCTTTCCTGATCCCAGCTCTGTTCATCTTGGCTTCTTTTAAAAACACAGCAAGCAAGGGTTACTCCAAGCGGAGTCTCCCTTTTTTCCAAAAATTGGGCCCCACACACACCCACCCCTTCAGTGGCAGCACTTGGGCCCCAGTTGTACACTTCACAGCTAGATTTGCATCAAGCACATTCAAAAATACGCTATTCTTAACCGTCCCCAGGATGACACCGGGGTAGGTAGCAAAGTCTTTCCTGATCCCAGCTCTGTTCATCTTGGCTTCTTTTAAAAACACAGCAAGCAAGGGTTACTCCAAGCGGAGTCTCCCTTTTTTCCAAAAATTGGGCCACACAGACACCCACCCCATCAGTGGCAGCACTTGGGCCCTAGTTGCAAACAGGATGTTTTGATTTGCATCAAGCACATTCAAAAATACGCTATTCTTAGCCGTCCACAGGATGACACCGGGGTAGGTAGCAAAGTCTTTCCTGATCCCAGCTCTGTTCATCTTGGCTTCTTTTAAAAACACAGCAAGCAAGGGTTACTCCAAGCGGAGTCTCCCTTTTTTCCAAAAATTGGGCCACACAGACACCCACCCCATCAGTGGCAGCACTTGGGCCCTAGTTGCAAACAGGATGTTTTGATTTGCATCAAGCACATTCAAAAATACGCTATTCTTAGCCGTCCCCAGGATGACACCGGGGTAGGTAGCAAAGTCTTTGCTGACCCATGACTTGTTCATCTTGGCTTCTTTTAAAAACAATGTAAGCAAGGGTTACTCCAAGCGGAGTCTCCCTTTTTTCCAAAAATTGGGCCACACAGACACCCACCCCATCAGTGGCAGCACTTGGGCCCTAGTTGCAAACAGGATGTTTTGATTTGCATCAAGCACATTCAAAAATACGCTATTCTTAGCCGTCCCCAGGATGACACCGGGGTAGGTAGCAAAGTCTTTGCTGACCCATGACTTGTTCATCTTGGCTTCTTTTAAAAACAATGTAAGCAAGGGTTACTCCAAGCGGAGTCTCCCTTTTTTCCAAAAATTGGGCCACACAGACACCCACCCCATCAGTGGCAGCACTTGGGCCCTAGTTGCAAACAGGATGTTTTGATTTGCATCAAGCACATTCAAAAATACGCTATTCTTAGCCGTCCCCAGGATGACACTGGGGTAGGTAGCAAAGTCTTTGCTGACCCATGACTTGTTCATCTTGGCTTCTTTTAAAAACAATGTAAGCAAGGGTTACTCCAAGCGGAGTCTCCCTTTTTTCCAAAAATTGGGCCACACAGACACCCACCCCATCAGTGGCAGCACTTGGGCCCTAGTTGCAAACAGGATGTTTTGATTTGCATCAAGCACATTCAAAAATACGCTATTCTTAGCCGTCCCCAGGATGACACCGGGGTAGGTAGCAAAGTCTTTCCTGATCCCAGCTCTGTTCATCTTGGCTTCTTTTAAAAACACAGCAAGCAAGGGTTACTCCAAGCGGAGTCTCCCTTTTTTCCAAAAATTGGGCCACACAGACACCCACCCCATCAGTGGCAGCACTTGGGCCCTAGTTGCAAACAGGATGTTTTGATTTGCATCAAGCACATTCAAAAATACGCTATTCTTAGCCGTCCACAGGATGACACCGGGGTAGGTAGCAAAGTCTTTCCTGATCCCAGCTCTGTTCATCTTGGCTTCTTTTAAAAACACAGCAAGCAAGGGTTACTCCAAGCGGAGTCTCCCTTTTTTCCAAAAATTGGGCCCCACACACACCCACCCCTTCAGTGGCAGCACTTGGGCCCCAGTTGTACACTTCACAGCTAGATTTGCATCAAGCACATTCAAAAATACGCTATTCTTAACCGTCCCCAGGATGACACCGGGGTAGGTAGCAAAGTCTTTCCTGATCCCAGCTCTGTTCATCTTGGCTTCTTTTAAAAACACAGCAAGCAAGGGTTACTCCAAGCGGAGTCTCCCTTTTTTCCAAAAATTGGGCCCCACACACACCCACCCCTTCAGTGGCAGCACTTGGGCCCCAGTTGTACACTTCACAGCTAGATTTGCATCAAGCACATTCAAAAATACGCTATTCTTAACCGTCCCCAGGATGACACCGGGGTAGGTAGCAAAGTCTTTCCTGATCCCAGCTCTGTTCATCTTGGCTTCTTTTAAAAACACAGCAAGCAAGGGTTACTCCAAGCGGAGTCTCCCTTTTTTCCAAAAATTGGGCCACACAGACACCCACCCCATCAGTGGCAGCACTTGGGCCCTAGTTGCAAACAGGATGTTTTGATTTGCATCAAGCACATTCAAAAATACGCTATTCTTAGCCGTCCACAGGATGACACCGGGGTAGGTAGCAAAGTCTTTCCTGATCCCAGCTCTGTTCATCTTGGCTTCTTTTAAAAACACAGCAAGCAAGGGTTACTCCAAGCGGAGTCTCCCTTTTTTCCAAAAATTGGGCCACACAGACACCCACCCCATCAGTGGCAGCACTTGGGCCCTAGTTGCAAACAGGATGTTTTGATTTGCATCAAGCACATTCAAAAATACGCTATTCTTAGCCGTCCACAGGATGACACCGGGGTAGGTAGCAAAGTCTTTCCTGATCCCAGCTCTGTTCATCTTGGCTTCTTTTAAAAACACAGCAAGCAAGGGTTACTCCAAGCGGAGTCTCCCTTTTTTCCAAAAATTGGGCCACACAGACACCCACCCCATCAGTGGCAGCACTTGGGCCCTAGTTGCAAACAGGATGTTTTGATTTGCATCAAGCACATTCAAAAATACGCTATTCTTAGCCGTCCACAGGATGACACCGGGGTAGGTAGCAAAGTCTTTCCTGATCCCAGCTCTGTTCATCTTGGCTTCTTTTAAAAACACAGCAAGCAAGGGTTACTCCAAGCGGAGTCTCCCTTTTTTCCAAAAATTGGGCCACACAGACACCCACCCCATCAGTGGCAGCACTTGGGCCCTAGTTGCAAACAGGATGTTTTGATTTGCATCAAGCACATTCAAAAATACGCTATTCTTAGCCGTCCACAGGATGACACCGGGGTAGGTAGCAAAGTCTTTCCTGATCCCAGCTCTGTTCATCTTGGCTTCTTTTAAAAACACAGCAAGCAAGGGTTACTCCAAGCGGAGTCTCCCTTTTTTCCAAAAATTGGGCCACACAGACACCCACCCCATCAGTGGCAGCACTTGGGCCCTAGTTGCAAACAGGATGTTTTGATTTGCATCAAGCACATTCAAAAATACGCTATTCTTAGCCGTCCCCAGGATGACACCGGGGTAGGTAGCAAAGTCTTTCCTGATCCCAGCTCTGTTCATCTTGGCTTCTTTTAAAAACACAGCAAGCAAGGGTTACTCCAAGCGGAGTCTCCCTTTTTTCCAAAAATTGGGCCACACAGACACCCACCCCATCAGTGGCAGCACTTGGGCCCTAGTTGCAAACAGGATGTTTTGATTTGCATCAAGCACATTCCAAATCCACAAGCATTTACTCTCCCCAGGATGACACAGGGGTAGTAAATTCCTTCTGGATCCATGACTTGTTCATTTTGATGAACGTCAGTCTGTCCACATTGTCACTGGACAGACGCGTGCGCTTATCTGTCAGCACACACCCAGCAGCACTGAATACACGTTCAGAGACAACGCTGGCAGCTGGACACGACAAAATCTCCAAGGCGTAAGTTGCGAGCTCTGGCCATTTTTGTAGGTTTGAAGCCCAAAAGGAGCAAGGCTCCAGTTGCACAGTCATGGCATCGATGTTCATTTGGAGATACTCCTGTATCATCCTCTCCAGCCGTTGACTATGTGTCAGACTTGTTGTCTCTGGTGGCCTTGCAAAAGAGGGTCTAAAAAAATTATGAAAAGATTCCATAAAATTGCTGTTACCGGCACCAGAAAAGGTCCTACTGGTACGGGTAGACTGTTGAAGATGACGAGACCGTCCCATGTTTGTCAAGTTACAACTGGGAGATTCACTCCCTGCACCTGCACGGTTGTTTGGTGGAAAAGCCGAGCTAAGATCTAGTAACAGCTTCTGCTGATACTCCTGCATACGTGCGTCCCTTTCTATGGCTGGAATTATGTCACAAAATTTGGACTTGTACCGGGGATCTAATAGTGTGGCAATCCAGTAGTCATCATCACTTCTAATTTTGACAATACGACTGTCATGTTGGAGGTAGTGCAACAAAAAGGCACTCATGTGTCTTGCGCAGCCATGCGGACCAAGTCCATGCTGTGTTTGTGGCATAGAGGTGCTACCCGTTCTTTCTTCCTCTGACATCTGACCCCAACCTCTTTCAACTGAAATTTGACCAAGGTCTCCCTCATCCGCTGAGTCTTCCATGTCCATGGACAGTTCGTCCTCCATTTCTTCATGTTCTCCTGCACCTTGCTCAACATTTCGCCTGCTACTATGCGCCCTTGTCGATCCCTGTCCCCCATGGTCCCATGCCTGCTGCGTTGGTGATGATGAACGTCTGGACCTTCGTGATGTTGTTGTCCCTTGCGCATATGAATCCTCCTGTAGTTCCTCCCCTTCATGTTGTCCCACCCCCTGACTCCGAATAGTGTTTAGCGTGTGCTCCAGCATGTAAATGACTGGAATCGTCATGCTGATAATGGCATTGTCAGAGCTAAACATATTCGTCGCCATGTCGAAACTGTGCAGAAGGGTGCATAGGTCCTTGATCTGAGACCACTCCATCAGGGTGATCTGCCCCACCTCTGCATCTCGTTGGCCCAGGCTATACGTCATGACGTATTGCACCAGGGCTCTGCGGTGCTGCCACAGTCGCTGTAACATGTGGAGAGTTGAATTCCAGCGTGTCGCCACATCGCATTTCAGGCGATGAACCGGCAGGCCGAAAGACTTCTGGAGCGATGCAAGTCGCTCTGCTGCGGCGCTTGAACGGCGGAAGTGAGCTGACAGTTTTCGTGCCCTGTTCAGAAGGCCATCTAGGCCGGGATAGTGTGTTAAAAATTGCTGCACGACAAGGTTCAACACGTGAGCCATACAAGGTACGTGTGTCACCTTGCCCAGGCGAAGTGCCGCACCCAGGTTTGCAGCATTGTCGCACACGGCCTTACCAGGCTGCAGTTTGAGTGGAGACAACCATTTATTAAACTCGGACCGCAAAGCTGACCACAACTCCTCAGCTGTGTGACTCTTATTACCAAGACATGTCAAGCTAAAGACCGCCTGATGCCGTTGCGCTCTGCTGCCAGCATAGTAATGAGGGGTGCGTGATTCCTTCTGCGCAGTGAGAACGCTGGTGGCCTGACCAGGCAGGCTTGGGGCGGAGGTGGAGGACCCAGATGAGGTGGAGGATGCAGAAGCAGTGGCGGAACTTGGACAGACAGAGGATTGACACACAAGTCGTGGGGACGGCAAGACTTGTGCAGCAGACCCTTCACCATCTATCACCATAGTTACCCAGTGCCCAGTCAGCGACATGTAACGTCCCTGTCCATGCTTACTGGTCCAAGTATCGGTGGTGAAATGCACCCGTTCACACACAGAGTTTCTCAAGGAAGCGGTGATGTTGTGTGCGACATGCTGGTGTAGCGCGGGCACACCTTTCTTAGAGAAGTAGTGGCGACTAGGCATCTGGTACTGGGGCACAGCGACAGACATAAGGTCTCTAAAATCCTGTGTGTCCACTAGGCGGAAAGGCAGCATTTCGGTAGCCAACAGCTTACAGAGGGATAGAGTCAACCTCTTAGCTTTGTCATGGGTCGGAGGAAGTGGCCTTTTATTTGACCACATCTGAGGGACAGAGATCTGGCTGCTGTGTGTAGACGGTGTTGAGTAGGGTGTCCCTGGAAAAATGCAGGTTTGTGAGGAAAGTGCAGGCGGAGACATGATGTTGCCTTCATCCAACGTTGGTGCTATCGATGTCTGAGAGAGCTGTACACACTCACTTGTTTCCCCTTCCAAACCAACTGACGACCTTACAAGCAAACTGCCTGTTGCGGTTACAGTGGTGGAAGTTTTGCGTGGAAAAACAGGTGTGGCAGCTGTCCCCACAGTCCTAGAAGATGAAGAGCGCGCGGATGCAGTGGAAGGGGCGGGCGGTGGATGGTTCGCTCCGCTAGGCCGCATTGCAGCACGGTGAGCTTCCCACCGGGACTTATGATATTTATTCATGTGACGATTCATGGAAGAAGTTGTCAAACTGCTGAGCTTTTGACCTCTACTAAGAGAATCATGACAAATGTTACATATCACATGAGTTGGGCGATCTTTTTCGATGTGAAAAAAGGACCAGGCTAGGCAAGGCTTAGAGGCCATGCGACCTGTTGATCCACCCCGAATAATGCTCATAGGCAGAGTGGTGGCTGAGGATGCAGTTGTAGACGTGCTACCAGTGCTCCGACTCTGTCCAGGAAGGCGCAAGGTAACTTCGTCGTCGGTTGCATCCTCCTCCACCGCCTCTGTTGACCTCCTCGAGTGCCTGACTGGGGGTTGACAGTAGGTGGGATCTAGAACGTCATCATCAATTGTTGTGTTTGCACTCCCCTCCCCCTCAGACCGAGCCTCTTCTTGCCCTGACGGAATATTTAAGTTGTCATCCCAATCGGGTATCTGCGTCTCATCTTCATCAGTATGTTCCTCATTGTCTATAACCACAGGTGTTACAGTTTGTGACAAAGGGTCAACATTATGCTCAGAAACTTGGTCCTCACGGCCTGAATCTGAGTCACAAAGGTTCTGGGCATCACTGCAGACCATTTCCTGTTCTGTACTCACTGTAGCTTGGGAGCAGACCTCTGATTCCCAGGCTATAGTGTGACTGAACAGCTCTGCAGACTCAGCCATCTCAGTTCCACCATACTGTGCAGGGCTGATGGAGACTTCAGAGCTGGGAGAAATCAAGTGTGATTGGGATGACAACTCAGAGGACTGGTGTTTTTTGGATGCGGTACTTGAAGTGGCTGAGAGGGCACTTGTTGGACCACTTGAGATCCATTCAAGCATTTTCCTTTTTTGCCCATCATCTACCTTTCTTCCTGTTGTTCGTGTCCGTAAAAAAGGGAGCACATCGGATTGTCCACGGTAAGTAGTAGACATCTTACTTTTGCTGGTAGATGGTCTATCTTCAGCAGATGATAATGGAGCTTTGCCACCTTCCCCACGGACAAAACCTTTTTTGCCTTTTCCACCACGCCTCTTCCCCTTTCCACCAGCATCTGTCATTTTGCCACTCATGTTGATTGCGACAAGATTGTGGACTGAAAATGTGGTAGTAAAAATTGAGAGGTGGTGAAGATTGCAGTGGTGGTCTAGCTTTATTAACAGCAGAATAATAAAGAATAAATATCCCTGACAATGCAACTTAGTTATAATTAGTTGGAGTGTGCAACGCAGGCAGACGTGCTGCAAATGTCTTTGCACTAGTGGGACTATAGCAAAGTCCAATAGCCACGTATAGGATGCCACTAGGTACACTGAGTGTTTGCTAGTATAATGGCTTGGTTAGAATGAGTTGTAGTGTGCAACGCAGGCAGACGCGCTCTGCAAATGTCTTTGCACTAGTGGGACTATAGCAAAGTCCAATAGCCACGTATAGGATGCCACTAGGTACACTGAGTGTTTGCTAGTATAATGGCTTGGTTAGAATGAGTTGTAGTGTGCAACGCAGGCAGACGCGCTCTGCAAATGTCTTTGCACTAGTGTGACTATAGCAAAGTCCAATAGCCACGTATAGGATGCCACTAGGTACACTGAGTGTTTGCTAGTATAATGGCTTGGTTAGAATGAGTTGTAGTGTGCAACGCAGGCAGACGCGCTCTGCAAATGTCTTTGCACTAGTGGGACTATAGCAAAGTCCAATAGCCACGTATAGGATGCCACTAGGTACACTGAGTGTTTGCTAGTATAATGGCTTGGTTAGAATGAGTTGTAGTGTGCAACGCAGGCAGACGCGCTCTGCAAATGTCTTTGCACTAGTGGGACTATAGCAAAGTCCAATAGCCACGTATAGGATGCCACTAGGTACACTGAGTGTTTGCTAGTATAATGGCTTGGTTAGAATGAGTTGTAGTGTGCAACGCAGGCAGACGCGCTCTGCAAATGTCTTTGCACTAGTGGGACTATAGCAAAGTCCAATAGCCACGTATAGGATGCCACTAGGTACACTGAGTGTTTGCTAGTATAATGGCTTGGTTAGAATGAGTTGTAGTGTGCAACGCAGGCAGACGCGCTCTGCAAATGTCTTTGCACTAGTGGGACTATAGCAAAGTCCAATAGCCACGTATAGGATGCCACTAGGTACACTGAGTGTTTGCTAGTATAATGGCTTGGTTAGAATGAGTTGTAGTGTGCAACGCAGGCAGACGCGCTCTGCAAATGTCTTTGCACTAGTGGGACTATAGCAAAGTCCAATAGCCACGTATAGGATGCCACTAGGTACACTGAGTGTTTGCTAGTATAATGGCTTGGTTAGAATGAGTTGTAGTGTGCAACGCAGGCAGACGCGCTCTGCAAATGTCTTTGCACTAGTGGGACTATAGCAAAGTCCAATAGCCACGTATAGGATGCCACTAGGTACACTGAGTGTTTGCTAGTATAATGGCTTGGTTAGAATGAGTTGTAGTGTGCAACGCAGGCAGACGCGCTCTGCAAATGTCTTTGCACTAGTGGGACTATAGCAAAGTCCAATAGCCACGTATAGGATGCCACTAGGTACACTGAGTGTTTGCTAGTATAATGGCTTGGTTAGAATGAGTTGTAGTGTGCAACGCAGGCAGACGCGCTCTGCAAATGTCTTTGCACTAGTGGGACTATAGCAAAGTCCAATAGCCACGTATAGGATGCCACTAGGTACACTGAGTGTTTGCTAGTATAATGGCTTGGTTAGAATGAGTTGTAGTGTGCAACGCAGGCAGACGCGCTCTGCAAATGTCTTTGCACTAGTGGGACTATAGCAAAGTCCAATAGCCACGTATAGGATGCCACTAGGTACACTGAGTGTTTGCTAGTATAATGGCTTGGTTAGAATGAGTTGTAGTGTGCAACGCAGGCAGACGCGCTCTGCAAATGTCTTTGCACTAGTGGGACTATAGCAAAGTCCAATAGCCACGTATAGGATGCCACTAGGTACACTGAGTGTTTGCTAGTATAATGGCTTGGTTAGAATGAGTTGTAGTGTGCAACGCAGGCAGACGCGCTCTGCAAATGTCTTTGCACTAGTGGGACTATAGCAAAGTCCAATAGCCACGTATAGGATGCCACTAGGTACACTGAGTGTTTGCTAGTATAATGGCTTGGTTAGAATGAGTTGTAGTGTGCAACGCAGGCAGACGCGCTCTGCAAATGTCTTTGCACTAGTGGGACTATAGCAAAGTCCAATAGCCACGTATAGGATGCCACTAGGTACACTGAGTGTTTGCTAGTATAATGGCTTGGTTAGAATGAGTTGTAGTGTGCAACGCAGGCAGACGCGCTCTGCAAATGTCTTTGCACTAGTGGGACTATAGCAAAGTCCAATAGCCACGTATAGGATGCCACTAGGTACACTGAGTGTTTGCTAGTATAATGGCTTGGTTAGAATGAGTTGTAGTGTGCAACGCAGGCAGACGCGCTCTGCAAATGTCTTTGCACTAGTGGGACTATAGCAAAGTCCAATAGCCACGTATAGGATGCCACTAGGTACACTGAGTGTTTGCTAGTATAATGGCTTGGTTAGAATGAGTTGTAGTGTGCAACGCAGGCAGACGCGCTCTGCAAATGTCTTTGCACTAGTGGGACTATAGCAAAGTCCAATAGCCACGTATAGGATGCCACTAGGTACACTGAGTGTTTGCTAGTATAATGGCTTGGTTAGAATGAGTTGTAGTGTGCAACGCAGGCAGACGCGCTCTGCAAATGTCTTTGCACTAGTGGGACTATAGCAAAGTCCAATAGCCACGTATAGGATGCCACTAGGTACACTGAGTGTTTGCTAGTATAATGGCTTGGTTAGAATGAGTTGTAGTGTGCAACGCAGGCAGACGCGCTCTGCAAATGTCTTTGCACTAGTGGGACTATAGCAAAGTCCAATAGCCACGTATAGGATGCCACTAGGTACACTGAGTGTTTGCTAGTATAATGGCTTGGTTAGAATGAGTTGTAGTGTGCAACGCAGGCAGACGCGCTCTGCAAATGTCTTTGCACTAGTGGGACTATAGCAAAGTCCAATAGCCACGTATAGGATGCCACTAGGTACACTGAGTGTTTGCTAGTATAATGGCTTGGTTAGAATGAGTTGTAGTGTGCAACGCAGGCAGACGCGCTCTGCAAATGTCTTTGCACTAGTGGGACTATAGCAAAGTCCAATAGCCACGTATAGGATGCCACTAGGTACACTGAGTGTTTGCTAGTATAATGGCTTGGTTAGAATGAGTTGTAGTGTGCAACGCAGGCAGACGCGCTCTGCAAATGTCTTTGCACTAGTGGGACTATAGCAAAGTCCAATAGCCACGTATAGGATGCCACTAGGTACACTGAGTGTTTGCTAGTATAATGGCTTGGTTAGAATGAGTTGTAGTGTGCAACGCAGGCAGACGCGCTCTGCAAATGTCTTTGCACTAGTGGGACTATAGCAAAGTCCAATAGCCACGTATAGGATGCCACTAGGTACACTGAGTGTTTGCTAGTATAATGGCTTAGTTATCAGTTGGAGTGTGCAGAGGACAAGAGGGTACAGTGGCAGGATTGTGGTGCTCTGGGTAGAGGAATGGAAGACTGCCTTTCTATTCCCTCCTAATGGTGAAATGCAGGTAGGAAATCCCTGACCTGGGCTACACAGACGCTGTTGCTGTTTGCAGGACCTGTCACCTATGGCTCTCTGACCCTGCCGGTTGGAGCCCTTAAAAGGACTGCTATAAAGTGCTCTCCCTAAGCTGTCTAACGCTGTGTATGCAGCGCATACAGCTGTATCGGCTATAGGACTCAGGAAGACGGAGCTGCGACAGTGATGTCTGACACCAAAGACGCAGAAGGCAGATAATGGCGTCCGTGAAGAAAATGTCCGGTTTTATAATGCAGGGACATGTGACATGCAGATCCTATCACACATGCCGTTGCTTCTCTGGCTCAAAGTCCACTTAGCTGTGTGTGTGTCTGGGATTGGCTGACATGCTGGCCCGCCCCACAAGACGCGCGCGCTTAGGGAAGGAAGACAAGAAAAAAAAAAAAAAAAAATGGCGATCGCCATTATAGAAACAGCAGTGATCTGAAGGCGCTGTTCACGCACACTATACACTGAAATGTGATAATAGTTTGATTCACAGAGTGACTTACACTATTACAGCAGAAACCAAGCTATGATTTAGCTGTTTTTTGGCTGCTAGAACCGTTCTCGAACGTTTCTAGAACTACCGAGCTTTTGCAAAAAGCTCGAGTTCTAGTTCGATCTAGAACATGCCCCAAAATCACTCGAGCCGCGAACTGGAGAACCACGAACCACGAACCGCGCTCAACTCTAGTTAGGAACCCCGGGGGTTCCTGTCACATTTGGATTTGACTATTAACGGTGGCTCCAAGCCTGGTCGGGGTCCGATGGCTCTGCCTGGTTGTGCTTAGCTTCACTCCGTTCCCCGGTCCCGTACCGATGGGCCACCGTCCAGCCCCGGTCCTTACGGCTCTGCGGAGTTCCACCAACTCCTGCAGATGGCCACCACCGTCTGCCAACCTTGCTGTCAGTGCCTGGGCTCCGACCCAGACACCTCAAGTGTTTACTCCTCTCACTTTAACCTCCAAGACTGATCTGTCACTTTTCCCGCCTCCAGGCCTGTGAACTCCTTGGTGGGTGGGGGCCAACCGCCTGGCTCCGCCCCACCTGGTGTGGACATCAGACCCTGGAGGGAGGCAACAAGGGTTTTGTGTCTGACTAATGTAACTGTCTGGGGGGGTTGTGTGTGTTTTGTCTATGGCTACCTGGCTAGTCCAGGGCGCCACACATGCTACCACCAATGACGCTAGCATCTCCGGAATAGAAAGTGCCCTGCGTCCAGAATGCTCCCCTATCCTGATCGTGGGCACATACAATGCGTTCTATGGCCCAGGATGCTAGCGTCTCTGGAAGACAAATTATGCTGCACCCAGAATCTAGATCATTAGCATGGATAGTGCGTTCTCCCGCACAGTACACTAGCATATCTGGAAGAGAAAGTGTGCTGCTTCCAGAATGCACCCTCATCCAGATCGTGAGCACATACAGCATGTTCTCCTGCTGTGTCCTGCTAGTGTCTCTGGAAGAAAAAGTACACTGCATCCAGAACACTCCCCCATCCAGATTGTGGGCATGTATTGTGCATTCTCTGGCCCAGAACGCTAGTGTATCCAGAAGAGAAAGTATGCAGCTTCCAGAATGCTCCCTCATCTGCATCATGGGCACATACAGCACATTCTCCTGCTTTGGACACTAGCATCCCTGGAAGAGAAAGTGCCTTGCATCCAGAACATTCCCTTATCCAAATGATGGGCACATACAGCACACTTTCCCACCCAGGACGCTTACATCCCCAGAAAAGAAAGTATGTTGCGTCCAGAACGCTCTCTCATCCAGACCATAGGTACATACAGTGCGTGATCCCACACAGTACGCTAGTGTCTGCAGAAGAGAAAGTACACTGCGCCCAGAATCTTTATCATGGACACGGATAGTGCGTTCTCCCACACAGGACACTCGTATATTAAGAAGAGAAAGTGCGCTGCTTCCAGAATGCTCCCTCATTCGGATCGTGGGCACGGACAGTGTGTTCTCCCGCCCAAAATGCAAGCATCTCCGGAAGAGAAACTACACTTTCCAGAACGCTCTCTCATCTGGATCATAGGTGCACAGACAGCGCGTTCTCCAGCTCATTACTCTAGTGCATGGGTCCCCAATTCCAGTCCTCAAGGGCCGCCAACAGTGCATGTTTTCAGGATTTCCTTAGTATTGCACATGTGATAATTTAATCACCTGCACAGTTGATGATTCCAACACCCATGCTATGCTAAGGAAATCCTGAAAACATGCACTGTTGGCGGCCCTCGAGGACTGGAGTTGGGGAACCTTGCTCTAGTGTCTCCAGAAGAAAAAGTATGCTGCATCCAGAATACTCCCTTATCTAGATCGTGGGCACATACAGCACGTTCTCCAGCTCAGGACTCTAGTGTCACCAGAAGAGAAAGAATGCTGCTTCCAGAACACTCCTTTATCTGGATTGTGGCCACATACCCTAAAACATCACAGCATGCACTACTTTGATCCATATTCTGTAGCAGACTCACCAATTATAAGTCAATGAGTGCATAAAAATACAGGTTACCATCCATATATAATGCGTTTTTTTTCACGAATACATTACAATTATATAGACAGATAAATGTGTTTGACCTTTATTATTTACTAGCTGTAGCACCCGGCGTTGCCCGGGATAGTAACTATGTCTTTCCCAGTCCATCCCCGTTTCCCCCCTCCAGTCCATCCCCGTGTCACCTCCAAGTCCATCCCCGTCTCCCCCGCTAGTCCGTCCCCATCTCCCCTCCAGTCTGTCCCCGTTGCCTCCCCCCCAGTCGGTCCCCATCTCCCTCCCAGTCCGTCCCCGTCTCCTTCCCCTTCCATCCCTGTGTCCTTCACCCATCCGTACCCCGTCTCCTTCCCCGTCTGTCCCCCGTATCTTTCCCCGTCCATCCCCTGTCCATTCTCGTCTCCTTCCACGTCCGTCCCTGTCTCCCTCTCCGCCCATCCCCATCTCCTTCCCCTTCCATCCCTGTGTCCTTCACCCATCCGTCCCCCGTCTCCTTCCCCGTCCGTCCCCCGTATCTTTCCCCGTCCATCCCCCGTCTCTTTCCCTGTCCGTCCCCCATCTCTTTCCCCATCCATCTCCCGTCTCTTTCCCCCGTCCGTCCCCCGTCTCTTTCCCCCGTCCATCCCCCGTCTGGCCCCGTCTATCCGCCGTCTGCCCCCCGTCTATCCCCCGTCCGTCCCCCGTCTCTTTCCCCCGTCCGTCCCTATCCATCTCTTTCCCTGACTGCATTTTGACATAACGTTCCCTGAGTCAAATGGGGTGTCTGTGCAAAATTTCGTGATTGTACATGCGACTTGGCGAATTCCTTTAGCGGCCATACACATACACACACATACACACATATATATATATACATTCAAACATACATACATTCACTCAGCTCTATATATTAGATTAAATTGTTCATGTAAAATGCAAATTCCATACCAATGTTCAAAACTGAACACGGATGTGAAAAACAGACACATGGATAGCAATACGGATGAAACATCGCCATTTTTATCTGGACGTAAAATGGAAAAGTTAGCATACAGTGGTGTGGGATGTGTGTTAGTGGCTGCAGGTCGCTGTAGTTTTTGATACTGATTTATAAAAGTGGAGGGGTGGAGGATTTGTGTAAGATAAGGATCTGATCCGGAGCCAGCAGGATGGATTCTGACACTAGTTAAATGAGGAAATATTAATATTTTAGCCATTACCTTTGAAGTTGGAACAAGGTCTGATGGTTAAAACCGATGGCACATCTATAAGTGATGACGTCGATATATGAACAGTTGGTCTCCATTGATTACACAGGTCTGCAAAGGCAAAATTATTTGGAAAGTAAGAGCTGATGTTTATATACTTTCAATCACTGAACTCCATAAAAAAAATAAAAAAATCTCCATCACTTACAGTTTTTTTCACAAACACTAAAGGGGGCTTTACACGCTACGACATCGCTAATGCGAACTCGTTGGGGTCACGGAATTGGTGACGCACATCCGGCCGCATTAGCGATGCCGTTGCGTGTGACACCGATGAGCGAATTTGCATCGTTGCTAAAACTTCGCTCATCGGCGACACGGGAGTCCATTCTCAAAAATCGTTACTGCAGCAGTAACAAGGTTGTTCCTCGTTCCTGAGGCAGCACACATAGCTCCGTGTGACACCGCAGGAACGAGGAAGCTCTCCTTACCTGCCTCCTCCCGGCCGCTATGTGAAAGGAAGGAGGTGGGCGGGACGTTACGTATCGCTCATCTCCGCCCCTCCGCTTCTATTGGGCGGCCGCTCAGTGACGTCGCTGTGACGCCGCACAGACCGCCCCCTTAGAAAGGAGGCGGTTCGCTGGTCATAGCGACGTCGCCGAGCAGGTAAGTATGTGTGACGGGTCTGGGCGATGTTGTGTGGCATGGGCAGCGATTTGCCCGTGTCGCACAACAGATGGGGGCGGGTACCCACACTAGCGATATCGGGACCGATATCGCAGTGTGTAAAGCGGCCTTTACTCCGTAGGCTTTTTCTTGCACCAGACTTTGACCCCTTCACGTGATATTTGGTGAATGATTTTTGTTTCTTTAGATTGGTTAGAAATGAATGGACGCTGTGCTGTGATTGATTGCTATGGGCAGAGAAGAGTTTCTGAAAGCTGCTACTGCACAATGGCAGCAATATGCTGTATTGCCTGTAGGGCATTCTGTGCACTTGAGGATAAATTATGAAAATTTAGACTTTAGTCTCAAGATATTTAACTACGAGGATCAAGAATGGGCAATATATGGTGATGTGAAAGATCTCTCTTGGCTCCTTGGGCAGCAAGGGGATACAGAATGTACCCATGGTTTTTGTGTAAACGGGACAACCAGGATAGGACTCATCACTGGAGCCAAAAAAGTTGGCCAACGAGAACATCTTTGCCACCTGGACTCAAGAAAATAGTTGTGGAAGCCTTACTTGATCCCGTTAAAGTTCACCTGCCACCACCCCATATTAAGACATTTGTGAAAGATCTACCAAAATGATAGATTTTAAAATACCTGTGTACCAAGTTTCAGGGATTGTCCAAAGCAAAACTGAAGGAAGGCATTTTTGTGGGTCCGGATATTTGGAAACTCATGAAGGGCGACGTGTTACAAATATGAATGTGAAGTTACATTTTTTACATTCCCATTTGGACTACTTTCCAGGAAACCTTGATGCTGTTAGCAAAGAGCAAGGAGAAAGATTTCATCAGGATATCAAGGAGATGGAACGATAATACCAATGTAGATGGAATAGAGTCAATGGCAGCCATAGACTTGGGTGAACCCTGACGTCACCGTGAACACGGCCAAAAACAGCTGAAGACTGTCGAATGACGAGCAGTGCAGTGAATACCCCCAGAATTTAATAGGACTTACAATGACGTCCTAGCCATGTGACCAGTCTGTAAGCCAATGTCTGTACAACATTCACACCAGACTGGTCACATGATTATGACTTCATGGAAGGTCCTGTAGTCAGTGGTGGTTAGCCGGGGGTACAGCAAAGATCGGACCCGGAAGCAGAAATGGCCGGGAGACAGAGTCTGCAGGACATGTGGCGGGACCTGTAAGTATAATCATAATGTTTTTTAATAATATGCTTTTTAGTTTTCACAGCCTCCGGACCCGACCTGGAACAAGAGCTTCACAGGAAAGCTCATGTTTGGGATTGTGTGCACAAACACTATGTGATCAGTACGGACCCCAAACTTTACAGTTTGGGTTTGACCATCACTAATAAGAATCAGTCAATGGATTTGAAACAATTTTCATAAACCCAAATTTTCCATGCCTGTGTTATTACTGCTTTTTAATACATGGTACAGCATTCGGTTAGCACTGCTTCACTCTTATTGTTGGGGTCTCTGAATTCTGATATACCCTGTTTGGAACTAAGAAATTAAAACTTTTACACCCATCACCAACCAACCATAGCACTAAAGAGAATCTAAGAGCAGCATAATTTAGGCACTGAGAGCCTGATTCCAAAGACATGTCACTTATTAGGCTGTGTACTGTTTCAACCCAATGAGTGTTTTCTCAGGAACAGATTATCACTGCCTGACTATGTGTCACAGGTCAGCAGTCAGGCCAATCTGTGTATCCCCGCCCCCACCACTGATTGGCAGCTCTCAGTCAATGGTGTGAGCGAGGTTACACACAGAGCAGCTTTTTGAGCACTGTTACATGTATAACTAAGGAAAAAAGGATTCTAGCAAAACTCCATCAAGCAGTTCAGTAAGTGATACACCCTTGAAATCAGGCTCTCTGCCACTACATTGCTGCTATCAGATAACATAGCAAAGACCCGCTGACAGATTCCCTTTAAAGGATATGAATACTTTCTAGCAATTTTCTTTTGAAATGTATGTATTTTAGACTAAAAATAATATTTATTTTTGGGTTTTATTAAAAAATTTGCATCATTAAAGGGGTTGTCTGGTCCAAATCCCAATCTTTGTCACTGCAGAGTAATGAATCCTCATATTGTACGCACTGTGGCCTCAGCGGGTTCGCCACTGTTAGAGCTGGAACAGCGATCACGTCACTGTGAGTATGGGATATGCCCCTCCAGAATCTGACAAGATGGGTGCGGCCTCACTGAATGCAATTACTCAAGTTGGTCCCTATCAGAACATCCGACCTGCTCGATTTGAGGACCGAGCAACAGAGGATTTTAGTGCTCGCCCATCTCTATTAAAGACCAAATACACCCCTTTATGGCAATTCTATCCCATAATGGCAATGGCCTCTTTCAGCGGGATAATATGCCCAGCCTGTAACTTACAACACTTTTATATCTGCTGCCATTGTCTTGTTGCCAGATGCCACAGGACACCTCCAGAGATTTTGTGATGTCCAAGCCTTTATGGGACACAATTGCTTTGCACACTACGATATCGCAGGTGCGATATCGGTGGGGTCAAATCGAAAGTGACGCACATCCGGCGTCGCAGTCGATATCGTAGTGTGTAAATCCTTTTTGATACGATTAACGAGCGCAAAAGCGTCGTTATCGTATCATCGGTGTAGGGTCCGGCATTTCCATTATTTGGCAGCAGCGACAGGTACGATGTTGTTCCTCATTCCTGCGGCAGGACACATCGTCGTGTGAGAAGCCGCAGGAGCGAGGAACATCTCCTACCTGCGTCACCGCATCTCACGTCGGCTCTGCGGAAGGAAGGAGGGGGTAGGGATGTTTACGTCCCGCTCATCTCCGCCCCTCCGCTTCTATTGGCCGCCTGCCGTGTGACGTCGCTATGACGCCGCACGACCCGCCCCCTTAATAATGAGGCAGGTCGCCGGCCAGAGCGACGTCGCAGGGCAGGTAAGTGCGTGTGAAGCTGGTGTAGCGATAATGTTCGCTACGCCAGCTATCACCATGATATCGCAGCTGCGACGGGGGCGGGGACTATCGCGCACGGCATCGCAGCATCGGCTTGTGATGTCGTTGTGTGCAAAGGGCCCCTAAGTGTCATGAGAAGCACTTACACAATATTTAGGTGGGTTTCATATTTGAGCCAATTCGAAGTAAAATTGGTATAGTTTAATCCTGTTATAGAAGTTTTTAACAAGCAAAAGCCTCAGATTGGGTCAGGACACACTGCTTTGATAAGGCAATGGTAAAACTACTTGTCAAGGGATGAAGGGATGGTACAGAAGCGACATTGTACAGATATGAGAAAAGAAGCCCCAATAAGTATTTCCTAGATAATAGCATATTTTTTAAGTAATTCTCTAACACGACATATACTGTTTGTACTATTAGAGGTCAAATTGCATTTATAAACAGTAGAAGGACTACATGGCAAGGTTATACCATAACTACCAGCTCCTCGATGCCGGAGAAGAAGCCGGCCGCTCACGGCTATGTCAGGAAGGCTCTTTGTTCCTTTTAATGTACAGTCCTAGAAATCTCATTGAAAGTCACAGATGTCCTTTGTCGGTGCGGCAGAATTGCTCTGTCACCTGTGAATTGTCACGGGCCCTGTGCATTGTGTGTAACACTTTCAACCCAGGCGTCCTCGTTCCTCTATTTTTACTAAGATTGCATTAAAGTTTAAAGACTTTTTTTTTTTCTGTGAATTAAATCCTTCTTTAAATGCATATTGGATGTTTAATCCTTCCAGTGCCAGCAGCACCAGCAGCGGATCCTGCACAACCCTCGGTGCCCATCTGACACTGAAGGGATTATGGAGTCTCATTCTAATTTGATTTGTATTACTTTTGTTTTATTGCATTTCAGCAGAGTCTCCCAGTATAAAGATTTAATGTATTTATAGCATTGTCTCAATTGGATATGGTATGGTAATTGTAAGAACGTTAAGCAGGAAAAGATCTGGGGCATGCTGTGAAGATGCAGAACAGTTAGCAAAACCCCATTTTAGGATATATATTCATTCCATACGGGGAAAGACTGGTAAATGTAATATATGCACACAATAAGCCTGATAATCTTATTTCATGGAGCGTGTAGCTCAGATGGACAAAGTACGTCTCGTGTGAGCGCCAGATACAATATGATAGCTCTAAAAAAGAGGGTTTTAGGAATATTCCCACCACGCGATTCACTGACAGATACAGAGAACATTACGGATCTGCAGTACTAGGACCCCGGGAATTGGGTTTGGATAGTCGGATCTGACTGCTTTGGTAATAATGACATGAACGAGGTTAATCCCACTTTCAAGGAAAAGTCAGATTTATAAAAAAAAACCTGCCAATGTCACCTACCGGCTTTGGTTGTCATTGCAACTCGTCACCATTCAGGTCAAGAACACCATATGAGTTGTAATAGTTGTATCAAATTTTTTTATAGGATAGCACTCGGGCCAATGTTATTCAATGGGGCAGTGCTGATCACTGTTTTATTCTTACTGACAGAATCTCTCTGTGAAAAAAATTGAAGCATGCTGCAATTTCACTTTGATATCAGATGGATGCGAGAATAAAATCGGATGCCATACGAAGTCACCATATACCACCCAGTTTTTCGTCTGGTCTCAGACCGGTGCCTCTTCTCTTCTTGCAATCCCCGTCTTCCTTCATAGCTCCTGTGGATGACATGTCCTACATCATCCACACAGAGGCCTCCATTGTTCTCCTACGCATGCACACTTTTCAGCCTCCTGCTGAGGGCAGATGAGAGTATTGTAGTGCGCATGCGCAGGCAATCTTTGACTTTTCCCTGCTCCATGTGGATGAAGTGACCTATGTCATCCACACAGAGGCCTCCATTGTGCTTCTGCGCACGCGCACTTTTATCTCTCTTGCTGAGGGCAGATGAAAGTATTGTAGTGCACATGCGCTGGCGGTCTTTGACCTTTCCCCAAACCTGCGCATTACAGTACTTTGGTCTACCCGCAGCAGGATGAAAAGAAGTGCACATGTGCAGGAGCACAATGGAGGCCTTTGTGTGGAGGACTTAGGATGCACATACATACATACGCATACACTGTGTGCAGAATTATTTGGCAAATTAGTATTTTGATTACATGATACTTTTTATACATGTTATACTACTCCAAGCTGTATAGGCTTGAGAGACTACCAATTAAGTAAATCAGGTGATGTGCATCTCTGTAATGAGGAAGGGTGTGGTGTAATGACATCAACACCCTATATAAGGTGTGCTTATTTATTGGGCAACTTCCTTTCCTTTGGCAAAATGGGTCAGAAGAGAGATTTGACGGGCTCTGAAAAGTCTAAAATTGCGAGATGTCTTGCAGAGGCATGCAGCAGTCTTGAAATTGACAAACCTTTGAAGCGTGATCACCGAACAATCAAGCGTTTCATGGCAAATAGCCAACAGGGTCGCAAGAAGCGGGTTGGGCAAAAAAGGTGCAAAATAACTGCCCATCAATTGAGGAAAATCAAGTGTGAAGCTGCCAAGATGCTATTTGCCACCAGTCTGGCCATATTTCAGAACTGTAACGTTACTGGAGTATCAAAAAGCACAAGGTGTGCCATACTCAGGGACATGGCTAAGGTAAGGAAGGCTGAACAACGACCACCTTTGAACACGGAAAAATAAGCTAAACGTCAAGACTGGACCAAGAAATATCTTATGACTGATTTTTCAAAGGTTTTATGGACTGATGAAATGAGAGTGACTCTTGAGGGGCCAGATGGATGTGCCAGAGGCTGGATCAGTAAAGGGTAGAGAGCTCCGCTCTGACTCAGATGCCAGCAAGGTGGAGGTGGGGTACTGGTATGGGCTGGTATCATCAAAGATGAACTTGTGGGACCTTTTCGGGTTGAGGATGGAGTGAAGCCCAACTCCGAGACCTACTTCCAGTTTCTGGAAGACAGCTTCTTCAAGTAGTGGTACACGATGAAGTCAGTATCGTTCAAAAAAGCCATGATTTTCATGCAGGACAATGTTCCATCACATGTATCCAACTACTCCACAGCGTGGCTGGCCAGTAAAGGTCTAAAAGATGAAAAAATAATGACATGGCCCCCTTGTTCACCTGATCTGAACCCCATAGAGAACCTGTGGTCCCTCATAAAATGTGATATCTACAGGGAGGGAAAACAGTACACCTCTCGGAACAGTGTCTGGGAGGCTGTGGTGGCTGCTGCATGCCATGTTGATCGTAAACAGATCAAGCAACTGACAGAATCTATGGATGTTAGGCTGTTGAGTGTCATCATAAAGAAAGGTGGCTTTATTGGTCCCTAATTTTTTGGGTTTTAGTTTTTGTATGTCTGAAATGTTTATTTCTAATTTTTGTGCGGTTATATTGGTTTACCTGGTGAAAATAAACAAGTGAGATGGGAATATATTTGGTTTTTATTAAGTTGCCTAATAATTCTGCACAGTAATAGTTACCTGCACAAACATATCCTCCTATGATAGCCAAATCTAAAAAAAAAACCACTCCAACTTCCAAAAATATTAAGCTTTGATATTTATGAGTCTTTTGGGTTGATTCAGAAAATAGTTGTTGATCAATAATAAAAAAAATTCCTCTAAAATACAAGTTGCCTAATAATTCTGCACACAGTGTAAAGCAGCAAAGGAGGACTGCGATTGCAAGAAGATAAGAGGTGCCAGACCAAGATCAGAGACACTCATGGGACTGGATTGCCTTACAAATGAGTATAATAAAACAGTTTTTTTACATTATACAGAGCGGCCTGGGCACTTATATACAGTATTCTAGAACGCTGTATATAAGAGCTCACTGGTGGTGGCCGCAGCTTATGGGGGAAAAAGCTGATAATCAGTGGTGGGGGCATGGTCACATAGAGCAGTTGACTAGGAGGCATAAAAAAGTTAGTCTTGCAATGATAATCTGCTAATAAAACATTGATTTTTTTGAAACAGACACACCTGCTTAGTAAGTGATAATTTGTTATAATTAGGCTCTCTACCCCTACATCATACTGCTCTCAGATTACATGGTAAAAACCTGCTGACAGATTCCTTTTAATGATAAATGATAATGAAAATACAGCAGTTTCACAATATATAATTAAAAGTTATTACTCCACTATTTCTGGAAATATGGAGCAGAGTATGACCCTGTTGGGCTACGTTGTCATATTCCTCCTGATAATATCTGCTTCCCTGAAGTCGGAGAACAGGAGGGTATTATCAGCCAGGGGACTGGTTGTTACTAACAGCAGAAAGCTGTACACTGATGTGTGCTGTAACATCCCAGAAGGGAGGGGGAGCAGTGAAGAGCAGCTTCTGTCACACTGAATTACAGCTATTGTTAGGATAATAGAACTACACTGTGTATCTCATGTTTATAGTTTATGAGAGCAGGGACAGTATAGGACATTTGCATCACCCCAGAGTACCCTTTTGAGGCTGACCATACTATTTAGACAGCCGACAGCTAGGAAACCCTCCCCCTCATGCACATTCACTCTCACCTCAGATGAGCATTGATGTGCTTTCAACAGGGAGAGTGGAAAAATCTACTGCAGGATACCTCAGGCTACAAATTATCATCCTTAAAGGGAATTTGTCAGTAGCATCAACCCTCCTAAGCCATCTGTATGGGTATATAGGTCATAGAAACCTGAATAAATTGATACCTTGATATCTGTGATCCAATGTCTTATTCTGGAGAAATTTACATTTTTTTTGAATATGTAAATATGCCATTAAGATTTGTGACCAGAAACAAATCTCCCTGAGATTCTGCCTTCAGAGCTTATTTTAAATGAAAGTGGGAGCTAGTAGTGTGAGACATGTAATGGCTCTGGAGGCAGATCTTTGGGGAGATCTATGTCTAGTCCACAGATCTTAACAGCTTAGTCATTTCTATATTAAGAAAAATGTAAAAGACATGGATTTCTCTGCAATAAAATATTGGATAACAGATATCAAGGTATCATTCTATTAAAATTTCAATACCCTGCAGGCCCATATAGATGGCATAGAAGGGTTGACCCTACTGGTAGACCTACAGGATTGGTCAAGATGGAATTCGGCAACATGATTCTTTGCCTTGCCATCTGCAATTGGGGAACAGACCACATATACATATGGGATGACTGCCAGGTCTACAAAAAACAATTGGTTCAGCAAACATTTCTCTAGAAGCATGGCTCCCTTAATTGGGTTTTCCACTACTTGGACAACCCCTTTTCAATCAGAGTGTTTGCCCCATTAAAATAATAATACTAAAATACTCACCTTCGATGCCAATGTTCTCTCCCAGGGCTTAAGTGACATAGTTACGTAATGAGCTCTGCAACCAATCAACATTGCCTTCATAGTCTCTGCATTTGGAACAATCAAACATCAAGAGGCAGTCAGATCTGTGGCTGGTCACTCACATCCACTCGATGTTCGATACATACTAAAGCAGAGACAGTGAAGACAATGCTGATTGGGTGCAGTGCTCTCTTGATGTAACAATGTTACGTGAGCACTGGGAGAGAGAGTGCTGGCGCACCAGGAACAGCATTTTAACAAGGTTAAACACTCTGATTGAGTAAGGATTGTCTAATTAGTAGGTAACCCTTTTAAAGCCAAAGTGGCTGCTTTATTTATGTGACATTCTGTTATGTGGTGTTCGGCTTTGCACTTGTGGGGCATCATGGCGGTGTCTTGAGTCTGACAAGATAAGATGCCTGAGCTCTCTTAGTTGTTTTTATCTTCACTGCTCTCCAGCCTGGCAGAAGTTAATTCCTGCCGGCTTGTGACCTGTTGGGAGGAGTTCAGGCTGCTTATGACCACTAACAGCCACCTTCACTCTTTATAAGATACTGGATCCGGTTGCTTGTGTAGCGCCACTGAAGCCATCAGGGAGCTACAAGGTACTGCATCCCCACCAGGATGCAGGGCCTACCCCCTACGGACCCAGAAGACCAGTGCCAGTAACAACCAAACACTCCAGATAATCCCTGTTTCCCCAATTCCCTCATAGAATGGTGCCAGGCTAGGGTCGGACCAATAGATGGCCGCCTAGAGGTGGAGCCAGTCCAGTCCACTACACAACCAGGTGGGAGGCGCAAACAGAGGACAGAGTCAGACAGTAGTGAGCAGGAAGTCGGTGACAGTGAAAGAGAAAGGAAGGACTGTCAAGAGTGTAACAGTGACCTGTGGGCCCAGGAAGTTAGTTGCCAGTGCAGTAAAGTGGAGTACTCCTGGAACTACGCACAAACGGGGTACAGAATCCTAGGTCAGGCAAACGCTCCAGGCAGACCTGATAAAATCTGCACAGTGAAGGGACCATCAAGAACCTCACTGACCTTGAAGTTTGTGACACAGTAGCAATGGGAGAACCGGGGACAGGACCAGAGACTCCAACCCCACAGGGTTCACGCTACCGTCATACGGACTGCTGTAGAAGATAACCAGGAGGGGACCCTCAGCTGCTTCAAGCCACCTGGGACCCACCAACCAAAGACAGGTGCAGGGGAAAGAAGCCACCAGGTCACTAAACTGGCACTGGGACTAAGGGGACCTGCGGTTGAGACCAGCCGGCCATGGGTGACCAGTTTCCAGCTTACTGTGAGTAAAGGAACCAGTTACACTGCAACCCCTTATGTGGCCTACCTTCTTTCAACACCCATCTACATCACCTATCCTCTGGGGCCTGGCCCTGCTTGTGGAGGGCCTAACATTCAGGATGCCACTAACACCAGCTCCAGTAGTGAAAACTGTGCAGCGGTGGCTCTATTCCCATAGCTGCAAAACCGCAAGTGGTGTCACGTGTGAACTTTATTCAAAAATCCCCTGTAAATATTCTCCTTTTAAAAAGCACCCATGGCACGGGACTGGGCAACGGCCACCAAAGTGACATTTTCCCAAGTTATACACCGCCCAAGACCGAGTACCCCATAACCCTGGGCGACACACTTGTTGCCAAATATAGCTCAGCGTTGCTTCAGCAATAACGGTCCTATTGTAGTGATCCAGGGCCTGGTGATCTGTGGTGTGCTTTCCTGTTTGGTATGGAGATATCACCATTATTAGTTTGTTTCCTCGCTGTGTTTTTTTCTGCTGGGTTTGTGTTGTCTCTTCCCTGTGGCTAATTGTGTGTTTGTGTTTTGGTTCTCCCCTGGCTGTGCTATTTGTTAGGTTTGCCTCTCTGGTCCCGGCCTTTTCCTGGGGTGGGGGAGAGGGAGTGTTAGATCAGGGTTCGTACAGGAGTTAGGGTTACGCTGGCGGCCCAGACCTAGCTACCATCGAGCTTACCTCTGGGATAAAGGATAGCTCAGGGTCCCCAGCTTGAGGGCCAATGTAGTGGTCCGTGCTCCAGTTACCCCATTTCCCTGTGAGACATTCATTTGATTGCAAAGTTCTAAGGAGTGGCCTTTTGTTTTGTAGTCTAATTTTGGTGATTCTAAAGTGCCCTTTTGTTTTGTAGTCTAAGTTTGGTGATTTTAAAATTGTTTTATAACATCTAAAACCGTGACTAGAAATACTCTCAGGCCACATCCGCTCATACGATCTTTGCAGTCTGTGTACTGACTGCCATTTCCAGAGAAACTGTGGGTCTCCTGACTTATAGGCTTATATAAAGCTATTTGCTTAGGGCAGGAGACCTTCATATAATGGTTCAGTAGACCAGAGAAGTTTTCAGCTTTGGCCAATAGAAGAGAATAGATTCTCGTAATGATTTTCACATTTTGTTTAATTGATTGGGGATAATAAAATTTAGAAAACAGCAAAATACATAATGTTTAGCTCCATGTATAGGAAGTATAATACAATAGAGTGTTTATTAGACCTATGACCTTTATTGGAAAACAGGTCAAACACTCCTGCTTCTCCCCGGAGAATATACTGGGCTTATAATACAAACGACTACTTATGTAATTTCATTACATATTCCCCTGTGGTGGGAAATATATTTTGCTGGCTGTGCTTTTACTTACAATAATGATATATTCATATACAAGCAGATATGTGGCTGATTCAACATGACCAAGAGAAAATCTGCAAGTTATAGTTTTCTGTATAATAGCGAAAATTTAGTCCACTAGGTGGCAGTCAGTGTCCTGTGCTGTTTCACTAATGCTTCTAACTTTTGACACGGGCATTTTTTATTATTGACTTTGCAATGTGCTTTTATTGTTATTTGCTTTTTATGACTTTTCATTCCCTCACTCACTTCCTATTAGTCATCGCTGTATACTTCTATAATTAACACAGTTTTCAGGACATAGAAAAGCTTTTGTCTCATATTTTCTCAGCTATTTTTCTTCTAATACTACCTGTCTGTAAGTCTTATCCTTTCATAACCTTTGAAAGCTCCTCTTGTGCTCCAAATTGAGTTGTATCTATCCTCGCTGTATAAGGCATGTTATTATTAAGCAATTTTTGTCTTACTTTAGTACAGAGCAGAACGGTGACAGGACGAGATTGCAGTAAGAAGAATGCCCGAAAATCTGTTATCCCACCTTTCCATGGCATAGCAGGGATTCTGCAATCAGCCCGCGCCATGCGGTGTCACCCGGTGTGCGCTTCCTAAGGCACGGCGTTAATAGCGGAATGTCATTTACACCGAACAATTACAAGATCATCCTTATAAGAAGTATAGTTGAAATTCTGAAAAAGATCACAGCAGTATGAAAATAGATTATAGTTAACCTGTCCATCCTGCACGGATTATTAATGAAAAATGTTCACTCACTGCTCATATATCCATCACGAACCGCATGAAATATATTCTCTAGGAGCAGAGAAATGGAACAAAGCAATAGAATTAAAACTCATACATGAAAACACTACGCCTGACAGTGATCCTATATGTCAAGAGTGGGAGCTGCGGGATAGTTGGCGGGGGATGGTAGGCACCAGAGACTACAATATATGTTAAGAACAAGATTGAATGATAAAGGAATTGCTTAGTTTTGCATTGATTGAAAAAAGTGCATAAGGGTCAAATCATATGGGTCGGTCAAGGAGTAAATTACACAAATGGGAATATGATTGCTTTGTAGGTTCACAGAGAGTGTGAGGACTGTGACACTACTGTCATGGCTCTGAATTTTAATGGAGACCAGTCATCTATACATGATTCACTTTCCAATCTATACCGACAATTTCAGACCGACTCAATTGAGTTTACAGGGGACCACTTGGTTTGTGCCATGTTTAAAAGCAAAAATTGACTTGCAGGTCTCTTTATTCCTTGCATTGGTAATATTGGAAATCCAGTCACCCTATTAATGCAAATATTAACTACTGAGGCTAAAGATATTGATTTCCTCTACTATGCTTGACTATAAAGAAAAGCAATTTCCTAATTCTGATTATATCTGTTCACTCATTTACAACCCCCGAATACTCTATAGGCCATACCACCCCAGGCTTCTGTCTCCTAATAACATATTGCTATCGATTAAAACAAAAACATTATAGTATTTATTCTATTGACTATATATATATATATATATATATGTATATATATACATATATATATATATATATATATATACATATATATACAGTCATATGAAAAAATTTGGGCACAGATATTAATGTTAACCTTTTTTCTTTATAACAATTTGGGTTTTTGCAACAGCTATTTCAGTTTCATATATCTAATAACTGATGGACTGAGTAATATTTCTGGATTGAAATGAGGTTTATTGTACTAACAGAAAATGTGCAATCTGCAATTAAACTAAATTTGACAGGTGCATAAGTATGGGCACCTCAACAGAAAAGTGACATTAATATTTTGTAGATCCTCCTTTTGCAAAAATCACAGCCTCTAGTCAATACCTGTAGCTTTTAATGAGTTCATAGATGAAGGTATATTTGACCATTCCTGTTTACAAAACAATTCCAGTTCAGTTAAGTTTGATGGTCGCCGAGCATGGACAGCACGCTTCAAATCATCCCACAGATTTTCAATGATATTCAGGTCTGAGGACTGGGATGGCCATTCCAGAACATTGTAATTGTTCCTCTGCATGAATGCCTGAGTAGATTTGGAGCGATGTTTTGGATCATTGTCTTGCCGAAATATCCATCCCCTGCGTAACTTCAACTTCGTCACTGATTCTTGCACATTATTGTCAAGAATCTGCTCATATTGAGTTGAATCCATGCGACCCTCAACTTTAACAAGATTCCCGGTGTCGGCATTGGCCACACAGCCCCAAAGCATGATGGAACTTCCACCAAATTTTACTGAGGGTAGCAAGTACTTTTCTTGGAATGCAGTGTTTTTTTGCCTCCATGCATAACGCCTTTGTGTATGACCAAACAACTCAATCTTTGTTTCATCAGTCCACAGGACCTTCGTCCAAAATGTAACTGGCGTGTCCAAATATGCTTTTGCATACCTCAGGTGACTCTGTTTGTGGCGTGCTTGCAGAAACGGCTTCTTTCGCATCACTCTCCCATACAGCTTCTCTTTGTGCAAAGTGCGCTGCATTGTTGACCGATGCACAGTGACACCATCTGCAGCAAGGTGATGCTGCAGGTCTTTGGAGGTGGTCTGTGGATTGTTCTTGACTGTTCTCACCATTTTTCTTCTCTGCTTTTGTGATATTTTTCTTGGCCTGCCACTTCTAGGCTTAACAAGAACTGTACCTGTGTTCTTCCATTTCCTTGCTATGTTCCTCACAGTGGAAACTGACAGTTTAAATCTCTGAGACAACTTTTAGTATCCTTCCCCTGAACAACTATGTTGAATAATCTTTGTTTTCAGATCATTTGAGAGTTGTTTTGAGGAGCCCATGATGTCACTCTTCATAGGAGATTCAAATAGAAGAACAACTTGCAAGTGGCCACCTTAATTACCTTTTCTCATGATTGGATACACCGGTCTATGAAGTTCAAAGCTCAATGAGGTTACAAAACCAATTTAGTGCTTCAGTTACAAGTCTGTAAAAAGTAGTTAGGAGTGTTCAAATAAAGAAATTGATAAGGGTGCCCATACTTATGCACCTGTCAAATTTAGTTTAAATGCAGATTGCACATTTTCTATTAGTTCAATAAACCTGATTTCAATCCAGAAATATTACTCAGTCCATCATTTATTAGATATATGAAACTGAAATAGCAGTTGCAAAAACCCAAATTGGTATAAAGAAAAAAGGTTAACATTAATAGGGGTGCCCAAACTTTTTCAAATGACTGTATATACATATATTATATATATATATATATATATATATATATATATATATATATATATATATATATATATATATATATATATCAGAGTATATAGGTTAGAGTCCAGCTCCAGCAATGAAGCTCACAGGTTTCTTCCCACCTGATAGTAAGGTTCCTGCACGGACTGGAATAGGAGTCAATCCATTAGTATGAGGAAAAAATGAGGGAGGAAAAAATGAAGAAATCCAGCAAGGACTCAGCAAACCAGGATTAGAGTAACATTTTCATTTCTTTATTTCTCTTCGAAAGTTAAAAAAAGGGACCCACAAGGATCAGGAACCAGTGTGCATGGCAGAAAAAAAACACCGCAAATGGGACTACGCGTTTCGGCAGCCTTGTCCGCCTTCCTTACGGTCCAAATCATGGACTATGAGGAAGGCGGACAAGGCCGCCGAAATGCGTAGTCTCATTTGCGCTGTTTTTCTGCCACGCACATTGGTTCCTGATCCTTGTGGGCCCCTTTTTTAACTTTTGAAGAGAAATAAAGAAATGAAAATTTTATTCCAATCCTGGTTTGCTGAGTCCTTGCTTGATTTCCTAATTTTTTCCTAATATAATATACACAGTACAGACCAAAAGTTTGGACACACCTCATTCAAACAGTTTTCTTTAATTTCATGACTCTGAAAATTGAAGATTCACATTGAAGGCATCAAAACTATGAATTAACACATGTGGCATGAAATACTTAATTAAAAATTGTGAAATAATTGAAAATATGTCTTATATTCTAGGTTCTTCAAAGTAGCCACCGTTTGCTTTAATTACTGCTTTGCACACTCTTGGCATTCTCTTGATGAGCTTCAAGAGATAGTCACCGGAAATGGTTTTCACTTCACAGGTGTGCCCTGTCAGGTTTAATAAGTGGGATTACTTGCCTTATAAATGGGGTTGGGACCATCAGTTGTGTTGTGCAGAAGTCTGGTGGATACACATCTGATAGTCCTACTGAATAGACTGTTAGAATTTGTATTATGGCAAGAAAAAAGCAGCTAAGTAAAGAAAAATGAGTGGCCATCATTACTTTAAGAAATGAAGGTAAGTTAGTCAGAAAAATTGGGAAAACTTTGAAAGTGTCCCCAAGTGCAGTGGCAAAAACCATCAAACGCTACAAACAAACTGGCTCACATGAGGACCGCCCCAGGAAAGGAAGACCATGAGTCACCTCTGCTGCGGAGGATAAATTTATCCGAGTCACCAGCCTCAGAAATCGTAGGTTAACAGCAGCTCAGATTAGAGACCAGGGCAATGCCACACAGAGTTCTAGCAGCAGACACATCTCTACAACAACTGTTAAGAGGAGACATTGTGCAGCAGGCCTTCATGGTAAAATAGCTGCTAGGAAACCACTGCTATGGACTGGGAACAAGCAGAAGAGACTTGTTTGGGCTAAAGAACACAAGGAATGGATATTAGACCAGTGGAAATCTGTGCTTTGGTCTGATGAGTCCAAACTTGAAATCTTTGGATCCAACCACTGTGTCTTTGTGCGACGCAGAAAAGGTGAACGGATAGGCTCTACAAGCCTGTTTCCCACCGTAAAGCATGGAGGAGGAGGTGTGATGGTGTGGGGGTGCTTTGCTGGTGACACTTTTGGGGATTTATTCAAAATTGAAGGCATACTGAACCAGCATGGTGCAGTGGCATGCTATTCCATCCGGTTTGCGTTTAGTTGGACCATCATTTATTTTTCAACAAGACAATTACCCCAAACACACCTCCAGGCTGTGTAAGGGCTATTTGACTAAGAACAAGAGTGATGAGGTGCTACGCCAGATGACCTGGCCTCCACAGTCACCAGACCTGAACCCAATCAAGATAGTTTGGGGTGAGCTGGACCGCAGAGTGAAGGCAAAAGGGCCAACAAGTGCTAAGCATCTCTGGGAACTCCTTCAAGACTGTTGGAAGACCATTTTCGGTGACTACCTCTTGAAGCTCATCAAGAGAATGCCAAGAACGTGCAAAGCAGTAATCAAAGCAAAAGGTGGCTACTTTGAAGAACCTAGAATATAAGACATATTTTCAGTTTTTTCACACCTTTTTTGTTAAGTATTTAATTCCTCATGTGTTATTTCATAGTTTTGATGCCTTCAATGTAAATCTACAATTTTCAGAGTCATGAAAATAAAGAAAACTCTTTGAATGAGAAGGTGTGTCTAAACCTTTGGTCTGTACTGTATATACACACACGAGTGTGAGCAGTGTGAGTGGAGGCGTTGTCTTGCAGGAACAAGATTCCTTTGGACAGCTTGCCGCGGCTCAATTGCTTCAAAAGTTCATTGTGATACCTTGCATTGATGGTGGAACCCTTTTGAAGCACTAGTACTAGCAGGACGCCCTCCTTATCTCAGAACACAGATGCCATCACCATAGTGGCTGATTTTTAAACCCTGAACTTCTTTGGATGGAGAGAACCACAGTCACTCACAGTCACTCTTACAGTTGACGCTGTACCTTCTCCCAAACCGCCATTTCCAAGCAGAACACAAAAATATCTTCTGGTAACCTGACTGCTCCAGTTCCCACCTAAACTTTTCTCATGCTTTTTCTTCCTTTCTTGCATTTTTCAGGATGGGATAGTACAGAACTGACAGTTCTGAGGGGAGACGCCAGCTGAATCGGCCCGTTCATAACAAACAGAAAACACGAGAGCACTGTCTCTTAAAGGTGAAGTATTTTCAACCGTTAGTAGGGGCAATCACTCTACACAAACTCAAGCAAACTCTTCTTATGATGATATTAAAGTCAAAGTTTCTTCACCTTTTTTTGGGCCACCATTGCAAACTTGTGTAATGTGTGTTGCACGGTGCTTGCATGGATGTCTGTGATCTTAATGATGGCCATCCCCGATCATAATAACAAGAAAGAACTCTAAAATCAACAAAGAGATTATGTGTCCTCATTTTCTTCCTTGGATCAGGAACCTAGAACGGAGCATGTTTGGCAGTCTCTTCATCCCTTAGTTCCACAGTGCAGTACGGGAGTGCATAGCGTAGTACCTGTAGAATGAGAAAACAACATTGGCAGCACAGACAAAACAAACTGATCAACATTAGTGATGAGCGAGCATGCTTGTAACTACTCGGTACTCGCACGAGTATCGCTGTACTCGGGCTGCTCGGCGGGGACCGAGTAATCTCGCGATACTCGTGCTGTACTCGTGGTCTTCATTTCTGCATGTTGGCGCTCTTTTGAGAGCCAGCCCTCATGCAGGGATTGGCTGGCAGACCACTGCAATGCCACAGCCCTGTTAGTTGTGGAATTGCAGTGATTGGCCGGCCTGCACAGCATGACCGAGCCTTTATATCGGCCGGCGCGCTGTGCTCTGCTCACAGCTATCCAGACAGTCAGTGCAGGGAGAGTGTCGCTGATTCAAGGAAAGCTTTGCGGACCTTTATAGTTAGTTCCGGAGCAGGGATGCAAACAGTGTGACCAGAAGTCCTTCTCAGGACTATTCTAGTTGTATACAGGCAGGCAGGGTATAGCCAGGTCGGAGTACAGTAGCAGAGTCCTTCTCAGGACTATTGTTGCTATATACAGGCAGGGTATAGCCAGGTCGGAATACAGGCTATTGACCAGAAGAGTCCTTGTCAGGACTATTGTAGCAGTATACAGGCAGGCAGGCAGGGTAGTGGTGACCGTATACCAGCCTTCATCATATCTGGGGCTGGTGTACACAGTGTAAAACAGTCCAGATAGTGTCAGACTTCTCAGTAATTGTCGCTCCTAAAAACCAGTTAGGTTCTTATTGCGTCCGTGCTTGCATTTAAAAACAGCACGTGTGTGGCAGTCGGTGGCAGCGTACAGGTGCGCGTTTTGCACAAACTATTATATAACGCACAAGTCTAGTGTATAATACACGTCAGTCAGCAGTGTCTGATAGTGTCAGACTTCTCAGTAATTGTCGCTCCTAAAAACCAGTTAGGTTCTTATTGCGTCCGTGCTTGCATTTAAAAACAGCATGTGTGTGGCAGTCGGTGGCAGCGTCAGGCTCCTTATTGTCCCTGGATAGAGACGTGCATGATGGCCTGTACACATGAAGTGCCCATTGTAAGGAAGTGGGTCTATTGTAGTATAGCCCTTAGGCAGGGCAGCCAAAAATTGGGAGGCTCCACATTGTCCCTGGATAGAGACGTGCATGATGGCCTGTAAACATGAAGTGCCCATTGTAAGGAAGTGGGTCTATTGTAGTATAGCCCTTAGGCAGGGCAGCCAAAAATTGGGAGGCTCCACATTGTCCCTGGATAGAGATGTGCATGAGGGCCTCAAAACATTGTTCCCATTGCAAAGGAGCGGGTCTCCTGTCGTTGTAATGCCCATTCAGAAAGAATGGGCGAAAAAATTTACCGCTGGGGGTATACCTGAAACAACGGCTTAACTATTGTAACGGTCACCATGATGGCGCATGAGGAGAAGGAGGAGCAGTCCAGCGATTAGCCAAAGTCCAGAAGTGTGTTACCATGGGTGAGTGGAGGTACATGGCAAATTCCCGTTACAAACTTTAAATTCCGCTGTAATTTGCTGTTGGTGTGTGTGGTGAAGTCTGGCCAAATCCAACCCTTGTTCATCTTGATCAGAGTCAGCCTGTCAGCATTTATAGTTGACAGGCGGGTGCGTTTATCTGTAATGATTCCACCTGCGGCACTAAAAACACGCTCTGACAAAACGCTAGCGGCAGGGCAGGCCAGGACTTCCAAGGCGTAGAGAGCCAATTCATGCCACGTGTCCAGCTTGGATACACATTAATTGTAAGGCACAGAGGAATGTCGGAGTACAGTTGTTTGATCTGCAAGGTACTCCTTGAGCATCTGGGCAAACTTAGGATTTCTTGTGGCACTACCCCTCACCTCAGGGGCTGTGGTATGTGAGGGGCTGAGAAAACTGTCCCACATCTTAAAGACTGTTCCCCTACCTCTGGCGGATTGGACTTGTGCCCCTCTCGGCTGTACGCCTTGGTTGTCCACTGATTCCTGACCTATGCCGCTAGCGTTTTGTGAGGGGAATGCTTTGCCTACTTCCGTGACTATGGCCTTCTGGAACTGCTGCATTTTGCCTGACCTCTCCGCCTCGGGAATAAGAGACATAAAGTTCTCCTTTTAGCGTGGGTCTAACAGTGTTACCAACCAGTAATGATTGTCGCCCAAGATGTTCTTAACGCGAGGGTCACGAGACAGGCAGCTTACCATAAAGTCAGCCATGTGTGCCAGACTCTTAACAGCCATCACTTCAGTATCCTGACCAACACGATGACTGAACATGCTGTCCTCCTCCTCCTCCTCCTCATCATCTACCCTGTCCTCTGGCCAGCCACGCTGAACCGAGGATATGACTGCATGTCATATCCTCAATTTGGCCAGAGAGTTGCTCCATGTCTTCATCCTCCTCCTCATCATAGTCCTCCACTGCACGTTGTGATGAGACGAGGCTGGGCTGTGTGTTATCATCACCCACACCCACTACTGTTTCTTGCTCAAACTCATCGCGCTCCGCCTGCAATGCATCATGGTTGTTTTTTGGCAGAGACCATTTTAGAAGGCAGAGAAGCGGTATGGTGACGCTAATAATGTCGTCATCGCCGCTCACCATCTTGGTGGAGTCCTCAAAGTTTTGGCGGATGGTGCATAGGTCGGACATCCATCTCCACTCCTCAGGTGTTATGTGTGGAGTTTGACCCATTTCCCGACGGCTTAGGTGATGCAGGTACTCAACAACTGCCCTCTTCTGCTCACATATCCTGACCAACTTGTGCAGAGTTGAATTCCAACGCGTGGGAACATCACACACCAGTCTGTGTGCCGGAAGATGCAAACGGCGTCTTAAGCCGGCAAGGCCGGCTGAAGCAGTAGGTGACTTTCGAAAATGTGCAGACAGGCGGCGAACTTTTACCAGCAGATCAGACAGCTCTGAGTATGACTTTAGAAACCGCTGAACCACGAGGTTGAGCACATGGGCCACGCATGGAACATGTGTCAGCTGGCCTCGCCTCAAAGCCGCCACCAGGTTCCGGCCATTGTCACACACGACCTTTCCTGGCTTTAGGTTCAGAGTTGTGAGCCAGTGATCTGCCTGCTGTTTCAGAGCTGTCCACACCTCTTCTGCATTGTGGGGTTTGTCACCTATGCAGATTAGCTTCAGCACTGCCTGTTGCCGCTTCGCCGAGGCAGTGCTGCAGTGCTTCTGTGTCGCCCTGGACAAGCCAGGGGCCACAGAGCACAACACTTAAACACCCCACACTCCCTGCAGGCATATCATAGTCAAAACACAAAATCCTTGTTGCCTTCCCCAGGGGCTGTTGTCCACACCAGGGTGTGGAGCCAGGCGGTTGGTCTCCACCCACCGAGGAGGAGGGAAAACACAGGCAGTGAGAGTTAAGCTAAGGAAGTGGAAGGAGGAAAGTAGTAGAGAGGAGAAAAGTGACAGCAAAGAGCCTGAAGTTGGTCCGGGTGTGTGGCCCGGACAGGACAGCAAGGTTGGCAGGATGTGGTGACCGTCTGCAGTGGAGGCCGATTGGAGTCTGCCGTAAGGAACGTGGACGGGTGGTGACCCGGCCGTACCGGATCGGTATACAAAGAGAAGCCAGCACCATTGGCAGAGGACTTTCGGATCCCGGCAAGGCTTGGTGTCGCCGTGAATTTGCCAAATCCGTTAGTGAAGGGAACCTCAGGGTTTCCAAACAGCCAAGTCCAGATAGAAGGCAACCGTACAACCGTGAAGGGGAGACACCGCCACCGACAAGGGCAACCGTCTCCCAGGGCCAGCGCCTGTGGGCAAAAGGGGCTCCTCCGGCCCATATCCAGGTCGGGGAGCGGGTTACCGTTGGGAAACCATCACTACCAACACTTAACTTAGGTGCAGGGAGAGACAGTCATCACTAACCTGCAGGGAGGAACAACCGCAGCCGTCCGAGTGACCCGTCCATCCAGCCACTTGTTTTACCGTGAACTGTGTCATCATCATTGGGCTGAGTGAGTACCTCCGTGCCGTGCGGCACAGCGCTGCCCCTGCGACCCTGCACCTCATCAGGCCCCGCAACCCGCCTGTCATCCATCTCTACCCCATCACCAGGCCCCGGGACAACCAACCCCCCTACCCACGGAGGGGAGAAATAACAACAAAGCTGCTCCCTGTCACAGGCTCCCGGGATCCCCGTCCAGAGCAGCGGTGGTGTCCACACAATCACCACAACCGTGGGTGGCGTCACGGACAATATCCCCAAAACCCAAACCACCCCTTTTCACTCACGGGCGAGTAGCGCCGCTCGAGTCCCCGGGATCCGGCCATCGCTCGAGCCAACGAGCAGCAGCAGCCGTAGAGCAGCGTCAGCCAGACCCGAGCAGTGGGAGAGCGCACCGTCCCCTCCTCCGCCCGCGACACTTCCAGCTTGGGACTGGTGTGGAGGGTAAAGTGGATGAGGATGCGCAGGAGGAGGAGGAGGCTGAGGAGCATGACATTCCGGAGCTGTAGAGTGTGTGTGAAACCCTGACTGAGGTAGGGCCTGCAAAACTTGGTGTGTGAAGGACGTGTTCCGTCCCTCGCTCAGACTGGGTCCCAGCTTGCACAATATTAACCCAGTGTGACGTCAACGAGATGTAGCGGCCTTGCCCACATGCACTTGTCCACGTGTCTGTGGTTAGGTGGACTTTGGCTGAAACAGCGTTGTTCAGGGAACGTGTGATGTTTTGTGACACGTGGTTATGCAATGCGGGGACGGCACACCAGGAGAAATAGTGGCGGCTGTGGACCGAGTAACGTGGGACAGCTGCCACCATCAGGTCGCGGAATGCTTCTGTCTCAACCAGCCTAAAAGGCAACATTTCCAGCGCAAGCAGTCGCGAAATGTTAGCATTTAGAACTGTGGCATGTGGGGTGTTGGCAGTGTATTTGCGCCTGCGTTCAAAGGTTTGCTGAATGGATAACTGAACGCTGCGCTGGGACAAGGACGTGCTTGATGATGTTCTTCTTTCTGCGTAGGCAACTGCAGGTGCAGGAGTGGAGGAGGCTTGTTCTCAGGCAGCATGGACAGGGGATTGGCTCGCATGCACAACCAGCGAAGACGTAGCAATGACATCAGCAAGCACTGCTCCTTGACTCTGTTGTACTTCCCACAAAGTCGGGTGCTTGGCTGACATGTGCCTGATCATGCTGGTGGTGGTCAGGCTGCTAGTTTTGGTACCCCTGCTGATGCTGGCATGGCAGGTGTTGCAAATGGCCTTTTTAGAATCATCTGGAGCCAACTTAAAAAACTGCCAGTGTCAGAGTTCCGGGTTTTCCAGTTTTCTTTTGAAAGAGCTTGCCCTTTGTTAACATGGAGTTTTCTGTTCTGTTGCTCTACTTCCTGTCCATCTGTTTAAAAGACGCCCCTAAAGCTTAGTCCAGTGCCTGAGTATACTGCTTCCTGTGTGCTCCTGCCCTGCTGCTTTTGGTTCCTGATTGTTATTCGGATCCTCTTGGAAAACAACCGACACCGACTCTGGACTTCATCTGGTATCATCTAGCTGTGCCCGGACTCCGTTTGCCGTCTTTGGTCGGCACTTCTGCCCAGTTCCTTCCGTTTAATACCACTCTGGACTCACATCACGTACGGACATTTTTGGACTTACCTATTGCCCTTTTGTGTCCCGGCTGCTGCGCATTTAGGGCTTCTGGGGTGATTGCCAGACAGTCCCTGTATAGGGGTTCGCTCTTGGTGGTCTCCCTGGGGGAGTCCGGTGCGCGGTCCCGGGAATTCCCTTTCGCTCCGTCCCTGGAAGGTATTTCCTGTATTTATGTTCTACTGTGTTTTTGTTCCGTTTATGTACATATTTGCTGGTTGCATATTATAAACGTCTTGCACCAAGAACTCGTCTCTGGTTGTCATTGCCCTAACACAATCGAAATCCTCAATACATACAATAGTATTACAGCCAGACTCGGGAAGACCTAACATTTGTACAGGCACCTTGTGTCGTGTTGTTCCGGGGAACAGTTGCCTGACGTCTGCCTGGGGCCACCACTCTGCTTCTTACTGCCTGTTGGGATGCTACGCCTCCCTCCCCCTGTGCACTGCTGTCCTCGCTCTGCATATCCTCCTGCCAGGTTGGGTCAGTTACTGGATCATCCACCACGTCGTCTTCCTCTTCCGCACCCTGCTCCTCCTCCTCCTGACTTCCTGACAATTGTGTCTCATCATCGTCCACCCCTTGTTGAGACACGTTGCCAACTTCGTGAGAACGTGGCTGCTCAAATATTTGGGCATCTGTACATACAATCTCGTCATGGCCCACTTCAACAGGAGCTGGCGAGAGGCCAGAATTTGTGAATGGAAACGTGAACGAACAGCTCTTCCGAGTGTCCAAGTGTGGGATCAGTAATGTCCGTGGACGTGTACTCGGCCTGGTGGTAGGAAGGAGGATCAGGTTCTGAAATGTGCGGTGCAGTATCACGGCTACTGACACTTGACCGTGTGGAAGACAGAGTGTTTGTGGTGGTGCCAATCTGACTGGAAGCATTATCCGCTATCCAACTAACAACCTGTTGACACTGGTCTTGGTTCAAGAGCGGTGTACTGCTGCGGTCCCCAAGAATTTGGGACAGGACGTGCGAGCGACTAGATGTGGCCCTTTGTTGTGGCGAAATTAGAGCTTGCACACAACCTCGGTCTCTGCCTGCACCACCATCACGTCCACTTCCTTGTTCGTTGACAACGCCCTTGCGCATTTTGCAATGCTGTGCTGATGTGTATTCACTAGACTTGTGCGTTATATCCAAGTTTTTGCAAAACTCACACAAATGCAGCGGAAAGCTGCCACCAACAGGCACACACGTGCGGTTTTTAAATGCAAGCACGGAGGCACTAAGAACCTAACAGGTCTCTATCCAGGGACAACGTGGAGCCTCCCAATTTTTGGCTGCCCTGCCTAAGGGCTATACTACAATAGACCCACTTCCTTCCAATGGGCACTTCAGGTTTACAGGCCCTCATGCACGTCTCTATCCAGGGACAACGTGGAGCCTCCCAATTTTTGGCTGCCCTGCCTAAGGGCTATACTACAATAGACCCACTTCCTTACAATGGGCACTTCAGGTTTACAGGCCATCATGCACGTCTCTATCCAGGGACAATGTGGAGCCTCCCAATTTTTGGCTGCCCTGCCTAAGGGCTATACTACAATAGACCCACTTCCTTCCAATGGGCACTTCAGGTTTACAGGCCCTCATGCACGTCTCTATCCAGGGACAACGTGGAGCCTCCCAATTTTTGGCTGCCCTGCCTAAGGGCTATACTACAATAGACCCACTTCCTTACAATGGGCACTTCAGGTTTACAGGCCATCATGCATGTCTCTATCCAGGGACAATGTGGAGCCTCCCAATTTTTGGCTGCCCTGCCTAAGGGCTATACTACAATAGACCCACTTCCTTCCAATGGGCACTTCAGGTTTACAGGCCCTCATGCACGTCTCTATCCAGGGACAACGTGGAGCCTCCCAATTTTTGGCTGCCCTGCCTAAGGGCTATACTACAATAGACCCACTTCCTTACAATGGGCACTTCAGGTTTACAGGCCATCATGCACGTCTCTATCCAGGGACAATGTGGAGCCTCCCAATTTTCGGCTGCCCTGCCTAAGGGCTATACTACAATAGACCCACTTCCTTCCAATGGGCACTTCAGGTTTACAGGCCCTCATGCACGTCTCTATCCAGGGACAACGTGGAGCCTCCCAATTTTTGGCTGCCCTGCCTAAGGGCTATACTACAATAGACCCACTTCCTTCCAATGGGCACTTCAGGTTTACAGGCCATCATGCACGTCTCGATCCAGGGACAATAAGGAGCCTCCCAATTTTTGGCTGCCCTGCCTAAGGGCTATACTATAATACACCCACTTCCTGACAATGGGCACTTCAGGTTTACAGGCCCTCATGCACGTCTCTATCCAGGGACAACGTGGAGCCTCCCAATTTTTGGCTGCCCTGCCTAAGGGCTATACTACAATAGACCCACTTCCTTACAATGGGCACTTCAGGTTTACAGGCCCTCATGCACGTCTGTATGCAGGGGCATTGGTGAACCTCACAATTTTGGACTGCCCTGGCAAAGGAAAATACTACAAAGACTCACTTCCTCAAAATGGGCACATTAGACTCAAGAGGCCTTCATGTACGTCTCTTCTCAGGGACATCGGAGTGCCACACAATGTTTTCACGTAAAATCTTTCATGTATTAATCTCAAAAAGTAACATACACCAGCCCTATCTCACTATTGGGTATGTGCCCTTAACATTTCCGCCATGAAAAATCATTTTGGGGTCATTTTGGAAGGTTTTCTGGTGAGTCCGTAAAAATGGCGTAAAACGCGGACAAAATTGTTCACAGCTGTGACTTTTCAGTGATAAATGCTTCAAGGGGTCTTCCCCATGCTGTTGCCATGTCATTTGAGCACTCTTCTGAGACTTTTGTGACATTTTTAGGGTTTCTCCATGCTGCCGGGGGGTCATTTCACAAAAATACTCGGGTCTCCCATAGGATAACATTGGGCTCGTTGCTCGGGCCGAGTACACGAGTATCTTGGGAGGCTCGGCCCGAGCTTCGAGCACCCGAGCTTTTTAGTACTCGCTCATCACTAATCAACATATCTGACTGGTGGAGCCCCTGCAGTAGGCCTCTGAGACCTCCAAAAGTCATGACTTTCTGGAGAGATCTTACTGTCTTCCAGGGGAACTATTGCCGCAGGGGTCTCAGGGAGGTTGTGATACACTTCTTCTCCATGGGGTGGTAATGGCTCACTGTTGGAATTGATGTTGTTAGCAGAATGCAGACTCCCTACTGCACCTGGAGCAGCCCACCAGTCTTCGTCATCTTCACACACAGGTGAGACGGTCTCAGGACTCTGGGCTGGTGTCTCTATGTGGTCAGTGGAGTTGGAGAAACTTTGGATCGCATGGCCTTAGCATGTTCCAGTGGAGGACTCTGGGGCCAGCCATCCCATCTTTAATCTGCACCTTGTAAAATGGACCATCAGCGTACACTCGCTCAACTGCTGTGTAAGGCTGTACTTTCCACCTCTCACTCAGTTTGCCTTTGTGGCGCTTCTCTCGGACCAACACTCCACCTCTGGGCCGGAATGGGACTTCCTGGATTGGGTTGCTCTTTCACCTATAGGGCGGCAGTCCACTCTTCTGCCTGGTCCAAATTAAGTTCAAAGATCTCCTGCCCAGCTCTGCTGAACAACAACAGGTAGGGGCTGTACCCTGTAGCAGAGTGAACCCAGTTGCTATAAGCCTATACCAATTCTGACAGGTAGTCATGCCAGCTGGCCTTTTTGTCTTCTTCCAAATTCCTCAGCATCTGGAGTAGTGGCACGCTCCATTGCCCTGTGGGTGATAGGGGGTGGTTCTAGACTTCTCTATGCCATACAACTGATACAGTTAATCTATCACCTTGCTCTGAAAAAATGCGCCTTGGTCAGAATGGATCCACTTCGAGCACCGTTACACTTGGATGAAATCTTGACAAACAGCTTATGCTACCGATTTTGCAGTCTGATCTCCAGTAGGGATGACTAAGGCAAACTTGGAAAAATAGTCGGTCATGACCATGCAGTACTGTGGCCGCTGGGCTGAGTGTCCCATGAAGAGATGGTTGATCATCAAAACTTCTAACATTTCTCTCTAACAGGCAACTACTGTTTAGTCTTCTTGACGAGATTGCACACTCAGCACCGCTGGCAGACTTCTCCAGCTACGGACTCCAACTGGGGACAGTACACTTACCACTGCAACCACTGATTGTTACTGATAGTTATTTGTGGGGCTGAAGTGGGCCCCAAACTTATAAGCCTCCTTGGCAGCTTCTTGGGCCAAGCCCCTTGGGATAGCCACCTGCTACCTCACTTCAGACTCATTGGGATGTTGTTTCCCGCGGTAAACTACTGTCTGTCAGAGCTCCAGTCGTTCCCACTAGTGAGAATGTTCTTCATCTTGGCATCAAGGTGGTCCCTTTCTTCTTTGCCAGACATCTGCTGTTGTGCTATCCAGCACTTCATCTGCTGCAGTCCTTCGTCTTTATCTTGAGCATGTCCTCACTCTTCCTTGGTCCACCCCAAACACTCGGATAGCTTGCAGGTCTCATAACTGGTTAGTAGAGATGAGCGATGTTCGAGGTTCGCCAATTTCATGTTCGAGTGATTTTGGGGGTGCTCGAGATCGAACTCGAGCTTTTTGCTAAAAGCTTGACAGTTCAAGTTACGTTTGAGAATGGCTCGATCACTAAAAGCAGGGCTTTTTACACCTACAGTGTTCGGGGAGCCATCGCTGGCAGCCTGCGTAAGCTGGTAACCAAGATAAATATCGGGTATCCAAGCAAAGCGCTCTGCTTGGTAACCCGATATTTACCCTGGTTACGTGTGCAGGGAGCCGACACTTTCCCGCTGGGCTCCGCCCCCTCCTGCACGTGGCATGTACACACACACACACACACACTCACCTGTCCCCAGCCATGCAGTCCCCGGCACTGACATCCTCAGCGCCACATGGCCCCGCTAGGCTCCACCCACTTCACACTCCGCCGCCCGCACACATGGCCCCGCTTGGCTCCACCCACTTTGCACTCTGCATACATTACCCCGCTTAGCTCCACCCACCTCACACTCCGCACACATTACCCCGCTTAGCTACACCCACCTCACACTCCGCACACATTACCCCGCTAGGCTCCACCCACCTCGCACTCTGAACACATGGCCCCGCTCAGCTTGCCTGCAGTGATGAAGTCCTGCCCTCCCGACCTCAGCGCTGTCACTGTCCTCCATTGCTGCCGCTTCACATTTCCTCTGTCTGCCGACCCGAGACTGTGACTAGCGGTGACGTCACAGGCTCCCGCGATACTTGGCTGTGAAGGCGGCAGTCATTGAAGTCAGTGACAGCTCTGCTACCAGCAGTGCAGGAGACCATCACTGCAGGTAATGTACCCCGCCCCTGACAGCAGCACTTGTCATGCCCTGCAGTGACCTGGGCTTCCCTATTGATGTTAGCTCAGGTCACTGCTCTCCCAGCCAATATGGAACATTCTGTTCTTCATTGACTGGGACAGTGACTATGGTATGCATCATCATGGGAACCCCTTGGATTACAGCAGACCTGGATTTGTTTTTCTTTCTAATAAATTGGTAAAAGAGGGAATGTGTTGGGGAGTGTTTTTTCAAATAAAAATGTGTTTGTCATCTATTTTTTTATTACTGACTGGGTTGGTGATGTCGGGTATCTGATAGACGCCTGACCTCACGAACCCCAGGGCTTGATGCCAGGTGACATTACACATCTGGTATTAACCCCATATATTACCCCGTTTGCCACCGCACCAGGGCAATGGGATGAGCTGGGGAGAAGCACCACGATTGGTGCATCTAATGGATGCGCCACTTGTGGGGCGGCTGCGACCTGCTATTTTTAGGCTGGGGAGAGTCCAATAACCATGGACCTCCCTAGTCTGAGAATATCAGACCCCAACTGTCCACTTTACCTTGGCTGGTGATCCAATTTTGGGGGGACCCCCACGTGTTTTTTTTAATTATTTATTTAATTTAAAATAACAGCATGGGCTGCCCTCAGTTTTGGATTACCAGCCAAGGTGAATCTGCCAGCTGTGGTCTGCAGGCTGCAGCCGTCTGCTTTACCCTAGCTGGCTATCAAAAATAGGGGGAACCCCACGTCATTTTTTTAAAAATATTTTTTTTTTGGTAAATACAAGGCTAAGCACCCCTTAGTGCCACATGAAAGGCACCAAAGGGTGCAAAATTACAAAATGCAGGAGAGTGGGACATTACGTGTCTTTTTGCCATTATAATGACAGAAAAGACTGATATGAAGTGTACTAGCACAATAAAATCACCAAAGTGCTCTACACTGTGAAAAGCAGTAGAAAATGGCACTGGAGTGAACATGTGACCGCCTCATGTAGGTTGAAGCTATGGATCCTGGGTAAATTTATGTATTTTCCCTCCTTCAGTATTTTTGCAGTACGCAAAAAAAACCGGAAGGCACATGGAAGACAAACGGATGACATACGGACCGTATACAGAACGGAAATGGATGCCACACGGATGCACCCGTGAAAAAAACGGACCGGTTTTTGCGGACCGCAAAAACGGATCGGTCGTGTGAATGAAGCCTTATTCTGATCTGCCGTTTATAAACAGCAGGCAGAAATAAGTGAATAGCGCCCCCAGCGTCAGAAAATCTCTGGGGTTTCAGGGGTAGCTGAGACCCTGGAGATCATGATTCAGGCCAGTTATTCCGGTCCCCGCTAACGTGATCACCGGTATACACTGTATACCGATGATCACGTTACAGTAAATGACAGCGCCGGTAAAAAATTATTTATCCCCCATCTGGCAATGAACAAACATGTCAGATGGGATATATTGTAAATCTCCTCCCTGGTCTCCTCCGGTCCCCCGGTGTCGCCAAAGCGCCCCCCCACCCCCTCTCGGATATCCAAGATGGCCACGCGCACAGCAGCATGCCGGCCGCATTCACCCTACTCCTCTGATTTCTGTCACATGTGCCATGACACATGCGACAAAAAACTCCTCCCCAGGCCTTGCCAGGTCACCCCCTATAATCCCACCGGTGTTCCCCGGTGTCCCATGGTATCTGTGCAGCGTTGATCCCCCGCGGCCCCCTCCTTCACAATGGACGCTGCCGCATGCACAGAGCGGCTGTCAGCTCAGCTTCCTGTGTTCAGACACAGTGAGTGGTGGTAACCATGCATCTATAAGCTACTGCAATGCTCTGCTCATGAGGTAAGGAACATAGTTGATCAGGAGAGCTATACTACATTTCCAAATGGAGGTATTTGATTTTATAGTTGCCCTGCTGAACGACTACCAAACATGAGAGTCCGTTATACGTCACAAGAAAACATGTCTAAATAGCGAGCTCTGTTGTTTAGTATTCATTCAGCTGGATAACTGGACTTAAAGGGGTATTCCATCTCCAAGATCCTATCCCCAATATATAGTAGGTGGAATAGCAATAATATCAGCAAATACCAATATTTGGAAATATAGAATAGTTCTCCTGATTAGGCATGCCCTTACCTCATGAGCAGGGCATTGCAGCTTTGGTAGCAACACTTAAGGGGGCTTTACACGCTACGATATCGTTAATGTTTGATCGTCGGGGTCACATTGTTAGTGACGCACATCCAGCATCATTAATGATATCGCAGCGTGTGACACTGACCAGCGACCTTAAGCAACTTTAAAAATGGTGAAAATCGTTCACAATGGAGAGGTCGTCCCAAACTCAAAAATCGGTAAGGGTTGTTTATCCAGGTGGTTCATCGCTCATGCGGCAGCACACATCGCTATGTGTGACACCGCAGGAGCGAGGAACGTCTCCTTACCTGCCGCCGGTTACAATGAGGAAGGAAGGATGTGGGCGGGATGTTATGATCCGCTCATCTCCGCCCCTCCGTTTTGATTCGCCGGCCGCTTAATGACGTTGCGGTGACGTCGCTGTGATGCCGAACGTCCCTACACCTTGAAGGAGGGATTGTTCTGCAGTCACAGCGACGCCACCGACCAGGTAAGTATGTGTGACGCTGCCGTAGCGATAATGTTCACTACGGCAGCGATTACAAACAATCGCATGCGCGACGGGGGCGGGTACTTACACGCTCGCTATCGCTACAAATTGCTAGCGATATCGCTACCGTGTAAAGCCCCCTTTGCAACATGGACTCTGCTGCTGTGGATCCGGGGAGAGTGGGTGCAGATTCATTGCACCCACACTCCTCACATGGAGGGTCTGCACTCCTAGAAAATGGGGGATACGTTTCCTGAGCATGTCCCCCCATATTCTAGACAGTCCAGGTGTTTCCTGTATTTTGACTGCCAGCCAAGGTAACGCCAGGCAGATGAGGGTGGCAACCCGTGCTTTATCTGCGCTGAGAATAAAAAATACCGCGGGGCGCTACGTCTTTTTTTTAAAGATTTATTTTTACAGCACTGTGATGTCCAGCAATCAAAATACAGGGAAGCCCTTTATTTTTTAGTTATTTAAATAAATAATTAAAAAAATATATATTGGCTGCCGCTGCATTTTTTGTATTGCTAGCTAAGGGTAATCCAAGCAGCTACTGGCTGCCAACCCCCACTGCTTGGTGTTACCTTCACTGGCAATGGAAAATCCAGGGAAGCATTTTTTATTTTTTTTGCCAAAAAAACTACAAAAAATGACGTGTGCTTCGCCATATTTTTTGTATGCTACTCAGGTACAGCAGGCAGGTACGGCTGCCCCCAACCCCCAGCTGCCTATTTGTACCCGGCTGGGAACTAAAAATATAGGGAAGCCCTTTTTTTAATTATTTCATGATTTTTTTATGAAATGATTAAAAAAAAAAAACATGTGGGCTTCGCCCCATTTTTGTCTCCAGCCGGGTGCAACTAGGCAGCTGGGGATTGGAATCCGCAGCACAGGTTAGCCCAAGGTTTCTGGGCCCCTCTGCTGCGAATTGCAGTCCGCAGCCACCCCAGAAAATGGCGCTCTCATAGAAGCGCCATCATCTGGCGCTGTATCCAACTCTTCCAGCAGCCCTGAAGCCGGGTGGCTTGCAGGTTAATAATGAGTTAATACTAGCTTTGTTTTACTAGCTAGTATTAAGCCAGAGATTCTTAATGTCAGGCAAGACCCGGCCATTAAGAATCTCCAATAAAGGGTTAAAAAAAAAGACACCACACAAAGAAAAAATACTTTAATAGAAATAAACACACAGACACACTAAGAGTCTCCAAGTTTATTACTCCCTCTTATCCTTCCACGATCCATGGTCTTCTGTCTTCTTTCTCATTCAACACTTGCAGCTCTGCTCCATCAGCAGCACTGAATGGGAGAAAGACGCTGCTCCCCGTGCAGTCTTTTCACTCCGTGAGTGATCAGTGCTGCTGGCTGTTAGCGGTACCGTCACAGCTGACAGACGGGTTGCCATAGCAACGGTGCTCCGATCACGTGATTCCCGGTGCCGCTGCGGCTGTTAGCGGTGACGTCACCGCTAACAGGCGCGTTGCTATGGCAACGGTGATCTCTGTTATTTTCCAGCTGTGTCAGCTAGTCAATAATGGATTGGGGAAGCAGAATGGGGAGTCGACCGGTGTGCCAGAGCATGTCGCCGGTACACGGCGATACACAAACGTGCACCGTGTACCGGAGAGTGCAATGACAGGACCTAGCATGACGTCTAAGCCATGTGACCAGTCTGTAGCCAATGAGATAATAGACACGTGACTGGTTACATGGCTATTTTGATATCACGATAGGTCCTGCATCACTCCTTATTACCGGGAGGACGCAGCGATTACCAAAGGAAAAGCGGCTTGAGACAGAGTGCAGGACGCATCGCGGGCATTGGTAAGTGTTATGGCAATGTTTATTAACTGTATGTGTACATTTATAATGTGTTTTTATGTGTTTGTGATTGCCTCCCATTGTTTTCAATGGTGTTTGAGAGGTTCGTCGAACGGCTCGTCGAACGGGACACCGTTCGACGAACCGAACTCGAACTCCAGGGGGGTGGCTCATCTCAACTGGTTCGGGCCACACTACTACTGGTGGTGGGAGTTTCCAGAAGTTCAGGGTTCTCTCTTCTTCCAAGTATTTGTCAAGGTTCCCTAATGGAACTTTCATAGTTACCCTCAACAGTCCATCTGCATTGGCGTTCTTGGTAGTGGCACAATAGCGGATACTGAAATCAATCTTCGTCAGATGGGCCACCCCCATTGCTCCAGGCACTCCAGTTTGCCGTTTTTCAGATGGGCCAGGGGCTTTCTATCCGTCCGGACCTGGATCTTTGTTCTCATCAGGAAGCCCTCAAATTTTTCATTCATGGCCCACACTAGGTCCAGGAATTCTAGATAAAAACAACTGTAGTTATGGGGGTTCAGTCCCATAGGGGTCTATCAGACTTTGCGATGACTCTTGTGACAGGACTACTTGCAGCCTGTTGAGGCTGCCATCTGTATACAGCAGGAATGAATTTTCAAAGTCCACATAGGCCAGGATCAGAGCTGACATAAGAATCTTTCAAGGCCTGGAAGGCCTTGTTCTGTTCCTGGAGCCAGAGAGTAGTCTGGGTTTTTGGGCACTCCAGCTGTCCCTCTTTGAAGTTAATTCAGGCGACCTGACAACTTTGCGAAGTTCATAACGAATGGTCGGTAGTAACTTGCTAGTCCTAGGAAGGCCTTCAGTTTTCTCAAGGTTCGGGAACATGCCACTGTTGGATAGCCACCACCTTTTTTCTTGGAGGAACGAAGGAGGAGAAAAATAAAGCATCCAAGTCCAATTGTTACTATAAAACTAATCCATTTAATAGATATGCAATAAAAAATACTTTCAGTGGTTTAAAATCAAGTGAACACAGCACTAAAGAGAGAGTACGCATTTTGGACGTTCCGTCCTTAGTCTCAGTTTAGACTGAGACTAAGGACACAACTTCAGAAATGCGTATTATTTACCGCTATGTTCACTTGATTATAAACCACTGGAAGTATTTTTTAATGCATATCTATTAAATGGATTTGTTTTATAGTACACTTGGACTTGGATGCTGGCTTTTTCTCCTCCTTTGTTGTTGCAGTCTGGCCGACTAGAAAACCTGTCCGTGCACCGTCCTGGGTTTGTGGTTTCCTTATGGAACGGGTGAGCTGGTTGACTTTTTTCTTATTCTCTTCCTAGGAGGGTAGAACACTGTCTTGCAACATGGTTTGGCCTAAGTACTTGATCTCCATCTTGAAGAAATGGCATTTCTTCAGTTTCACCTTTAGATTGTGACCCTGCAAGCGCGCGAGTATCTGCCCAAGCTGGTTGAAGTGTTCTTGGAGTGAGATGGAGTAGATAATGCTATCATCCTGGTAAATAAGGCTAGCATCAAAGTTTAAGTTCCCCAGGCACTTCTCCATCTGTCATTGAAAGGTACCTGGGGCATTGGACAGGCTAGACGGCATCCAGTTAAACTCATACAGTCCCATAGGGAGGATGAATGCGCTTTTTTCTATGTCACTGTCATGCTCCATTTTGTGACATCCCCGACTACAGTTCCCGTTGGTCATGGGGACCGGGGGACGTATCTCCAGCATCGCCAGGACTGGAACGGCTTCTATCCGTTCGGTACTTACCATTTCCAGCAAGCTGACACAGACCACGCGCGCGCCCTGCTCTCCTGTATCCACAGTAACACTGCAAAACCCTGCATGCACTAAGGATCAAGTGATCTCTGACTCCTCCCCTCCTTCTGACATCATTGCAGGTCCTGTTAGTACAGAGCTGTTTTAAGTGCAATTCCCTCCTAGCCTATTGCTGAGCAGCTCTGTGTATATAAAGCACCCTCCCCTTATGGGAAGTGCTTGGGCAACATTTCCTATCCATAGATATGTTGGCAGTGTAGGGGTCGTGCTGCGTACCTCTTCCTGTGCCTCTTACTAATATGTAATATCCTATCCATAGGTTTACTCTTGTTTCCTGAGCCTCCGGAACTGCTACTTCTGTCCTGCCAAAAGGAACCGCAAGCTCTGCCTCCTTTCTGGTCTCAAGCTCCACTTTCGGCTCCATGTCCACAGAGCCTTGTTGTAACAGCGGTGCCGCATCCAAAGGAGCCACTTCCACTTCCTTCACGTTTGCCATGTCTTCGCACATTGCTCCTCCAGGGGAGTCCGGTGCATGGATTGGTGGAGCCTCTCCTAGTCACCTTCGCACTCATTTCCTGTTTAAGGATTATCAATAAACCTAGTCTATTCCTCACCATCTACACTCTCCCGTGTCCTGCTTGTGGTCAGCTACCGCAGCTCCGCTGCGGTCTAGTGGGTTCACACACCCACAGTCGCCGTGCTGCTGTGAGAGTTATAATCACTTGCTGCAACCGGTACCTGCCAGTATCCGCTTGCCAGTTCTAGCATGGAGAATTAATTGGTTCCTTCCAACGCTGTCCAGGACTATTCCATCTGGTGCAGGGGGTATGAGTCTCGAAAAGTACATGCATTGAGTTTCCTATAGTCCATGCAACTGTCTCTAACTGTCCCTTCCTTCTTCTTGCCAAGAACCACCAGTGCCGCCAAAGGGCTCTTACTACTCTATACTACCCCCGAATCCAGCAACGTCTTCACTTCCTAGTACAGCTTGGGATGCAGTTGCAGGTAGCATTCTCAGCTTGGGTGAGTGTCCCCTGTCTGTATTTCGTGGGTGATGGCCTCAGTACAGCCAAAGCCTTCAGCATGGCAAGCGAATGCAGCCTGGTTCTGCCACAGCACCTGCACATGTTTTGAGCCAAAGGACTTCTCCTCCACCTCCATTTGGCTCAGGATATCTCTCCCACTTCTCTCTGAGGTCAGTACCTCTTTTATTGCTCCCGAGACTTCCAGGGTGCACACCACATTTTCCACCAGAGACAGGGCTACATTCATCTGGCTCACCACCTCACATCAGTGTAGATACATACATGCCAGCTCTGTACTCAATGGCAGGTTGACTTCCCTGGGACCCACATTCACGGCTCCCACTGGTACTCATCTGTGGTGGACCACAGCTAGTGAAAGGGCTATCATAATATCCTGTTCTGCTCTTCCTGGGACTGCTGGCTTGACAAGCACTTCCATCCATTCAAGGTTTCGGTATGTCCCGACTGGCAGGTGGAGCATGCTTTCTTGTGTAAGGGGTAGCGTCACATGCTCATTTCTGGGAACTCTAATAGCCACTACCGACTGATGGACCGGCACACTCTTCTGGGCCCCACAGATGTGGATTAGGTGTTGAAAAGCCTCTTCGGTGGGTTTGTGCGGGGTAGCATGTTTCTAGTAACTGGGGCCTCTCTTTGTGAACAAAAATTACTCCAACACATGCAAGATGTTCATGCTTAGGATCACGGGTAAATCTTTCTTGATGGGCTCTGGGACTAGCAGGATGCCTTTCTTATGCATCTTTTGTCCACAGACGTGAGCCTTCATCCACACAATCCTTGTGACTGGGACTGGTTGCAGATCAGAGTATCTCTTTCTGACTTAGCCAGGCTGGAAGTGTTGATTGAAATAAGCTTCGGGCATTGTTTTTTGCGACCCAGTGTCCCCCAGGCAGCCAACAGGAATACCTTCAAAGTCAGCATGCAGGATGGGGCTTACCACATTAATCTTGCTTCCCAGACAACATGCCGCACTACCATGGGGGCTGGTAGTTTAACAGCTGCTGTCATTGGGCTTGGGTGTCCTTCCAGCACTCTCTTGCCAAGTGACCTCGACCTCTGAACCTCGAACAACGGCTATCTTCTCTTCTCCTGGGTTTGCCCCGGGATTGGCTTCTGGCTGTATGGGTTGACTGTATGGGTTGGCTGTATGGGTTGGCGGGAATGTTTGCATAAGTACAGCAGACCCCAATGGCGAGACTCCAGCATGGAATGCGAAGGACAAGCCCTGTAGGGATACTGCAGGGCCGGATAGGAGACTACTGGGTCAGCTTCTCCTGCATGCAAGTCAGGGAGGTCTGCAGGCTTTGTACCGCCTGGATAATGGCTCCTTCTCTGTTGTTATATCCTCCTGGGGTTAGTGGTGTGGTAGCGCACCACTCCAGAAGCATAAATTCCTCCTTGCTTTGGGCCAATGCTTCAGCCCGGACCTTCCAAAATGAGAGGATCCACCCACATCCATACTGACAGAACTTGCCTTAAGGGGGTATCATAAATTCTCAGTGTAAACTGTTCCCGGAGTATACAGTCGACTGGGCCCATGCCACTAGTCCCATCTGCTTCCTTCTTCTATATCTCTGCCATCGTCTCTTGTAGCATGGACACATACCGATAGATGCCCTCTTCTTCCTGCTGCAACTGAGAATACAATGTAGCCCGGCAGTTCCCCGTGCTTGCTGTCTCGCCATATATCTCTTCAAGAATGTCATTAACTCTTTTATAGTACTGTGCATGGGCTCCGATTACAGACAGATGTTTCTACAGGCCTCCTCCTCCAGGGCTGTAAAGGTGAGTTCTACTTATAGGTCAGGGCTGATGTTATAGACCTTCAGAACGCCTTGTAGCTGGGACACTCAGTCAGACAGAAGCATATTGTTGCCATCAATTTGGGTAGTACGCTGAATACGGTTCTCATTGGAAAGGTCCTTGCAGGAGTTCCACCATTGCGTGTAGCAACCCCATTAACATTAGCCTCAGCATTAGCAATAATATTTCCGTCATTGCTGTCTGCTGCCTCCATCTTGGTAACCATTACTTGATCGCAGCGCCACTTGAAGCAATGGCTGAGGGACCACCACAGTGCAGAGTTTGATTACGGCACAAGACAAGGTTGCAGAAACAAGGGTGTCTTCTTTACAGGCAGCAATAACAGTGACATTTTTAACAGCTGCACTTCCTAGCTGGAGCGTAGCACAGTCATTGCCCCAACTATCACAAACACCAGTAAAACAACAACACAGTAAAGCAAAATATACAACCTAGCTGGCCTCCACTACTGGGCTGCGTAGACACTGCACCCTAGCTATTGAGGCCTACGCTATGCCCTACCAAGTGCGCACAATGGAACAGACTCACGGTCCGGTCGATGCAACACAGGTCCACTCCCAGTAGTTCAAGGCTGTGATCCTCGTCTGTGCGCATTTCTCCTTGTAGGGCAATGGAAACACTTCTCCTTCCTTGGTATCACCATCCATAGGAACGTCTTGGTCCGTTGCTTGATAGTCGGTTTTTATCATGCTCTCATGGTCAGGGTCGATGTCACTCTCACAGCTGGCAAAGTACCTTCTTGCAAACCACCAATCTCAAGCAGAACACAGTAATGTCTCCTCTCTCTGGCAACCCCAATGCTCCAGTTTCTGGTCTTCTCCTGCTCTTTCTTCCTATCCTGCAGTTTTCAGGCCGGGATAGTCCAAAACTCTGAGTTCAGATGGGAGGCGCCTACTGAAATGACCAGTCCATAACACACAGAAAACATGGAAGTGTCGCGGGCGGAGGAGGGGACGCTGCGCTCACCCACTGCTCAGGTCCGGCTGCTGCTGCTGCTGCTCGGTAGTGGCTTGAGCGGTGGGCCAGATCCCGGGGACTCGAGCGGCGTTCCTCGCCCGTGAGTGAAAAGGGGTTTGGTTTTGGGAATTTATTGTCCGTGACGCCACCCACGGTTGTGGTGAGATTAGTGACACCACCGCTGCTCTGGACGGGGATCCCGGAAGCGATGACAGGGAGCAGCTTGGATGTTGGTTCTCCCCTCCGTGGGTAGGAGGTTGGTTGTCCCGGGGCCCGGTGATGGGGTAGGGATGGATGGCAGGCATGTTACGGGGCCTGGTGAGGTGCAGGGTCGCGGGGGCAGCGCTGTGCCGCACGGCATGGTGGTACTCACTCAGCCAATCATGAACACAAAGTCTCCGGTAAAACAAACGGCTGGATGGACGGGTCCCACAGACAGCTGCGGTGTTTCTCCTCCTGACAGGTTGATGGTGACTGCCTTTCCCTGCACTTGTGTAGTGTAGATGGTTCCAATGGGTTCCCACCGGTAACCCGCTCCCCAGCTTTGATATGTGCTGAAGGAGCCCCTTTTGCCCGCAGGCTCTGGCCCTGGGAACTGTAGCCTTGGCGGTGACTGTGTTTACCTCTAACGGTTGGACTGTTGCCTTCTATCGGGACTTGGCTGCTGGGAAACCCCGGAAGTTCCCTTCGCTAACGGATTTGACAATTTCAGCGGCGACTCCTAGCCTTGTCGGGGTCCGTAAGCCCTGCAGGTTGGTGCTGGCTTCTCTTTGCGTACCGGTCCGGTACCGCCGGGCCACTGCCTGTCCACGGTCCTTACGGCTAGCTCCAATAGGCCTCTCCTGCAGACGGTCACCACTGTCTGCCAACCTTGCTGTTCCGTCCGGGCCACACACCCGGACCAACTTCAGACTGCTCTTTTACCACCTCACTTCTCCACTTCCAAACTAATCTGCTCTGCTTTTCCCGCCTCCAGGACTGTGAACTCCTCGATGGGCGGGACCAACCGCCTGGCCCACCCTCTGGTGTGAACATCAGCCCCTGGAGGGAGGCAACAAGGATTTTTGTTTGACTTAGGTGTGCCTCATCGAGGTGTGGGGTGTGTTGGTGTAGTACCTGTGACGTCCTGGCTTGTCCAGGACGCCACAGAAGCACTGTCTCTTAAAGGCAAAGCACTTTCTACAGTTCGTAGGGGCAATCACTCTACACAGACTCAAGCAGACTCTTCTTATGATGATAATGAAATTAAAGTTTCTTCACCTTTTTTGGGCAGCCATTGCAGACTTGTGTAATGTGTGTGGCACGGTGCTTGCATGGATGTCTATGATCTCACTATTACGAAGCATATGAGCCACTTCCACTGTTTGTCGCACCAGAACTGATAGACCTTGTGATGAGCTGACTTTTTGACTCTAATATTTTGCCTGGAAATCCACCTATTGGCTTTTGAATGGATAGACAGACTTTATTTCATATTATTCCAACTGTCATGGCACTCACATGATGCAGTTTGGCAATTTTCTTGGCCGAGAGACCACTAGCTCGATGATGCTTTTTCTCTTTTCTTGGGGGCTCTTCTTCATGGTTGCTCCTCAATTCGAACCAGTGACCTATCAATTGGAAATCAATCTAATAACACACTGAGTTATTAGGGAATGAGAGAACAGGTTGTAATATACAGGAAGAAAAGGATGGTTCCATCAGCAGGAGCAAAACAGTCACAATGCAGTGACATGTCAACAATTTGCATTACTAATAATGTGCTAAATAGTTGCAAATCAAATTCATGTATAAGATAGCCAAGATGATGGTCTAAAAAATGAAGGTAGTCTCATGCTCAAAGCTGTAGTGGATGGTGAGATATGAAGCCATGAAAGTCAAAAATTCAAAACATTGTTACCCTTTTGTTAGTCACTGTATACAAGAATAAGAGACATAAGACTAAACAAAGATTGCTTAATAACTGAATATTCTGCCTTCATAAAACATACCACAGTAAAATTAAAGGAATTTAATTAATACTTCTCACATATTTTTCAATATTAAGTAAAGGAAAATTTATAGGATTATAAAAAAAATATTCCAATTACTGCTTTATTGCTCCCCCTTGGGTTTAATTGTATAATGGACTGACTTCTTGGAAACATGTACCTCACTCATGAGAAAAAAAATTTTACATACATTTATATAAATTTTACATAAACTGGTTGCAATTTTCTCGAAGAGCGGTTCACAGAGCAGGTTTGTAGCATGAACCATTTTTAGTTTTTTTACCATAAATTATTTATTGGATTGAGATGCAGTCTATTTCTTTACTTTATAATTGATATAAAAAAATAAAGAAGAACAAAGGCACCTTCATTTCCAGGATTGTGGCTAATATGGGTAAAATATTGTATATTTTGATAAAATTATACATGCTTTTTGCTATTTTGCAAAAGTACACTTTTGATGATCCTTCCAGTCTAGTTTGTGATGCAAACCGATTGGTCCGGTGGGAAATGAGATGGGTATTAGAACTAGAAATGAACAGACCAGGAAAAATTGGAATTTGCCTCCTTGTACATATTTAGTTATTCTCTACAAATTCAATGTCCCTTTATATGCTCTGTAAGATGTAAGTGTACAGCCCCGCGCTCGGCTTCAGCCGAGCCGCTCGGATCCGGGCTCGTTGGTGGGTGGCTCGAGCGCCTCTGGACCCGGGGTTACTTCGCTCTGGAAGGGGATGCTGGCACTTTTTGGTGGGGGGTGTTAGGTAGGTGCACTGCCGGAGCCGCGCTTTAGTTCATGACGCCACCCATGGGATGTGGTGAAGGTAGACAGCACCGCTGCAGTTACGGGGCACCCGGGGGAGATGGTTATGCAGCAAGATGGTAACCCCTCCAAGGGCAGCGATGGTGGCCCCGGGACCTGTTGGGTGTTAGTAGCTGGACGGTGCAGGGCAGTGCGCGGCCGGATGGTACTGTTGTACTCACTGTTGTTGACACACACATGTCTCTGGTAAACAAAGTTGATGGTGGTCGGTGCCCGCAGCCGGCTGCGTCTGGTCCCCCATCCGGTTCGGTGGTCTTGGCCTTTCTCCTGCACCGTGTAAAGTATTTGGGCTACCTGCGCTTCAGCGACGGGAGTCCGCTCCCCGGCTATTTGTATGTCGGGAGAGCCCTTTTGCCCGCAGACGCTGGCCCGTGGGATCTCTCTGCCTTTGCAGTCGCTTTCTATCCCCTTCGGTGGGCTGTTGTCTTCAGTCGGGACTTGGGTGGAAAAGGACCTATAGTCCAGACCGCAATCAGTCAATTAACTCAGTCCAGTGGATTCTGGACCTCGTTTCAGGGTCTGAGTACCGCCCTGTGTGCTCCGGTTTCCGAGTCAGTTTCCCAGGTCGGTACCGGCGGGCCACTACCCTGTCCCGGTCCACCTCGGTTCCACCAAGCCGTCTTTCTGCCTCTTGCAGGCTAAGGCCACGGTTTGCCTCCTAGCCTAAGATGCCCGGGCTCCAACCCCGGCACCTGTCAGACTCCTTCACTCCTCACTCCTGACTACTCAAACTCCTCCTCCAACTGAACTGCCTGTTTCCTGCCTCAGGCCCTCTGGACTCCTCAGTGGGCGTGACCAACCGCCTGGCTCCACCCCCTGGTGTGCACATCAAGCTATGAGGGAGGTGACTAGGTTTTTATGGTTGGCTGATGTTACCTTATAGGGGGACAGGTGTAATGCGGGGGTCTACCTGTGACTACCTGGCTAGTCCAGGACATCACATAAGAATAAAAAAAGAATCCTTATACTCACTTCTCACTTCTGTTTCCAGCCTGCTGTCCAATTCTCTATGCCTCTGTTGTATGGCATCTTCCTGCTTGAAGTCCCTATAGGGTGGGGTTTCTGATCAGGCCCCAGAGAACACTGCGTGTAAGCAGCCAGAAATCCCCTGAGCCCCTGAGCATGTGCAGAAATACCAGCCTAAAGTATACACAGCAGGCAGATAGTAGAAGGAACGCCCGTAGAGATGAAAGCGGGGTTTGATTGTTTTCTTTTAATTCTTTTGTCGGCATTCTACCATTTAGATGGAAGTTTCAGCTTGCTACCTTTTTGCTCAGTTCGCACATAGCGAATTAAAATATTTCTGTATTTACTGAAATAAATTCAATCATCTCTAATTAGAACAATGGGGACTGGTTTCAGGTTCTGTCATCAACTTTGTCTGATTCATGGAAAGTGCTTGGAAGCATAAAGGATTGATTGGCACATCTCTAACGGTGTCAGATGAAGAATTCTCCAATTATGGGAGCTGTAACATATAATGATCTACAGTGGGGAAAAAATTGTTTAGTCAGCCACCAATTGCGTAAGTTCTCCCACTTAAAAAAGATAAGAGGGGTCTGTAATTGACATCATAGGCAGACCACAACTATGAGAGACAAAATGAGAAAACAAATCCAAGAAATCTCCTTCTCTGATTTTGCAAGATTTTATTTGCAAATTATGGTGGAAAATAAGTATTTAGTCACCTAAAAACATGCAAGATCTCTGGCTCTCACAGACCTGTAACTTCTTTTTTAAGAGGCTCCTCTGTCCTCCACTCATTACCTCCACTCATTACCTGTAGTATGTAGTATGTAGTATGGCACCTGTTTGAACATGTTATTAGTATAAAAGACACCTGTTCACAACTTCAAACAGTCACACTCCAAACTCTACTATGGTGAAGACCAAAGAGATGTCGAAGTACACCAGAAACAAAATTGTAGCTCTGCATCAGGCTGAAAAGACTGAATCTGCAATAGGCAAGCATCTTGGTGTGATGAAGTGACCTGTGGGAGCAATAATAAGAAAATGGAAGACATACAAGTTCACTGATAATCTCCCTCGATTTGGGGCTCCATGCAAGATCTCACCCCGTGGTGTCAAAATGATCACAAGAACGGTGAGCAAAAATCCCAGAACGACACATGGGACCTAGTAAATGACCTGCATAGAGCTTGGACCACTGTAACAAAGGCTACAAATATGAGAAAGAAGCGGCAACTCACCCTGGTAAGTGGCACATTTTTTAATCTGTGTGCACAAACAAAAACATAGACGGGGAGCAGAGGGGGTGCGGGGGCGTCTGCACCCCCTCTGCCCCCATCTATGATTTTGTCTGTGCACACAGATTAAAAAATGTGCCACGTACCAGGGTGAGTTGCCGCTTCTATGCTTCTTTCTCATATTTGTATCCTTCTGAACTGTGACCACGCTGTCAGCAGAGCACCACCTGGAACGGCCCCAGAATAAGTCCTGGAACAGCTGATTGCTTGATTCCGTGAGTACGGCACCGCCACACAGCTTTGTGCTGCAGTGCCCAACATTCTTATGTTATATCGTGTAACAAAGGCTACCCTCAGCAACACACTATGCCGCCATGGACTCAAATCCTGCAGTGCCAGACAAGTCCCCCTTTTTAAGCCAGTACATGTCCAGGCCCATCTGAAATTTGCTAGAGAGCATTTGGATTATCCAACAGAGTATTGGGATAATGTCATATGGTCTGATTAAACCAACGTATAACTGTTTGGTAGAAACACAACTCGTCATGTTTGGAGGAGACAGAATGCTGAGTTACATCCGAAGAACACCATTTCTACTGTAAAGCATGAGGGTGGCTACATCATGCTTTCAGGCTCTTTCTCTGCAAAGGGATCAGGACGACTGATCCATGTACATGAAAAAATGAATGGGGCCATGAATCGTGAGATTATGATTGCAAACTTCCTTACATCAGCAAGGGCATTTAAGATGAAAAGTGGCTGGGTCTTTAAGCATGATAATGATCCCAAGCACACCACCAGGGCAATGAAGGAGTGGTTTCGTAAAAAGCATATGAAGGTCCTGGAGTGGCCTAGCCAGTCTCCAGATCTCAATCCCATAGAAAACCTTTGGAGGGAGTTAAAGTCCATGTTGTCCAGTTACAGGCCCAAAACATCACTGCTCTAGAGGAGATCTGCATGGAGGAATGGGCCAACATACCACCAACAGTATCTGCCAACTTTGTGAAAACTTACAAAAAACATTTGACCTCTGTCACTGCCAACAAAGGATATATAACAAAATATTGAGATTAACTTTTGCTATTGACCAAATACTTATTTTCCACCCTAATTTGCAAATAAAATCTTGCAAAATCAGACAAGGTGATTTTCTGGATTTGTTTTCTCATTTTGTCTCGTTGTGTTGTAGTTGTGGTCACCTATGATATCAATTACAGGGCTCTCTCATCTTTTTAAGTGGAAGAACTTACACAATTGGTGACTGACTAAATATTTTTTACCCCACTATATGTAACAAAAAATTCTTCATACTTCCAAATAATTTCCATGAATAAGAGCATGTTACTCCATGACAGTGACAACATCTATTGCAATGCACATCTGTTTTCTGACCTTGTCATTTGGGTTTTATGCTTTTCCAGAAGAGAAGCTGCTTAGCTCTTATGGAACATCACGAGATGAGCTCAGAATTCAGGAACAGCCAATAGATAGTGAATGGAGCAGGGGAGTTTGGATCTGTTCATGGTTTACATCCAACCACAAATGGGGCTGATCGGTGGAGATGCTGATGTTGGACACCCACTGATCTTATAACGATTCCCCTTTCAAAACACTAAGGATGGACAACCCCTTTATCTAAAATATTTTAGTTTCAGAAATGTTTCACAAAGATGGAATATTCAGCTATTAAATAACAAGCATTTTGAGTTATATTTTTGACTTGTATCTTTGTGTGTGAGGATCCTCTAATTTCTTAGAGACTGTAGAAAAAGTTGACTTGTTTAGAAAAAAATAGCTGTTCCATACTTGTCCATGGTTGTTTGAAGATTCTCTATGAACCGCTTATGAAGGCAGGAAAAGTTTGTTAAGATAAAGGAGGCATTTCATATTTTATCATAAAGTGAACAGAAACCAACAAAGTTTGACGTAACAGATTCCAAAGTTGTATAACCCTTGAAGTTGCCTAATAATCCCAGGACTCTTTTGGTTAGGATTCCAAATACCATGAATTAAAAATTGGATGTATATTCAGTAGAATAAAATTTTATGCAAACTACTTGGAAATGCTAGAGATATCATGAAAAAAGCGTGAAGTGGTGTAGACCCTTTTTATCTATCTTTCCTTTGGATGCCTTTGACGCAAAGACACACTATGATCATTTTACCTGTCATAAAACATTAGGAAAGAATGCTGGAGACTGGAAAGTGGAGAAATACATTAGTATAGTAGTTTGTGCTCTTGATCATCAGGACCTCGAAAAATATAGTGTTTGATGTCTAACCTGTGAGTGTGCATAATATTCAATATGTTCCAATGATTGCCATTCACAAGACTGAGTCAGTGTAACCTCCCAAGATACTTGTGTGATATCCCTGAAAGAAGATCTGAATAGCAACAATGCAAACTGTAATCTATTATTATAGCCGAAACCATGGTAACTATGTTTTTCCAATGTTCCGTAACCTCTACGACACAACTCTAACCTACTCTTATCTCGATACTATCGGATTACAAACTTGACTGTACATTCTCCTTTTTGTTAATATTGAGAGTAATAAACTAATAAAATTTCACTCACTTCCATTATCTCCACTCAGAATTGAAAGAAGCCTCCAGTATTTTGGGTAGTGGTATATGGTCACTGACTGTATTAGCAAAGAAGCTTATTTATTTTTGTATATGTTTGTACACATGCAAAAAATATAAATAGATACCATATATATTTTTCTTCCCCCCCCCCCCCCCCCCCCCGCTGTATAGGCAAACACACAGTTTTACTGCAACTTATGTTAATTGCTTCATGGGATCTATCTGTATAAAAACACCCATGGAGAAATAATGTTTACCTGCTATATGTAAATTTGGGGGTGAGGTGAGCATCTTCCATCTGTTAAGTTAACCGGATTTTCCTGCAGGCTGAATGAAAATCACACAACAGATTGGAGTATGATAACAATGGCAGCAGATTGCGCTGAATCTACATGTGCTAAGTCTATATGTACTGGTAAAAAAAAAAATTACCTGCATCAATGAATTGATGGGCATGGATGAGTAGAAAAATATATTCTTCATTTTAATAAAGTTTCAAAATATAAGGTTACTTACGCCTGTCTGCCTGGATCTTTTTCTGTTGTTTTACAAGAAATATATACAACATGTGAACAAGTCCACATTTAATTTTTTTGCCTAATCACATAGTTCCAATGAATTCAGGATCACATTTAGTGATCAGATGACACCCTATGTTTACATTAGTGGGTAGTTTTCTGTCATATAGTTTCACTAAGGTTGTTTTTTCTATACTGTAGATTGCTGTAATGTGTCCACGTATTAGTATATATATATATATATATATATATATATATATATATATATATATACAGTGCCTACAAGTAGTATTCAACCCCCTGCAGATTTAGCAGGTTTGATAAGATCTCTGGGAACTCCTTCAAAACTGTTGGTTGGAAACCCATTTCCGGTGACTACCTCTTGGAGCTCATAAAGAGAATGCAAAGAGTGTGCAAAGCAGTAACTAAAGCAAAAGGTGGCTACTTTGAAGAACCTAGAATATAAAACATATTTTCAGTTGTTTCACACTTTTCTAAGTATTTCTAAGTATTTCATTCCACATGTTTTAATTTATAGTTTTGATGCCTTCAATGTGAATCTACAATTTCTAGAGTCCTGAAAATAAAGAAAACTCTTTGAATGAGAAGGTGTATATATATATATATATATATATATATATATATATATATATATATATATATATACAGTGCCTACAAGTAGTATTCAACCCCCTGCAGATTTAGCAGGTTTGATAAGATGCAAATAAGTTAGAGCCTGCAAACTTCAAACAAGAGCAGGATTTATTAACAGATGCATAAATCTTACAAACCAACAAGTTATGTTGCTCAGTTAAATTTTAATAAATTTTCAACATAAAAGTGTGGGTCAATTATTATTCAACCCCTAGGTTTAATATTTTGTGGAATAACCCTTGTTTGCGATTACAGCTAATAATCGTCTTTTATAAGACCTGATCAGGCCGCCACAGGTCTCTGGAGTTATCTTGGCCCACTCCTCCATGCAGATCTTCTCCAAATTATCTAGGTTCTTTGGGTGTCTCATGTGGACTTTAATCTTGAGCTCCTTCCACAAGTTTTCAATTGGGTTAAGGACAGGAGACTGACTAGGCCACTGTAACACCTTTATTTTTTCCCTCTTGAACCAGGCCTTGGTTTTCTTGGCTGTGTGCTTTGGGTCGTTGTCTTGTTGGAAGATGAAATGACGACCCATCTTAAGATCCTTGATGGAGGAGCGGAGGTTCTTGGCCAAAATCTCCAGGTAGGCCGTGCTATCTATCTTCCCATGGATGCGGACCAGATGGCCAGGCCCCTTGGCTGAGAAACAGCCCCACAGCATGATGCTGCCACCACCATGCTTGACTGTAGGGATGGTATTCTTGGGGTCGTATGCAGTGCCATCCAGTCTCCAAACGTCACGTGTGTGGTTGGCACCAAAGATCTCGATCTTGGTCTCATCAGACCAGAGAACCTTGAACCAGTCTGTCTCAAAGTCCTCCAAGTGATCACGAGCAAACTGTAGATTAGCCTTGACATGACGCTTTGAAAGTAAAGGTACCTTACGGGCTCGTCTGGAACGGAGACCATTGCGGTGGAGTACGTTACTTATGGTATTGACTGAAACCAATGTCCCCACTGCCATGAGATCTTCCCGGAGCTCCTTCCTTGTTGTCCTTGGGTTAGCCTTGACTCTTCGGACAAGCCTGGCCTCGGCACGGGTGGAAACTTTCAAAGGCTGTCCAGGCCGTGGAAGGCTAACAGTAGTTCCATAAGCCTTCCACTTCCGGATGATGCTCCCAACAGTGGAGACAGGTAGGCCCAACTCCTTGGAAAGGGTTTTGTACCCCTTGACAGCCTTGTGACCCTCCACAATCTTGTCTCTGATGGCCTTGGAATGCTCCTTTGTCTTTCCCATGTTGACCAAGTATGAGTGCTGTTCACAAGTTTGGGGAGGGTCTTAATTAGTCAGAAAAGGCTGGAATAAGAGATAATTAATCCAAACATGTGTAGCTCATTGTTCTTTGTGCCTGAAAAACTTCTTAATACTTTAGGGGAACCAAACAGAATTCTTGTGGTTTGAGGGGTTGAATAATAAATGACCCTCTGAATAAACTTTTCACAATTTAAAAAAAAAAAAAGAAAAAAAGAAATAACATTCTTTTTTGCTGCAGGGCATTTCACACTTCCAGGCTGATCTACAGTCCAAATGTCACAATGCCAAGTTAATTCCGAATGTGTAAACCTGCTAAATCTGCAGGGGGTTGAATACTACTTGTAGGCACTGTATATATCTACAGTACAGACCAAAGGTTTGGACACTTTCTCATTCAATGAGTTTTCTTTATTTTCATGGCTCTGAAAATTGTAGATTCACTTCGAAAGGCATCAAAACTATGAATTAAAACATGTGGAATGAAATACTGAAAAAGGTGTGAATCAACTGAAAATATGTCTTATATTCTAGGTTCTTCAAAGTAGCCACCTTTTGCTTTCATTACTACTTCACACACTCTTGGCATTCTCTTGATGAGCTTCAAGAGATAGTCTTGAAGGAGTTCCCAGAGATGCTTAGCACTTGTTGGCCCTTTTGCCTTCATTCTGCGGTCCAGCTCACCCCAAACTATCTCGATTGGGTTCAGGTTTGGTGACTGTGGAGACCAGGTCATCTGGCGTAGCACCCCATCACTCTCCTTCTTAATAAAATAGCCCTTACACAGCCTGGAGGTGTGTTTGGGGTCATTGTCCTGTTGAAAAATAAATGATGGTCTAACTAAACGCAAACTGGATGGAATAGCACGCCACTGCAAGATGCTGTGGTAGGCATGCTGGTTCTGTATGCCTTCAATTTTGAATAAATCCCCAACAGTGTTATCACCCCACACCATCACACTTCCTCCTTTATGCTTCACGGTGGAAACCAGGCATGTAGAGTCCATCCGTTCACCTTTTCTACAAAGACACAGTGGCAGGATCCAAAGATCTCAAATTTGGACTCATCAGACCAAAGCACACATTTCCACTGGTCTAATTTCCATTCCTTGTGTTCTTTAGCCCAAACAAGTCTCTTCTGCTTGTTGCCTGTCCTTAGCAGTGGTTTCCTAGCAGCTATTTTACCATGAAGGCCTGCTGCACAAAGTCTCCTCTTAACAGTTGTTCTAGAGATGAGAAGGTGTGTCCAAACGTTTGGTCTGTACTGTACAGTCAGGGCCAGAAATATTTGGACAGTGACACAAGTTTTGTTATTTTAGCTGTTTACAAAAACATGTTCAGAAATACAATTATATATATAATATGGGCTGAAAGTGCACACTCCCAGCTGCAATATGAGAGTTTTCACATCCAAATCGGAGAAAGGGTTTAGGAATCATAGCTCTGTAATGCATAGCCTCCTCTTTTTCAAGGTACCAAATGTAATTGGACAAGGGACTCTAAGGGCTGCAATTAACTCTGAAGGCATCTCCCTCGTTAACCTGTAATCAATTAAGTAGTTAAAAGGTCTGGGGTTGATTACAGGTGTGTGTGTTTTGAATTTGGAAGTTGTTGCTGTGACCAGACCACATGCGTTCTAAGGAACTCTCAATTGAGGTGAAGCAGAACATCCTGAGGCTGAAAAAAAAAGAAAAAATCCATCAGAGAGATAGCAGACATGCTTGGAGTAGCAAAATCAACAGTCGGGTATATTCTGAGAAAAAAGGAATTGACTGGTGAGCTTGGGAACTCAAAAAGGCCTGGGCGTCCACGGATGACAACAGTGGTGGATGATCGCCGCATACTTTCTTTGGTGAAGAAGAACCCGTTTACAACATCAACTGAAGTCCAGAACACTCTAAGTGAAGTAGGTGTATCTGTCTCTAAGTCAACAGTAAAGAGAAGACTCCATGAAAGTAAATACAAAGGGTTCACATCTAGATGCAAACCATTCATCAATTCCAAAAATAGACAGGCCAGAGTTAAATTTGCTGAAAAACACCTCATGAAGCCAGCTCAGTTCTGGAAAAGTATTCTATGGACAGATGAGACAAAGATCAACCTGTACCAGAATGATGGGAAGAAAAAAATTTGGAGAAGAAAGGGAACGGCACATGATCCAAGGCACACCACATCCTCTGTAAAACATGGTGGAGGCAACGTGATGGCATGGGCATGCATGGCTTTCAATGGCACTGGGTAACTTGTGTTTATTGATGACATAACAGCAGACAAGAGTAGCCGGATGAATTCTGAAGTGTACCGGGATATACTTTCAGCCCAGATTCAGCCAAATGCCGCAAAGTTGATCGGACGGCGCTTCATAGTACAGATGGACAATGACCCCAAGCATACAGCCAAAGCTACCCAGGAGTTCATGAGTGCAAAAAAGTGGAACATTCTGCAATGGCCAAGTCAATCACCAGATCTTAACTCAATTGAGCATGCATTTCACTTGCTCAAATCCAGACTTAAGACGGAAAGACCCACAAACAAGCAAGACCTTAAGGCTGCGGCTGTAAAGGCCTGGCAAAGCATTAAGAAGGAGGAAACCCAGCGTTTGGTGATGTCCATGGGTTCCAGACTTAAGGCAGTGATTGCCTTTAAAGGATTTGCAACAAAATATTGAAAATAAAAATATTTTGTTTGGGTTTGATTTATTTGTCCAATTACTTTTGACCTCCTAAAATGTGGAGTGTTTGTAAAGAAATGTGTACAATTCCTACAATTTCTATCAGATATTTTTGTTCAAACCTTCAAATTAAACGTTACAATCTGCACTTGAATTCTGTTGTAGAGATTTCATTTCAAATCCAATGTGGTGGCATGCAGAGCCCAACTCGCGAAAATTGTGTCACTGTCCAAATATTTCTGGACCTAACTATATATATATATATATATATATATATATATATATATGTATACATATTTATTATCCCCACAATACTCTTTCCCCCCTGACCAATAAAGATTCTACTAAACTGAGATTAGATATCAATGTTTCCTAATTATTATTATGCATTGTTTTTTGTTTGCTTTTTTTGGAGCCCATAATGCTATGCATGAAGAAGGGGTTATATGAGGATGTGGTTTGGTTGTTGTGTTCCCATCCTGAAGACACAGACTCTACCATTGTATTGTCATATAATGAGATGTTTTATATTACTATTGTTGCTAACATGTTTTTGTTTCCCTATTGACTGCAGTACTAATCATGGACTACAAGAGGTCACCATCTACCTTTTTACTCTTATATAGAGTCATGTTTGGAAAGAACGGGATAAACACTTTGTCAGCCAGGGAGAGGGAGGAGGTTATGAGGTGTTCAGAAAAACTAGTTCTTGGTTCAAATTCAGTTAGTGAGTTGGCTGGTGAGCTATTTAGACCTAGGATACCATCCTAGCAATGAAAGCAATCTAGGGCATGTTTGTGTAGTAATTACAGCAAAGGACATACAGTGGCATCAGTTATGCAGATTTTTGTCATATCACTGCATTGTTACTGTTTTGCTCTTAAAAATCTAAATTTAAATTTGTATTATTCTGTTAGTATTTTGTAAATCCACCTTTGGCTTTCAACACTGCCTTCTGGGCATGCTCTTGATCAGATTCAAGAATGTCTTGACCAAAATCTGATTCAAATGTCTCTTCTACATGTTCCCAATGTTGGTGCACATTGATCGACTCATTTGGGTATGTATACAGCTTTATTTTCAACTGTACTAGCAAGTGTTCGATTGGGTTGAGGTCTGGGGACTGTTGGGGCCAATATACCTCCTCTACTTCATTGTGATTGAATTATTTTGTCGCCAATCTCAACATATGCTTTGGGTCATTGTCTTATTGGAACTCTATGCCGTCCTTTTCATACCCATAATACTTGAGTGTAGAAAGTAAGTCGTCTTGTAGGATACGCACTTATAGCTCATCATTGAGATCACTATTGACCCTGGTCAAGTATCCAGTGCCTTTGGCTGTGAAAAAAACCCATATCATCAGACTACCTCCATCAAACTTGATTTTTCCTTCAATTTCTCAATCTGGAAAACGTTTAGTGTCATAGAGAGCAGAGAGAAACATACATAACCTTGGCCTAGGCTAGATTATACTCCAGAGTATAAATTGGCCTAGGCCAAAATATACCCCAGAAGCCATATTATACCCCCATCAGTAGCGTTCAAAGATAGACACAAGAATTACTTAAATTTTCAACATATTATTGAGGATTCAGCTTTTTCAGGTAAGTTAAGTGAGAAAGCCAACTGACTTAAATCTTAAAACTCTCAACACATAGACTTTTATTACCTCAACCAGAAAAATATAACTGTTCAGAATATAATAAAACTCATAAAGTCTTGAAATGTCAACTTATACAGGTTGTTATGACAAGCCTTCAGGATATTTGGCAATCGGCTTTTAGTGAGAACCTCCCTTTCCCCATGGTAAAGGATCCTTTCGGCTGCTCGATATGGTTTAGCTGTTTGTCTGAACTGGACTTGTCATTTACACGTTTCTCTTGGAGGTAGATCATAGTTGTGTTGCATTGTAGAATATCAAAAGCTGGTCATACAGTTGGTCTTCCATGGTTTTCAAAATTGGAAAATGTTTGGTGTCATAGAAAGCCGAGTGAAGCATACATAACAATTTACAATGCACAACATTAACTATGCACTGATGGCACTGCGCCATCTACTGTCAGTTCAATGAAAGCACTGTACTATTTTACACCCCATGGTATAGAGATTTTTCCCTGGGGTATACTGTGGCCTGGCCCAGACTATACCCAGATTCCATGTTATATGGGTATATTCTGGCCTGGAGGGGGATAATTTGTGTAATACCACAGAGTTGGGTACTATTACAGTAATTTATAGTCTTAACAGTATTTTACATTGTTTACATGAGGTATGCGGCATACACTTTACATCAAGAGTTACACTCCTCACAGGGCTTGTTACTGAGCAGAATAGCTTGCTGCGCAGTGTCTTAGTGAACCTATGCATCTACGAATCTACCCTAACCTACTGTATACTCATCTATCCCTTGTAGACTGTGAGCCCTCGCGGGCAGGGACCTCTCTCCTCCTGTACCTGTCTGTGTCTTGTATTGTTTATGATTATTGTACTTGTCCCTATTATGTACACCCCTTTCAAATGTAAAGCGCCATGGAATTGATGGCGCTAAAATAATAATAAATAATAATAATAATAACTTAATTACTGTTACCTCAGGTTTTAGTCAGAGTACAGTTGGAGCTCAGCGAGTGCACACATCTCAAACATGTAGGAGAATTCTAACCCCCACTCCAGCGGTTTGTACAGGAACAGACTGAGCCAAAACCACATGTAGGACCTCTTAGAACTTGCACCTCTGTAGGCAGATGGAATGTCATGGTCTGCACAGTGTCTTAGATTACCCGAAACTCAAAGCTGTGGATGCAGGATTAGCATTGGCCTGGAGGTGGGTCCCCCATAAAGCGTCTACTTTACATGAACGTTAGAGGGAGTAGGAACTTGGGGGTCTGCTGGGGAACACTACCCCAGTGGGTAGAGGAGGCCACCTTTGTTGTGTCAGCTTGGTCAACAAGATAGGGTCTGTTCACACTTGCTGTTATTACGCTCATATGTGACTGTATTCTTGCATCTCTTTGCTATCTGCCTGCCTATGGAGCCGTATCATTTGATATTATCACCATCATAGCTGATGCTGAATAAGTAAAAAGTCCATCTGTTTTACTGTTGAACATGCCTCCTGTTTTTCCTGCATTGATATGAAGGGGCACGCCATTGACCACTCATCTGACAGGGAAAACAGTAACACTGGCGTAAACCCCCGCACGCCCACAGCCGCGTGCTTTTCACTGTCAACGGTGCGCCAGCTCACAGGCACGGCCACCAACACCCATGACACATGTTAGAAGATCTTACCCATGCCCAGCAAACGAGGTACATTGCGCTCTGTGTGTCACACTTGACCTAGACTATTTTACACCCTGGGGTATAGTTTGGCCTAGGACAGTTAATCCCCAGGGTATACTCTGGCCTGGGCCAAACTATACCAGGTCTTAATCTTTGAAGGGGTTAATTAAGCCTGCTAAACTGGTAAAGGTTGTTGGCTACTGTAATGTAGAGAAGATCAGAATACCAACATAGGTCAGCAAAAAGGTTCAATACACCCCTGAGTGGCGTAACAAATGTAAAAATAAGATATTTAACAGAGAACCTGGTTTGTCTTTACATTTTGGGAAATTAGAATAACATCTCACAAGAAAAGAGTGTGACACTCCCAAAGATACAGCCTGAAGCAAGTACGTACTTAGGTGTTTAATCAGTCATGATTACAAAATAATACGATAATTACATATAGAATGAATTACAAATATAATTACAATCCTTTTTTTTATTAATAAATCCTGATATTCTTCTATTTATATTGAGATCAAGGACGAACATGCCATTGTTGCAACCTGCACAGGGGCCCAACAGACAAGGGGCCATTTTCAGCTCCACAGCTGATGGAATTTTGTATTACGATGAGCTATCGGATCAGAAGGGGCCCATATACTGTTCTTGCACAGCAGCCCTTTTCTGTATATGTCTGGCAGTCAGTGAGAGTATCCTTTTGGCCTATATTTCTAACATAAAAGTCAGTCTAGCGAGATAAATGAATATAATATGCAGCTTGTAAATTACATAAGTGCACAACGCATAGCAGTCAGAAGATTTATTAGATATGAGCTTTCTGCCCACACAGTGTGTCCTGTGTAGACTCCTCTTGGGAAGAGCAAAGGCTGACAGTAGCGTTCGAGAGTTGTCAGAATAATTATCGTATGCTGATAACATGAGACTATAGTTATTACATGAATGCCCCAATGTGTTCAGTCTCTAAGTCAATTTTCGATACTTCAAGCTTGATCTGACCTGCTAATGGCTTAGTTAAATTCACTTTTTCACTTTGTTTCCGTTGATGGATAAGCCGAAACACAATATAACTTTTGTTTTTCCTCTAAACCATATTCAGTACCACAGGCTTCTACTGTTTTCTAATATTTTGCCTACTTAGTGCTAAACAACAAAAAGATAGAACATACAAAAGAGGCTGTAAAGCAGAAAGAGATCTTTTTTATGCTACGTTGTTTGGAAACTACTTTGAAAGTCTCTTTTACACAGACACCATCAACTCTTAACAGTAAAAGCCGGATAATATGACATGCACTGCACTCTTGAAAGAGGTAATATTATAAACAACAGTCTAGATGAAACCTAAAGAAATAGTTTTCTGTCTTTTGAGGCATGTAAGCTGGCACAGTTTTCAGTTATGTATCACTATGCAGTGCTAGTCAGTAAATATTCTTCCTTTAAATAAGTTGTCTAATGTCAAAAACATGTCCTATCAGTAACGATAAACGGTAAAATAAAACATTTAGCGGCCGATTCATTAAAGGGAACCTGTCACCAGATTTGTCCAATATAAACTGTGGTCACCACCATGAAACCCTTATATAAAGCAAACTAGAATACTGTATATAACAGCCCAGGCTACTCTGTATAATGTAAAAAACAACTTTACTATACTCACTTGTGGCGCAGTCCAGTCCGATAGGTGTCACTGGTCTTCATCCGGCGCCTCCTCTCTGTTTGCAGTCACCAACCTTGTTCCCTGTTCTTTATGGATGAGGCATCCAACACCATCCACAACGAGGCCTCCATTACACTCCTGCACACATGTACTTCTCTCTGCCCTGCTGCAGGCAGATCAAAGTATTGTAATGTGCAGGCACAGGGAACGGTCAAACAACATCCCCGCATGCGCACTACCATACTTTCATCTGTCCTCAGCAGGATAGAGAGAAGTGCACGTGCGCAGGAGCGCAATGGCAGACTCTGTGTGGATGACTTAAGATGTGTGATCCACATGAAGCAGGGGAGGAGGACGCTGATCACATCCAGAAAGGAGGAGACAGACCGAGATCAGTGACGCCCGTTGGACCTGAACGCCCTACAGGTGAGTTTATAATAAAAGCTGTTTTTTATGCTATACAGATTGGCTCAGGCACTTACTGTATATACAGTATTCTAAAATGCTACATATAAGGACTCACTGGTGGTGGCCGCAGTTTATAGGTCACAAATCTGGTGACAGGTTGCTTTTAAGACTGGCATAGCACATACCAGTCCTAATGAATAGCTAGAGAATTACAACGTGATGGATTAATCAAGTCGTGCACGCCACTTAATAAATTTGGCGCATCTTCTCAGTAACATTCTTCAGTAATGGAGTAGCATTTCCACTGTACAAAAGGCTGGCACTTTTAAATAATTGGATACATAGGTATTCCCATGCCCCATGCCACTCTCGCTCTTACCCAGCTCCACCCAAACTGACATGAATATGACAAAAGTTGCACAAATCTTGTGAAACTCCACATTGTGCAATAATTTTGTCACTTTTTCAAAGCTTGTATATCTGTTTTGGTGTAAATGCCTTGATGAATCAGCCCTTAAGTTCTTTAGTATACACTAATAGCTTCAAAACGTCATGGTTGGACCACTTTTAGTCACAATTATTTGGAAGTTAGCAGGAGAGATGAGCAAAACTGTCAGAATTCAAATTTTTCAAATTGTGCAGTTTGGCTGAAAAACTTGGTTTGCAGTAAAGTTATTCTCCATACTTTACATAAATGTAAGTTGTAAAATATGTAAAACATACTTATGCTCATCTTACCAGTCAGATCTCTGGCTGCTCTGATGAGACCTGAGACGTTTCTGCTCAAGTGCGTATAAGGTCCCGATGTCATGACTTCATGATGGACATGTGCAAAAAAGTCATGGCCCTGTGAGAGTTCACACAGTTCACACCTTGTTTAATATGGTTTTTAACTCACTTTGCTGCAATATGAGGTAGACTCAGGAACACTGTCCCTTTAAGAAGTCCACCATTTTATTCAGATATATGGCATAAACGTTTCTTCAAACAAAACATGAGCCTCATGCGGCTTTACAGGCAGAATAAACAAACATGGTTTTCCAGTCCGTTTAACTGTGGACTCACCCACAGTGATCACACTGACCCCGGTCAGGATTAATCCACAGATTCTCAGTCCGTTCCTCTCAGGAGATTTATCAAACTCTCCACACATCCACTAATGTGAGTACACACACTTCTTCATGAGGTTTCTTCATGGAAGCCTAGCAGCTTCCTCTCACTGTCTCCTGTCAGTCTCACACAGGATCTCTCCCAGTGGATCCGGCAACAGCCCAGCACTATCCCTGCTGGCTGCAGTCTCTGAGGCCTGTCACACACAGCCTCTTCAGACTCCATACAGACTGACTTCCCTCAGCTGTGTTCCATCCAGAAGCTTCTACCTCTCAGAGATTAGCAACCTCTCTGTCTCATAGGCTGCTTTTCTTGCAGGGCTGCTCCTCACACTGCTCACAGACTCCAGACACTGTCTGCCATGTGCCAAACAACAGACTCCATTAAAAAAACCATGTGGCCTGTTAGACATATGTCAAACACACCCATGGGGGTATGTAGGTGACCAGACCAAATGAACTATAATACAAACAAGTTCCACTACAAGCACCACAACGGACCTTCAGGCTTCCACTAGTTTTGTGGTACATACCGGCCATTAGCAATGTAGCCGCTTGCTATCTCACAGACCTCAACAGAGTCAGAAGTCCCAGCCTAGTGTGAGATCCTGGGGATTCAGCGACGATGAAAACAAGATGCGCTGAGGATCCGATGTAAAGTGGAAGGGCTGACGAGGTGATTGGTAAGGTGAGTAAAAGTGGGGTTTTTTTACCCTTTAATGGTCCTTTACATTTCTGCAAAATGGTGGCCAGTCAGCTGACATTTGGCTAAATCCACATAAAAGTGAAATACTGAAAATTCAGCATTTTGTTGAATGTAGATTTTTGTAATATTTGAGTAGAATTCAAATCCAATTTAATGTACTCACTCTGTATTTCTCTCATTAGGAGGTGTTCTCAAATGCCTGGCCAGTAACCAGTATGGAGGTGCCAACAGTCTGATTCACTTCATTAGCAAGCCAGCCCCCTTCATTCTGCATTATTAATGCAGAGACAGCCACAATAGAAACTTAGCTGAGGCCTCGTCAAGCATCAGAGGTTGCAGGAAAGCCTCGGAAATTCTGGAGGGTTTGACTGCAGCTGCACTAGGGTGATTCATACAATAAAAAAAGGCTATATTATCATCTTTGATAACAGTGCGTTCATTGTATCAGTGCATCATCTGGGATTTTCTTATTTTACATTATTTGTTTAGAATGTAAATGTAATAAAAAGATTTTAAAAAGTAAACATATAAATTGTTTACTTTTTTATACTTGAGCATGTTTTTTGTGCATTTGTTAATTTCTTTAACCCCTTCACGACCGCGGGCAGTAAAATTACGTCCTATTTTAACGTGACTTAACGACCAGGGACGTAATTTTACTGCCTAAACTTCATTTGATTGCCGTGGCCATAGCAACGGCTTTCAAATGATGTCCCCTGCTGTTTCTTACAGCAGGGGACCTTTGCTTGACCCCAGGGGGGGTGGCATCACCACCCCCCATAGGCGATCGATGTGATTGGCTGTTCAAATCGGAACCGCCAATCACATTGATCACGCTGTTTTCGGCAAAAAAAAATGCCAAAAATGGTGTGATCCTGTAAAATCCAGCTAGGACCGGAGCTGCAGCAGCTCCAATCATTGGCTGGAAACAAGCAGACACCGTGGCCCCCCCCGCAGCACTGATTGGAGCGATCGTGCTATGACATGCAATCGCTCCAATCAGCGTGCAAAGGGGGCTGTCTGACCTGGCGGTGACCGCTCTCCCAAGGCTTGTTTTAGCCTGGAGACCCCTCCCCCAGCCATTCTGCGCTTGCATCCGCTGGGAGTTGTAGTGCCACGCTGCCCGCTGCTGCTGCTGCTTTCGCTTTCGCTTTCGCCTGATCCCTGCTGCCGCCGCCACTTCATCTGTGCTGCCGCCGCTGTTTTTCCAGGTGCCTGACCTCTGCTGCCCCCCCCCTGATCTTTGGTGCCCCCAGCCCCCCCCCCCACCCCGATCTCTGCTGCAACCCCCCCCCTGCCCCCGATCTCTGCTGTTGTCGCCACCTTCCGCTGCCTGATCTTTGCAGCCGCCGCTGCTCCCCAGTGATCTGTGCTGTCCCCGTATCTCTGCTGCCCGCCCCCGATCTCTGCTGCCCCCCCCGATCTCTGCTGCCCCCCCGATCTCTGCTGCCCCCTCCCGATCTCTGCTGCCCCCTCCCGATCTCTGCTTCCGTCGCCACCTTTCCCGGTGCACGACCTTAGCTCAGCCGCCGCGTGATCTGTGCTGCCCCCCCCGATCTCTGCTGCCCCCCGATCTCTGCTGCCCCCCCCCGATCTCTGCTGCCCCCCCGATCTCTGCTGCCCCCCCCCCGATCTCTGCTGCCCCCCCCCGATCTCTGCTGCCGTCGCCACCTTCCGCTGCCTGATCTTTGCAGCCGGCGCTGCCTGATCTGCCCCTTCCCCCACTCTGATTGCTCTGTAAACCCCCCCTCGGCTTCTCCTGTCCCCCCCTCGGCTTCTCCTGTCCCCCCCCTCGGCTTCTCCTGTCCCCCCCTGTCGTCCCCTCACCTGCTGCTGCCGCTGTCTGGATCCTCCTGCCTGAGTGTCTGACTGCTTCATCATCCAGACTCATCTGCGTCCTCCCTGGGTCCTAGCTTCCTTCTGCAGTCTGGTGACTGATCTTCCTGCTGGTCCTGTGAGTATAATTTTTTTTTTTTTTTCCCTTGTTGCTTTTTTTTTTTTGTATTTCATCTATCTGTGCGTCCTGCAGCCGCCGAGCGCAGATCCATGATGCATATCACAGATCTGCGTCCGAGCTCAGTTTAGCGCAGGATTTTTTTTTTTTTTCCCGTATCAGTGATTGCTTTTTGCACCTTATCCGCCGAGCGCAGATCCATGATGCATATCACGGATCTGTGTCCGAGCTCAGTTTAGCGCAGGATTTTTTTTTTTTTTTCCCGTATCAGTGATTGCTTTTTGCACCTTATCCGCCGAGCGCAGATCCATGATGCATATCACGGATCTGCGTCCGAGCTCAGTTTAGCGCAGGATTTTTTTTTTTTTTTTTTCCCGTAACAGTGATTGCTTTTTGCACCTTATCCGCCGAGCGCAGATCCATGATGCATATCACGGATCTGCGTCCGAGCTCAGTTTAGCGCAGGATTTTTTTTTTTCTTTTACGGACGCCTTTTTAGTATGTTTCTTTTTTATGATTCCAAATTTTAAATCTAGTTATTTTCTTTTTCTTTCTAGATTTTTTATTTGTCTACTCAAAGAAAATAAAGAAACACACACACACACACACTAATAAAGTTTAGTTTGTTGGGTTTTTTTGTTTTTTTTCCACGCCCCACACACCCTACACAATGTCCCACTTGCGCCGCTCATCCCGACCACGACTTTTTTCAGCCCAGGAGGCATATGACCATATTGCCTCCGAAACCGAGAGTGAGGGAGAAGACCCCACATTCTTGTACTCGTCCCACTCCGACTCCTCTTCCTCCTCCAGTGAAGAAGAATTACGAAGAAGCCGCAGAAGAAGAAGTGGACATCAGCCAAGAGTGAGTGACCCCCAATCCAGCACTAGTGCTACTGCCCCCCAATCCAGCACTAGTGCTACTGCCCCCAAAACCAGCACTAGTGCTACTGCCCCCCAATCCAGCACTAGTGCTACTGCCCCCCAAACCAGCACTAGTGCTAGTGCCCCCCAGCCTAGCACTAGTGATCCCCTCTGGTCCCCGGCCCCTGCAAACTTTGCACCACGGATTCCGGACTTCATCCCCCAATCAGGAATCCAGTTTGAGACTGCCAACCTCAGTGAACTAGATTTTTTCAAAGTCTTCTTCACTGAGCAGTTCATAAGTCTCATGGTGGTGCAAACCAATTTGTACGCCGAACATTTTTTGGCTCAAAACGCTGCTTCCTCATTTTCTGACTGGTCTCCCATTGATGCAGTTGAAATGATGAAGTTCTGGGGTCTGGTTCTTAATATGGGGTTGGTGAAGAAGCCTGAAATCCGCAAATACTGGAGTGTAGATATTTTAAATAACATTCCAGTATTTCGCATGGTAATGACCCGTCACCGTTTCGAGTCAATCCATAAATTTCTCCATTTCAGGGACAATTCGGAGTGTCTTCCCCGAGATGACCCGAATTTTGAAAGACTTTTCAAAATTCGTCCGGTCATCGATCACTTCAGCAACAAGTTTGCTGAAGTGTACATTCCCGAAAGGGAAATCTGCGTCGATGAAACCCTCATCCACTTCAAGGGAAGGCTGGGATTCCGTCAGTACCTGCCCAACAAGAGGGCCAGGTATGGAATCAAACTCTATAAACTCTGCGAGAGTACCTCAGGGTATACTCTCAGGTTTAGAGTTTATGAGGGAAAAGACACCCAGATCGAACCCCCAGAATGCCCACCTTCTCTGGGGGTGAGTGGGAAAATAGTGTGGGATTTGGTGCACCCACTGCTGGATAAGGGTTATCACTTGTATGTTGATAACTTTTATACCAGCATCCCACTATTCAGATCCCTCTCTGCCAGAGCTACTGCAGCGTGCGGTACTGTGCGTAGAAACCAGAGGGGTCTCCCTACGTCGCTAACTGGGCAGCTGCTCCGAAAGGGCGAGAGCAGAGCCCAGTGTAGCGACAACATGCTTGTGGTCAAGTTCAGAGACAAGAGGGACGTCTTTTTCTTGACCACAATCCATGATCCTGGCACCATCACCACCACAGTTCGGGGTTCTCTTTCACAGGTCCAGAAACCTAACTGTTGCCTGGGGTACAACCGGTACATGGGGGGAGTTGATCTCTCTGATCAAGTCTTCCAGCCCTACAGTGCAGCACGAAAGGCTAAGGTGTGGTACAAGAAGCTGGCTGTGCACCTCGTACAGATGGCACTGTACAACGCGTTCGTGCTATCACGATGTGCAGGCAGCACCAACACCTTCCTTCAGTTCCAGGAGGAAGTGGTCAAGGCCCTGATGTTTGGAGATCAGGAGGCAGCGGCCCCCAGTACCTCTGGAACTGAAGGTTCTCGTTTTGTACGAGGGCAACATTTCCCAGGCAAGGTCCCGCAAGCAGCCAGAAAAGGTAGGACACAGAGAAGGTGTAGAGTGTGCCACAGGAACGGGATTAGAAAGGACACAACATGGCAATGCGACACCTGCCCCGACAAACCTGGACTCTGCATCCCGGACTGTTTCAGAATCTACCATACATACATGCCAACCTGACATACTCCCCACAACTCACACAACATACACACACAAAAAAAAAACGGCACTCACACATACCATTCTGACTTATTCCCCTCAACTCACATAACACACACAGCCAAAAAAAAATAATATAAAAAAAAACACTCCCATGCCAACTTGACATTATCTCCAACACATGCCAACCTGATGTTCACTCCCGTAATAAAAACACTTACTTTCATCTTCAAGACGCAACACTAATTTTGGGATGGGGCATTGATCCAGGGAACTAGTCTGATTGCCATATGAGGAGTCGGGAAGGAATTTTTCCCCTAATGTGGAGTTTTTGATGCATGGGGTTTTTGCCTTCCTCTGGATCAATATGGGGGACATGGGGGTTCAAAATGCTCAGCACATATCTACATAGGTTCCTTGGGGGTTCTAGTTTCCAAAATGGGGTCACATGTGGGGGGTTTCCACTGTTTAGGCACATCAGGGGCTCTCCAAATGCGACTTGACACCCGCAGATCATTCCTCAAAATCTGCACTCCAAAATGTCACTTCTTCCCGTCTGAGCCCTGCCATGCGCCTAAACAGTGGTTTTCCACCACATATGGGGTATCTGCGTACTCAGGAAAAATTGCACAACAAATTATATGGGGCAATTTTTCCTGATATGCTTGGGAAAATTAAAAATTTTTTGCTCAAAGAACATTTTTGTTGAGAAAATAAGATTTTTTTATTTTCTCGGCTCAATGTTCCAATCTAATGTGAAGCACCTGGGGGATAAAGGTGCTCACTAAACATCTAGATAAATTCCATGAGGGGTCTAGTTTCCAAATTGGGGTCACATGTGGGGGGTTTCCACTGTTTAGGCACATCAGGGGCTCTCCAAATGCGACTTGACACCCGCAGATCATTCCTCAAAATCTGCACTCCAAAATGTCACTTCTTCCCGTCTGAGCCCTGCCATGCGCCTAAACAGTGGTTTTCCACCACATATGGGGTATCTGCGTACTCAGGAGAAATTGCACAACAAATTATATGGGGCAATTTTTCCTGATATGCTTGGGAAAATTAAAAATTTTTTGCTCAAAGAACATTTTTGTTGAGAAAATAAGATTTTTTTATTTTCTCGGCTCAATGTTCCAATCTAATGTGAAGCACCTGGGGGATAAAGGTGCTCACTAAACATCTAGATAAATTCCATGAGGGGTCTAGTTTCCAAAATGGGGTCACATGTGGGGGGTTTCCACTGTTTAGGCACATCAGGGGCTCTCCAAACGCAACATGGCATCCGCTAACGATTCCAGACAATTTTGCGTTCGAAAAGTCAAATGGCCCTCCTTGCCTTCTGAGCCCTGCTATGTGCCCAAACAATTGATTTCCACCACATATGAGATATCGGCGTACTCAGAAGAAATTGCACAATACGTTTTATTGTGTGTTTTTTCCTAATACCCTTGTGAAAAAAAAGCTACTTGGTTGAAGTAACAATTTTGTGGTAAAAAAAAAAAAAATATTTTCTCGGCCCAATGTAATAAACTTCTGTGAAGCCCCCAGGGGTTCAAAGTGCTCACTAAACATCTAGATAAATTCCATGAGGGGTCTAGTTTCCAAAATGGGGTCACTTGTGGGGGTGCTCCATTGTTTAGGCACCTCAGGGGGTCTCCAAACGCAACATGGCATCCGCTAACGATTCCAGACAATTTTGCGTTCGAAAAGTCAAATGGCCCTCCTTGCCTTCTGAGCCCTGCTGTGCGCCCAAACAATTGATTTCCACCACATATGAGATATCGGCGTACTCAGAAGAAATTGCACAATACGTTTTATTGTGTGTTTTTTCCTAATACCCTTGTGAAAAAAAAAGCTACATGGTTGAAGTAACAATTTTGTGGTAAAAAAAAAAAAATATTTTCTCGGCCCAATGTAATAAACTTCTGTGAAGCCCCCAGGGGTTCAAAGTGCTCACTAAACATCTAGATAAATTCCATGAGGGGTCTAGTTTCCAAAATGGAGTCACTTGTGGGGGTGCTCCATTGTTTAGGCACCTCAGGGGGTCTCCAAACGCAACATGGCATCCGCTAACGATTCCAGACAATTTTGCGTTCAAAAAGTCAAATGGCCCTCCTTGCCTTCTGAGCCCTGTTGTGCGCCCAAACAATTGATTTCCACCACGTATGAGATATCGGCGTACTCAGAAGAAATTGCACAATACGTTTTATTGTGTGTTTTTTCCTAATACCCTTGTGAAAAAAAAAGCTACATGGTTGAAGTAACAATTTTGTGGTAAAAAAAAAAAATATATTTTCTCGGCACAATGCAATAAACTTCTGTGAAGCCCCCAGGGGTTCAAAGTGCTCACTAAGCATCTAGATAAATTCCATGAGGGGTCTAGTTTCCAAAATGGGGTCACTTGTGGGGGTGCTCCATTGTTTAGGCACCTCAGGGGGTCTCCAAACGCAACATGGCATCCGCTAACGATTCCAGACAATTTTGCGTTCGAAAAGTCAAATGGCCCTCCTTGCCTTCTGAGCCCTGCTGTGCGCCCAAACAATTGATTTCCACCACATATGAGATATCGGCGTACTCAGAAGAAATTGCACAATACGTTTTATTGTGTGTTTTTTCCTAATACCCTTGTGAAAAAAAAAGCTACATGGTTGAAGTAACAATTTTGTGGTAAAAAAAAAAAAATATTTTCTCGGCACAATGTAATAAACTTCTGTGAAGCCCCCAGGGTTTCAAAGTGCTCACTAAACATCTAGATAAATTCCATGAGGGGTCTAGTTTCCAAAATGGGGTCACTTGTGTGGGAGCTCCATTGTTTAGGCACCTCAACGGGTCTCCAAACCCGACATGGCGTCCAATAATGAGTCCAGCTAATTTTGCTTTCAAAAATTCGAATGGCGCTCCTTACCTTCCGAGCTCTGCCGTGCGCCCAAACAATTGATTTTTACCACACATGGGGTATCAGCGTACTCAGGAGAAATTGCACAATAAATTGTAGGGTGCACTTTCTCTTTTCTCCCTTGTGAAAATGTAAATTTTTATGGCTAAAGTAACATTTTCATGTAAAAAAGTAAAATTTTAATTTTTTCCTTCCACATGGCTTTGGTTCCTGTGAACTACCTAAAGGGTTAATAGACTTCTTAGATTTAGTTTTGAGCAGTGTGAGGGGTGCAGTTTTTAGAATGTGGTCACTTTGTGGTATTTTCTGTCACCTAGGCCTCTCAAAGTCACCTCAAATGTGATGTGGTCCCTAAAAAAAATGGTTTTGTAAATTTTGTTGGAAAAATGAGAAATTGCTGATGAACTTTGACCCCTTCTAACTTTCTAACGAAAAAAAATTTTGTTTCGAAAATTGCGCTGGTCTAAAGTAGACAAGTGGAAAATGTTATGTAGTAACTATTTTGTGTGACATATCTCCCAGATTTATAGGCATAAAATTTCAAAGTTTAAAAATTGCAAAATTTTCAAAATTTTCGCCAAATTTCCAAAATTTTCACAAATAAACGCAAAAAATATCAGCCTAAATTTACCACTATCATGAAGTACAATATGTCACGAAAAAACAGTGTCAGAATCGCCGGGATCCATTGAAGCGTTCCAGAGTTATAACCTGTCAAAGTGACACTGGTCAGAATTGCAAAAAATGGCCCGGTCATTAGGGTGTTTTAGTGGCCGGGGGTGAAGGGGTTAATTGTAACATCTCACATTTTTGCAGTCACGACTAATGGGAGACGTGGGATTTATTATTCAGTTTTATGTACAGTTGTCACAGAGTTTACGGAAAAATCAGGGGACTGGGGCTCCAAGACTGGCCCTCAGGTTAAGAGTCCCTACCTAAAGGGTACTTTACACGCTGCGATATCGGTACCGATACCTCTAGCGAGCGTACCTGCCCCCATCGGTTGTGTGTCACGGGCAAATCGCTGCCTGTGGTGCACAACATTGCTAACACCCGTCACACGGACTTACCTTCCCTGCTCTGGCCGGCGAACCGCCTCCTTTCTAAGGGAGCGGTTTGTGCGGTGTCACAGCGATGTCACACGGCAGCCGTCCAATAGCAGAGGAGGGGCGAAGATGAGCGGCCGGAACATGCCGCCCACCTCCTTCCTTCCTCATTGCCGGTGGATGCAGGTGAGGAAATGTTCGTCGTTCCTGCGGTGTCACAAATAGCGATGTATGCTGCCGCAGGAACGACGAACAACATCGTACCTGCAGCAGCAACAATATATGGTAAAGGAGCGACGTGTCAACGAGCAACGATTTTTCACATTTTTGCGTCGCTCCTTGGTGTCACACGCTGTAATGTCGCTAACGGCGCCGGATGTGCGTCACTAACGACGTGACCCTGACGATATATCGTTAGCGATGTCGCAGCGTGTAAAGCACCCTTAACCCTTAACTCAGATTTACCTCTGAAAGTGAGGATACCTGAGCTACTCTGGTCCTGCTCCTGACCAGCCCTGATCTTATACCCCCTCACTCAACCACAGGGGGGTGGCTAGGATAGGAGTTTGATAAAGACCACAGAAATAGAAAAAAAGCTGATTTACACGCAGCGACATTGCTAGCGATGTCGCTGGTGAAAGCACCCGCCCCCGTCGGTTGTACATCACGGGCAAATCGCTGCCCGTGGCACACAACATCGCTAGGACCCGTCACATGTACTTACCTGCCTAGCGACGTCGCTGTGGCCAGCATACTGCCTCCTTTCTAAGATGGCGGTTCATTCGGCGTCACAGCGGCATCACTAAGCGGCCGCCCAATAGAAGAAGAGGGGCGGAGATGAGCGGCCGAACATCCCGCCCACCTCCTTCCTTCCTCATTGTGGGCGGTCGCAGGTATGGTGATGTTCCTCGTTCCAGCGGTGTCACACATAGCGATGTGTGCTGCCGCAGGAACGACAAACAACCTGCATCCTTCCACTGCAACGACATTTGGCATTAGAACGATGTGTCAACGATCAACGATTAGGTGAGTAATTTTGATCGTTAACGGTCATTCTTGCGTTTCACACGCAACGACGTCGCTAACGAGGCCGGATGTGTGTCACGAATTCCGTGACCCCAATTACATCTCTTTAGCGATGTCATTGCGTGTAAAGCCCCCTAAACAAAGGAAACCAAAACTCTAACTTATACTACGCTCACACAGATGTATAATACAATAAGGGCATAGGAGGAAATTAAGAGCAGGGAGGAAACAAGACAATAGGTTTCTCCACAACAGCACTAAGCGCAAAGCAACACATTCACCAGCTGCACTGGGACATAACAGCGCTACACGGCAAAGACTATAGTCAGTTTGAGTGGAAGTTCCCCTCCCCCTGAGTATGAGAGGAGCAGATGTGATAGGCTTTCTACAACATTTGAGCCCAGAAGTATACAAGCAGGCTAGCTGAAGTTAACTTTTTCTAGCCTGACTAAAAATGAGCACATGGGTGGTTGACGCCCGAGTCTGCTTGTGAAGTTCAGAAACGCCACAGAAACAATCTAGTGGATTGTCAGAGTCTGTCATGTGAACAGTGTCAGATGCTGGCCTGACAACCAGCGAGATTACTGCAAAAACTCTGTGTGACAATAGCAATCTGTAGACCCCCTATGCCAGTGGTGGCTGCAGGTAGCCAGAATATTAATAGTTAACATATCTGGAGAAAAAGACGCACATCCAAAAATCATACTTAGATCTAATGCCGCCAGGCAAAAATTTATATATCTGAACATGAGGTTCTTGGTATAACATTTTCATGATCAGACTGTAAAGCCCATTGTCACATCATGGCGAACCTCTGACTGGGTCCCTAACGTATTTGAAACCTTAAAGGTGCGGTGCTGTGTGCCAACCACCACTGCAGCAACAGTGCACCAGTAGGGCAGGGGACCTGGTGCCTCAAAACACCTGTGCTACAATCCTGAGCCCCCATGACTCCAGGTCACACTGCCCCACAGACACAAAACCACGACAACAATGGCCGCCACACAGCACCAGCACCCTGTGAAAGGAGCTGGAACATCTCACCTCCTAAAGCTCCTATTGTGTGACCTGAAATTAAAAAAAAGGCAGAACCCCTCCTTGCAGTCTCCTGCTAATTAAAAACATCTGTGTCAAATGGAAGGAGTGCTGGTTCAAGTAAAACACAGAGAGGGACACACCATGCAATGTCACACAGCTGAAGAAAAAGACATGAACCGCACATTCCAAAAAAAATCATACTTAGACCTAATGCCGCTAGGCAAAAATCTATATAACCGAACATGAGGTTCTTGGTTTAACATACTGATCAGAATATTAACAGTTAGTTCTTTTGATACAGTGGGATTTTTTGCTGTTTTAGAAAAGCAAAGCCTAAAACTCTGTAAAGATAATATATTGTTGTGACAAAAGTCACAACAACTTATCAACACAAAGTTATAAGAAAATGCATTCCAGAATAGTTATATATAACTAAATAAGTATAGCAGGTGTTGACAGCTTCAACATTAAGCGTTACTCACTTCTCTTAGATCCAGCACCAACTATTTCTTCCTCCACCTGCCGCTTGCGCTCCCTGTTCTTCAGTACATTGGCTGTCCAGCGTGCACTCTGCCAATATGCCCTGTGGATTTATAAGCCAGCTGAGGAAGTGCTTTGCCACCTGAGTATTCAGGTAGTTTGTGTTCTCCCCTATACTGGGAACCTTTTTTTAACTGGTCAACTTTATAAGGGGCTACCTAACATATCCAGTTTTACTATATCAATAAGAACATTGTTTACTGCTATCCAACACTACTTAGAGCTACCTGACACACTCAACTCTGCTACATCACTGGACTCTGCTACATTTCCATTGTGATTCTCCTGATGTACAAACTTTGCTATGTGACTGGACTCTAGCATATCACCAAAGTGCGTTTCCTGACCAATTTAAATCAGACTTCAGAAAAAAATTAGGGTTCAGAGTTTGGGTGCTTGACGTACGCAACCACTTGTGTCGCGGGCGGAGGAGGGGACGCTGCGCTCTCCCACTGCTCGGGTCCGGCCGCTGCTGCTGCGGCTGCTGCTGCTCGGTGGTGGCTCGAGCGGTGGGCCGGATCACGGGGACTCGAGCGGCGCTCCTCACCCGTGAGTGAAAAAGGTGGGGATTGGATGGTGGGGATTTGGTTATTGTCCGTGACGCCACCCACGGTTGTGGTGATATTGGTGACACCAGCGCTGCTCTGGACGGGGATCCCAGGAGCGATGACTGGGAGCAGCCTGGATGTTACTTCTCCCCTCCGTGGGTAGGGGATTGGTTGTCCCGGGGCCCGGTGATGGGGTAGGGATGGATGGCAGGCGGACTACGGGGCCTGGCGAGGTGCAGGGTCGCGGGGGCAGCGCTGTGCCGCACGGCACGGCGGTACTCACTCAGCCAATGATGAGGACACAGTTCTCGGTAAAACACATGGCTTGATGGACGGGTCCCACAGACGGCTGAGGTGTTTCTCTTCCCGGCAGGTTGATGGTGACTGCCTTTCCCTGCACCTGTGTAACGTGTACGGTTCCAATGGGTTCCCACCGGTATCCCACTCCCCAGCTTGGATGGGTGCTGAAGGAGCCCCTTTTGCCCGCAGGCTCTGGCCCTGGGAACTTTAGCCTTGGCAGTGACTGTGTTTCCCTCTCTCGGTTGGACTGTTGCCTTCTGACGGGACTTGGCTGCTGGGAAACCCAGGAGGTTCCCTTCGCTAACAATTTGGCAAATTCACGGCGACTCCTAGCCTTGCCGGGGTCCGTAAGCCCCTGCCGGATGGTGCTGGCTTCTCTTGACGTACCGGTCTGGTACCGCCGGGCCCCCGCCCGTCCACGGTCCTTACGGTTAGCTCCAATAGGCCACTCCTGCAGACGGTCACCACCGTCTGCCAACCTTGCTGATCCGTCCGGGCCACACACCTGGACCAACTTCAGACTGCTTAACTGCCACTTTCCTCCTTCCACTTTCACTTCCAACACTAATCTGCCCTACTTTTCCCGCCTCCAGGACTGTGAATTCCTTGGTGTGCGAGGCCAACCGCCTGGCCCACCCCCCTGGTGTGGACATCAGCCCCTGAAGGAAGGCAACAAGGGTTTTTGTCTGACTTTGGTGTGCCCGACCGGGAGTGTGGGGTGTGTTGGTGTTGTGCTTGTGACGTCCTGACTTGTCCAGGGCGCCACACTCGCGCAGGCAATGCTGTGCTCGTGTACACTCACTGTTCAGCCCTGTGTGAGCTGCTTGCTTTGTTTGAATGGCTCACACTGGGGGTAACAACAGCATCATCAGATGTAGTGTGCACCAAACAAAAAAAAAATGGAAATATCCCGCCCCCAGAAGTGATCTGTTTATGGCTGGCTACATGTGGCTGAAGACCCGAACTGCCCAATTAGTGACTTCCATAGGGGTTCAGGTCAAGTCCGAATCCCAAACCAAACTTCATCTAAAGTCAGGCTGAACCCACCTAACCGAATTTCCATGGGTTTGCTCATCTCTAATTAGGTTTAAAAAAAGACTAGTGCTTTATGGAGTCAATTCTGCTCTAAGTCTCTATGATTCTTGTGAACAACTACAGTTACCTATTTATCATAGCAAGTGAAACACAAATTTGATCCAGATCAATCAAGATTTCAATGCATTTACATACTAGAGAGATGGTTTCTTTGTAAACTTGGTGCAACGTACAAGAACTGGCCCATTGGCCACATCAGTAATCTAAAGCCTGCTTTACACGTTGCAATTTCGCATATGATATCGTATGCGATTTGCAACGCCCCCATCGTATGTGTGGCACGTTCAATTAAGCTGGGTTCACACTAAACGACAGCGACAACGACGTCGCTGTTACGTCACCATTTTCGGTGACGTAACAGCGACCTTGTAAGTCGCTGTTATGATCGCTGCTTAGCTGTCAAACACAGCAGAAGCAGCGATCATAACGTCGCTGTGCTACATGTTCAGAGAGCAGGGAGCCGCGCTTAGCGCTGGCTCCTTGCTCTCCTGCAGCACACATCGGGTTAATTAACCCGATGTGTGCTGCAGCTACATGTCACAGTTCAGAGAGCAGGGAGCCGCGCGCACTGCTCAGCGCTGGCTCCTTGCTCTCCTTGCTACAGTACACATAGGGTTAATTACCCGATGCATACTGCAGCTACATGTCACAGTGCAGGAGCCGGCACTGGCAGCAAGAGCGGAGGCTGGTAACCAGCGTAAACATCGGGTAACCAGGGAAAGGTCTTCCCTTGGTTACCCGATGTTTACGCTGGTTACAGCTTACCGCAGCTGCCAGTGCCGGCTCCTGATCGCTTCATTTCGTCGCTCTCTCGCTGTCACACACAGCGATGTGTGTGTCACAGCGGGAGAGTGACGACCAAAAAATGAAGCTGGACATTCAGCAACGACCGGCGACCTCACAGCAGGGGCCAGGTCGTTGCTGGATGTCACACACAGCGACAGCGACGGGACGTCGCTGCAACGTCACAGAAAATGGTGACGTAGCAGCGACGTCGTTGTCGTTGTCGCTGTGTGTGACACCAGCTTTTGTTGAACGTGCCGCACATACGATTAACCCCCGTCACACGTACTTACCCATCCATATGACCTCGATGTGGGCGGCGAACGTCCACTTCCTGGAGTGGGAGGGACGTTCGGCGTCACATCAACGTCACGCGGCAGCCGGCCAATAGAAGTGGAGGGGCGGAGCTGAGCAGGACGTAAACATCCCGCCCACCTCCTTCCTTCCGCATTGTGGGCCGGGAGCCGCAGGATGCTGGTAAGAGCTCTTCATCGTTCCCGGGGTGTCACACATTGCGATGTGTGCTGCCCCGGGTACGATGAACAACCTGACATTCAATCTATGGGGAATGAATGACGTGCGTGCGATGAACATTTTACTGTTCAATCGCAATCGCACGTACCTGTCACACACTACAACGTAACTTACAATGCCGGATGTGCGTCACTTACGACGTGACCCCGCCGACACATCGTAAGATATATTGCAGCGTGTAAAGCGGGCTTAAGGCTCCTGGATGGGAGCTCTGAGAACCTACACTTACCTGATTGGATCCATGGCTCCTGTTTATTAGTCAGCTTGGCCTAGCGAATGTCAGTGTTGTGGCGATTTGCACATGTGTATTGATGACTGAGCATGCTCGCCACTGCTTGATACTCGATTGAACATCGGGGTGCTGAAGCACTCTTGAAATTCAATTGAGTACCCTTGGTGCTCAAGTGTCATACTAAAGTCCGCATCCAGAAAATTTTGTGGCTGTTTTTAAGCCACTAAACATGCAGATATTGCCTGCCAATAATAGTAATGCTGTAGCCATGTTTGCAACACATTATTAGGCCTATATAAGACCCCATGTTTGACTCACTCTAGCCCAGAAATATTGTAGGGATAGTTGGTGCAGGAGGGATAGGTTAGGATTGGAGGCACATAAGCAGAGATTTAGAACCTTACAGTTCTTGTTGCTGCAACCTACAACAAAAAAAATCCTTTTTCAGGTCTACATCTATTTTTTCCCTATTAATACCACTATTTTCTGCTTTCACTGTATCGCTATCTGCTGGTGTAGGGATAAATTAGGATTACAAGTATATAGGCAGAGATTAAAGCCTTAAGGCCGCTTTACACGCTCCGATATCGGTACCGATATTACTAGCGTGGGTACCCGCCCCCATCTGTTGTGCGACACGGGCAAATCACTGCCCGTGCCGCATAACATCGCCCAGACCCGTCACACTACTTACCTGCCTGGCGACGTCGCTGTGACCGGCGAACCGCCTCCTTTCTAAGGGGGCGGTTCGTTCTGCGTCACAGCGATGTCACAGCTGCGTCACTGAACCGACACCCAATAGAAGCGGAGGGGCGGAGATGAGCGAGACGTAACATCTCGCCCACCTCCTTCCTTCCGCATAGCGGCCGGGAGGCAGGTAAGGAGAGGTTCCTCGTTCCTGCGTTGTCACACGGAGCGATGTGTGCTGCCGCAGGAATGAGGAACAACTTCGTTACTGCTGCAGTAACGATTTTTGAGAATGGACCCCCATGTCACCGATGAGCGATTTTGCACATTTTTGCGACGATGCAAAATCGCTCATAGGTGTTGTGACGCCCTGGGCAAGCCAGGGGTCACAGGTCATCACACCACCACACCCTACATCCCAGTTAGGAACACCAAAGCTACTAAAATCCTTGTTGCCTTCCTCCAGGGGCTGATGTTCACACCAGGGGGTGGGCCAGGTGGTTGGCTCCGCCCACCGAGGAGTTCACAGCTCTGGAGGTGGGAAGAACCAGGCAGAACAGCTAGAGAAGTTGAAGGAGTAAGGAGTCAGCTCAGGGAAGAGCTTGAGATCAGTTAGGGAAGTGAAAGTGAAGTAGTAGTGGAGCAAAGAAGAAAAGGAGTAAAAGTGAGAGTAGAAAAGCCTGAAGTTAGTCCAGCTGTGTGCAGGACAGAGTCAGCAAGGTCAGCAACGGCGGTGACAGTCTGGAGGGGGACTGCTCGGAGGTTGCTGGAAGGACCGCGGACAGGTAGTGGCCCGGCAGTCTGGAGCAGTATACGAAGAAAAGTCAGCACCAGGGCAGGGGCCTCTCGGACCCCGGCAAGGCTAGGAGTCGCCGTGAATTTGTCAAATCCGTCAGTGAAGGGGACGTCTGTCTCCAAACAACCAAGTCCCGATTGAAGGCAACAGTCCAACCACGGAGGAGAGACACCGCCACCGCCAGGGCACCAGTTTCTCAGGGCCAGCGCCTGCGGGCAAAGTAGGGCTCCTCCGGCCCATATCCAAGCCGGGGAGCGGGTTACCGGTGGGAACCCATCGCTACCAACAAAGAGACATTAGGTGCAGGACAAAGGGACATCACCGTCACCTACTGGGAGAGCAAGTGCAGCCGTCCGTGGGAACCGTCTTTCCAGCAGTGTGGTTTACCGAAAAACTGTGTCAACGTCTCAGGCTGAGTGAGTACCACAGTGCCGCAAGGCACAGCGCTGACCCCGCGTCCCTGGGCCCACCAAGCCCTGCATCTCCCACCTCATCACTGGGCCCCAGGATCACCAACCCCTACCCACGGAGGGGCAACACAACAACTGGCTGCTCCATACCATCCTTCCCGGGATCCCCATACAGAGCAGCGGTGGTGCCAACAAATCACCACAACCGTGGGTGGTGTCACGGACAATAAACCATCCCCATACCCAACAAACCCCTTTCACTCACGGGCGAGGAGCGCCGCTAGAGTCCCCGGGATCCGGCTCATCGCTCGAGCCACCGAGCAGCAGCAGGCCGCAGCAGCCGCGGCAGCCGGACCCGAGCAGCAGTGGGAGAGCGCGGCGTCCCCTCCTCCGCCCGCGACAGTGTCACACGCAACGGCATCGCTAATGCGGCCGGATGTGCGTCACCAATTCCGTGACCCTAATGAGTTTGCATTAGTGATGTCGTAGCGTGTAAAGCCCCCTTTATAGTCCTTGCTGCTGCAACCTGAAACCAAAAGTCACTTGTCAGGGCTACATCTATTCTCTTCCTGCATTTATTGTAGGGCTAGCTGCTGGAGGAGTGATTAGTTTGAGTTACAGGCATAAATACGGCGGTTACAGTCTTGCAATCCTTGCGAGCCTCAGATTTGGCTCAACTTCGTGGACGATACAAATTACAAGTGAGGGCCGCCTGGTGGCCCTCTAAAATGTATTAGTGAGGGTCACCTTATGGCCCTCTAAAAATTTGGAGTTAGCGCTGCATGATGACGCAGTTGATAGGGTGAATGAGGAGGAAAACAAGAAAAAGAAGAAACCATGAACCATGTACCATTTTTTTGGGGCTTGGAAGGAGTGCTTGGGAATATACCTGAAGCAAAAGAACTTTTGATTTGGCTTTATGTTCGCTGCTGTCATCTCTTAAGGCTTTGTTCACATGTTGCACTTTTGATGCTTTTTTTTGCAGCACTTTTAATTAGTTTTAAGCCAATTAAAAGCTGATATTTGAAGTAACAGTAAAAGCTATGAGATTTCATAAAGCTAATGCACACAATTTTTTTTCCTGACTAAACTAGAAAACTGCTGTTTTTTTCCCAAAGACTTCCACGAGTGAACATAGCCAAAGAGGTGGAGGAGACGGTTTCTTTTTTTTTTTTATTTGCTTTATACACAAGTCATTGTACAGCAAAAAAATGTTTGCTAACATTTTTTCCTGTGAAATCAATTTTATCTTCATTTTTGTATGTTTTATTGTCCCTCTATAAAAGTGGCGTCATATTCTGAAAACATTTTTCCCAACAGCGACCTTGGTGTCAGAGAGGCATCCAGTTTCCTTATGCTGTTCTCATTCCATTTGAGTGCGGTTTCCATCCATTTCAGCTATGTTCTTGCCCCACCCCAGACTTCCTGGGAGGGTCTTCTGGAAAAATGCTTGAGTTTTAATTATATTCAATTAGCTTCTATTATACTTGTTACTTGAGTTGGGCACCTGATCGGTCCAACATGCTTGATTTGAATAATGAGCACCTCAGTGCTCACTCATCATAACTATATATTTCTAGTAGGGATGAGCAAACATGTGAATGTTCAAATTTGTTGGGTTCTGCCAAACTGTAGTTAAAAGTTTGGGCGGGTAAAAGAACTTGACCCCAGACCCTGAACACCATAGAAGTCAATGGAGACCCAAACTTTGGTACTGTAAAATTTCAGTAAAATAGGCATAGTAAGTTCTAGTTGGCTGCAAAAGGGAGCAAAATGGGGTTAAGACCGGTAAGTTGCCCTGCAACAATTGTGAATAGAGAAATGTCTTAAATGAGTTCTGTCAACGTACTAATCATAGTTAAATAGGAAGTAAATTAATAAAATAAGCATTTAAGGAGTACTCCTACAGAACCTGTTATCAGACCTCCCCCACCGAGCACGCAGAACCACTTTAAAATAACATAGAATAAAAAAATAATAATCTTGAACCAGGAGAAGGAGGTCCAATTGGAGGAGAAGATTGAGTAGGAGGTGGAAGTGGACGTGATGGTAGAGGTGGAAGAGGCTGAGGAGGTAGCCAACATTGTTTTTTTGTTTGCTTTTAGGAAAAGGGGTGTTTATTTTAAATTTGTTGACGTCCCAAACATTGGGAATGGCAAATAGAATAAGCAAACTGCAATGGAGTATAAGGGGTACTTCACACACAGCGAGCTCACTACCGAGATCGCTGCTGAGTCACGCTTTTTGTGACGCAGCAGTGACCTCATTAGCGATCTCGCTGTGTGTGACACTGAGCAGCGATCTGGCCCCTGCTGCGAGATCGCTGCTCGTTACACACAGCCCTGGTTCGTTGTCTTCAAAGGCGCTCTCCCACTGTGACACACAGATCGCTGTGTGTGACAGCGAGAGAGCGACAAATGAAGCGAGCAGGGAGCAGGAGCCGGCGTCTGACAGCTGAGGTAAGCTTGTAACCAAGATAAACATCGGGTAACCAAGGTGGTTACCCGATATTTACCTTAGTTACCAGCCTCTGCAGCTCTCACGCTGCCTGTGCTGCCGGCTCCGGCTCTCTGCACATGTAGCTGCTGTACACATCGGGTTAATTAACCCAATGTGTACAGCAGCTAGGAGAGCAAGGAGCCAGCGCTCAGTGTGCGCGGCTCCCTGCTCCCTGCACACACAGCTAAGCGGTGTGCGCTGGTAACTAATGTAAACATTGGGTAACCATACCCGATGTTTACCTTAGTTACCAGTCTCAGCAGCTTCCAGACGGCGGCTCCGTGCAAGCGCAGCGTCGCTTGCACGTCGCTGCTGGCTGGGGGCTGTTCACTGGTCGGTGGTGAGATCTGCCTGTTTGACAGCTCACCAGCGACCATGTAGCGATGCAGCAGCGATCCTGACCAGGTCAGATCGCTGGTCGGATCGCTGCTGCATCGCTAAGTGTGAAGGTACCCTAACAATGGATGGGTGCAGCTGATATTCTTCTCTAGTCAGCTAAAGATACAAACAGGTCCTGTGGGAGCCTTGCCTGGTTCATTCATTGTGAGCTTGCCCACATTGGCTGTGGATAGGTGGAAGTGCCTCTCTGTGATCACACCCCCTGCCATGCTAAACACAAGTTCCAACAGTACACTTGCAGAATGACTGTGGAAAAGAATAATATAATATAATAATATTTATTCACTTATATACCGCTATTAATTCCACAGCGCTTTACATACATTGGCAACGCTGTCCCCATTGGGGATCACAATCTAAATTCCCTATCAGTATGTTTTTGGAGTGTGGGAGGAAACCAGAGTACCCGGAGGAAACTCATGCAAACATGGGGAGAAAATACAAACTCCTTGCAGATGGTGTCCTTGGTGGGACTAGAACCCAGAACCCCAGTGCTGCAGGACTACAGTGCTAACCACTGAGCCACCGTGCAGCGCACATAGGGTTTTATCCGATATAAAATGAGTGCAGGGAATAAAACAGGTACCCATCTGCTGTGGTTGTGACAGGCACAACTCCTTAACAGCATAAAACAAATGAATGCAGAAGTGGTCAGCCGCAGCCCCGATAATGCAGTAGAAGTCAGAAAATGGTTTAAGGAAATTGGGTTCAATGCTGCGATAAAAACCACAAATCCAAAGAATATCGTGAATTCCTTTTCTTTATTTTTACAGGTCAACGTGTTTCAAAGGCATCTCCGCCTTCTTCATCAGGACAAAACACAGAAAGGTGTTTTTACATACATGTAAATCCACTTTTCACAGTGCATGAAACAAAAATTGGCAAATACTCGTTTCCAAAGAACAACGAAATAAATAAAATAAATTGAACCTAAGTACACGTTTCGGTGTAAATCACGCTACAGCATTCAAATGAACGTTGTGTCCATGAGAGGTTTACCCTATAGACAATAGCAAAGGTAATTTCACCAGAAACCTATAAACTTATATCCCTTGTTTTACATCTTACACCTCTCGGTCCCTGTTTCTCCTCATGCATATGAAATATATGTATTTGTCTCAGACGACTTTGTTCTTTACCTTAGGTTGATTACTAATGCCCATTGCCAACACATGTGAATGTATTTTCACCACTCTAGCACCATATGCATTCTTTTTGGTATGTATTTTTTTGCATTATACAAATTTTGTACTTTGGCCAAATAAGATCAAATAGTTCTCAACCTCTGGATTATTGATTGATTTACGCCGCAACGTGTACCTAGGTTCAATTTATTTTATTTATTTCGTTGTTCTTTGGAAACAAGTATTTGCCAATTTTTGTTTCATGCACTGTGAAAAGTGGATTTACATGTATGTAAAAACATCATTTTGTATTTATTGTTATATTTTTTGTTTTCTCAGAGATGATTTATTTGATAAAGGCCTGACTGTATGGCCGAAACGTCATATTTTTTTCAATATACCTTTGCATGAATAAAATTGAAATCAAAAGCATCAACATCTCTCTATTTTTTCATGTCCTCTGAGTGCCCGAGTTGACTTTCTTTATAATTGACTCTTTCTCGGAGTCACCTAACTTACATGTGAGCCAGATTCTATTCTATATATTTAAAACACAGAAAGGAACAGCATAACCCGGTTATGCTGTTCCTTTCTGTGTTTCTCCTGATGAAGAAGGCGGAGATGCCTTTGAAACTCGTTGACCTGTAAAAATAAAGAAAAGGAATTCACGATATCCCTTGGATTTGTTGCTTTTAGCGCAGCATTGAACCCGATTTCCTTAAACCATTTTCTGACTTCAACAGTACACTTGCGGCAGGGCAAGTCAACTTGTCCTAGGTGTAAAGGGTAAGCTCATGAGGTTAAGGCCATGTGTTTAATTAATTTAGAAACTCAGAAGTGAAATGGGACAGACCCATCATTCAGTACGTGCCTTCTGCTAATATAGACCATATCAGATGGTGATGGTGGATGGTGTGGCTTGCTAAGGACGTTTTTCCACATTTGAGCCATGCTAACCCTCCCTTCCAAGGTGGTTCCAGTACCCCAGCTGCGTTGGTGACTTCCTCTTCGTCTGCCTTGTGCTTGCACTGGGCCTTCGTTATCAGGTCAGGTGCAGAGTATTTCATGGTCTGTTTACAAAGAGAGAGTGGCAGCAGATTATTACACTGCCTGTATATGGAGTAGCCACTGAAACCGTTTTTTAAGAGTTCATTCACAGAGCCTTGAGTAAAGGCGGTGTCACACGCGCCGATATATCGTGCGATCGCATGAGCAATCGCACCCGCCCCCGTCATTTGTGCATCACAGGCAATTTGTTGCCCGTGGCGCACAAAGTCGTTAAACCCCCGTCACATGTACTTACCTCCCTAACAACGTCGCTGTGGGCGGCAAACATCCTCTTCCTGAAGGGGGCGGGACGTTCAGCGTCACAGCGACGTCACACAACGGTTACCCAATAGAAGCGGAGGGGCGGAGATGAGCGGGACGTAACATCCCGCCCATCTCCTTCCTTCCGCATTGCCGGCGGCCGCAGGTAAGATGCAGTTCGTCGTTCCCGAGGTGTCACATGGAGCGACATGTGCTGCCTCGGGAATGATGAACAACTGGCGCGCAGAAGGAGGAACAATTTTATGAAAATGAGCGACGTGTCAACGAGCAACAATAAGGTGAGTATTTTTGCTCGTTAACAGTCGCTCGTAGCTGTCACACGCTACGATATGTCAAACGATGCCGGATGTGCATCACTAACGACGTGACCCCAATGACATATCGCCCGATATATCATAGTGTGTGCCGCCACCCCAAGGGGTACTTTACACGCTGCGACATCGCATCCGAAATATAGTCGGGGTCACGTCGTTAGTGACGCACATCCGGCGCCGGTAATGACATCGCAACGTGTAAATCCTTTGTGCTACGATAAACGATCGCAAATGCGCCAAAATTCGGTGATCTGTGTAGCGTCGGTCATTTTCATAATGTCGGGTCGACCGCAGGTACGATGTTGTTTGTCGTTCCTGCAGGTCTACACATCGCTGTGTGTAAACCCGCAGGAGCGACAAACATCTCCTTACCTGCGTTCCGACGGCAATGCGGAAGGGAGAAGGTTGGCGGGATGTTATCTCCCACTCATCTCCGCCCCTCCGCTGCTAATGGCCGGACGATTAGTGATGTTGCGGTGATGTCGCTGTGACGCCGAACACACCTCCCCCTTGAAGGAGGTATATTTTGGCAGTCACAGCGACGTCGCCGAGCAGGTATGTGCGTGTGTAGCTGCCGTAGCGATAATGTTCGCTACGGCAGCAATCACCACATATCGCATGTGCGACGGGGGTGGGTGCTATTGCGCTGGACATGCAACGTGTAAAGTACCCCTAAGAGTACTCCATAGAGCCTGGTGCAGAATGGCTACACAGAGCCTGTTTTATGAGTATGCAGAGTAAAAAGAGTAACCCAACACTGTCCCTTACTTGATCAATGTCCTGTCCCTATGCTAGTCTGAGAAAAATGGTGGGGCCACCTGTGATCTGGTGGATATAAAGGCCATGTCATGTGGTGTGCTGGCCAATCACAGCAATGCCAATACTTGGCATGGTTACGATGGCTGTGGAAGTGCCCACAGCCAAAAAGCTTGTTGATAGCTTCACTGTAGCCTTTCCACATACTTTTTTCAGTATCCAAACAACAACCGAACTTGACCACGCACTTCTGAGAGAAGTCCGTGTTTGGATTTAAGAGTCGGACAGAAGGTGCCCGATACGAACCGTGAACTTTACAGTTCATTTTGTCCCATCCCCAATTTATAGCATTTGTGTAAGTTAAAAAACCAGGTGTTTAATAAAGAACTACTGTACTTGTTAAGTCTGTAGCTGAAATATTATCATCTCAACGGACAATATGAAACTTTAGAAATCCAGGCATGACTTTTTGAGACCTTTGTAATCAGTCAGTGAAAAGCCCCTGGTTCAGGATGGTGCTATAAGTCCGCAGCTGTGCTCCAATAGCTACAGGAACAAAACTGTCATTCTGTTTCCACATTGCTGCTGACAGAATAAAAAATGTCACCTCCATTTAGCTAATACAAAGCAGCACCTAAGAGGCAGCCTCATGGACACTGCTGGAACAACTCTAAGCAGTCTCCAATTTTTAAAAGCAAAAAAAATAGATGAACTTCAGGATACAATATGACATAGTTATACCAATTTATCACAAGAACATTGCTATCCGTTTTAATTAATTTTAAAGATTATTAAAACTAAAAAGTTGTATTTTTAAATGAACAGTGCTATATTAAATATATTAAACTATTATACTGGAGCCAATTTAATAGCAATAGTAGAGATATCTCTAATATACAGTGCCTTGAAAAAGTATTAACACCCTGTGAAAATTTCCATATTACACCCATAAATAAAAATGTATATTTTTGGGATTTTATGTAATATGGTAACACAAAGTAGTAAGTATTTGGGAAGTGTGAAGGAAATGATACATGGTTTTCTAAATATGTTAATCCCTTAGTGGCCACCAATATAACTTAAAATTGACCTGACACATAAAAGAATAGCATCCCCTTACAGGTGAGAGTGCAGCAGATGTCAGTTGTACACTATACCGGACACCCTGCTGCATTAGTCTTGATCCGTGTGGGCACCAATATGGCCGTTTAACCCCTTAATTGCTGTTGTCAATAATGACTACAGCATCTAGATGGTTAACAGTGTGTCGGGCATGCATCCTGAGATCATGATCGTGTGGCTCTGATGGTTGCCATGAAAATTGACATGACTCTGCTAGATATAGTGGCCTGTTCAGAAGTTAAAAAAATCTAGGTGGCAAAAATAACATTTTTCTTTCTTGTCATGTCCCTTTGCATTAATTCCTTAAAACCCAGTGAAGGTTTAATAAATTACCAGTTTTTAATATATTGAGAGGTGATGTTTTTGAAAATTTTATTGCTTTTGGTGGTATTCCAACATACAGTTAGGTCCAGAAATATTTGGACAGTGACACAAATTTTGGCATTTTCTCTGTTTATGAAAACATATTCAATATACAGTTATGTAATCGATATGTGTTTTTAATTGCATATTCTTAGCTTTAAATTGGGGGTTAATCAGATCCTAATTGGGGTAAGGGTTTAGGAATTACAACTCTTTAAGTAATTCGACAATTATCTTAAAAGTTCTTAAATAGACTGCATAGGCTCTTAACTCATTAATCCATCATCAATTAAGCAGTTAAAAGGTCTGGAGCTGATTCCAGGTGTGACATTTGCATTTGGAAGCTGTTATTGTGAACTCACAACATGTGCTCAAAGGAGCTCTCAATGGAGGAAAAACAAAACATCTTTGGGCTGAAAAAAGAAAAACTCCATTGGGTCTCCGACACACTTCCGCATAAAAAACGTACGTGTCTCACATTCCGTTTTTTGGGTCCGTTTTCTGTTTTTTTATGGGCGTTTCTCGGGTACGTGTGACATCCGTGTGATGGCGTATGCTTGCCGTGTGTGCGTGTGGAATGTCCGTTTATGTGTACGTGTAATGTCTGCGTGGTGTCCGTATGTGTTGATCTGTGTGTGTTGTAAAATGTCGTTGCTACATACCCGCTGACAGCCGACATAGACAGAGATGAGCGATGAGAATGAACTCGGGTGAACCTCACCCGACTTCATTGTCATACCACGGCTCTGTCTGTGTGTGGCATCCTGATTAGTGGACACCCGTGATGGAATCACCAGTGACCGCTAATCCCCTGAGTAACTGAAGTTAGCGGCGACATTAGCGAGTAACCTGACTGATGTCATCGGTGATCGCGCGGCTCACTTCAGTTGCTGCTTGGAGGTGATAGAGAGCGGTCATTGTGTGTGGCCGCTACTGTCACCTTCATGTAGCAGAGCTGAGAGCGTCGTGGGACATCCATGGATTACGGCGGACATGGATAGGTTTTTTGGTTTTATTAAATTGGTGAACGAGGGTGTTTGTTTTAATTATTCTAAATAAAGGATATTTTGAATGTGTGTGTTTATTTACTTTTAATAACAGGTTGAACATGGAAGTTATCTTGGGGAGACGGCTGCCATGATTAGCCTTGGACTTAGTGGCAGCTATGGGCTGCTGCCATTAATTCCTTATTACCCCAATTGCCACCACACCAGGGAAGTTCGTGAAGAGCTGGGTAGAGTCCAGGAACTGTCGCATCTAATGTATGCGGCTTTTCCGGGCGGCTGCTGGCTGATATTGTTAGGGTGGTGGGCTCCCCATAACGTGGGGCTCACCATCCTGAGAATAACAGCCTTCAGCTATGTGACTTTACCATAGCTGGTATAAAAAATGGGGGCTAACGTACGCCGGTTTGTTTAATTATTTTTTTATATATTTTACTGCACAATATAGACACGCCCACCGGCTGCTGTGAATGCTTGCAGTGAGACAGCTGTCACTCAGCGTGGAGGCGTGTCTGACTGCAACCAATCATAGGCACCGGTGGGTGGGGAAAGCAGGGAATAGTAGATTGAATAATGAGCAGCCGGCATTTTCAAAATAGTTAAAGCCACCATAGCTTTTGCACAGCTGTGCTTCGCCGCGCTGGTGATCAAAGATCGGTAAGTATGAGATAGGGGGAGATACAGACCGACCGACAAAGGGATATTGACTGACAACCACAGAAGAAAAGGGAGATTGACTGACAACCACATAAAAAATAAAATTGACCGACATCACTCACTAAAAAACGCACACGGATAGGCTACGTGTGCCATCCGTGCAGGCATGGACCCATTGACTTTAGCGGGTCCGTGCCTGCGTGTTGCCGGTGAAAAATGGACATGTCGAGCGTGTTGGAAATCGCACACATGTACAAACGACAAGGACACACATTCCATGTGGTTTTACGTGTGTGTGCCTGCTACCATAGGGTAGCATTGGTGTACGTGTCTCCGTGCCACCAGTACGTGCAAAAACGTACCAAACATGTACCGGCGGCACGTATGTGTGTCGGAGGCCTTAGAGAGATAGCAATAATGTGAGGGTTAGGCTAGGTTCACATTTTCGTCAATTTGTATCAGTCACAATACGCGGCTCTGGTAAACAACGGAATCCGTTTGGTGGATTCCGTTGTTCCCACTTGTATGAGTGGCGGATTGGGACTGATGATGCTGCGTTGCATCCTCCGCCTGACTGATCAGTCGTGGAACGCAATCGCAGGAACGCAGCCTGTAACGTTTTTTGATCAGCGCAATCCGTAGGATTTTGCTGCGCATGCTCTCTCTGGCTCCCTGCACACGTAACCAGGATACACATCAGGTTACTAAGCAATGCGCTTTGCTTAGTTACCCGATAATTACACTGGCTACGTGTGCAGGGAGCCCGACACTTCCCCGCTCAGCTCCGCCCGCTCCCGCACTCGGCATGTACACACACACACTCACACACTCACTCACCTGACGTCCTTAGCGTCATGGTCCTGCTCAGCTCCACAAACCCCGCACTCTGCCGCTCGCACACATTCTCGGCGGCCGAACGATCAGTTGATCACACGGTGGCCGGCTGCTGTGAGCGATCGGCTGATCACCCGGCGGCAGGCTGCTGTTAGTGATCGGCTGATCACCCGGCGGCCGGCTGCTGTGAGCGATCGGTGAGCGATCAGCTGATCGCTGTCATTAGCCAGGCAACGGGAGATCATCTGTTTGCTCTCAAAAGCCGGCCGGCTATTGTGAACTATCAGCTGATCACTCTCTCTTTACACCAGAGTCCGACAATGAATTCTATTCTTGTCATCCGTTGTACAACGCATCAGTCACAAGCGTCAAGCAACGCATGTGACTGATACAAAACAACTGAAATGTGAACCTAGCCTTAGCTAAATCAAGAGTTTGGGGTATTCTGGAAAAAAATAGCAAATTGGAGACCTTGGGAACTCAAAGAGGCCTAGATGTATTGATGTCCTCACTGCAGCCATGTAAACAAGAACTAGCAGAGTCCATTGCAGTATTGGCACTGGAGCATTGATGTAATTGACTAGTAAATATTTTTCTTTGTTTATCAGATTTTTTTACTGATATGATAACTATAACAACTATCACCACTCACCACTATCTCTGCAGTCACGTTACTGGAGATCACTCCATCAATTTCTGAGAGAATATATGAGATTCACTTGAAGAGAGCCAAGCTACTGTACTAAACTGGGAAAAAAGTCTCACTATTTCTGACACTTTTTTCTCATTTCAACTAACTTTTAAAAAAATATTAATTACTTTCCATTGTACAATAACAAATAATAATAAACCAAAATCTGAGGATCTGAAAAGGAGTCAGAAATTGAGTAAATTTACTTTCGATAGGACACGGACACTACCAAAGCGTTGCCTTTTTCTTGAGGAAACAAAAGAAAGTGCCTTAAAGGATAACTCTATCTAACGTGCTACATTGATAAATTTGATCCTTTAACATTGAATTGTTCTTAAATTGTAATACTTGTTTTAATAATACTTTATTAAATGACCCTAATATCAAGCAGAAGAGTTTTGTACTAATACAATTTTGCTTGGTAACCTTTAATATGTCGAAACATAAGACTATCTTGATGATTATTGACTTTTCATTTACCGTAGCTGTACATCCATTAATATGAAAAACATATGAAGCACACTTCATTATTGCATTCCTGCCATTCATTTCTGAATACCTCTCAATTAGTGACTTTTTGATTTGCGACAAATTAATCAAAACAATTGTGAATTTTTCAAGTTTGTGGTTTAGTTAGTTTTCTGATCTTTACTCAATGCGACTTTTTCAGATGTTTAAGACTAGTGTTGAGCCAGCCCCCTAGTGTTCGAGTTCGGATTGTTGAACGGCGGGTGTGTTCAGCGAACGTTCGACGAACACTTTCGATCCCCATTGAAAACAATGTCAGGCAAACACAAACACATACAAACACATTATACATGTACACATACAGTTAATAAACATTGCCATTATACTAACAGGTCCCCGCAATGCGTCCTGCACTCTGTCTCCCGCCGCTTTTCCTTCCGATCATCGCTGTGCCCTCCTGGTAACCAGCACTGATGATAGGACCTTCCGTGACATCGTCATAGCATGTGACCAGTCACGTGTGTATTATCTCATTGGCTACAGACTGGTCACATGGCTATACGTCATGCTAGGTCCTGTCAGTGCATCTCTCCTGTACGCGGTGCTCGTTTGAGCATCTCCGTGTGCCGGCGAGATGCTTGGGCACAGGCTTGGCTCCCCATTCCTGCATGTCGGCGGTCTTTACAGAGTCATCCCACATACAAGGACTGGATGCCACAGCCGGTGAATAGCGGCATCGGGAATCAGGTGATCGGAGATCACCGTTGCTATAGTAACTCGCCTGTCAGATTACTATTTCAACAGTGGCAGCGGTGACGTCATCGCTTACAAACCGCAGCCTCTGCTCACTCACTGAGTGATTAGACTGCATGGGGGAGCAACGTCTTCCTCCCATGCAGTGCTGTCTGATGTAGCAGAGCTGCATGGGTTGAAGGAGAAAGAAGACAGAAGACCAGGATAGTGGAGGGGTTAGAGGGAGTAATAAACATGGAGTCTCTAAGTGTGTCTGTGTATTTATTTCTATTAAAGTATTTTTTCTCTGTGTGGTGTCTTTTTTTTAACCCTTTATTGGAGATTCTTAATGGCCGGGTCAAACTTGCCTGACATTAAGAATCTCTGGATTAATATTAGCTAGTAAAACAAAGCTAGTATTAAGCCATTATTATCCAGCGAGCCACCTGTCACCAGGGCAGCTGGAAGAGTTGAATACAACACCAGATGATGGCGCTTCTATGAAAGCGCCAGTTTCTGGGGCAGCTGTGGACTGAAATTCGCAGCAAAGGGGCCCAGAAAGCTCGGGCCAACCTGTGCTGGGAATTCCAATCCCCAGCTGCCTAGTTGTACCTGGCTGGACACAAAAATTGGGGGGAAACCATGTAATTTCTTTTTTTTTTTTTTTTAATTATTTCATGAAATTCATTAAATAATTTAAAAAGGGGCTTCCCCATATTTTTAGTTCCCAGCCGGGTACAAATAGGCAGCTGGGGGTTGGGGGCAGCCGTTCCTGCCTGCTGTACCTGGCTAGCATACAAAAATATGGTGAAGCCCACGTCATTTTTTTGGTGGGCAAAAAACTCCTGCATACTTTCCTGGATGGAGTATGCTGAGCCTTGTAGTTCTGCAGCTGCTGTCTGCTCTCCTGCATACACTAGTGCATGGAGCATGCTAAGCCTTGTAGTCCTGCTCCCCGTGTCTCTCCCTCCAGCATACAGTCCTGGATGCAGCATGCTGAGCCTTGTAGTTCTGCAGCTGCTGGCTCCTCTCCTCCATACAGACAGACAGCAGACCGTAGCTGCAGAACTACCAGGCTCAGCATACTCCATCCAGGACTGTATGCAGGAGATTTTTGCCCCCCAAAAAAATTATGTGGGCTTCGCCATATTTTTGTTTGCTAGCCAAGTACAGCAGGCAGCTACGGGCTGCCCCCAACCCCCAGCTGCCTATTTGTACCCGGCTGGGAACCAAAAATATAGGGAAGACCTTTTTTTTTAATTTTTCAATGAATTTCATGAAATAATGAAAAAAAGAAATGACATGGGTCTCACCCAATTTTTGTGTCCAGCCAGGTACAACTAGGCAGCTGGGGATTGGAATCCTCGGCGCAGGGTGCCCAAGCTTTCTGGGCACCCCTGCTGAGAATTGCAGTCTGCAGCCGCCCCAGAAAATGGCGTTTTCATAGAAGCGCCATCTTCTGGCGCTTTATCCAACTCTTCCAGCTGCCCTGGTGATGGGTGGCTCGCTGGGTAATAATGGGGTTAAGGCTAGCTGTATATTATCAACTGGCCCTAAGCCTGAAATTCATAGTGTCATGCCAATATCAGACATGGCCACCATAAATTTCTAGTACAGATAAAAAAAACACAACACACAGAAAAATATTTTTATTAGAAATAAAACACAACACAATTAGTGACTCCATCTTTATTGAAATAAAGAACCCCCCTCCGCAGTAATCCCGGGTCAAGGGTCCCGCGCCGTCCAATCCGGATCCAATATCATCTCATCGGTTTGCTGGAAGGCAAAGCTATCAGATGATGTGTCAGGTTCAAGGGCCTGAATCACATGACACAGCAGCTGATTGCATGAATGGCTTTTATACAATCGGCTGATGCATCAGTGCAAAAAACCCCCAAAACAAACTACACACTTCTGTGCAGACTCCTGTCCGACAGCAGCAGCTGATAGTTTAGCCGGCCGGGCGGTAAAAAGCTGGCCTTACTGTTCGACTTATAGTGTCAGCTGATTCTGTCAGGTGACTGCATCAGTTGATCATCGCCAGGTCTGAGAGAGAGAGGGAAAAAAGAGAGAAAGAAGAGAAAAGAGAAAGAGAAGAGAGAGAGGGAGAGAGAGAGAAGAGAGTTGAGAGAGAGAAGAGCGAGAGGAGAGAGAGAAGAGGAGAGAAGAGGAGAGAGAGAGGAATGAGAAAAGAGGAGAGAAGAGGAGAGAAGAGAGAGAGGAGAGAGAGAAAGAGGAGAGAGAGAGAAGAGAGAAGAGAGAGGAGAAAGAGGAGAGAGAGGAGAGAGCAATGCAGCCTCATTCCATGATCTGCTCCGATTTTAGAGGTGTGTCCCGCGGTTCACAGCTGATGTCCAGCTCCTCCCCTCAGTGCATAATTAAATTAAATTATAATTATAAATAAATAATAATTATAATTTAAAATTATAAATAAATAAAATTAAATTCTTTACCGGCTCGTCCGAGACTCAAACTCGTGAATTAATTCTCCTTAGGCGGCAGCTCTACCCATTGAGCCACTGCCTGTAATGAAAAGCACAGGAAGATTTGGTAATCTTGACTTCTATGTATATTGCAGTAGAGAATCCAGAAGTGGATTATTCAGCCGCAAAGAGGAGAGAGGGGGAAAGAGAGAAAAAGGGAGAGAAAGAGAGAGAAAGAGGGAAAGAGAGAAAGAGGGAAAGACAGAGAAAGAGAGAGAAAGAGAGGAAGAGAGAAAAAGAGAGACAAAGAGAGAGAAAGAAAGAGAGAGAAAGACAGAAAAAGAGAGAGAAAGAAAGAGAGAAAAGGAGATAAAAAGAGAGAAAACGAGAGAAAATGAGAGAAAAAAAGAGAAAGAGAGAGAAAAAGAGAGAGAAAAAGAGAAAGAAAGAGAGAAAAAGAGAGAAAAAGAGAGAAAGAAAGAAAAAGAGCGATAAAGAGTGAAAGAGGGAAAAAGAGAGAAAGAGAGAGAGAGAAAGAGAAAAAAAAGAGAAGAGAGAGAGAGAAGAGAGAGAAGAGAGAGGTAGAGAGAGAGAGAAGAGAGAGAGGAGAGAGCAATATAGCCTCATTCCGTGAACTGCTCCGATTTTAGAGGTGTGTCCCGCGGCTCAAAGCTGATGTCCGGCTCCTCTCCTCATAAGTGCATAATTACATTAAATTATAATTATAAATAAATAATATATTTTCAAATTATAAATAAATTATATTAAATTATTTACTGGGATGGCCAGGACTCAAACTCGTGAAGTAATTCTCTTTAGGTGGCAGCTCTATCCATTGAGCCACTGCCTGTAATGAAAAGTATAGGTAGATTTGGTAATCTTGCCCTCTGTATTGCAGAGAGTGAGAGAGACACAGGCACTACCTGAGTGGTCTCCAGTGACAGCGCGGCTCGCTTCAGTTGCTACGTGAAGCTGACACAGAGCGCTCGTGTTCTACGGCGCTCCCTGTCAGCTTCATGTAGCAGAGCTGAAAGTGTCATGTGGATTGTTGTTTGGGGACCTGGATTGTTGTTTGGGGATTAATAAAGAGGTAAATGAGGGTTTTTTTGTCTTTTATTCCAAATAAAGGATTTTTCGTTGTGTGTGTTTATTTACTTTCACTTACACGTTAATCATGGAAGGTATCTCTGGGAGATGCCTGTCATGATTAACCAAACCTTATCACCCCGATTTGCCCCGCATCAGGGCAAGTCGGGATGAGCCGGATAGAGTCCCGGGACTGTCGCATTTAATGGATGCGGCAATTCCGGGCGGCTGCTGGTTGATATTATTAGGGTGGTGGGCTCCCCATAACATGGCGCTCCCCATCCTGACAATACCATCCTCCAGCCGTGTGGCTTTATCTTGGCTGGTATCAAAATTGGGGTGGACCGCAGTTTTTTTTTTTAAATTATTTATTTATTTTACTGCATGATATAGACCTGCCCGCCGGCGGCTGTGATTGGTTGCAGTGAAACAGCTGTCCCTCAGCGTGGGAGCATGTATGACTGCAACCAATCATGGGCGCCGGTGGGCGGGGAAAGCAGGGAATACCAGATTGAATAATGAGCGGCAGCCATTTTCAAAAGAGGAAAAGCCGCCAGAGCTTTGTGACAGCCGTGCAGCTGATTGGTGAGTAGGAAAGAGAAAGGGATTGTGCTGGGGACGCAGGACACAAGCAAATACACAACGTGTGCATATAGCCTTACTGTGAAAAGCCACGCTTTTGGTGATCGAACCGTTATCGAACGGTAACTCGAACTGCCGAACTTGAAGCAAATCGTTCGAGTTCGTCGAACGAATTGAACATCGCCCAAAAGAACTCGAATTTGAAATTGGCGAATGGTTCGAATCGAACATCGCTCATCTATATTTAAGACAGATTCATAAAATGTGACTTATTAAACAAGTGACACCAAGAAACCATTTATACAACTGCATAAATATTTATATATTTAATTCTTTATTCAAATATAGCAAAAACATAAAAAATTGTCCCAAGAAAGGAAAACTCCTGTATGAAGCATTTTTAATGTGAAACGTACGTCGGGTGTGTGGGGACGCAGTAGTACAACCTTCTTGCTGATTCCCTATGTAGGTAAACACAGAGATACTTTGTTATATTAGGACCTCCTCCATGTCTATTCTATGGTTTTTTTGGTGTATATCTTTGTTTAATACTAATTTGAAACACTTGTTTTATTTCAAATGTTTTCTGACAAACACATGTTTAAAACTTTTATGATACACTTCTTTTTATGGAGAAAAAATACTTATTCACTTGCATGGTGATTAATTCTCCATTTTTTTGGTCTAGAGTTATTATTTATATTTATATATATATATATACCGTGTATATATATATATATATATATATATATATATAAATATATATATATATATATATATAAAAAAATATATAAATATATATATAAAAATATATTAAATATATAAAATATAAAATCATATATAAAATATATATATATATATATATATATAATATAATATATATATATATATGTATATATATACTTTGTAAGGGGACCGGCCAGTTGTTCCCAACATTTACCATGTGCGCTCCGGGGGATTTTCTTTCATGAGACAATTTTTTTTTATATATAGTTTTGTTTTTACTATATTTCAATAAATATATATATATATATATATATATATATATATATATATATATTTTTATTCAGTTGCATAAGTGGTTGGTTGGTGTCATTTTGTATTTTGTGCTAGGTGTTATTTTTTTAAAAAGTGGCAACATTTGGTGCAACTCTACTCCAGTTAGTTACCCACTGGAATGATTGTATGTACAGCAGCTGTTTTGGCGGTATTTTTCATGATATTTTGTGAAACATACAACATGTACCACCAAAACATTGCAAAACTAGTTAGAGGTAAAAAAAGACAATTTGGTCTCGAAAATTTCATTAATTATGACCACTGTTTATTAATTTGGTGCAAAAAACATCAGTGGAAATTACAAGTCAGAAAAGAAAAATGCAAATGTTGATTAGTCCCATACTTTGGTAAATTGTTAGTGACACGCCCACCAGGGCCGTGGGGCACTCGGAATCGAGCTGTTTCTGTTGGGAGAGGTCACGGCGGCAGGGCCCGACTCCTTGACCCTGTCGGTGTCGTTTAAAATGATGAGGGAATGTATTTAGAGGGGATAAGTTGTGACGCCACCTGTGGTACTCAGTTATGCATAGCCGACGCTGCTGGGTGGGACCGCTGGGGCAAATGATAAGGCAGCAATGATGGTACAGCTCCCCACAGGTGGAGCTGGACCCCAGGGCAGAATGTAGAGATGAGCCACCGCCCTGGCGTTCGAGTTCGGTTTGGTTCGACGAACGTTCAACGAACCGTTCGACGAACCACTCGAACCCCATTGAAAACAATGGAAGGCAAACACAAACACATAAAAACACATTATACATGTACACAATGTTACGGGGCTGCCTGGTATTATAACTAATAACGAGTAACAGGCAGTCAGTGCCCACCGTGCAACTGCTGCTAGTGACAGCAGAAAAGGGTGTCTGTACCACAGAAGTAGTACTTGTTCCTGTTACTTCACAGCAACTCAAGGACTAGTACGACACACCCTGTTTAACTCACAGCGAGTACCGTATTAGCATAAACTAATATGTGGTGGCAAATAAATAAGTTAGAGCAACTACCCCATACGAATAGGAAATACCTGTTACATCACAGAAGTAAGCTAGTAAATTAACAAAGCATACACAATGCTCCTAGGTAAGGAGAGAATGCACAGGTCTCCTGTTAATGGTCACAGGCAAACCTAAGAACTAACCTCTATTATGCTCATAGAGGAAGTGTAATATGACAACTGATAACAGAGAGCAATAGCTTTCTCTGAAATGGCTCAAGTGCAAGTCCCTGTCCAAGCCCCATGTGCTAACCGCACTATAAGGAGCCAGGGAACTCTCTATGCTATCCGTAGAGAAGAGAGTAAACAGGAGTGAAGGGGGAGAAGTTCCTACCTAGCCCGACTCCCCTAAAGCATGAGAAGCGGGTACAACGACGCCCGAAACAGTACTAGGTCCCTGCCTAACCCGGTACCACTATAGAGATTGGTAGTGGGGATATTATGCAGACTCGCATGGAGCGTCTACTCCCACACAAGCACATGTAACGACTGAGCGCCGAGAGGTGGGCTCCAGGGCCCTTTATAAACTTGGCTCCGCCCACAAGATGGAGGATAATTAACAGGAACAACCCTGGGCCAATAGTAATGAGCAACGACAGAAGTGACGTCACCCTCGGCCAATCATGTAATGCCACGTCACATGCCGAGAACCATGTGATCCCCGCATCATCTGTGACATCACCCATGGCCAATCATGTAATGCCACGTCGCAGACATGCTCAGAACAGAGTACACACTTAGCCTCAGAAATGACTAAGTCCATGAGCATGCTCAGTAGCTCAAAATTGGGACTTAGACTCAGGAAGCTAAGAAGTTCCCAAACGACTGGAACGACGCAAAAGAGAAGCAGAAGAGGAAGAAGGGGAACGTGGTGCAACAGACCCAGGGGCCGTAACAGTACCCCCCTCTAGAGCCCCCCCCGGCGGCGCAGGTAAGCAGCTATGACGTCAGGAGCATTAATAGCCTCCTCCGGCTCCCAAGACCGGTGTTCCGGACTATAACCCTCCCAATCAACTAAGAAAAACCTGCGACCTCGTACCAGGTTTAACGCCAATAATAGCCCGTACAGGGTAGTCGGTTCGGGACGAGTCAGAAGATAGAGAAGATTCATCCCTAGCATGAGGGAGAATAGCAGGTTTCAATAGGGAGACATGAAACTTGTCATGGATTCACGTATGTAACCTCAACTGGTACGCTACCAGATTAATTTGCCGGAGAACCTAATAGGGACCCAGGTAACATGGAGCAAACTTGGCTGACCCCGTTCTGACTTTGATGTTCCTGGCGGAGAGCCAAACAAAGTCGCCTGGGGAATACATCAGTGCCGGGCGACTGAGACGATCAGCCCTCGTTCTCATGCCGTCCTTGGCTGCTTGAATAGCTGCTTGGGTATGATCCCATACATCTCTGGCATTAGTTACCCAATCAGAAACTAGAGGAGTGGGAGTAGTGGCAAGAAAAGGCATAGGTACCCGTGGATGTTGTCTATTGTTAAGGACAAAAGGGGTTTGACCTGTTGCCTCAGCCACCGAGTTGTTAAGGGTGAACTCTGCCCAAGGAAGGAGTGAAGACCAATCATCATGGTGTGTGGAAACAAAATGACCAAGGTACGTAATTAATGTCTGGTTCATACGCTCCCCCAACCCATTGGTCTGGGGATGATAGGCTGAAGAGATGTTTAACTCAATCTGCAAGAGGCTGCAAAAGTCACTCCAAAACTGAGATGCAAACTGAGGACCCCTGTCACATACTATGCGATCAGGCATCCCATGCAATCTGAAGATGTGCTTGATAAAGAGTCTGGCCAAGACCCTAGATGAGGGAAGGCCACGCAGAGTTACCAGATGTACCATTAGTGAAAAGTAATCAGAGAGTACCCAGATGAAACAATGGCCTTGTGAGGATGGGAGATCTCCTACGAAATCCATTTCCACAACCTCCCAAGGTCTATCGCGTACGGGAAGTGGGTGTAGAAGACCAGCCGGTCTCTGACGCGAAGGACGGTTTCATGCACAGGAATAGCAGGAACGAATGTACCTCCTGACTTGGTTAGCCAGATTGGGCCACCAGTACCATCTCTCGATTAGTTCTTGCGTCCGCCTGACACCGAAATGCCCACCAAGCTTAGAAGTATGAGCCCAAGACGTATATCATTCTGTCTTGGTGGAGGTACAAAGGTCCTCCCAGGTGGTATCTGGTCAAGAGTCACTGGAGAAAGGGTGTGAAATGCCTGAGATGTTAAGATAAGGCGAGGAACATCATCTTCCTCATGAGTAGACTCCATGGACTGCGAGAGTGCATCTGCCTTATTGTTCTTGTCTCTGGAGAGAAAATGTACCGTGAAATGAAACTGGGAAAAGAACAAGGCCCAACGTGCTTGTCGAGGGTTTAGACGTTGTGCAGTCTAGAGATAAGTAAGGTTTTTACGGTCAGTAAAAACCTGGACAGCATGTGTAGCACCCTCAAGCAGATGACACCACTCTTCAAAAGCCAATTTCATGGCAAGAAGTTCTCAGTCCCCGATGGCATAATTTTTCTCTGCTGGAGAGAAACTCTTGGCGAAAAAGAAACAGGGTCTTTGCCTCCTGTTGGTATCTTTTTGAAACAGCACAGCCCCGGCTCCCACAGAAGATGCGTCCACCGAAATGATAAAAGGTTTGTTCTCATCAGGTCACTGGACAACAGGCGCACTACAGAAATAAGACTTAACAGAGTCAAACGCCTGTGTTATCTCAGCTGGCCAAACCTTGGGATTTGCTCCCTTTTTGGTCAGGGCCACCAAAGGAGCGACTATAGTGGAGAAGTGGGGAATAAAAATTGACGGTAATAGTTAATGAACCCTAGGAATCTCTCTACCGCCTTGAGAGACCTAGGTTCAGACCATTCCTGCACTGCAGACACCTTAACGGGATCCATCGCCAAGCTCTCATGGAAGATAATATATCCCAAGAATGAGACCGACCTTTGCTCGAAGACGCACTTCTCTAGCTTTGCAAATAACGAATGCTCCCTTAGCCGAGAAAGCACTCGAATCACATCCTGCCGGTGCGTCTCGAGATTGGGAGAAAAAATTAATATGTCATCCAGATAGACGACGACAGATGACAGTAGAAGGTCTCGAAACACATCATTTACGAAGTCTTGAAAGACTGCTGGGGCGTTGCATAAACTAAAGGGCATAACCAGGTACTCATAGTGACCATCTCTGGTATTAAATGCGGTCTTCTATTCATCGCCCTCACGGATGCGTACCAGGTTATAAGCCCCACGCAGATATAACTTGGTAAAGATGTGAGCACCCCAGAGTCTATCAAAGAGCTCTGCGATGAGAGGTAGGGGATACTTATTTTTCACAGTAATGGCATTGAGCCCCCTGTAATCTATACATGGTTGCAAATCACCCTCTTTTTTGCACACAAAAAAGAACCCTGCTCCTGCATGGGAAACGAATTTGCGAATAAACCCCTTCTCTAGGCTATCTTTGATATAAGCAGCCATAGCCTCAGACTTGGGTATAGAAAGGGGGTAAACTCTGCCCTTAGGTGGGATGGCACCCGGAATGAGGTCTATGGAGCAATCATAGGGTCTGTGAGGAGGAAGTTTCTCGGCACCCTGCTTGGAGAAAACGTCTGCATACTTCAGGTAATGAGTAGGTAGAGAGTATCATCAGGGGTCTTAATGGTAGACACTGTCTTGGAGGTTTTGGATAGACAATGAGACTGACACCCTGCATCCCATCTGATAATACCATCAGACCGCCAATCTATCAAAGGCAAGTGCAGATGCAACCAGGGTAAGCCTAATAGCACGTCGTCAGTACTCTCAGGTAACACGAGAAACTAAATCTCCTCAGAGTGACCATGAGGTAAGGTAAGTTGCAAGGGTACAGTCCTTAGTGTTATTGCTTCTGAGAGTATAGTACCATTGACTACTCATACCGGAATAGCACTAGGTAAGATAGTGGATGGGATGTTATGTCTGGAAACAAAGGCAGAGGGGACAAAGTTGCCATCTGCTCCAGAATCCACAAATGCCTGAATGGGCAATGGTTGGGAAGAAGCAAAACACAAATGGCCCTTAAAAAAGCATTTAGAGGGTGAAGGTGACTTATCTAGCAACTCCCCTCTAATATTCACTTGACCTGGGAGTTTCCCAGAGAGGATCCCTTATGTGAGGAACACTTATTGGCATAGTGTCCTACCCGGTGGCATACAAAGCAAACTGGGGGAGTAGCTTTGTGGGGTGTAGGAGACGTACTGCCTAATTCCATAGGAACTGGGGAATTCTCCGAGGTAGACCGCAAAGTTTACGAGATCAATAGGTCAGGTACTGGACTGACTTTAGGACAGGAGGTACCTAACTCGAGCTTACGCTCTTTGTGGCGTATGTCTATCCTCGTTGCCACAGTGATAAGCTCCTCCAATGTTGGAGGAACTTCTCTAGTGGCAAGAGCGTCTTTAACGTAGCCAGCCAGACCTCGCCAAAAAATAGGAATCAGAACTCTCTCTGGCCAATCTAGCTCAGAGACCAGAGTTCGGAAGTTAACAGCATACAGGCTAGTAGAGGAAGACCCTGAGACAAGTCTAGAAGCCTTAAGGCCGCATCATGTGTGACTTGCGGACCTAAGAAGACAGCCTTTAATGCCACTAAGAAGGATGTAGCAGAATTTAAAACTACATCCTCACGTTCCCAGAGAGGCGTAGCCCACTCTAAGGCCTTATCTTGGAGGAGTGAGATAATAAACCCTTACTTTGGCCTTTTCATTGGGAAAGTGTGAAGCATTAAGTGCCAGGTATATTTGGCACTGGCTGACAAACTCCCGACATGTCTTGCTATCACCCGAGTACTTATTTGGGAGAGCAAGACGGGGTTCATGAGAGGAAGTCAGTACTGTAGTAACAGGTTTTTCCTCAACAGACTTGAGTCTCACCTAGAGCTGTTGTATATAGCACTGTAAATGCTGTAACTCTGCCATCACAGCAAGGCCCTTGGCTCAGTCGTAATGTTACGGGGCTGCCTGGTATTATAACTAATAATAAGTAACAGGCAGTCAGGGCCCACCATGCAACTGCTGCTAGTGACAGCAGAAAAGGGTGTCTGTACCACAGAAGTAGTACTTGTTCCTGTTACTTCACAGCAACACAAGGACTAGTACGACACACCCTGTTTAACTCACAGCGAGTACCATATCAGCATAAACTATTATGTGGTGGTAAATAAATAAGTTAGAGCGACTACCCCATACGAATAGGAAATACCTCTGTTACATCACAGAAGTAAGCTAGTAAATTAACAAAGCATACACAATGCTCCTAGGTAAGGAGAGAATGTACAGGTCTCCTGTTAATGGTCACAAGCAAACCTAAGAACTAACCTCTATTATGCTCATAGAGGAAGTGTAATATGACAGCTGATAACAGAGAGCAATAGCTTTCTCTGAAATGGCTCAAGTGCAAGTCCCTGTCCAAGCCCCGTGTGCTAACTGTACTATAAGGAGCCAGGGAACTCTCTATGCTATCCGTAGAGAGTAAATCAAAAAGGTCCGTGGAGCCTCTGTTAGGAGTCTCAACACAGAAACCAGCCAGATATCCCTCCGGGAATGGCCCAGCCAAGGGGTGACTCTTTTTAGGAGACCACCATAACCACCATATTAAGTGGCCCTTTTAGTCAATATCCAACTTTTTGACAAGTTTAAAGATATGACAAGGGAATACCAAGGCCAGGTATCCATCCACTGACAGCTGTTTCGGGGTATTGCCCCTCATCAGTGTGGAGTAGGATTCTGGCCGGGTGGGAGCAATGTCTAGTAGACCAACAAAACAAAACAATCACTGATCTCGGGGAGACCAGCCAGAGAAAACACTGCCGGCAGCCAGCGAGGGCGCTCAAGACAGTGAAATCCTAGGTACATTGCCCCCTGGGAAATATGCAAATCAAAAAGGTCCGTGGAGCCTCTGTTAGGAGTCTCAACACAGAAACCAGCCAGATATCCCTCCAGGAAGGGCCCAGCCAAGGGGTGACTCTTTTTAGGAGACCACCATAACCACCATATTAAGTGGCCCTTTTAGTCAATATCCAACTTTTTGACAAGTTTAAAGATATGACAAGGGAATACCAAGGCCAGGTATCCATCCACAGACAGCCGTTTCGGGGTATTGCCCCTCATCAGTGTGGAGTAGGATTCTGGGTAGGTGGGAGCAATGCCTAGTAGACCAACAAAACAAAACAATCACTGATCTCGGGGAGACCAGCCTTGAGAAAACACTGCCGGCAGCCAGCGAGGGCGCTCAAGACAGTGAAATCCTAGTTACATTGCCCCCTGGGAACTAACCTCTATTATGCTCATAGAGGAAGTGTAATATGACAACTGATAACAGAGAGCAATAGCTTTTTCTGAAATGGCTCAAGTGCAAGTCCCTGTCCAAGCCCAATGTGCCAACCGCACTATAAGGAGCCAGGAAACTCTCTATGCTATCCGTAGAGAGTAAACAGGAGTGAAGGGGGAGAAGTTCCTACCTAGCCCGACTCCCCTAAAGCATGGGAAGCGGGTATAACGACGCCTAACCTGGTACTACTATAGAGATTGGTAGCGGGGATATTATGCAGACTCGCATGGAGCGTCTCCTCCCACACAAGCGCATGTAACGACTGATCGACGAGAGGCGGGCTCCAGGGCCCTTTATAAACTTGGCTCCGCCCAAAAGATGGAGGATAATTAACAGGAATGACACTGAGCCAATAGTAACGAGCAACGACAGAAGTGATGTCACCCTCGGCCAATCATGTAGTGCCACGTCACATGCCGAGAACCATGTGATCCCCGCATCATCTGTGACATCACCCATGGCCAATCATGTAATGCCACGTCACAGGCATGCTCAGAACAGAGTACACACTTAGCCTCAGAAATGACTAAGTCCGTGAGCATGCTCAGTAGCTCAAAATTGGTACTTAGACTCAGGAAGCTAAGAAGTTCCCAAACGACTAGAACGACGCAAACAAGAAGCAAAAGAGGAAGAAGGGGAACATGGAGCAACAGACCCAGGGGCCGTAACACACATACAGTTAATAAACATTGCCATAACACAACAGCGCGTCCTGCACTCTGTCTCCCGCCGCTTTTTCTTCCAATAATCGCTGCATCGTCCCGGTAACTAGCACTGATGATAGGACCTATCGTGACGTCAAAATAGCATGTGATCAGTCACGTGTCTATTATCTCATTGGCTACAGACTGGTCACATGGCTAGACGTCATTGCTAGGTCCTGTCAGTGCATCTCTCCGTTACGCGGTGCTTGTTTGAGCATGTCCGAGTACTACCGAGATGCTCTGGCAAATGGTCGACTCCCCGTTCCTGCATGTGTGCACTCTTTACAGAGTCAGCCCACATGCAGGGACTAGCTGTCACAGCCGGTAAATAGCGGCACAGGGAATCACGTGATCGGAGCACCGTTGCTATGGTAACCCGCCTGTCAGCGGTGAATGAATCCAGGACACAGCAGGATTCAGTCATTAGATCTTTTACTCACAGTTGGCAGTTCCAGATTATAATGGGCGGCCAGTCAAATACCGCCTTTGGAGTGCTGAGTCCTGCAGTGATGGGATCCAGTCGATCCCCAGGTAATTCAGAGGCAAAAAATCAGTGTCCCTTTCTGTATCCCTTTCCTGGTCATCTTCCTGCGCTGGCTTCACCCTCCTGCCTTTTGCCTCACACACAGTGCCCTGAGCCAGTTTCCGTGGGCCTTGCTTGGGAGGCTCCTCTGCCCTGTCCCCTAGCCCTCTGTGGTCACCTTTTCAGCAGATTTGTGTGTGGCTGCGGTTTTGGCACATGAAGATACCTCAGCCTCCAGTTTGCTAGCTGAGCCTGGTTGTTCTCCACTAGTCTGGGGCCGGTTGCCCCCTGCAGCCAAGTCCCTCCACACCGGTGTGTCAGATGTGGATGCGAGTCCATTGGTGGATCTCTCACAGCCCGTGACTCTGAGACCCCTTCTTCTTCTCTTTCTGATCTTCCTCCTTGTCCTGGGATGAGCTCCTCCGGTTCCAGTCCTCAGGACCTCTCACCTCTGTTCTCCCCGTCCTTCTACCCTTGTTCTGTTCTTCCTTGTTCTGTTCCACCCACTACCTAAGCCCCACCTCCGACTGGCTCCAGGACAGTGCTCTTCCTTAGGAGCAACCTTGCCCAAACCCTGGCCTGAAGAGGTGTGTCTATGCTATGAGTGTGTGAACAACGACCTGTGCCCCCTCCTTACCAAGGAATGGGACACCACACCTCTGGCTGAGGTGCCGTACCTCTATGGCGACTGGACCCTCAGGGGCACCATATTAGTAAGCTAAAAAAAAGTGCAAAATAATTTCTGTTAAAGTCTTCGGGGCTAAGAAAGTTTTTGGGACACTAAGAGAAATTAGGAAATATGAAAAAAACTGTAAAAGGTAGAATCTTGTCTAACTAGAGATCAGTGAAATGCTTCTATGGGAATAAAATTGGTATTGAGTTTGATGAAATTCATGATTTGCATATTTTAACTCTTTATGATCGCCAAGTGGATTACCAAAAAATACCTGCTTCCATATTACACATTTTAAAAGATTGCTTCAGCCACTTAATGCTCCCATGACCTCATGCGTGAAAGATTGGGCTTCACCATAATGCCTTGCAGCTATGACATCACATGGTATAGGAAAGCCAATCAGCATGGTATGTCATAATCTGTATTAAAAGCAAGGTAGGGAATGAGCAGCCATGTTATGGTGATTAAAGTTAGTGAGAGGACATCAGATCTCACAGCTCAATAATGTACATTATGGCTAAAGGATTGAAGAAGATGAATGTCGTAGTCTGGGAATAATACACAAACTGAAATAACAGGAGGAGAGAAAGGAGAGGTACTAGCAGCATTACAAACTCCTTGTGATTGATCAGTGATATTGTAACAGGTATTTTTTCTATTGCATTTAAATTTTTTCAATTTTTTTTATTTTTTCCCTTCATTCTTAAAGCACTAATAAGCAGCAACCTATCACACTATACTAACTACCTTCTCACCCCCTGTGGGTGGTTATTTGTCCTTCCTCATTCTCGGGTCCTCTACCAGAGGCCTGGTAGTTTAAGGGTTCTACGCAGGATCTTAGTTGTGCCCAGCACTGCGCTTTTCTGGACAGAGAGCTCAGATGTTGCTCCTGGAATCTGTTGCAGCCATTTTTCCAACTTAGGGGTCACTGCTCCAAGTGCTCCAATCACCACTGGAATCACTGTTGCCTTCACTTTCCACATCTTCTCCAGTTGTTCTTTAAGGCCCTGGTATTTCTCCAGCTTCTCATATTACTTCTTTCTAATGTTACTATCATTAGGCACTGCCACATCTATTATCATTGCTGTCTTCTGATCCTTGTCTACTATCACAATATCTGGTTAGTTAGCTACCACTTGCTTATCCGTCTGATCTTGAAGTCCCACAGGATTTTAGCCCCTTAATTCTCCACCACTTTTTCTGGGGTCTCCCACTTGGAAATAGGGGGACTTAGCCCATACGCTGTACAGATATTCCTGTATACAATCCCTGCTACTTGGTTATGGCATTCGGTGTACACTGTTCCTGCTTGCATTTTGCATCCTGCCACTATATGTTGGATTGTTTCCTTGGTTTCTTTACATAGTCTACATCCTGGGTATTGTCTTGTGTGGAAGATCCCTGCTTCTATGGATCTGGTACTTAGCGCCTGCTCTTGCGCTGCTATGATTAGTGCCTCTGTGCTGTCCTGGAGTCCAGCTTTCTCCAGCCATTGATAGGATTTCTTCATGTCAGCCACCACCATTATCTGTCTATGGTACATCCCATGCAGTGGCTTGTCTTGCCATGGCACTTCATGTTCTTGTTCTTCCTTGCCGGACTGTTGTTGTTGCTGTCTTAGGCTCTCCTTCAGCATCTCATCTTTGGGTGCCATTTTTCTGATGTATTCCTGGATACTCTTTGTTTCATCCATGATGCTGGCTTGGATAATTATCAAGCCTCGACCACCCTCCTTTCTGTTGGTATACAATCTTTGGGTGTTTGACTTGGGGTGGTGACCACCATGCATTGTCAGGAGCTTCCGAGTCTTCACATCTGCAGCTTTCATTTCTTCTTTTGGCCAGCACACTATGCCAGCAGGATATCTGATAACTGGCAGAGCGTATGTATGATGGCACGGATCTTATTCTTCCCATTGAGCTGGCTCTTTAGGACCTGTCTTACCCTTTGATGGTATTTGGATGTTGCTGCTTTCCTTGCCTCCTCATCATGGTTACCGTATCCCTGTGGGATGCCAAGGTACTTGTAGCAGGTTTGTAGATCTCTCTATGTGCCCTGCCGGTAGTTCTTCTCTAGTCCGAAGGACATCCTGATGTCTTCGCTGTATATCCTGGTCAGGTGGATCAATGAACTGATGTCTCGTTCATTTTTTGCAAACAGCTTGATGTCATCCATGTAGAGTAGGTGTCTGATGGTGCTTCCACTCTTGAACTTGTATCCATAGCCAAACTCTGTTATTTTCTGACTGAGGGGGTTCAAGCCTATGCAGAACAGCAATGGGGATAGTGCATCACTGCATCAGCCCCATTGAGTTGCTGAGGAAGGTTCTTAATTTCCTATTGACATTGTAGTGAGCCAAGCATTCACAGATCCATGTGTGTGGCATTGAGTCATAAAAAAGGGAATAAAAAAGGGAATAATTGATTTTGAAAATTACAACAGAGAATCCAAAATCCAGACATTAATGAGGCTACAACTTTTGTCTCTCAAATGATGTGTGCCACCAACATTTTTTTTTACCCATCTGGTTTACTAGTCAAATTCTATATCCATAAACACCACAAAAATATGGCACCATTGTAAGAGCTAGCTTTTTGGTCATGTACCTACCTAGCATTTTCTATTATGTCATTTTTGCTAGGTGGGTTAAATATTGTTAAATAAATAAAAAATGTAATAAAATGTTGAAATTTAGTTTTGCATTTCTGTTTTGGTACACCTATTTTACTAGTCCAATTTGACAACAGTTCAGGCCACAGATCTACTGCATATGCATACACCTTACCTGTTGCAACATTTTACTTTCTCCACATGTTCCTACCTACCTAGCGTTTTTTGTTATACAATTTTTGTGAAGAGCTGAATAAGTGGGTTTGAAAAAATTGTCAATAAATTATTAGTGATAAGTAAATATACTCATTACTATTTGTTACTCACATGAATATTAAGGCATTTGAAATATTAGTTTCTCGTCGAGTACTTTGTTATTTGCCTCGTGAGTTTCAAGTCCCTTCCCCGCATGTTCGGTCGCTGATTTTCTGCCACTAAACATTCGGAGATTGCTTGTCAATCACAGTAATAATGTAGCCATATCTACTACTGGCATAATTGTGATTAGTAGGCGCAGTGTAAAAAAAAAATGACATGCAGTCTTCTGCCTATTTGTGATAACCAGCACAGGTAAAGGAGATAGCTGGGGCTGTTATTCTCAGGCTGGGAAGTTCCATGGTTATTGGGCCATCCCCAGCCTAAAAATAGCAGCCACCTGATGATTGGCACATCAATTAGAAGCGCCAATTGTAGCACTTTAACCGACTCATCTCAATTGCCCTGATGCAGAGGAAAATGGAGCAATATATGGGGTTGACATCATCTGTAATTTCTCAAAAATCACAGCTGTTATTAAGCCCTAAGTTGGTAATGGAGAGGTGTCTATGAAACCCCTCCTTTAGCAATCTTGTAAGAAAAAGACACAAACACGCAAAATCCTTTATTTTAAATAAAGAACACACCCTCTTTCACTAATTTATTAACCCCCAAAACACCCCTATAAGTCCAATATAATACTATGACGATTCCGGAGGCCATGGTTAGTGGTGACATTTGAACACATGAGCACTGGGACACACTGAGAGCAGTGTGGGACTTCAGGTGAACTCAGTGCTGGACTGCATATCAAGGCGGCTGCACAGTCCAACAGTCCGGCGCTGAGTTCACTTGAGGTCACTGCTGGTAGTTCTCATGGTACCCTTCTTAATTGTGATCTGCCAACTGTGACCTCAGGTAAACTCAGTGCCAGACTGTCAGATTGTGTGACATAGCGGCAGCACAGTCCTACAGTCCAGAAGCTATGAGGCCTAGAAACCTTAAAGGAGCCTTTCAGGTAGACATATGTGAACATATATAGAAATATATGGACCATCATCGTCTCAGTCAAAGCAGGACAGTGTTGGAGTACAACAACACCAGTCTGAGCCATTGTCCTGAACAGAACGATCTACCTTATCACAAATTACTTAGAGGCATGATTTTTAGACCTTTTTTTTATTAAAAAGGAAAATAAAAAATCTGTCAGTGCTCTGTATTATTAAATGGACAGTTGATTACTACAGGGTTGCTATCCGTGTCTGTGTTGAGGTCACTGACAATATTAAGGTTATGTTCATACTAAAAAGGCTTAAGAGCTGTTGGATACAGTCCTAGAAAATCTCACATTGTTACCCACATCTTTTTAGGCAAATATAGAGGCTTTGTAGTATTGCAATCAATGATGAATCAAATTGCAGGAAAGCAAATTTTTAAGAATATCTTGTCGAACTTGATAAACTCGAATTTCCGAAGGTTCGATATCTCTACTTCTAACTAAATGAGGTGCATGTAGCTAATGTTATCCCCTTTATGCGCTGACTTTCCTTTCAATTTAAAGCTTTTTTCATTTCATTTTTCTTGTAGGCTAATATCAATAAATGTATTTGACACAATAAGAGGCTGGAAGATTAGCCGAATCAACTGAACATCGGGCTGCAAAGATCATCTCTTAATGGAAGCTTTTCTCTGTCACAATCATAAGAATGCAAAGACCGGCTTAGCTTCGTGTATTAGGTGCTGAAAACATGAATGCCACGCACAAATCCAAGTTCTGAAGAAAAGCATTATACTTTCCTAATTGAGATCATTACCAGATCTATTTTTTTCCAAAGCACCAAGTAAGTTTTAAAGGGACATAATCATTAAAGTATTACAAATAGATTTTGTGCTGTCCTTGAATTAAAGGGGTAGGATCATTTACTTTTAATTTAATGTATTGGGGAAATTGTATTGTGGCATTTGCTGTTATGTAAGCTTAACTGGTTCAGCATCAATCTCTTGTAAAACAGTATGATCTGGATAGTGCAGCATTTTGCACGTTTGAAGGCTAAGCCCCAACAACAAAGAGCCATGTGGGGAATAAACAGGCTGTGCAATTTGCAAGGGAAGAAAGTACAGTCGAACCTTGGCTGAAGAGTAACTTGGTTTGAGAGCGTTTTGCAAGACAAGGAAAGCTTTTTTTAAAATGTGTAACTTGGTTTAAAAGCAATGCTTTGCAATAAGAGCAAATACCCACCGTGCACATTTCCGGTTCCGTCCTTTCACCACGCTCTGACCCGTTCTGGAGGTAACTTTCTGTACATATTTACTGTATACCATTGTACAGTACAGTATATACTATATAGTATGTGTATGAATTTGCATTTGTGGACACTGTATTGTACTTTCTTTCTGCTAACCAGTACAGCACTTTGCTTCTAGTGCAATTTAATAACCTGTGCAGTATCCCTACCCCACATTTGGCTTAGTTCTGCCCTTACTTTGGGGAGAATAGATTTGGGGGGGGGGGGGGAGTCTGTTTTTTTGTGTATTGTACTAGAATAAAGGTTGTCATATTTATACATCATTTTTTCTCTCTATAGTATACCTTACGCACACCAACAATTCTATTGTAAGTTAACGAGTTGTTAACAAATTGTCTGCGTTTCAATTATTTCCTATGGGAAAATTCGCTTTGATATAAGAGTAACTTGGTTTAAGAGCACACTCCCGAAACCAATTATGCTCTTAATCCATGGTTCCACTGTAGCACCTTACTAAGGAGAACTCGTAATACTTATACATATTAGTAAGTGACACTTAATTATGTCACAAACTTGTTAAAAATAAAGTGCACAACCTTTTAAATTATAAAGCATGAAGACTGAATACCCAAACTAAAATGAGTGGTCTCCCCACTTTGAGGTTGATTCGTACCACACCACAACATTTCAAGGACTCATTGAGGATTTTTTCTCTCTTCCCTTGAACCTGTCTTTCATACCAGCTATGACTGATGTGGTAATACTGACGTTTTGTTTACTCACTATACGAATGGTAATATTGCTAGCTATATCAAAGACAATAATAAAGATATGGAAATTAGAGAGTATAGTGAATGAACTAAGACATACCACCAGTTGAAGAACACAAAAAAACCCTACTTGTCTAAACAATTATGCTAAAACTCTGTCGTAAATTGTTGTGAAAAGTTTCAAAAGTTGCTACCGAAACTTGTAACCCCAGTTATTATAGGTGTCCGGAAAAGCACTATATAAATAAAAAAAAAGAAGCAATATGTGCCAGGATAAAAATAGTTACGCCATTTATTTAAAAAATATAAAAGCTTTTATTGAGTACAATTCATAAAAAACCCAGAAATAAATAATAGATAATACTGATCTCATTTACTATTAAAGGGAATCTGTCATCAGGTTTTTTCTCTATCTGAGAGCAGCATAATGTAGGGGCAGAGACCCTGATTGCAGAAATGTGTCACTTACTGAGATGTTTGCTGTCATTTTGATAAAATCAATGTTTTCTCTGCTGCAGATCTAGCAGTTATACAGAACTCATGAATATGCTGGACTACCTGCAGCACGCCAAGGAGTCCTGTATTGATAATTTCCTTCTGATTAAACAGGGATTTTATCAAAACTACACTAAGGGGTGCTTTACACGTTGCAACATGGCTTCCAAAATATCGTCGGGGTCACGTCGTTAGTGACGCACATCCGGCGCTGGTAACGACATCGCAACGTGTAAATCCTAGATGCGCCGATAAACGATCGCAAAAGCATCGAAAATCGGTGATCTGTGTAGCGTCGGTCATTTTCATAATGTCAGGTCGACCGCAGGTACAATGTTGCTTGTCGCTCTTGCGGCAGCACACATCGCTGTGTGTAAACCCACAGGAGCGACAAACATCTCCTTACCTGCATCCCGATGGCAATGCGGAAGGGAGAAGGTGGGCGGAATGTTATGTCCCGCTCATCTCCGCCCCTCCGCTTCTATTGGCCGGCCGATTAGTGACATTGTGGTGACGTCGCTGTGACGCCGAATGCTCCTCCCCCTTGAAGGAGGGATAGTTCGGCAGTCACAGCGGCGTCGCCAAGCAGGTATGTGCGTGTGAAGCTGCCGTAGCGATAATGTTCACTACGGCAGCAATCACCACATATCGCATGTGCGACAGGGGCAGGTGCTACCGCGCTGGACATCGCTAGCCGATGCTAGCGATGTCGCAACGTGTAAAGTACCCCTAAGTAGCCCAGTAAGTGACACTCAGATTAGGTGACAAAAACCTGGTGACAGATTCCCTTTAATAACTTTTATGCAACACAGACTGATGCAACACAGCATTGATGAAGCTGCTGGCAATGTGGGGATCTACAGCCTCTTGCAAACTTACCCTGGTATTTATGCGCGTCTATACTAGTTTGAGTATCTCTGTATGACATACTTTACTGTGTTTTCAAATGCCTCTTTTTTTTTGTAATGAAATGTCATTTGACTTAACCAGGGTTTGTCTCTTACTGCTGCACCAGCATTTTCCTGATGAAGGGGTAATATTTCTATGGATTATCATTTCCACTGTTCCAGTCATCTGCACATTCCATATGAGTTTAATTGTCTTTTTCTCTGTGTGTCATTTCCTAAGAAACCATACAATTGTTTATGATGGGTGTTCACGATTCCTCTTCCTTACAGCTTTCCCCTTGTCATAAACAATATTTCAATATTACACTTGTACGCACCACACGAACACAGTGGCCTATTGTAGAGGCTGGTTTTGATATGTACACATACCTTCCTTTTCTAGTCATATTTTTTGGCAAAAGGGATGTTGTATTTAACAAAAAAAATCTTAAAAAAGTACATATCCTAATTTTTGCGTAACTATTTTACTACTCAGATCTAACAACTGCACACCCCATGACAATACCGTGTGCTATTTCTGCATGTTCCTTTTCATGTGTAACTACCAAGCATCATAGCATGCTGGTTATTGCCTTTTGTCATGATCTGGGGGAGAACAGTAACCACAGGTCTCACTAAATTGCAGTCTGCCTAAAGGCCACTTTACACACAGCGACATCGCTAACAATGTTGCTGGTGACAGCACCCGCTCCCGTCAGTTGTGCGTCACGGACAAATCGCTGCCAATGGCACACAACATTGTTAGTCCCCATCACACAAACTTACCTGCCTAGCGACGTCGCTGTTGCTGGCGAACCAAATCCTTTCTAAGGGGGAGGTTCGTTCGGTGTCACAGCGGCGTCACTAAGCGGCCGCCCAATATAAGCAGACGGGCGGAGGTGAGCGGCCGGAACATCCCGCCCACCTCCTTCCTTCCTCATTGCTGGCAGCCGCAGGTACGATGTTGTTCCTCGTTCCTGCGGTGTCACACATAGCGATGTGTGCTGATGCAGGAATGACGAACAACCTGCGTCCTGCAACAACAACGATATTTGAGATTAGAACGAAGTGTCAACGATCAATGATATGGTGAGTAATTTTGGTCATTAGCGGTCGTTCGTGCCTTTCACACGCAACAACTTTGCTAACAAGGCCGGATGTGCGTCACGAATTCCGTGACCCTACCGACATCTCGTTAGCGATGTTGTTGCTTGTAAAGCCCCCTTTAGCTTCCTTTCCATTCTTGAAGCTACCAAGCATAGTAGCATGCTTTATTTTGACTGTCGTTGGCGGGAAGGTGGAGAATAGTATTTAAAATCTAAAGAAAATACATTTTAAAAAAAAATTTGCATGCATTTTACCTTATGCATTTTACTTTATAAATACCTGATTTACTAGTCCATTCTGTAAACCTCAAAAATCCCCAAAAGATTGCACACTGGGGATGCAATCCAAAGCCATACACCTGCCTTGCATTTGTTCTTACCTAATCTTTTTTGCCCAGTGGGATTTAATTTGCTTTGGGAAAAAATCTATAAAGATATTTCTCTAAATCAAAAGATTTAACTGTACAATTCTGTTCTGGCACACTTGTTAGAGTTTGCCAATTCGAGATAGAAACCATATTTTTCAGATTATAAAACGCACTTTTCCTCCCAAAAAGTTTGGGTGGAAAATGAGGGGTTCATCTTAAAATCCTAATATAGCTTAGTGGAGAATTGGCGTGGAGGCTGGCTCTCTGTGCGAGTGGCTCTCTTTGCAGGCGGCTGTCTGTGTGGGTGGCTGTCTGCGCGGGCGGCTGTCTGTGGGGATGGCCGGCTGTCTGTGTGGGTGGTTAGCTGGCTGTTCTGGCTGTCTGTGCGGGTGGCCGACTGGCTGTGCTGGCTGTCTGTGCGGGTGGCCGGCTATCTGTGCTGGCTGTCTGTGCAGGCGGCCGGCTGGCTATGCTGGCTGTCTGTCTGTGCAGGCTGCGGTGGCTGTGTGGAGCAGGGTGGTGTGGAGGGTGTCCCATATGCTCTGGCTTCAAATGATAGCACCCGGAGTCAGCGCATATTCAGATGAAGCTCTTGGCTTAAGATCTTGTCATTGAGCTAAGAGCTCAATCTGCGCATGCGCCGCTCCAGCCGCCATTTCTTTGAAGCCCACACCGTCGACAGAGCATGTGGAACACCTGCTGCTCAAGATACCATTTCTTTGAAGCCCATACCACCAACAGAGCATCTGGACACCCACCACACTGACCTACTCCACACAGCAAGCACAGCTTCCGCTGCCAGTACAGCACGACCACTGCCAACACAGATGCCACCGCTGCCAGCACAGACCCCACCAGCACTGCACCTGCCTACTGTGACTCTGCTCCACCACCACTACCGCCTCCCTCTGGTAAAACAATACCGGAGTATAAGACGGTCCCCATTTTTTTTCCTCCAAATTTGGGGTGCGTTTTATAATCCGATGTGTCTTATAAAACTAAAAATATGGTATACGCAGCACCAATGTTACTGGCATCCTGTTGTTGCATAAACCTATTGGTCTTCATGTGTACCCTAACTAGTATTGCCAGTTGATTACATACAGTATTCTTGCAAGATTGAATAAGCTTGGTTACATTTTTTTCTAAACTTGATACTTTCTCCCAAAATGGATCGTAAAATAAAAAGTGACACTGTCAATGGACACTATAGTGTAAGAGAGAAAAAAACATATAGGAGCCACTAGCAGCAGCAACAACTGTCATGGCAGTAATGGTATGAAACACATTTCACAATTTGCCTAATTTGACTTTGGAAAGTGTATTAGAGAGGAAGCAGAGGGCATAATGATAATAGAATGTATGTGTATATATAATATGTATCTATGCATAATAGAATGTATGACACATCACTTGTCTCAGTCCCAGCAGGATAATGTTACCCCTGACAGTGACACTGTCATTTTGAGTCAGCATTCTGTATAGTCAGCCTCTTCTACCACTAAAACACATAATCATCTATATAGTAAAGTTTTATGTTCCATCAATGACACTTTTTGCTTAATCCCTTACACCACAGCACCTCAGGGGCTAAGGAAAATATTTTACAAGAACAATTTCCAGTTGATTTAGTTGAAGGGATCAGCCTTTGTACACAGATGATAAGGGGCAAGAGACCAGATGGAGGATATTGTTCAAATGCCTAGCTGTGTTTCTGGCTCTGTCAGCAAAGATAGTAAGTGTAATGGCAATGGTGATATAATTCTGAGTCAAGGCAAACCTGTAATGGGTAATCAAGAGTGGAGGCAGGTAGCTCATAATATTATACAGCATAAAAAGAAGCTTGCGTTACCTTGGCATCCACCTTTGGTAGATAATAAGGTACACATATTGCTTACTGAGGTCTATAAAAGACTGGTAAAGTGTGCCCTCCGTAGACCAGGTTGCAACAAGACCTAATAGAGGATAGCAACTCTAGAAATGTTTCTGCTGCTACTAATCTTTATGTTGTACATTTTCCTTTTGGGTCAGTCAGTCATGAAGTCATCTTCCAGTCATATATTATCTAAAGAGTTTACAATACAGACATATTTGGCTTCTTACATTTACAGCACCCTCCCAACCTATTCTCAACCTATACAAACTCCCCATTTTGTAGATGCTCCAAGTTTGCTTCCTGTCGCAGCCCCTGATGTATTATACAATCCCCTGAAGACTATACATTAGAAATATTGGCCACATTGTAATATCCCATTTATGTTATCTAAAAGTAAAAATGCCCCAATTGAGTCCCTTAGTGCCCACAAATGGTGTGAGTGCTACGTTATAAAGTAAAAGTGCCCAAATTTACCCTTATAAAATAGTATTGTCATGATTGGGTGTTTTAAATTAATAAAGCTACTTAAGTGTCTCTTTAATAAGGAATTATAATGCCAAAATGTGCTCCCTTATCAAGTAATATTGCCTGATGGCCCGTCAAAAAGCAATAATGCCCCCTGAGTGCTCCTTTAAAATATAATAATGCCTAAAAATCTCAATAATGCCTCCTGATTGGGCCCCAAAAAAATAATGCTCTTTTAACAATTACTAATGCCCTCTGAATGTCTGTTAAAGTGAACCTGTCAGGTGCAATATGCACCCAGAACCATGAGCAGTTCTGGGTGCATATTACTATAATCCCTGCCTAACTGTTCCTGTATACACTAGCATAGATAAAGGGGTCTTTAGAAAAAGTGTTTCTAAGGATCTATCATATGCTAATGAGGCCAGGGACTAGTCGCAAGAGCATGATTTCCCCTGACTAGTCTGCCCTCTTGGCATGGCAGCACGCCCACAGGGGTATGCTAACAGGCTATTCAATATAGAATCACCAGTGGTGATGCGCATGCCTGTGTCCACTGTGAATGCTGATCTGAATACCCCACACTTCCGGTCATGCGCAGTAGACCTCTCTGAATCCAGGACGCATACACCCGGTTTCATACTGCGCATTACCGGAAGTGAGGGGTATTCAGATTAGCGGTCACAGTGGACGTACTAACATGATAAGAGGGTGGCTTAGTCGGGGTAATAACACCCTTGCTTATAGTCGCTGGCCTCATTAGCATATGATAAGAGATCTTTAGAAATACTCTTTCTAAAGATCTCTTTTTCTATGCTACTAGATACAGGGACAGTTAGGCAGGGATTAGCAATATGCACCCAGAACTGCTCGTGGATCTGGGTGCATATTGCACCTGACAAGTACACTTTGAATTCCACCAGATAAAAATGATGCTCATCTGAAGTCCCTGATGAGCTCCCCAGCCTACACTTATCTTCTTTGCATCCAAGTGTGCCGCAGCCATGCCAGCAGCCAAGCTGCTCGGATCCGGATTCTCAATGGCTCGAGGTTCTCCGTACCTGTGGTCATGCGGCCACTCAAATGAAGGGGGTTATTTACAAGGGATTTTATAGAGTTTGTGATGCCAACCATGGTATGTGGTAATTAGGAGTACCACCCCTGCAGTTGGGAGTACCCGGGGATGATGGAATGGGGCAGCCAGGTGTTGTGATCCTCCACGGGTAGGGGGAATACCCCTGGCTCGGTAATTGAAAGGGAGTGCCATTGAATGCAAGTGGGTCACTGTGGTACTTACTCAGTCCATTAAGCTGACACCGACAACTGGTCAAACAAGTCTCTGGACACCGCTGGCGCTGAGGGGAGCTTAGTTTGAGTCCCGTCCCCAATGGTGCTGCCTGGTGATCCGTGACCTGCCTCCTGGCACTAAGTTTACGTCTTTGGTGGTCTTGGTAGTGTGAAACTTGCAGGGTCCCGCTCCCCACTATGGCTAAGTGTGGGAGCTTGCCTCAGGGCTCACGCTTGGGATTTTCTGGACCGTTTTGAATTGGAAAGTCCTATCCCCCTCATTGCGCTAATTCCTCGATTTTGGAGCGGGTGGGAACGGATCTTGAAGGCTCCGTTCTCCTCAGGTAAATTATTGGGTTGCCTCAAGCTACTCCCCGACTTAGGGTCCACGTACACCGTGTGCCTTGGTCCCAGCCCAGTGATGGTGCAAGGCCGCCGGCTGACCTCCTTGACAGATCCGTGCCCCTTGCCATGATCTCCTGCGACCGGAGGTCCAGCTCTTCTAGGCCCTGACAACCGGCTGCCACCTAGATTGCTTCCCAGTTGCCCCGCTCCTGACCTCCTCTCACTTTCACTTCTCAGACCAAACTCTCTCCTCTTGACACTCCTGACCTCCCCTCTCTAACGCCCCAGGTGGGTGACTCTATTCCACTCAAGCCGTCCACTGGTGTGTTTGGTGGGTGTGGTGCAGAGTGTATCTAGGATTTGATTAGCTGATGTAGGCAACAACATGTAGTTAGGGACCCTAAACCAAGAAGGAGTTGGATACTGCACGGGAGGGCATATTGTGCAATACCCTGTGATGACCCAATAGTCCAGGGGCGTCACACAAGCACAAGTGGAGTGATGAGATAATATTGACTTTCTGCAGGCTAAAAGCCTAAAACGACTTGCTACCTATATGGTGAAGAGTAGTGAAGCAAAGAGTCCATTGTTTGATGCTTTATTGCAGGTTTTTATTGCATTGGTATTGACAAAGTTAAAAGTGGCCCTTGCTCACACCTCTTGCTCCCAGCATATACACTACCAGTGCATTGCATTATAGGAAATATACTTTTCTAATGTTTCAAATTGTTATAAAGCGTCATATAAAGGGAAAGTTTGACTATGCAAAAATTCCAGTAATGGAATGCAATTTATGGGAACAGATCTCAGTTGAAGGTAGTAAAATATTTCTAATCCTTTCTCTGTTTGTGCTATATAGAGCTACTTATATAATGAAATACTACATACAGGATTTATTTTATAGTCTTTAACAATGGACATACATAGGTTTGTGAAGAAGCTGTGTACCGAAATTGGTTTTACTAGGGATCAGTATAAAGTTTCATTATATTTTAGATACATATAGTCAATAAAATTGTTGTAAAGGATGACACAGCCTTTGTATTTCATTAATAGGAATATTAGTAACAGTTTCCCACTTTGCGTAAATGTAATGGTTATTAAACTAAGGAAATTTCCGATGACTTGTAACTTTTTGCTAGGTAACAAACCAAATGCCATCTCATGTACAACTCTGGTATTTTCTCCTAATCTTCATTTTTCTAAAACCTAAGACAAGTCTCTAAACAATTGTTGCTGTTTCATTCCCATTTCCGCCAGAGACCAAACCAATAAATGCAATGAGAATGCCACAATTCTACCATACCTTGCCCTGAATGTGTTCAGACTTCTTTGTATCAAGAATGTACTTTTTTTGTCATATCAGCTTACAATTTCTATGGTAAGTCTGTCATGAAAGTGCAAAGTGTGTAAAAAAGAAATGTCATTTCATATTGTTCAAAATTATTGAGAAATTTGCAGGACGTCATGACATCTCATATATAATTATGGTGATACATTGTAAAACCTCTGTTTTTAATTGGAAAAATGACAATTGGTGCTAATAGGGATATTTAAGTAATATAAATGATCCTGGACACATTTCCTTGGCTTAACCCTAGTCTGTTACAATGAAAATAAATCATGAGTTGTACCAATCTGCATTTGATCACATTGACCCCTTTTTAGCAGAAAAGGGTTAATGGGAATCTATAAGCTTATTAAAGGAGTGACTGCCAAATTGTGATATCATTTGCCCCACACTCTCTCACAATTTCCTTGTATTCACTGTGAAAATGGGAATATCTGCCAACTAGACTCCTCTGGTTTTCTCAATTTTCTTCTATTGAGTACAGCTGAATGTGCCAGGTTGGTATGTTATGCCTTTCCATGAGAAAACAAGTGTGGTGTGGTAGTATCATGATTCGACAGTTTGCAGTCACGTAGACAAGTCTTGAGGAAAAGGAAGAGCTTTATTGATCAGAGCTCGACTGGGGCCATTAGCTAGGTTCCTTGTATAGATTCCAGGGAGCATACATGGCTAGCACAAAAGATGTCCAAATGCCTGTAAGTTTAGCCCAATAGCAATGCACAACAGATACGACCTGAGCACTAGCAAAGACCGGACCAAAGTGGAGGTAGATGGTATCACTGAGCCAGGTCTTGGTCCATTAGCTGGAAGGACATAGACACCAGATGACTAGGTATGGACATCTACAGGTTGTGCTCGATCCGGCCCAGCAGGCTGAGGTGGGGTAGTCAAAGCAGACCTGATGTCGATTCTGTGGGAAGCAGGAATATTAGGCAAGGACTGGAGCAGCAGAGAGGTACGAATAGTTCTGAGTGGAGACAAGAGCAGAGGTTAGCAACAGGGTCAATGACAAACAACAAGGACAGGAAACGGGGACCTCGTATCATGCGCAGTGCGCTTGTGAAGCCGACAAGTGCACACACGGCTAATGAGAACAAGCGATGTTGAGTGCATGAGATGCACGCATGCGTGAGATTTCCATGAGCCGACAGTGAAATCATGAAATCATTGACATCATAGTATCGCGCCCACAGGGGTTTGACACCATGGAAAGAGGACAGACTAGTTGGGGCAAAAAAAAACGCTCTTGTGACTAGAGATGAGCGAACCGGTCCCGGTTCGGCTCGAGGTCGGTTCGCCGAACGGAGGTCCCGTTCGAGTTCGGTTCGTCGAACGTTCGACGAACCGAACTCGAACCGCATAGGAAACAATGGCAGGCATTCACAAACACATAAAAACACCTAGAAAACACCCTCAAAGGTGTCCAAAAGGTGACAAACAACTCACAACACAACACAAACACATGGGAAAGTGACAAGGACATATACTCATGCGAAAACAAAACAGCTGGACAAGGAAAAAGAGGAGGACACACAGATATATGAGTATATGCAAGGAAACATCGATTCCATTATTGTGCAACTTGAGCCCTGCTCATTTTAGGCTTCCAATCTTGATAAATTGCCTGAGCTCGCCACGTACGCCTTGGGGATCTTGTCGTGTCCTGCAGCCAGCGTTCTCTCGGAACCTGTCTTCAGTGCTGCTGGGGGTCTGCTGGCAGATAATCACACGTGTCTGTCCACTGACAATGTGGACATGGCTCTCAGAGGACTTTTCTTCCCCTGGGTCAGCCAGGGGAGGCGAAAGGCACGCATATTTTTGAGAGTGCTTCATGCAAAGCATCTTTTTCATCTTGAAAATTGGGTCAACTGATGCCAGTCAAGTGGGGTGTGTGTGGCCCAATTAGTGGCAATGAGGGAGACTGTGGTTGGAGTCCCCTCGCTGTGTTTCTAAAAGAACCAAGATGAACAAGTCATGGCTCTCAGAGGACTTTTCTTCCCCTGGGTCAGCCAGGGGAGGCGAAAGGCACGCGTATTTTTGAGAGTGCTTCATGCAAAGCATCTTTTTCATCTTGAAAATTGGGTTAACTGATGCCAGTCAAGTGGGGTGTGTGTGGCCCAATTAGTGGCAATGAGGGAGACTGTGGTTGGAGTCCCCTCGCTGTGTTTCTAAAAGAACCAAGATGAACAAGTCATGGCTCTCAGAGGACTTTTCTTCCCCTGGGTCAGCCAGGGGACGGGAAAGGCACGCTTATTTTTGAGAGTGCTTCATGCAAAGCATCTTTTTCTTTTTCAAAAGGGGGGTCAACTGATGCCAGTCAAGTGGGGTGTGTGTGGCCCAATTAATGGCAACGAGAGAGACTGTGGTTGGAGTCCCCTCGCTGTGTTTCCGAAAAGAACCAAGATGAACAAGTCATGGCTCTCAGAGGACTTTTCTTCCCCTGGGTCAGCCAGGGGAGGCGAAAGGCACGCGTATTTTTGAGAGTGCTTCATGCAAAGCATCTTTTTCATCTTGAAAATTGGGTCAACTGATGCCAGTCAAGTGGGGTGTGTGTGGCCCAATTAGTGGCAACGAGGGAGACTGTGGTTGGAGTCCCCTCGCTGTGTTTCTAAAAGAACCAAGATGAACAAGTCATGGCTCTCAGAGGACTTTTCTTCCCCTGGGTCAGCCAGGGGACGGGAAAGGCACGCGTATTTTTGAGAGTGCTTCATGGAAAGCATCTTTTTCATCTTGAAAATTGGGTCAACTGATGCCAGTCAAGTGGGGTGTGTGTGGCCCAATTAGTGGCAACGAGAGAGACTGTGGTTGGAGTCCCCTCGCTGTGTTTCCGAAAAGAACCAAGATGAACAAGTCATGGCTCTCAGAGGACTTTTCTTCCCCTGGGTCAGCCAGGGGAGGCGAAAGGCACGCGTATTTTTGAGAGTGCTTCATGCAAAGCATCTTTTTCATCTTGAAAATTGGGTCAACTGATGCCAGTCAAGTGGGGTGTGTGTGGCCCAATTAGTGGCAACGAGGGAGACTGTGGTTGGAGTCCCCTCGCTGTGTTTCTAAAAGAACCAAGATGAACAAGTCATGGCTCTCAGAGGACTTTTCTTCCCCTGGGTCAGCCAGGGGAGGAGAAAGGCACGCGTATTTTTGAGAGTGCTTTATGCAAAGCATCTTTTTCATCTTGAAAATTGGGTCAACTGATGCCAGTCAAGTGGGGTGTGTGTGGCCCAATTAGTGGCAACGAGGGAGACTGTGGTTGGAGTCCCCTCGCTGTGTTTCTAAAAGAACCAAGATGAACAAGTCATGGCTCTCAGAGGACTTTTCTTCCCCTGGGTCAGCCAGGGGACGGGAAAGGCACGCGTATTTTTGAGAGTGCTTCATGCAAAGCATCTTTTTCTTTTTCAAAAGGGGGGTCAACTGATGCCAGTCAAGTGGGGTGTGTGTGGCCCAATTAGTGGCAACGAGAGAGACTGTGGTTGGAGTCCCCTCGCTATGTTTTACATGATTTTTGAAGGGCATGACATGCCTACGAGGTTGAGTTTCATCATCTGCAACTTGTTGGCAACAGAAAGGCTGCCTTTACACCCTTTTGAGACCGAGGATTTTCGAGACCTTATGCCCATTGCAGTGCCCCAAGAGCCGATGGCCAGTCGTCACTCCTTCTCCAAGAAAGGCGTGCCCGCGCTACCACAGTAGGTCGCACACAACCTCACCAATTCCTTGAGAAACTCTGTGTGTGACAGGGTGCATTTCAACACAGATACTTGGACCAGTAAGCATGGACAGGGGAGTTACATGTTGCTGACTGGGCACTGGGTAACTATGGTGAGAGATGGAGAAGGGTTTGCTGTACAAGTCTTGCCGTCCCCACGACTTGTGTGTCAATCCTTCCTCTGTATGTACAAGTTCCTCCACTGCTTCTGCCTCCTCAACCTCGTGTGGGTCCTCCACCTCGGCCCAAACCCTGTGTGGTCAGGCCACCCTTCCTTGTAACTGCGCCCAAGGAATCCCACACACTTCCTTACTATGCTGGCAGCAGAGCTCAAGGCCATCAGGCGGTCAAATGTTTACTTTGAAATGTAGGGGAAATGTGAGACACCGCTGAGGAATTGTGGACGGTTAGCTCTGGAGAGTGAGACCGAGTTTCATCAATGGTTGTCTACAGTCAACCAGCAGTCAGGGAAGGTCGGGTGCGACAATGATGCAAACCAGTCTGCGACCCTTCTTCAGGGCAATGTGACACACGTGCCTTGTATGGCTCACGTGTTGAACCTGGTTGTCCAGCAATTTTTAAAATACCATCCCGGCCTACATGGCCTTGTGCAGCAGGCACGCTGCTGTGTGCTCACTTTCATCCTTCGCACCCAGCAGCTCAACAACTGTCATCGCTCCGGAAGTCTTAGGGTCTGGCGGTTAAACGCCGGAAATGCGATGTTCCGACACGCAGGAATTGGAATCTGCACATGTTGCAGCGTGTGTGGCAGCACCGCAGAGCCCTGCTGAAATACGGTATGACGTATACCCTGGGCTAACTTGATCCAGAGGTGGTGCAGATCACGCTGCTGGAGTGGTGTTAGATCAAGGACCTATGCACCCTTCTACACAGTTTACAAATGTCGACGAAGATGTTTAGCACTGGCAATGCCATTCTCAGCGTGACAATTCTGGTCATCTACATGATGGAGCACACTGTAAGCATTATTCGGAGTCAGGTATTGGTCCAAGAGGAAGGTGAGGAAGTACAGGAGGAGTCATATGCAGAAGGGATAATAAGATCTACAAGGTCCATACGGTAAGCGGCACCTAGGCAGCAGTTATGGTGGGGGATAGGGATTAACAAGGGCGCATAGTATCAGCAAAAATTGTTGAGGAAGGTGCAGGAGCCATGAAGAAATGGAGGACGAACTTGCGATGGGCATGGAAGACTCAGCAGATGAGTGAGAGCTTGCTCACATTTCGGTTGTGCGAGGTTGGGGGGAGAGGGCAGAGGAAGGAGGCACGATTCTCACCTCTCTGCCACCAACACACCAAGGACTTGGTCCTCCTGGATGCACAAGACACATGAGCGTCTTCTTGCTGCACTACCTACAACATGACCCTCGGATTGTAGGAATTCGAAGTAATGCTAACTACTGGGTTGCCACACTGTTAGATCCCCGGTACAAGACAAAATTTGGCGAAATAATTCCTGCCATATAAAGGGACGCACGTGTACAGGAGTATCTTCAGAAGGTGTTACGCAATCTTCGATCTGCTTTTCCACTAAACACCAGTACTGCACAGAGTGAATCTCAACGCTTTGTCATGGATAGGAGGAAATGGTCTTTTACTTGTCCACATCTGAGGGACCGAGGGCTGGCTGTTGTGCTGAGATGCCATTGAGTACGGTGTCCCTGCAGAGTTGCACTTTTGGTCATATACAAAATGAGTTGAAAAAGGACAGATGCGGGTGAAAAGGGGAACAGGTGTGTTGGAAAGGGGAAAAAAGTTTTGGTCCGTGGGTTTGGTGGTTAAGCAAAAGTAACATTTGATGAAGAAACACCATCTGTTACGGTGGGACTGGCAGATTTGGATAAGGTGGTATATACTATGTTACCGCTATATAACGTAAATTAATAAGAAAAGAAAGAGAAAGGTATATATCCCCATCAGCAGTCAGTGTCCACCGTGCTCCCAGATGGAAAAGGAGAGGTTGGCAACTGGAAGGTTAGAAGGAGGATACAGAGCTGTGTGGCTATGAAACTAATAGTAGCCTGAACCAAGTTAGACGCCACTCAGATCTTGAGACTGGGAGCCCTGTTAGCGTAACAGGGTCCACACGCCCACCCAGCCCAGGAACTCCCTGTTAACATCACAGGGGCCATTCAGGACGCTGACCGTGTGCATTGGGGCCACACCTGTGAACAGCAGGCGCATCAGCAGCAGCAGGCCTGTTAATGCCACTAGGCTGCACAAGCAGGACTTGTAGGACAGGAGCTGGTCTTAACCGTTCTGCGTTACCAACTGTGGTGGCGGCCTGCATCGACGCCCTATCCATGCCTACCTCTGGCCTAAAGCCGCAATGGGTTCAACACATGGAGGTGTGCTCTTTCGGAGCATAATAGAAGACTGCGCACCTCCTTGTTGTCTCCAGCCCCTTTTATAACCTGGGTCCGCCACAAACCAGGGTGGACCACAATGCACCTCCTGGAGACAAAAGCAGAGTGATACGTCATGAGTGGCATAACTAGCGTCCTATTTGGATCCGCAACTTCAATGATGACTTCATGGCTGTCATGACCCAAACACCTCACCAGTCATCGTCTGACCATCAATAATGCGGTGACAAGTCATAGGGGCGGGCCTCTGCAAGCCATTTGGGAGTGGCCTGGCCACATCGTCAGGACACCTGATGCCCTGTGGTCTAAATGGGCCCCCCACATCAGGGGCAGGGCCAAAGAGTTCATTACCGGACCTAGTTTCTGATGCAGTAAGTGCCTGACCATGGTCAGTTGCATGAAATACAGTCTCTGAAAAAAGACTATCAGCTTTAGCATGGTGTCTAGGCACAACACAGGACTTAGACCCGGCACGGAGTGCAAGTACCTGTGCAAAGAGGCTTTTCGCACTAAGTGTGGGAGCATGCGCTGTAGCCCGAAATGAAGACTTAGCCTCAGGAATGGCACAGTCAGGCTGAGCATACTCACTAGGCGAAACACTGGAGTTAGGCTGCGGCTGGGGTAAATCGGCACACGCATGCGCACTAGCTGCCTCTCCACACTTAGACGTGGAGGAGAAAGCAGCCAGCTGGACAACCCGAGGCACAGACCTAAATGGCAGCTGATGCCTGGGCGCAACTGAAACCGCAGCAGGCTGCTTGCGTTTAAGGCGTCACCGTTTTGTAACAACAAATAACATCAAAAAGAACAGGTGTACTTCTTCCCATGGATAATCTGATATGATCCCTTTTTTCATGGACATGACCATCGCTAACAAATGTAGATGAGGCCAAATCAGCAGCTGCTTCAATGGATCTGAATTGCTCCATAAAGTGGCCTCTCCTCCACCCCAATTTCAAGATCCCAAATACTCCATTCCTCTGTGGTGTCAATCCAATCGCACTTGCTTCCTAACAGCTCTCAAGTTTCCACCAGCCCTGCTGAGTATGGGGTGACAGAGATGGTTGAGTTTGCATAGCTGTTCAGTCGCACTATAGCCTGGGAATCAGAGGTCTGCCCCAAAGCTGCAATGAGTACAGACAAGGAAGTTATTATTATTTTTATTATTATTGATTTATAGAGCACCATTGATTCCATGGTGCTGTACATGAGAAGGGGGTTACATACAGAATACATATACAAGTAACTATAGACAGACTGGTACAGAGGGAAGAGGGCCCTGCCCTTGCGGGATTACATTCTAAAGGAATTTTGGGAGGAGACAGTAGGAGTTGTTTAGGTTGAGCGTCAAGTACGTATGGTGGTGGTGTTATTGAAGGTTATAGTCATTTCTGAACAGATGAGTTTTCAGATTCAGTTTGAAGCTTGCGTGTGTAGCATATAATCTAACGTGTTGAGGTAGCGAGTTCCATGAGACAGGGGAAATGATCTGCGCAGATAGCCTGAAGCTTTGTGACTGGGATCCAGGCCCCGATGAAGAAGGTTCTGTGCCTATTCTACACCCTCATTTCCAAAAATTAAATCCTCCTGGTGGAGACAATGGGGAACATGATGAGGAGCACAGATACCTGATTGGAAGGACAACTTTACTATTCGGTCAGGGCAGGAAGAGGTTGTCTCGGAGGACTCAGGACGAGGGGAATGAAAACACACAGGGTTATTGATGAGGTTGGAGACAACACTTACTGTCAAACCAAAGTCAGCCAGTCGATGAGGTCAGCACAGGAGGTGGAGGAAGATGCTACTGACGACGAGGTTACGTTGCGTCTTCCTGGCCAGAGACAAAGTACTGGAAGCACGTCAACAACTGAATCCTGGACCACAACTTTGACTCTGAGCAGATGTCGTGTTGGCTATGCAGGTCGCATGGGCTGTAAGCCTTTCCTAGCCTGTGAATTTTTGGACATCGCAAAGGATCACCAAAGTAATCTGTAAGATTTGTCAACAATCTGTAAGTAGAAGGCAAAAACTCACACTTTTGAGTACTTCCTCCATGAAGTATCACATGGATATGAATTGACAGCGTGAAGGTGTATTGCTCAGCTTTAGCAACTGTCAACGCAATATGCTTATTTGCCGTTCATTGCATGCATTGTTGCAGACTACACACAAGGGGCTGCTGTTTTTTTGGATCTGCCTTTGGTCACTATAGCAATATAAAATTGCTCTTCGGGTGTGGACTTGGAGATGCTGTCTATGAACAGAAGGAAAAGCTAAAGGTGTGTGTTACAGCAAGGAGCCACCACGGAAACACTTCGTTCAATTGTGAGGGGAGTTGTGTTGCACTTTGATGATGAGCACTGTAACGTCAGTGAGCAGCATCCTGTGCCACAGACCAACATTCTTACGGTGCTGTCTATACTGTTTACCGTGAGAGGAGCGTAAAGTCTGTATTTCTGGCAACTGGACATCACAGTACCCGGGTACGGTAGGCTGTGCCCAGACAATAATGCGGGCACGCAACACTTTGTTTTATTAGCAAAACACATATCTGTTCTGGGTAGGCCGACTATATAGACAATAAGACTTGCTGCCTCTGCACTGTCAAATTGTCACGTACAGTTTAAATCATAGAGGGACAGCAACACATGTTTGCATTGACTGTTGCTTTTCAAGATTTCCATGACTGTGTTGCAGAGCTGTGTGGTTTGCATTCACACTGTTATCATCTGCAAAATCTGTGAGGCTTCAGCTAACAAGGGTATTCAGGGGGGGTCATGTGTTTTGTCTATGTTTAGGTAGATAACTTGTAAGCTGTTGTGATGTGCCACTGGTAAGTCGTGTTCGCACACACACACAAACACACACACGCACAAACACACAATTACTGCTACACAGAGGGATTAGCAGGTAGTAGGCAACAGAATAGATTGTTCAATTATTTTAATTGTATGCATGGTTCTTATTGTTTGTTTTGGTAAAGTTAAACAGTCATTTATCAACCCAACTGCCTAGAGCCCTTTTCCTTTTGCCTGGTTTTGCTGCATATTGGGGAGCCCACCCTGTACACGACTTAAAATGAAGCATAAGTCGCAATGTGAATTTCACTGTGCTACAATGCGGCCTAGCGTGCCTGTGCAACCACCGCCTGCCCCATCAAGTGCATCTGCATGCTCCTCATCCTCTGTGACTGTGGGGACAGCAGTCACACATGGTTTTTCACACTGAACTTCCACTCCTTAAACCGCAACAGGGAGTGTGATTGGCAGATCATCACTTGTGTTGGAAGTGGAAACAGAACGTATTGTTGAGCTGTCAGACATCGAGAGAACCATCATTGGATGCAGGCTACATTATATCCACGCCTGCACCTTCATCACACATTGCCTGGACTACCTGCAGTTAATAATTGCATTCCAGAAATGGAAAGGAGTGTAGAATGCACATGTGTTGTACCTTGCTTGGCAGCAAAGGAACACTAAATTAGTATTCCAGACAATTTTAGGAAGGCAGAAAAAGAGTCAGCTCTTTGTGCAAATTAAATAGCGTGGCAAAAGTGGACAGATGGGTACAGTTGCCGTGTTCTGTGGGTACCAGGACAGTAAAAGAAGCCTCACTTTCTATCCCTCCTAATGATCAAATGCAGAAAGGAATTCCCTGAGCTTGCTATAAAATTAGCATAGCTAAATGTGCAGGAGGGTGTCATGCAGAGGTGCTAGAAATAGCTTGGCACCAGTGGGGCACTAATGGAATACAACAGCCAGTTCTATGATGCCACTAAATGGCAGTATTTTTTGCTATCATTATAGCTTATTAAAAACAGAGCAGGAGGGTGTCATGCAGAGGTGCTAGAAATAGCTTGGCACCAGTGGGGCACTAATGGAATACAACAGCCAGTTCTATGATGCCACTAAATGGCAGTATTTTTTGCTGTCATTATAGCTTATTAAAAACAGAGCAGGAGGGTGTCATGCAGAGGTGCTAGAAATAGCTTGGCACCAGTGGGGCACTAATGGAATACAACAGCCAGTTCTATGATGCCACTAAATGGCAGTATTTTTTGCTATCATTATAGCTTATTAAAAACAGAGCAGGAGGGTATCATGCAGAGGTGCTGCACATAGATTTGCACCAGTGGGGCACTAATGGAATACAACAGCCACTTCTTGTATGCCACTAGGTACACTGAGTGTTTGCTAGTATAATGGCTTAGTAACAATGAGTTTGAGTGTGCAATGCAGGCAGACATGCTGCAAATATCTTTGCACTAGTGGGACTAGACAAAAGTCCAATAGCCACGTTTAGAATGCCACTAGGTACACTGAGTGTTTGCTAGTATAATGGCTTAGTTATAATGAGTTGGAGTGTGCAATGCAGGCAGAGGTGCTGCAAATATCTTTGTACTAGTGGGACTATAGCAAAGTCCAATAGCCACGTTTAGGATGCCACTAGGTACACTGAGTGTTTGCTAGTATAATGGCTTAGTTATAATGAGTTGGAGTGTGCAGAGGACAGGAGGGTACAGTGCCAGGATTGTGGGGCTCTGGGTAGAGGAATGGAAGCCTGCCTTTCTATTCCCTCCTATTGGGGAAATGCAGCGACGAAATCCCTGACCTTAGCTACACAGACGCTGTCTCTGTTTTCAGGACCTGTCATCTATGGCTCTGACCCTGCCGGTACGAGCCCTTAAAAGGACTGATAGAAAGTGCTCTCCCTAAGCTGTCCAGCGCTGTGGATGGAGCGCATACAGCTGTATCGGTGATAGGATTTAGGACGGAGCTGCGCCAGTGATGTCTGACACCAAGGACGCAGAAGGCAGATATTGGCGTGCTGGAGGAAAATGTCCGGTTTTATAATGCAGGGACATGTGACATGGACATCCTATCACACATGCCGTTGCTTCTCTGGCTAAAAGTCCACTTAGCTGTGTGTGTGTCTGGGATTGGCTGACATGCTGGACCTCCCCACTACACGCGCGCACTTAGGGAAGGAAGACAAGGAAAAAAAAAAAAAATGGCGATCGCCATTATACAAACAGCAGTGATCTGAAGGCGCTGTTCCCGCACACTATACACTGAAATTTCATAATAGTGTGAGTCACAGAGTGACTTACACTATTACAGCGGAAAGCCAGCTAGGAATTAGCTGTTTTTTTGCTGCTAGAACCGTTCTCGAACGTTTCTAGAACTATCGAGCTTTTGCAAAAAGCTCGAGTTCTAGTTCAATCTAGAACAGGCCCCAAAATCACTCGAGCCTAGAACTGGAGAACCTCGAACCTCGAACCGCACTCTACTCTACTTGTGACTAGTGCCAGTGCTTATTAGGAAGAGTGATATAGCACCGTAGTAATTGGTAATTATGAAAGGTGTGTCGTGGAGTCATTTCTGGGGGCAGCACATATTTTGGTAGAATGGATGAGTTCTGACTCCTGTAGCACAGAACGAAGTAGATGACGGGACGAGATGGCCATGCATGACTGCTGTTGTATTTATTGTATTTTATGGCACATTGGAAACACTTGACTGTTTCAGCATCTGGCATGTACTAAAATGGAAAGGTCTAAATGCATGGCTTCCTCTTGTCTGGACCTCACAACTATGACAAAGATACCTCTACCTTCTTGATAAGTGAAAGCCCAATAAATAGAGTTAGCCCCTAGTACACCTTTCAATAAGCAGTATATATAGCTGGAGAGAATACTTTAGTAATATGGTTGTCCATGGGGGTTAAGGTGGCTTTACACACTGCAACATCGCAAACGACATCGCTGTAACGTCACCGGTTTTGTGACGTAATAGCGACCTCCCCAGCGACATTGCAGTGTGTGAAACACATCAGCGACCTGGCCCCTGCTGTGAAGTTGCTGATCGCTACATATCGTACAGGACCATTCCTTGGTCCTTTGTTTCCCACTGTGCAGCAAAGTCTCAGTGTGTAAAGGGGACTTTACAGCGACTTCATTAGCAATTTCCCTTTCAAAAAGCTGCCTAGACCTGCAACACACATCCGTTTAAAACGTGCGTGTTTGGTCCGTTTCCGTACATACCGGAGATACGACCAAACGTGCACATATGTTTTTTATGTTTAAAGGCACACGTGCGTGTTATTTGATCTTCCGAGAAATGTCCGTGTGTGATGCAAAATGTCGTTACTACATGTCGGAAGACAGAGTAGCGCGATGAGAATGAACTCGGGTGAACTTCACCCGACTTCATTGTCATGCCGCGGCTCTGTTTGTGTGCCGTGTACTGATTAGCGGTCACCTGTAAAGGATTCACCGGTGACCGCTAATCCCCCGAGTGACTGAAGTATCCCCCCCTCTCTCATACTCACCGATCCCCGATCACCGGCGCTGCACGGCGTTCACACTGCTCCGGCGGCTTTTTCTAATTTGCAAAAGCCAGCCGCTCATTAAACAATCTCGTATTCCCTGCTTTCCCCGCCCACCGGCGCCTTTGATTGGTTGCAGTGAGACACGCCCCCACGCTCACTGCACCCAATCACAGCAGCCGGTGGGCGTGTCACTATGGAGTATAGAAATAAATAAATAAATAATTTAAAAAAATGGCGTGCGGTTCCCCCCAAATTTAATACCAGCCAGATAAAGCCATACGGCTAAAGGCTGGTATTCTCAGGATGGGGAGCTCCACATTATGGGGAGCCCCCCAGCCTAACAATATCAGTCAGCAGCCGCCCAGAATGGCCGCATACATTAGATGCGACTGTTCTGGGACAGTACCCGGCTCTTCCCGATTTGCCCTGGTGCGTTGGCAAATCAGGGTAATAAGCAGTTATTGGCAGCCCATAGCTGCCAATAAGTTCTAGATTAATCATGTCAGGCGTCTCCCCGAGATACCTTCCATGATTAATCTGTAAATTACAGTAAATAAACACACACAACTGAAAAATCCTTTATTAGAAATAAAAAACACAAACACATTCCCTGATTCACCACTTTAATCAGCCCCAAAAAGCCTTCCATGTCCGGTGGAATCCAGGATGGTCCAGCGTCGCTTCCAGCTGTGCTGCATGGAGGTGACCGGAGCAGCAGAAGAAACCGCCGCTCCTGTCACCTCCACGCAGCAAATGAAGAGAGCCGCGTGATCGGCTGAGCTGTCACTGAGGTTACCTGGATCCAGCGGTGGATGCAGCGGTGGCCGCGAGTAACCTCAGTGACAGCTCAGCTGATCGCGATACTAACCTCAGTTGCTGCGTGGAGCTGACCGGAGTGGCGGTGAGTAGCGCAATCAGCTGAGCTGTCACTGAGGTTACCCGCGGCCACCGCTGCATCCACCGCTGGATCCAGGTAACCTCAGTGGCAGCTCAGCCGATCACGCGGCTCTCTTCATTTGCTGCGTGAAGGTGACAGGAGCGGTGGTTTCTTTTTGCTTCTCCAGTCACCTTCATGCAGCAGAGCTGGAAGCGACGCTGGACCATCCTGGATTCCGCCGGATATGGAGGGCTTTTTGGGGCTGATTAAAGTGGTGAACCAGGGAATGTGTTTGTGTTTTTTATTTCTAATAAAGGATTTTTCAGTTGTGTGTGTTTATTTACTGTAATTTACAGATTAATCATGGAAGGTATCTCGGGGAGACGCCTGAAATGATTAATCTAGGACTTATTGGCAGCTATGGGCTGCCAATAACTCCTTATTACCCCGATTTTCCAACGCACCAGGGCAAATTGGGAAGAGCCGGGTACTGTCCCAGAACAGTCGCATCTAATGTATGCGGCCATTCTGGGCGGCTGCTGACTGATATTGTTAGGCTGGGAGGCTCCCCATAATGTGGAGCTCCCCATCCTGAGAATACCAGCCTTCAGCCGTATGGCATTATCTGGCTGGTATTAAATTTGGGGGGGAACCGTACGCCGTTTTTCTTAATTAATTATTTATTTCTATACTCCATAGTGACACGCCCACCGGCTGCTGTGATTGGGTGCAGTGAGACACCTGTCACTCAGCGTGGGGGCGCCGGTGGGAGGGGAAAGCAGAGAATACGAGATTGTTTAATGAGCGGCCGGCTTTTTCAAATTAGAAAAAGCCGCCGGAGCAGTGTGAACGCTGTGCAGCGCCGGTGATCGGGGATCGGTGAGTATGAGAGAGGGGGGGGACACTTCAGTCACTCGGGGGATTAGCGGTCACCGGTGAATCATTCACAGGTGACCGCTAATCAGTACACGGCACACAGACAGAGCCGCGTCATGACAATAAAGTCGGGTGAAGTTCACCCGAGTTCATTCTCATCGCGCTACTCTGTCTGCTGTCTGCCGACAGTTTTCACAGTGGTTTTCACGGTTTTCATGGATGTGTGTTTTAGGTCTGACAACGTCCCCAATGACTAGTTAGGTAGTTCTGCAGGTCCGGATCGCTGTTGCGTCGTTGGCCAGGTCTGCCTGTTTGACAGCTCACCAGAGACTTTGTAGCGATCCTGGCCAGGTTGGGATCGCTTGTGGGATCGCTAGAAAGTCTCAGTGTGTAAAGGGGCCTTAAGGGAACATACAGAAATGTGAACTTAGACTTAAATTTAATGACATCAGTATTTTCTTAAGATGCAAGATACATGGGGAGTAAAGGGATCACTACTGAACTGATGAAAGGGACTCACAGAGTGCTAATGCTCTACAGGTTGGAGGTGCAAAACACTTGTCTTACCCCAGGTGCTGACAAAGCCCGCTATGCCACCGCAGAATATTACTTATATTTGTATATGAAAGATATTTTCAATTGTAATTGCATTCATGATATATAAAACCTCTTATCAATTTATCTGCGGAATCAACATGTTGCTGATTGCAGTAAACTCAGTCAATTTGTGAAAAAAAAAAATTCTAGGTAGAATTTTCCCTGATTTGAGACTTACACATATAATAAGTATGTCACTCGGTGTGAAACAGTTATTAATAGTATTTCTAGGTAGTAAATGCATTTGCAAGCGAGGATAATTAGAGATATATTTATGCTGGCGTCTGTTCTGCTAATAATCATGATAGCAGTCTTCTCTTTCATTTACTACTCTATATTTTTCTACTGGATTTTAATATTTTGCTACTAAGGTGGGAGCTCTTTACAGCAGCATTTGTCATCTCATCTCCTTTAATATTAATAGCATAGTTATCGCCTGTACAATTATGGACAGTGTTTTTCAGACTATAAATCACACACTTTTTAGTAAGAAGAAATCTAGCTAAAACGTGTGTCTGGTCCTGAGTGATGGGATCTGCGTCTTGTCAGGGCGCAGAGAGAGCTGTCGGTTTTCAAAGCTGTACAGATCACTCTGAATGACAAATTAATTTCTAAAAGGGTTATCCAGGACTTTATATTAATGACCTATCCTTAGAAGAGGTCATCAATATCAAATTATTGGGGTTGTTACACTCTAGTCTGCACTCGTGAAGTTCAGCCATTCTTGGTGGCGGCCAAAATTGAACAATTGTGAAGCAGAACTACACAGCTCTGTCAACTGTATAGTGGCCGCAGTGGCCTAATGCAGATATACCTTTATTCCTTTAAATGGAGGCTGGAGTGTAGTACCCGGTCAGTTAACAGTGATGTGTAGTTCTGCTCCACATCTGGTCACTTACGGCACTTTCCACCACTGAGAACAGCTGATCGATGGTAGCGCCAGGTATTGCACATCAACTGATCTGATGCTGATGATATATCCAAGTATAAATATAAAATTTGACTAAGTTCAATATCAACAGACTTGACGCTTTTATTCCTTGTCATATACAGTCTTTATATGAATCCATCTTCTTTTTCCATCTCACTCAACTCCACAACCAGACCTTCTGTATCTATCACAATACATAACATCATAATTTCCGATGTCTCACAAGTCTGCGTGTAGCCCTTGACTGTGCCCTGTTCTGTTCTTCAAACTACACATTCAAGCCCTTACCATCTCCCCTTGACTTCAACTGATAAATATTTCCGTAATTTATTCTTTACACAACCCCAAATCAACTAAATGTTAGTACATGCCCTCATCAACTCCTGCTTCGACAACTCATCACCGCAGCTCCTGAAAATCTTGCGCATGAGTTTGAGTTTGCGCAAGAGACCTGCAATAGTTTGAGCACCCAAGGTCAAAATTACTGTTATTGTGAACAGTTAAGCAAGTTGAAGATGAAATTATAGATTTTTTTTGTAGCTCTATGCTTGCTGGATTAGTAATGGAGGTGTCTGATAGACGCTTATTTATTACTAACCTCTGGAATAGATGTCAGCTGTCAATTCACAGCTGATATCAACCCCAAAAGTATTACCACAATTTTCCACCACACAGGGCAATTGGGAAGATCCCGGTAAAGCATCCAAAATGGTGCATTTAATGGACGTGCCAGTTGTGGGGCAACTGCGGGCTGCTATTTTTAGGCTGAAAAGGGCCAAACAATCATGGGCCTTCCCAGTCTGATAATACCAGCCCCCCGCTTTTTGCTTTATCTTAGCTGGTTATCAAAAATAGGGTAAACCTGATGATGTTTTTTAAAAAAAACTTTATTTAAATAATTTAAAAAAACACCATGGGATCACCTCTAGTTTGGTAACCAGCCAAGGTAAAGCTTAACTTTCATCTTTAACTTGGCTGCTCAGCCAAAATTGATGGGACTGCATGTCTTATTTTGTTTTATTTAATTCTCTACCTGCATTTATTTTCAGAGCAATTGCTGCCATTTTGCTTACTTTTGCAGCCATCTACCTTTACTATGACCATTTTAGAGCACACAAATTCCAGTCTCCATTTACTGATATGGGGCTTGGTGTTCAGAGTCAAGTTCGGGTCCCAAACTGAAGTTTTTTAAAAGTCTGGCCAAACCCGGCAAACCCCTCCATCCATGTGTCAACTCTAGAGATGAGCAAACTCAATCTGTAAAGTTCGGGGTTCGTACTGAACAAGTACTTTACAAAAAATCAGTGCCTGAGTTCAGCGTTTCGGTGCTGTACAAAGAGTATTTTGTAAAGTCTGTGTTCTGTGCGAACCCCGAACTTTACAGTTTGGATTTGCTCATCTCTACTCATCACCACTGCATTATGTAGTAGCAGAATATTAGAGAGATATGTCTGATCTAAAAAAATATTGAGCAATTTGGTTTATTGGACCTATACTAGAATAGAGCAGATTTATGTATTAACCCTTATAAGGAACCTGTTCACTGCCTCTCCTACCCTTCTCATGATGATTGGTTGGCTGCTGCAACAAGTTGTCAGTGCTTTGTGCCAGGGGCAGGGCTGCAATTGGACATAAATTAAGGCCTTGGATTTGAAAGCAAAGGCCCATGCTGTCCCTGCTCTTTCCCCAGATTGGGGTTACTATTTCTAATATTACCATGCCTGGATGAAATCAAGTTTTACTACAAGACCAATATTACCAGTAATACCACTATATATATTATTATTATTATTATTTTCATTCAAATAGACAAATGCCATTAGGACATAATCAAATATTACTAGCATATACAGTAATCATAAGACCAACAAACAGATCATTAATCAAAAATACTAAGACCGATATGATATCTCTATCAAACAGTGACAAGATAATAGTAATATCAGTTCTGCACCAGTGATCTGCAGTCTATATACTGTATATATATGTATATATATATATATACAGTTAGGTCCAGAAATATTTGGACAGTGACACAATTTTCGCGAGTTGGGCTCTGCATGCCACCACATTGGATTTGAAATGAAACCTCTACAACAGAATTCAAGTGCAGATTGTAACGTTTAATTTGAAGGTTTGAACAAAAATATCTGATAGAAATTGTAGGAATTGTACACATTTCTTTACAAACACTCCACATTTTAGGAGGTCAAAAGTAATTGGACAAATAAACCAAACTCAAACAAAATATTTTTATTTTCAATATTTTGTTGCGAATCCTTTGGAGGCAATCACTGCCTTAAGTCTGGAACCCATGGACATCACCAAACGCTGGGTTTCCTCCTTCTTAATGCTTTGCCAGGCCTTTACAGCCGCAGCCTTCAGGTCTTGCTTGTTTGTGGGTCTTTCCGTCTTCAGTCTGGATTTGAGCAAGTGAAATGCATGCTCAATTGGGTTAAGATCTGGTGATTGACTTGGCCATTGCAGAATGTTCCACTTTTTTGCACTCATGAACTCCTGGGTAGCTTTGGCTGTATGCTTTGGGTCATTGTCCATCTGTACTATGAAGCGCCGTTCGATCACCTTTGCGGCATTTGGCTGAATCTGGGCTGAAAGTATATCCCGGTACACTTCAGAATTCATCCGGCTACTCTTGTCTGCTGTTATGTCATCAATAAACACAAGTGACCCAGTGCCATTGAAAGCCATGCATGCCCATGCCATCACGTTGCCTCCACCATGTTTTACAGAGGATGTGGTGTGCCTTGGATCATGTGCCGTTCCCTTTCTTCTCCAAACTCTTTTCTTCCCATCATTCTAGTACAGGTTGATCTTTGTCTCATCTGTCCATAGAATACTTTTCCAGAACTGAGCTGGCTTCATGAGGTGTTTTTCAGCAAATTTAACTCTGGCCTGTCTATTTTTGGAATTGATGAATGGTTTGCATCTAGATGTGAACCCTTTGTATTTACTTTCATGGAGTCTTCTCTTTACTGTTGACTTAGAGACAGATACACCTACTTCACTGAGAGTGTTCTGGACTTCAGTTGATGTTGTGAACGGGTTCTTCTTCACCAAAGAAAGTATGCGGCGATCATCCACCACTGTTGTCATCCGTGGACGCCCAGGCCTTTTTGAGTTCCCAAGCTCACCAGTCAATTCCTTTTTTCTCAGTATGTACCCGACTGTTGATTTTGCTACTCCAAGCATGTCTGCTATCTCTCTGATGCATTTTTTTCTTTTTTTTCAGCCTCAGGATGTTCTGCTTCACCTCAATTGAGAGTTCCTTAGACCGCATGTTGTCTGGTCACAGCAACAGCTTCCAAATGCAAAACCACACACCTGTAATCAACCCCAGACCTTTTAACTACTTCATTGATTACAGGTTAACGAGGGAGACGCCTTCAGAGTTAATTGCAGCCCTTAAAGTTCCTTGTCCAATTACTTTTGGTCCTTTGAAAAAGAGGAGGCCATGCATTACAGAGCTATGATTCCTAAACCCTTTCTCCGATTTGGATGTGAAAACTCTCATATTGCAGCTGGGAGTGTGCACTTTCAGCCCATATTATATATATAATTGTATTTCTGAACATGTTTTTGTAAACAGCTAAAATAACAAAACTTGTGTCACTGTCCAAATATTTCTGGACCTAACTGTATATATATATTAAAATGTACAGGTTGTCACTGGTTATGTTCTCACAGATTGTTGTCATTTATTTCCCCTTTTTATTTCTATTCTCCTAGATCACTTCTTCCATCTATTACTTGTCTCTCTAGAATGTAACACACAAACATCTTTCCCAGCACCCTCTTTACATTCTCCCCACCCTTACAGACACCATATAGTGCTAGAATAAGAGCCCCAGACAATAATAATAATGGCCCTTCTTTGACCTGTACATTCAATTTGTGCCCCACCCAATTCCATTTACCCTCTGTGCCCTTAGTGAGTAATAATGTTCCCTTTGTATTTCCTCATAGTATTAATGCTTCCATGTGCCTCCTACAGATATGCAGCACAATATAGAAATAATGTCACTTTTTTCAGTCTTACAATAATAATCCCCCATGGGCTTCACTCAATGATATTAATAATCACCATTGACCAATTATAATAATAATGACCCTGTACCTCCGTATAATAATAAAAACACACCTCTGTGCTTACTTATTAAAATGCCCAACAAATCCCCCATTGTACCTACTTATAATAATCACCCTAAGTGCTTATTTATTGTAATAATGACTCTGAGCGGGGCGATACATAAAGATCATGATTCGTCCTAAAGTATATGTATTGTTGCACTTACAAATTTATTTTGCCATGAATTAAGCCCCTTAGTATTGTCACCAACTATTATACTCTTTCTATGGCCACTATAGAATATGATGCCCACACACAGCATAATGTCCACCACAGGACCACACACAGTTTGATAGTCACCACAACCCCTCCAGACAGTATGATGTCCACATCAGCCCCCCACAAAGTATGGTCATCACAGCCCCTCTCACAATATGGTCACCATAGCTCCCAATACAGTATAATGTCCCCTACAGCCCCCCATAGAGTATGTTAGTCACCACTAGAGATGAGCCACCCCCCTAGTGTTCGAGTTCGGCTCAGTTCGTCGAACGGCGAGTGTGTTCGGCGAACGTTCGACGAACGTTTGACGAATATCTTCGAACCCCATTGAAAACAATGGCAGGCAAACACAAACACATACAAAGACATTATACATATACACATACAGTTAATAAACATTGCCATTATACTTACAGATCCCCCCGCGACACGTCCTGCACTTTGTGTCCCGCCGCTTTTCCTTCCGATCATCGCTGCACCCTCCCAGTAACCAGCACTGTTGATAGGACCTTCCGAGACGTCGTCATAGCATGTGACCAGTCACGTATCTATTATCTCATTGGCTACAGACTGGTCACATGGTTAGACGTCATGCTAGGTCCTGTCAGTGCATCTCTCTGGTACGCGGTGCTCGTTTGAGCATCTCCATGTACCGGCGAGATGCTTGGGAACATGCTTGGCTCCCCGTTCCTGCATGTCGGCGCTCTTTACGTCACCGCTTAAAACCCGTAGCCTCTGCTCACTCACTGAGTGATTAGACTGCGCGGGAGCAGCAGTGTCTTCCTCCCATGCAGTGCTGTCTGATGTAGCAGAGTTGCATGGGTTGAAGGAGAAAGTAGACAGAAGAGCAGGATCGTGGAGGGGTGAGTGGGAGTAATAAACATAGAGTCTCTAAGTGTGTCTGTGCATTTATTTCTATTAAAGTATTTTTTCTTTGTGTGGTGTTTTTTGTTTTAACCCTTTATTGGAGATTCTTAATGGCCGGGTCAAACTTGCCTGACATTAAGAATCTCTGGCTTAATACTAGCTAGTAAAACAAAGGTAGTATTAACCCTTTATTATCCAGAAAGCCACCCGGCATCAGGGCTGCTGGAAGAGTTGGATACAGCGCCAGATGATGGCGCTTCTATAAAAGCGCCATTTTCTGGGGTGGCTGCGGACTGCAATTCACAGTAGAGGGGTCCAGAAAGCTTCCAATCCCCAGCTGCCTAGTTGTACCTGGTTGGACACAAAAATGGGGCGAAGCCCATGTCGTTTTTTTTTTATTTCATGAAATTCATGAAATAATTAAAAAAAGGGCTTCCCTATATTTTTAATTCCCAGTCGGGTACAAATAGGCAGCTGGGGGTTGGGGGCAGCCGTACCTGGCTAGCATACAAAAATATGGCGAAGCCCACGACATTTTTTTGGTGGGCAAAAAACTCCTGCATACAGTCCTGGATGGAGTATGCTGAGCCTCGTAGTTATGCAGCTGCTGTCTGCTCTCCTGCATACACTAGTGAATGGAGCATGCTGAGCCTTGTAGTTATGCTCCCCCTGTCTCTCCCTCCAGCATACAGTCCTGGATGCAGCATGCCGAGGCTTGTAGTTCTGCTGCTGCTGTCTGCTCTCCTGCATACACTAGTGAATGGAGCATGCTGAGCCTTGTAGTTCTGTTCCCCCTGTCTCTCCCTCCAACATACAGTCCTGTATGCAGCATGCAGAGCCTTGTAGTTCTGCAGCTGCTGTCTGCTCTCCTGCATACACTAGTGGATGAAGTATGCTGAGCCTTGCAGGTCTGTTAGGGACTCGTAAGCGTGGAGACCCTTGACGTATGGGTTACGAGCTTATATATTCTGGCCAAAATATGACCAATACCTCACATTTATTATCATTTTTATGATTTTATTATCGCACAAATCTGCAGGATGCAGCCAGTCCCCTGGGATGTCTGTCCATTGTACCAGTGCACCTTTTAGGTGCTGGGCAGCCCGCCTGACCTAATAGAAGGACGTGATCAATAGGCTTTGCCTGGATACTGTGCATTGCACGTATCTGTGTGACTGAAGCCCTATATTAGATCTTATTAGTGTGCAGTTTTATGCCGGCAACCTCCCCCTCGTGACAGATTAGGCTGGGGGTGGTTGTTTTATAGGCATTCTGCACCTGTGAAATTCCAACCTTTATCATGGGGGGCCGTATTCATCTTGCAAGTTCTTTTGCCATTATCTGACCATTTTTTTGGCTGTTGGCTTTATATTTGGTGAGTTTTTTCTGTGAATTTATTTTGATTATGTCCTTTGATGAGCTTCTATTTTATACAGTCCTGGATGCAGCATGCTGAGGCTTGTAGTTCTGCAGCTGCTGTCTGCTCTCCTGCATACACTAGTGAATGGAGCATGTTTGTACATCTGCCTATTTGTACCCGGCTGGGAACGAAAAATATAGAGAAGCCCTTTTCTTTTAATTATTTCACAAATTTCATGAAACAATTAAAAAAAAAATGGCGTGGGCTTCGCCCAATTTTTGTGTCCAGCCAGGTAAAACTAGGCAGCTGGGGATTGGAATCCGCAGCGCAGGGTGCCCAAGCTTTCTGGGCACCCCTGTTGCGATTGCAGTCCGCAGCCGCCCCAGAAAATGGCGCTTTCATAGAAGCACCATCTTCTTACGCGGTATCCAACTCTTCTAGCAGCCCTGGTGACGGGTGGCTTGCTGGGTAATAATGGGGTTAGGGCTAGCTGTATATTATCAACTGGCCCTAAGCCCGAAATTCATGGTGTCACGCCAATACTAGACATAGCCACCATGAATTTCTAGTACAGATAAAAAAAAACACAACACACAGACATTTTTTTTTACTAGAAATAAAACACAACACAATTAGTGACTCCATCTTTATTGAAATAAAGAACCCCCTCTGCAGTAGTCCTGGGTCAAGGGTCCCACGCCATTCAATCCGGATCCAATATCATCTGATCGGTTTGCTGGAAGACACAGCGATCAGATGATGTGTCAGGTTCAAGGGCCTGAATCACATGACATAGCAGCTCATTGTATAAACGGCTTTTATACAATCAGCTGATGCATCAGTGCAAAAAAACCCCCAAAATACTACACACTTTTATGCAGACTCCTGTCCGACAGCATCAGCTGATAGTTTAGCCGGCTGGGCGGTAAAAAAGCCAGCCTCACCGCTCGACTTATAGTGTCAGCTGATGCTGTCAGGTGACCGCATTAGCTGATCATCGCCAGGTCTGGAGAGAGAATAGAGAGAGAGAAAAGAGAGAAGAGAGAAAGAGAGAGGAGAGAGAGAGGAGAGAGAGAAGAGAAAAAGGAGAGAAGAGAAGAGAGAGAGGAGAGAGAGAGGAGAGAGAGAGAGAAGAGAGAAGAGAGAGGAGAGAGAGGAGAGAGCAATGCAACCTCATTCCGTGAACTGCTCTGATTTTTGAGGTGTGTCCCGCGGCTCACAGCTGATGTCTGGCTCCTCCCCTCAGTGCATAATTAAATTAAATTATATTTATAAATAATAATTATAATTTAAAATTCTAAATAAATTAAATTAAATTGTTTACCGGGACGGCCAGGATGCGAACTCGTGAACTAATTCTCCTTAGGCAGCAGCTCTACCCATTGAGCCGCTGCCTCTAATGAAAAGCATAGGAAGATTTGGTAATCTAGACCTCTGTATTGCAGTAGAGAAACCAGAAGTAGATTTTTCAACTACAAAGATGAGAGAGAGAGAGAGAGAGAGAGAGAGATGAGACAGAGAGAGAGATGAGAGAGAGAGAGAAAAGAGAGAGAGGAGAGAGAGAGAGAAGGGAGAGAGGAGAGAGAGAGGAGAGAGAAGAGAGAGAGGAGAGAGAGAGGAGAGAGAGAGGAGAGAGAGAGGAGAGAGAGAGGAGAGAGAGAGGAGAGAGAGAGGAGAGAGAGAGGAGAGAGAGAGGAGAGAGAAGAGAGAGAGGAGAGAGAGAGGAGAGAGAGAGGAGAGAGAGAGGAGAGAGAAGAGAGAGAGAAGAGAGAGAGAAGAGAGAGAGAAGAGAGAGAGAGAGAGGAGATAGAGAGAAGGGAGAGAGAGAAGAGAGGGAAGAGAGGGAAGAGAGAGAAGAGAGGGAAGAGAGAGAAGAGCGAGAGGAGAGAGAGAAGAGAGACAAGAGAGGAGAGAATAGAGATAAAAGAGAGGAGACAGAGAGAAAATAGAGAGAGAGGGGAGAGGGGAGAGAGAGAGAAGAGAGAGAAAGGAGAGAGAGAGGAGAGAGAGAAGAGAGAGAGAGGAGAGAGGAAGAAGAGAGAAATAGAGAGAAGAGAAAGAAGAGAGAGAGGAGAGAGAGGGAAGAGAGAGAGGAGAGAGAGAGAAGATGGAGAGAAGAGAGAGAAGAGAGAGAAGAGAGAGAGAGAAGATAGAGAGGAGAGAGAGATAGAAGAGAGAGAAAGAGAGAGAAGAGAGGAGAGAGAGAAGAGAGAGAGGAAAGAGAGATAGGAGAGATAGGAGAGAAGAGAGAGAAGAGAGAGAAGAGAGAGAGCAGAGAGTAGAGAGAGGAGAGAGAGGAGAGAGAGAGGAGAGAAGAGAGAGAAGAGAGAGGAGAGAGAGACAAGAGAGAGAGAAGAGAGAAATTGAGAGAAGAAAGAGAGGAGAGAAGAGAGAGAGAAGAGAAAGAGAGAGACCCAGCAAACATGAATGCCTTCATAGTCACCCCCGACACCCACATGTCAGACCACAACCAGACACTGCTGTACCTGAGATCCACGGACAAGTCACCCACACAAAAGCCCCACTTGAGCGGTCTCCACAATTTGCCACCATCCTTCAAGTGGTCCAAACAGTTAGCCATTGAATACACCAACACGACCAACAGAACAGAGATTAAAGAGCTGCTTGTAAACTTTCACACAAAATCCTATACATCAAACCAGCAAGGGGTCAACCTGGCAGTAAACGACTTTAATAACATCCTATATACCATGGCAGAGCTAGCAGGCCTCAGAAGGACCAACTCCAAGAGACCTACAAATAAACAAGGCCAAAAATGGTTTGATAAAGAATGCAAGACACTGCGCAACTCCCTAAGGATAGCCTCAAATCAAAAACACAGAGACCCGGACAACAAGGAGCTAAGAGTGGTCCATGACACCCTACAGAGGCAATACAAGCGAACCCTCAAGGAGAAAAAACAAAAGCACATCTCCCACAAACTGCAGCAGCTCGAAGACTCCCTCCAGGATAACTCATTCTGGGAGACATGGAGCCATATCGGTACAAGTCCCAAGCAAAGTACCCTCCACATTCAAAATGGCAACATCTGGCACAGCTACTTCAAGGGCCTCTACAAGAATATCCCAGAAGATGACCTAACCCCAGAACAAGAGCATATAATGACTAAACTGAGGGACATGGAGGAGACAATCAAGGACTTTCAAAATCCTCTGGACATACCAATCAGTGTGCTGGAAATAAAAGACAGAATCAAACTGCTAAAATCTAAGAAGGCCGCGGGCAGTGACGGCATCCTGCCAGAGATGATCAAATACAGTTCCCCAGATATTCATGCAGCACTGGCTAAACTATTCACCCACGTCCTGAGTGCCGGCTACTTCCCTCAAAGCTGGAATCAAGGTCTCATAACGCCCATCTACAAGGATGGAGACCGATATGACCCAGCAAACTACAGAGGGATCTGTGTCAACAGCATTCTGGGAAAACTGTTTAACAGCATCATTAATAAAAGGATTATCGCCTTCCTCACCCAGGGTGACGTCCTCAGCAGAAGCCAAGCTGGGTTCATGCCAAACCACCGCACCACGGACCACATTTACACCCTGCAAAGCCTCATCAAGACCCACGTCCACGACAAAAAACAGGGGAAAATATTTGCATGTTTCGTGGACTTCAAAAAGGCCTTTGACTCAGTGTGGCATCCAGGCCTGTTCCTGAAACTCCTGGAGAGCGGAATAGGTGGCAGGACCTACGACGTGATCAAGAGCTCATACACTGAGAACCGGTGCAGCGTGAAGGTGAACGGAAAGAGGACGGCTTTCTTCCGACAGGGCCGTGGGGTCAGACAGGGCTGCAGCCTGAGTCCAACTCTATTCAACATCTATATAAATGGACTAGCAACAGCTCTAGAGTCCTCCCCCACTCCAGGCCTCAGTCTGCATGACCGAGAGGTGAAGTTCCTGCTGTACGCAGATGACCTCCTGCTACTCTCCCCAACTGAAAGAGGCCTCCAAGATAGCCTGGCAGTACTGGAAACATTCAGCACCACATGGGCGCTTCCCATCAACCAAAAGAAGACCAAAGTCATGGTGTTTCAGAAGAGGAACCAGAACAAAATAAACACTCCCTCCTTCACATTAAATGGCTCCACGCTGGAGAACACCAGCAGCTACACCTACCTCGGTCTGGAGCTAAGCAATAACGGGAGCCTCAAGCAAGCAGCAGAAGCCCTGAAAGGAAAAGCATGCAGAACCTTCTATGCCATCAGAAGACAACTGTACCACCTCAAACCACCTGTGAGAGTCTGGCTCAAGATATTTGACAGCGTCATCACCCCTATACTGCTATATGGCAGCGAGGTATGGGGCCCAGTGACCTACCCAGACCACACAAAGTGGGATTCCAGCCCTACCGAAGTCTTCCACATGGAGTTCTGCAAATATCTCCTCCAAGTCCATCGCAGCACCTCAAACATAGCCTGTAGGGCAGAGCTGGGCCGATTCCCCTTATGGTTCACTATACACAAGAGGGCGCTATCACACCAGGCACACACACAGAACAGCAACCCCAGCTCCTACCATCATAAAGCCCTGCTGAGCCGGAGCCCAGAGCAAGCCAGGAACCCCGGCAGCCAGTCCAGCCAAAGTCAGCAACACCCCCTGACAAAAGCCCAAATAAAAGAGATCTCAGAGAGCTGCAAGATGCAATACATAGAGGACTGGAAGAGTGAATTAGAGAACTCCCAGAAACTCACCATCTACCGGTCACTGCGGAGGGACTACACTCTGGCCCCATATCTGGAAAGGCTACGCCACCCCAAAGACAGGCAGACCCTGAGCCTGTACAGACTGAGTGCCCACAGCCTAGAGGTGGAAACAGGGCGGCACCGACAGACATACAAGCCGCGAGAGAACAGACTGTGCCAGCACTGCCAGCAGGGGGCTCTGGAGGACGAGACGCATTTCCTACTGCACTGTGACAAATACTCAGCAGTGAGGGGCTCCCACTTCCAGAAATTTACCACCCATAGCCCGGGCTTTCCATCCATGGATGAGGACATGAAACTCCGCTTCCTACTGGGGGAAGAGGAATCAATGGTGGAGATCGCCGCCCAATATGTCACCACATGTCATAAGCTGAGGGGAACCTAAGACCCCTAAATGGACTGTCAGAGCCCAAATTGTGCCCCCCAACTCCCCATAACCCTGATCCCCTCCCACCACACTTACTGTATTTCTCTTGCTTTGGCAACACTAATTGTATTTTGGTCCTGCCAATAAAGCATATTTGAATTTGAATTTGAATTTGAATTTGAATTTGAAAGGAGAGAGAGAGAAGAGGGAGGGGAGAGAGGAGAGAGGACAGAGAGAGGAGAGATAGGAGAGAGAGGAGAGAGAAAGGAGAGAGAGGGGAGAGAGAAGAGTAGAGAGAAGGGAGAGATGAGAAAGAGAAGAGTGAGGAGAGAGAGGAGAGAAGAGAGAGAGCGAGAAGAGACAGAGAGAGGCGAGAGAGAGGAGAGAGAGAGGAGAGAGACGAGAAAGAGATGAGAGAGAAGAGAGAGAAGAGAGAGAAGAGAAGAGAGAAGAGAGAGAAAAGAGAGAGAGAGAGACATGCAGGCACTACCTGAGTGAATTCTCCAGTGACAGCTCTGCTCACTTCAGTTGCTGCGTGGAGCTGACACAGAGTGCTCATGTTCTACGGCGCTCCCTGTCAGCTTCATGTAGCAGAGCTGAAAGTGTCGTGGGGATTACTTCGGACCTGGATGTCTGTTTGGGGATAAATAAAGTGGTAAAAGAGGTGTTTTTTTTGTCTTTTATTCCAAATAAATGATTTTTCGTTGTGTGTGTTTATTTACTTTCACTTACAGGTTAATCATGGAAGGTATCTCGGGGGGACGCCTGTCATGATTAACCTAAACTTATTACCCCGATTTCCACCGCACCAGGGCAATTCGGGATGAGCCGGGTAGAGTCCCAGAACAGTCGCATCTAATGGATGCGGTAATTCCGGGCGGCTGCTGGCTGATATTGTTAGGTTGGTGGAACATGGTGCTCCCCATCCTGAGAATACCAGCCTCCAGCCGTGTGACATTATCTTGGCTGGTATCAAAATTGGGGGGAACCGCAGGTTTTTTTTTTAATTATTTATTTATTTTACTGCACGATATAGACCCGCCTGCCGGCGGCTGTGATTTGGTTGCAGTGAGACAGCTGTCACTCAGCGTGGAGGCGTGTCTGACTGCAACCAATCATGGGTGCCGGTGGGCAGGGAAAGCAGGGAATACCAGATTGAATAATGAGCGGCAGCCATTTTCAAAAGAGGAAAAGACACCGCAGATTTGTGACAGCCGTGCAGTGAGACGCCTATGATCGGTGAGTAGGAAAGAGAGAGGGATTGTGCTGGGGACGCAGGACGCATGCAATACACAACGTGCACATATAGCCTTACTGTGAAAAGCCACGCTTTTGGTGATCGAACCATTATCGAACGGTAACTCGAATGGTAACTCTAACGGTCGAGCATGAAGCAAATCTTTCGAGTTTGTCGAACGACTCGAACACCGCCCAAAACCACTCGAATTTGAAATTGGCGACCGGTTCGATTCGAACATCGTTCATCTCTAGTCACCACAACTTACCACATTGTGATGTCCTCCACAGCTCCACATAAAGTATGATGTTGACCATAGTTACCCACACAGAATGGTGGTCACCAGTAAGATTTTCCCCAAAACTCCCCATACAGTATAATCTCCCCCATAACCCCACATAGTATGATACTCCCTAGCCCGCAACACAGTATGTTCCCTGCAGCCCCTCATACAATATTATAGCCTCACAACTGTAGGATTTGTCCAAATATTTTCTCTCCATATTTCTGTTGCTGAGCTGTGAGCTCTGAAGGCTTCTCGCTATCTTATATCACCCCAAAATTGCTGCATTCCCAGCCTAGACTAGTATAAAGAAATGATAGCCCTTTCTGATTGGATGCACTTTACCATGTGATGTGATAGATGCAGGTGTTATGAGGAAGCCCACGCAGATGCACCTGATCTTATGTCATCTTTCTGGGGTTGGTGAAATGTTTTAGAATGTGTAAAACAGAAGCAGACATTTTTATTATTTTTTTTGCAATTTTGAATTTCTTCTTCACTTGTACATTTCTGAAAATTTTACTCAGAGTCAATACATGACATTAATCATCTCTATGCATTAATATTATTATTACTGTTGTTATTATTATTATTAATAATAATAAACTTGGCCGCTGTTATTATCGTGACACCACTAGTCTTCACCAGATCATTATTCTTTACATGCCACTGATATTTTTTCCTTTTTTTTATTTGCAATACACCCAGAATCCTGCTCTCCTTAATTCCAAGATTTTCTATTTCCTGGAGGATCACTAAAGTTTCAAAAATATATAAATGCTAGTGATGAGTGAGTCTATTTGTTACTATTCGCAGAAGAGTACGGTACTCGGGCTATTCGTTATATAGTGAGTAATGGTGTAATCACCTCGTTCTATTCAGATTTCCCACCCAGCTGTTTTGGAGGCTGATTTTCAGCCAATAAACATGATGAGCTTCTTAACCAATCACAGTAATGCCTCAGCCATCTTGGTTGTGGCGTTACTGTGATGTCTATAAAAAAAGAGCTTCTGCTGCCATTTTGCTCACAATGCGTCTAAAGCCTACGTTGTATCAGCATAGGGATAAAGTGAGAAGCTGCTAGGGAGAGTGTAGGCTTCCTAATAACACAAAAAGCCCTTTTAAGGGCTGCCGGCAGCATAGGTCAGTATACTGTTCAGAGGGAAAGATTTCCGAGTAGAGAGAGTGTTTAAAGCAGTGTGTGTCACAACCTTCATCTTACCATACAGAAATCAGAATACAATAGTTCTTTTAAGAGCTGATAGCACTGAACAAAGTCACAGTGGGGAGGAAGTGATTGTGAATGAGGTAGGGAATCGGGACCTGTTTCCACAATATTTAGGGGTTCCCAGCCTGACTTGTGCCGTCTGCCACAGCAAGCCACATTCGTATGTTGCTAGTGGCCTTTGCAAATACAAAGCAGAACTCTACCATTTTGCACAGCCTGATACACTAAATTCACCATTCCTGTTTCCACAATATTTAGAGTTTCACAGCTTGACTTGTGCCGTCTGTCCACAGCAAGCCACATTCATACATTGCTAGTGGCTTTTGCAAATACAAAGCAGGACTATCATTTTGTGCTGCCTGGTACAAAGTACTCACTTGTACTTTCTACACAATATTTTTGGGGTCAAAGTTTTCTGGGCTTGGGCTATCAACATCTGCAAATATGTCAGCAAAACCCAAAATGACAAAAAAGGCAGTTGTTAAGGCACGTGGACGTAGGCGTTTTGTTTTCAGTGGTAGGCGACAAGACACGAAGTCTTTGTCAGGTTAGAAGAAGCTTGATGCCTCCACTATGTTCCTTGCCAAATTTCCCGGTCTGGAACATAAACGTGTGTGGAAGCCAGAAGAGCGAGAGCAGAGCAGATTTTTCTTGGATGGCAGACAAGGCCTCTTCATATTTGCAAGCAGCAACCAATCTTCCATGACCACACAGTCTACTGTGAATATACAAAAGGCTGGCCCATCCAATCCTCAACGTGGTCCTCTTTCCTCCCCCCTTCATCAGTCACAAGGGACATATGACCCCAATGTTGGCCACTCTGAGGTGCTGTTTTGTATGTACCCATTCGTTGGCTAGGACAGTACTCCTACTGCAGCCTAACTACTACTTGTCATTGGAGTTCTTTGTGATGCGAACTTCCTGCATCAACCATGACTCGGGCCATAGGGCTAATTTTTTAACAAAAATGCACATTCGTGTGATAACTGCAGCCTTTCCTTTCTGTATATGGTCCGTTTTACATCCGTGTGTCTTCCGTTATTTTTTTTAGTGGACCTCAAAAAAAAAAAAACTGAAGGAGGGTTACATAGTCAAAAGCTAGATAGATAGCTGGATAGAGCGATAAGCTGGGTTAACACATAGCGACAGCGACAACGACGTCGCTGTTACGTCACCATTTTCTGTGACTCAACAGCGACCTTGCAAGTCGCTGTTATGATCGCTGCTTAGCTGTCAAACACAGCAGAAGCAGCAGCGATCATAACGACACGCGTCGCTGTGCTACATGTGCAGAGAGCAGGGAGCCGCACACACTGCTTAGGCTAGTTTCACACTACGTCTTTTTAACATCCGCTGAAAACGTTTTTTTAGCGGAAGTACGGATCCTGCTTTTACAGCAAATAACGTATGCAAACGCATATGTTATTTTGCAGGATCCTGCACTGGATATTTAGGGGCGGGCATTGGAGTCATGTGATCGGGAGTGAGGGGAACTAGACTGGGAGGAGGCTTCTGACAGCTGCAGACGCTGGTAACCAAGGTAAACATCGGCCTTGGATACCCGATATTTATGTTGGTTATGAGTGTCTGCAGCTGCTAGGAGCAGGGCTGCCTGCACACGTAACCAACGTAAACATCGGGTAACTAAGAGAAGTGGTTACGCGATATTTACCTTGGTTACGAGTGTCCGCAGCTTTCAGGCAGGGGAGAGAGAGACAGGAGAGGAAGGGGGAAAGACATAGATAGAGAGAGAGGGGGTGAGGGAGGGAGTAGAGAGATAGACAGATCACTGGAGACTGGTTCTGGGCATGCTCAGTACTTTCTGGGCATGCTCAGTACAAAAGCAGGATCCTGTTACAACGCAACTGAACGCATTCTGCTAGGCAGGATCCAGCACTCATTGAAATGCATTGCAGCTCGCGGCGCAATGTGAAGGATCCTGTGAGATGCGTTATTTTGACAAAGCAAAAAAACGCTACATGTTGCGTTTTTGAAACATGTCAAAATAACGCAAAAGGACGGATCCTGCGTCTAACGGACGCAAACGCATGCAAACGCAGGTGGACGCGAGTCCATTGAAAATGCATTGCAGTGAAAACGGATTTGCACAGGATCCGTACTTCCGTTAAAAAAACGTTTTTAACGGATGTTAAAAAGACGTAGTGTGAAACCAGCCTTAGCGCTGGCTCCCTGCACTCCTAGCTACAGTACACATCGGGTTAATTACCCGATATGTACTGCAGCTACATGTGCAGAGAGCAGGGAGCCGTGCACACTGCGTAGCGCTGGCTCCCTGCACTCTTAGCTACAGTACACATCGGGTTAATTACCCGATGTGTACTGCAGCTACATGTGCAGGGAGCCGGCACTGGCAGCGAGAGCGGTGGACGCTGGTAACGAAGGTAAATATCGGGTATCCAGGGAAAGGTCTTCCCTTGGTTACCTGATGTTTACCCTGGTTACAGCTTACCGCAGCTGCCAGATGCCGGCTCCTGCTCCCTGCTCGCTTCATTTTGTTGCTCTCTCGCTGTCACACACAGCGATGTGTGCGTCACAGCGGGAGAGCGACGACCAAAAAATGAAGCTGGACATTCAGCGACGACCGGCGACCTCACAGCAGGGGCCAGGTAGTTGCTGGATGTCACACACAGCAACAGTGACGGGACGTCGCTGCAACGTCGTTGTCGTTACTGTGTATGACACCACCCATAGATAGATAGATAGATAGATAGATAGCTGGATGGATTCATGGATAGATAGATAGATAGATAGATAGACAGACAGACAGACAGACAGACAGATAGATAGATAGATGTGCCATGTCATAGCCATGTCATCTCTGCTACATCGCTCTGTACAGAGCGAGAAGTAGACTGACAGTGAGGGTATGATTCCACTTGCGTCTAGCATTGCATCACCCCGCATGGCCTGACACTCTCCGAACAGGAGCGCCTCAGCTGCATGGAAATACATGCAGCTGACCCGCTCCTGTTGGGAGATTGTTCATCGCGATGCGACACTCGCACAGTGACAGTCAAAGTTCAGTTAACAGGACCTTTGATGACGTCATAGTCATGTGACCTGTCTGTAAGCCAATGTTTGTACAACATTCACGCCAGACTGGTCACATGGCTATGACGTCATGGAAAATCCTTTAGGCAGTGGTGCTTACCGGGGGCCACAGCAATGATTGGATGCGGAAGCAGAAGCGGCCGGGAGACAGAGTCTGCAGGACGCGTCGTGGGACCTGTAAGTTTGATCATAATGTTTTTTAATAATGTGCTTTTTTTACAGCCCCTGGAGATGATCGGGACTTGAACTGTAACACAAGCTTCCCAGTAAAGTTTGTGATCGCGATTGTGTACACGATCAGTATGTGGTCGGTGCGATCCTCGAACTTTACAGTTCGGGATCGCCCATCACTAGATTCGAGTATCAGTGAATTATTGCTTTTGTGGTTGCATTTGTTGATAACAGCTTTGCTCCATCATTTAATCTGCACTTTTGTTCAAGGTCACTTTAATAGCTTACTGTAAGCACAATCAATTATTAATGGAAACACATTGGTGGGAATTGTTAGGATGTCATTGTACAATAGGGACTTGAAGCGAGCCAATCATTAATATGTGTATCTAAGTCGTGCTTTGTTTTTCACTTTCTTTAATTTGTAATCTACCAATCAGTCTGATGCTTGTTATGAGCATACTCTAATTCCAGTGTACAATCGACTTTCTGCAGACAGCACTGAAGTGTAGGAAAACCTATGTTGATGCTTCATTCATACACATTATAAAGGGTTGATTTAAATCAATGCATATTCCTCATTTATTTCTCCAGAAAAGGAGAGACGCAATGTTCCACATATTTTACAGGCACACATCCTATCTTTTATCTTTCAAACGCATTTGCCTAATGGAAATGTTAAAAGATTTATATGTAATAATATCCATATTATAGATTTTTCCCTGCCATTTCTATGTATTTAAAAGAATAAGAGCCAGGGAGGATATACATTGTGGTAACCTGACCTAAATTTAACATCTGCACTGAAACTGATGATTCTGTGATTCTTAATTAAAATATATTAATTACTTCTTTCAAGTATTTATTTTTATAAAATTATGTTTACTTGCATTTTTTTTCTCAAACATAAAAACTATATACAAAATGTTGTTTTAGGTTGGATTCACAGGACGGTATATCATCCAATGCGAGTGCATCAGATCCTCAGCTCCTGCTGTGCTGCCAGTACTAGCTGAATGTCATGCAGCTGTTATCTGATCTTATGATTGGATCACAGCTGTGGAGGAGAGGGTAGGATTAATCTCCCCATCTCCTCCATTGTCAGCTGATGCGTTTATCACACTGCCCTAAGATGTCATCTGAATCCAATGTTTCTCTCGCACCCATAGACTCGTGTGAGTATGAGTTACACATCTCTCATTGGCAATCGCAGCATGCTGCGACTTTTCGCTCATTGAGAATCTGGACGAGGAAAAAGCTGACCATCTGCTCTCCCTCAATGAATAACATTGGTCAGAGTGAAATGCGAGATTTTCGCCCATTACACTAATCCGAGTCATACACTCATGTGAACGTACCCTTACTATAATACGTTTGCACACTGGCATAATATGATGGGTGCATGGGGGTGGTTGACCCAGGCTCCAAATTCGATCTATAACATTTCATGCAAACCCCCTCAAGGTCAATATTATTATTATTATTATTATTATTATTATTTATTATTATAGCGCCATTTATTCCATGGCGCTTTACAAGTGAAAGAGGGTATACGTACAACAATCATTAACAGTACAAGACAGACTGGTATAGGAGGAGAGAGGACCCTGCCCGCGAGGGCTCACAGTCTACAGGGAATGGGTGATGGTACAATAGGTGAGGACAGAGCTGGTTGCGCAGTGGTCTACTGGGCTGAGGGCTATTGTAGGTTGTAGGCTTGTTGGAAGAGGTGGGTCTTGAGGTTCCTCTTGAAGCTTTCCACGGTAGGGGAGAGTCTGATGTGCTGAGGTAGAGCGTTCCAGAGTATGGGGGATGCACGGGAGAAATCTTGTACACGATTGTGGGAAGAGGAGATAAGAGAGGAGCAGAGAAGGAGATCTTGTGAGGATCTAAGGTTGCGTGCAGGTAGGTACTGGGAGACTAGGTCACAGATGTAGGGAGGAGACAGGTTGTGCATGGCTTTGTATGTCATGGTTAATGTTTTGAACTGGAGTCGTTGGGCGATGGGAAGCCAGTGAAGGGATTGGCAGAGTGGCGAGGCTGGGGAGTAGCGAGGGGAGAGGTGGATTAAGCGGGCTGCAGAGTTTAGGATAGATTGGAGGGGTGCAAGAGTGTTGGAAGGGAGGCCAGAGAGCAGGAGGTTGCAGGAAAAGCCCCATTGGAATCTTCCATAATCTCACCTTTTACCAGCAGTGCATAGGAACACACGTGTTTCACGGACGTGTCAAAGGTGTGTTTTCCCCTCCGTGTGCCGTGTTTATGGCACTACGTGTGTTTTCCGTGTGTTATCACTGATGGGAACTTTCAACTCACCTGTCCCTGGCGTCGCTGTCCATGGTGCTGATCTTTGGTCTCCAGCCCTGCAGACTCCCTGCTGCTGCTGCTTCCGGCCGCAGTGAAGTGACTATTAAATGAGCAAGGTAGCAAGCTGGGGTACAAAAATAATATAAAACTTAACTTTTAATATATTTTTCCTTAAAAGGAAGCAGGAGATCCTAACTTCAGTAAAAAAGTTATCTAAAAAATGCCATACATCACATATCCGCCTTAGCATGTGTCAGGGGTTCAAACGGCCAGAAAAATATCTTCTGCAAGATAACAGAAGTATGGTATGCTGACCAGTGCAAACTGCAGGCAAGGACAGCTACCAACAGGATTTGGACCAAAAATCACTGTCTAATAAGCAGGAAACTGGAATGGTCTCACCCAATAACATGCGATCCATCCACCTTCACTTTAAAGGATCCACATAACATCCTGGGCGTCCCAATGGTCCTTAACCCCTTCAGCCCCGAGGCACTTTCCGTTTTTGAGTTTTTGTTTTTTGCTCCCCTTCTTCCGAGAGCCGTAACTTTTTTATTTTTCCGTCAATCTTGCCATATGAGGGCTTGTTTTTTGCGGGACAAGTTGTACTTTTAAATGAAACCATAAGTTTTACCATATGGTGTACTGAAAAACAGCAAAAAAATTCCAAGTGTGGAAAAACGGCAAAAAAAAGTGTGATGGCACAATAGTTTTTGGGATGTTTTATTCACGGTGTTCACTATATGGTAAAACTGATGTGTGGGTATGATGCCGGAGGTCGGTGCAAGTTTGTAGACACCAAACATGTATAGGTTTACTTGTATCTAAGGGGTTAAAAAAATTTCACAAGTTTGTCCAATAAAAGTGGCGCACGTTTTGCGCCATATTCCGAAACACGTAGCGTTCTCATTTTTTGGGATCTATGGCTCAGTGATGGCTTATTTTTTGCGTCTCGAGCTGTCATTTTTAATGGTATCATTTTTGCGCAGATGCTACGTTTTAATCGCCTGTTATTGCATTTTGCGTAAAACTTGCGGCGACCAAAAAACGTATTTTTGGTGTTTGGAATTTTTTTGCCACTACGCCGTTTATCAATCAGATTAATTGATTATATATTTTGATAGATCGGGCATTTCTGAACTTGGTGATACCAAACATGTGTTTATTTATTTATTTTTTAACCCTTTAATTTTCAATGGGGGGAAAGCGGGGTGATTTAAACTTTTAGGTTGTTTTTTTTTATTTTTTAAAACTTTTTTTTTTACTTCTTTTTTTATTTTACTAGCCCCCTCAGGGGGCTATAGCGATCAGCAATCCGATCGCTCTTATCTATCTGCCGATCACAGCTATACAGCTGTAAACAGCAGATTCAGTCACTTTCTGTTTCTCTCTGCTCGCGGCCGAGGGAAAACGAAAGTGAAACATCATAGCTGCAGGCGTCATCACATGACCCTGTGCTATGATGGCAACCACCGAAAGTCACGTGATCAAGCACGTGACTTCCGGTGGTGGCGGCGGTAAGTAAAAAACATGGCCGTGCGCATATAGATCTTGCTGCCAGACTTTGGCAGCGAGATTTAAGGGGTTAATGTTGAAAACAGCTGATATGTGTGCTGACCGCCGCCTGCCTCTGGCAGGGGGCGGGGCTTAACGGGACACGCTCCATGACGGATATATTCGTCCATGGTTGTGAAGGGGTTAAATGGACTTAACATATGGTCTCCTTGTTTAGAGATGAGATCCTTATGTCCCTGTTCTTCCAATGTGTTTCTTACATTAGTATTCGTCAGGGGAGTTTATATAAGGCACCAGTCCTTATACCAAAGGACTGGACAGGACATGCTGGAAACATACAAACAGCCAATATAAGGTACTTATTACAAAGGATTAATTCACTAAGCCAACCGCTAGGAATAATGCTGAAAAAAACTTACCAGACGGCAGCAGCGAGCCTTCCAAAACACTGTGCACCGCTAAGCTGCGCCCGCAATTATTATATAGTTATTCAGCTGCCGGCGTGTGACACTGCATCCGTACTGCCCCTCTCCCATTTCTGGGTCACACGGTGGAACGCACGCTTGAGACACAAACGTCACAAAAAGTGACGTTGCTAGCGCCTGCGCAGAAGCTCACTGACACAGGAAGGCAGTGAGTAATGCAGACCATCACACCTCCTCATACAATGCAGGAGGACTTTAACCCTCTAATGCCAGGCTTTTTACAGCGCTCAGTAATACAATATAATGCATGTGAATAGCGCTGCAACACAGCTCCAATGACTTAGAGCCGGTAAAGAGCATAGTGACAAAAAAGAATTGTCACATGCACAATATACCAGATATACAGCGATTCACCAAATCCCAGAGACTTAATGGGATTCACAACCAGCAAAAGAGAGGAATACCCCTAAAAATCAGAATTATAGGAGGACTATCTATTAACAGGGGATAGGGGAAGGGAGGACTAGCGGAGAAGTCTGGCCCTAGAAAAACATGGAGGATTAGACATGGAGGATAGGAAAACAAATAGGGGAGGAAAGCCCTATTAACCCCTCCACCCAATAACCGGTTGTTCATCTCTTAGTGAATAAATAGTTACTGCACATTATGAGTCATTATAGCTCTGATGCCTTTTTTTTCTATTTTCTATTTGTTCTTTTTTGCCTGTATTTCATTTGCAACTTATTCTTCTTTTATTTTCTATTTTATTTATTTAACAGCTATTTTTAATGTTTGGATAATTTGTGTCTTCTGTGCGAATGTACTCTTGCCTTTTCCATAACATTTTTATGTACATGAATTTTTTGTCTGCACACAATTTGCAAAAGTGGAATATGCAATTATTTTTGCCAAAAAAAGGAAAAAAATCCAAAATAAAGAGCATTTTCTATTTAGCTCAAAATTCATGAACCAAGTACGCCAATTTGAGGAACTTGGATAAATAGGAGTCGTACTGTCCTTCAGCCACAAGGGGCCCGTTAAGAGATGGTTGTGATGCCACACACAGGACTCATGTCATTCATTGCAGGGGCCCATGTTGTTGGATGGAGTTTGCACCTTGCATATTTGACTTCTTTCCTACATACTGGATTTTTAACCTATTGTTCAGAAAAACGAAGAATTTGTCAAAGAGCACCAACCAAAAGGATTTTCATATATAAACTAAAGCCAGTGCTATACTGGCGCTATCATACTGATTCTATACATACCGTTTGTTGTGAGATTGGATGTATACTTTCTGAAAAACCATGGCAAGTAAAGTTTGTGGAATGCACTGTTATTTGATTGATAGCAGCTACAGAATATCTAATAGGTGGGTCGGGTTTTGCAAGCTATTTTTGCCCTTGTCTTCTTGCCTATCCTTCCTCCCCATGTTGTTGTTGTTGTTAATAAAGGGGGAGGAGGTAGGAAAGCAGGACAGGGGGAGGAAGAACAGGCTGTCAGCGCTGGGAATAACTAGTGAAACCTGACCCACCTATTAAATATTCTGCAGCTGCTATCAATCAAATAACAGTACATTTCACAAACTTTACTTGCCTATATTTCAGAAAGTATACATCCGATCTCACAACTAAAGGTTTGTATAAAATCAGCATGATAGCGCCAGTATAGTACTGGCTTTAGTTTATATATTAAAATCCTGGTGGTTGGTCCTCTTTAAGAGACTTAAGGCCGCTTTACATGCTGCAATATCGTGACCGTTATCGCTAGCGTGCGTACCCGCCCCCATCGGTCGTGCAACACGGGTAAATCGCTGCCCATGGCGCACAACATCGCGCGGACCCGTCACACTACTTACCTGCCTAGCGACGTCGCTGTGACCGGCGAACCGCCTCCTTTCTAAGGTTCGTTCAGCGTCACAGCGACGTCACAGCAGCGTCACCGAACCGCCGCCCAATAGAAGCAGAGGGGCGGAGATGAGTGGGATGTAACATCCCGCCCACCTCCTTCCTTCCTCATTGCGGGCGGCCGCAGGTAAAGTGAGGTTCCTCGTTTCTGCGGTGTCACACACAGCGAAGTGTCCTGCCACAGGAGCGACAAACTACTTCGTACACCAAGCAGCAGCGATATTCGAGAATAGTGGGGCATGTCACCGATGAGTGATTTTGACCGTTTTTGCGACGATTCAAAATCGCTCATAGGTGTCACACGCAAAGACATCGCTAAAGCGACCGGATGTGCATCACAAATTCCGTGACCCCAACGAGATCGCTTGAGCGATGTTGCAGCGTGTAAAGCGGCCTTTAATAAAGCACCTACACACTTTTATATGATTCCACTGTACCATTGTAGGTCATCAATTTCTTATGAAAGCTTACAGATGGCATGCCCTATCACATTATTACAAGTTTTTTTTCTCTCCATACCTTTTCTCAGTGTCAAGGCTGCTTTACACGAGTCGATCTATTGTGCGATGCATCGTTGGGGTCACGGATTTTGTGACACACTTCCGTCATTCGTAACGACATCTCCTCATGTGACAGCTCCTTGCGAGTTCAACCGATGCCTAATCGTTTGAAATTCGGCCATCGTGTACTCATGGTTTAATTCCATAAAATCGGTCAGTTTAGTCTTAATGAACGACACATCGCAAAGTGTGACACCGTGTAATCGGCCATCCTCGTAGTTGTTTGGGACGTCATTAAACGTTCAGGGCGTATTTGTGGTTTTAATTATTCACGCCTAATCTAATCTGATTGGTTGTAGCAGATGCGTTTTGATTGGTTATTACTGTTATAAAAGACGGCGCTGTAGTCATGTGTGAACATTCATCCTTGGCGTCATGCACAGTGTTTTATAGTGCATTTCTCCTAATTTTTCTTACGTTAGTTTGTTAGCTGGATTTTCCGACCTCACTCCTTGTATACCTTTTTTGTGGTAAGTTGTTATATGCCAATCTTTCCTTTTTGGATCTACATCGACATTTGGCATCATTATAATGTTTGTGCTTTATATATTTTAAGGTATCAGGATGTTCAGCAATGTCGAAACTGACATTTTATCTGTGGGTCTCCTTATGACCGAGATATTGCAGGAGGAGGAGGAAATGGACCAAAATAAACGTATGAATCCTCGCCCCAAAAGATTATGGTCACGTCAATGGCTGCTTCGAAGGGATGAGATATCCCACGTGCGTCTAGTGCATGATTTACAGGAACGCAATCCGCATGATTATCGCAACTATCTACGTATGTCGGAAGAATCTTTCTCATTAGTCCTGACGCGTATCAGCCCATACATAAAGCGCAGAGATACTTTAATGCGTAAGGCTGTTCCTGCGGAAGAAAGGTTGCTGGTGACTTTGCGCTATCTTGCCACAGGCCGTAGCCTCACTGATTTACAATATTCTGCTGGTATTTCGAGATCCCTATTAAGTTCCTTAATTCCGGAGACTTGTCAGGCAATAATACATGCGTTAGCAGATTTCATGCCTTTCCCCAAGACAACTTCAGAATGGTCTGATATAGCTCATAATTTTGCGACAAGGTGGCAATCGCCCCATTTTGTGAATCCTGAATGGAAAGCATACTTGTTGATGACCTTGGAATCTCTTGATCTCTTGTGAAGTCAAGTAGATCAAAATACCACAGCCGTGGGACATAAAGATCGGCAGTCGCAGCCCCTGAACGTCGTGACTCCTCGACTTTATTTAGTTCCTTTTTATATACAGTGCGTATTCCTTGTATTTTTTTCTTGATAAGATTTACATCCACAGGCTCATTAGGGAAATGGTTTTTATAGATAGTAATCAGATCCGCATAAGCGGCTTGTTTGATGCGTTTGTTACTATATTCAGGCGATTTAATTTTCCAAAGACAGGTTAAAGTGCGATGTTTTTCAATGAAATCACGCAAAAATAATTCGTTTTGATGAGCCGTCATCTGTTAATGAATATATGAGAACATTTTATTTTACACTGTTATAATAAACATGTATTTTTTTTGTCAAAAAAAAAAAATTGAACCAAAAAATAAACCATAAAAACATTATTATGTTGCAAAAAACATAATACACGATAAAACATACACAAATAACAATAAAAAATAAACATTAAAAAGATAAAAAAAAATGTCAACGGCTAAATGACACAATAAATAAACCATACAAAAACACATTTAACCAACCTTTGGAGGATAGATACTCTGAATGCGTCAGAAATCAGACCACAAACAAGATTGATGCTAAGGACACACGAGGCAACAAAGACAGGCGCAGAAGCCAAACTATATATATGGGATGTAAGCAATCAACCACATTAGCAGAACTGGATTGAGCAGGTCAGAAGAATTCAGGGCGTGCAACAATCTAGACAACGTCACGGAGGGCTGTATAGTTTGCCTAATTACGCCCATATAAAAGACAGATTGACCAAAGGAAAACATGTGTGAAGCCTTTTGGACGTCCGCCATGGCCAATCAATATATCGATGAGCGTTTTGTTGTCGTTTGACAACACTCAACGTGTGACACATGGACAACTACCTATCAGCGATACAAACAAAAAAAAAAAAAGACTTTGCCAAATAAATCGCACGATGGATTGACTCGTGTAAAGCAGCCTTTAGAGATAGCAGAAATAATGAGATGGGATTATACATTGTAGAGCAAGCTGTATTAATGGGAAGAGAGCCCCCATGGCACAGTCTGCAGGTCATGGGATATAGGGTGAGGCTACATTCACACATCCATTGTACACGTATGCATACTTTTTTTTCTCACACTACACACTGACGCTTAGAGCTTCATTAATCCATACCCACATCTGTTATTAAAAATGGATCAATGTGTCCAATACATGAGACCATGTTCCTTTATCGTCTATTTTCCAGATGAAAAGTTTATAGGGATCTGTATAAAATGGATGAAATGCAGAAGACATATTTTGTACTTCAGTTTTCTGGATGAAACGCAGAAGACATTTTGTACTTTAGTTTCCATATGTATTTTATCCATTTTACACTGATCTATTAAGAGTTGATGGATGAAGAAAAGTTCAGTCTACAGTTCTTTCAAATAACACCTACAACAAAAAAGGAGACATCATTGTCACTTTTTTCATATACTGTACAAAATACTTTTATTATCATTTTATTATCATTTTAATAGCAAATAGGAATATTCAAAGGGAAAATGGTGGGCTCTGGAGATCTTACAGCTCTCCACAAAATAGTACACATATCACCCACATTACAGGCACAATAATTAGCATTTTATCCTGTTCATAAATAGCCACCAGATATATTAGATAATAACTATAATTGAAATCGCTCTTCCCCCACATGCAGGCAAATATGTTCAAAGCTATTCATTAACGATGAATCATGCATATTTTTTTATGTGTAAATCGTAAAGAAACATTTTTTTAGATCATTACCAATGATCTAAAAAAATATAAAAAGTAAAGAAAAGTTGTTGTTTTTTTTTTTTAAATATAAAAGATAAAAATATTATATAAAAGTTTAAATCATCCATAATTTTCCCACATTAAAAATAAAGACAGGAAAAAAATAATAAAAATAAACGTTTGGTATTGCCACATTCTTAAAGGTCCAGTCTATGAAAATATGGAATTAATTAAAATGGGTCAAAAGAGAAAATAAATCAAAACGTCAGATTTGCTGAGGTTTTTTTGCCAGCTCAGCATTCTACAAGATGTAATAATAAGCAATCAAGCATTGTATGTAGACAAGCCTTGCATCAACAAAAACATTAGCTAACTGCACAAAAAAGCCCTCAATGGCATGAGGGACCATGGGAATAGTGGGAAATCAGAGCCCCTAAGCTGACCCTCAAACTAGGGAGCCCTGTGCTATTCCTATATTCAGAGATACCCCTAATGATGGGGATGTCTCTCTCCTTCCTGGCTCTGCCCCTGCCCAGCCCTGATCTTATACCTCCTGCCCCTCATCCAGGAGGGCCAAGACAGAAGTATGATTTAACCCACAGGAATAGACAAACAGGAACCAAAACTCTGTCACAGAGCATGCACACACAAAGGTATAAGACAACAAGAGATTAAAGGGAACCTGTCATAAGAAATTTAGCTATAAAGCTAAAAGTTTCCCCCTCTGCAGCTCCTGGGCTGCATTCTAGGAAGCTTCCTATAGTTCTTGTGGCCCCTTTTATACCAAAATAAACACTTTATATACTTGTACCTTTTCTTATGCAAATTTCGTAAATCTTCCATGGGGGCGGGCTGCCTGGGGTACGTTGCTGTCCTCCTGCCGATTTACGCCACCCCCGAACGCTGAATTTCAAAGCTCAGGACGCCGCCCCTGGGTGCCCGTGGTCCCGCGCATGCGCTGTTCCACTGTAGCGGTGCCGTGCACTGTGTGCACGTGTGACCGCTGGTGACGGTTTGCGCGGGCACGAGGTTATGGGCGGCGCTGTGAGTGTCATGCTCTCCTGCTCCGTCCGCTCCTCCCATCTATTTCCTGCTGCTGAGCAGGATGGGAAGGAGGTGACGTCCGGTCATCGGGCCAGCGAGCGCTTGCGCATAACGCTGGAGTAATAGGGGAAAGTGCGGTCACGAGGTTATGGGCGGCACTTGCTGATGACACTCACAGCGCCGCCCATAACCTCGTGCCCGCGCAAAGCGTCACCAGCGGTCACACGTGCACACAGTGGAACAGCGCATGCGCGGGACCACGGGCACCCAGGGGCGGCGTCCTGAGCTTTGAAATTCAGCGTTCGGGGGCAGCATAAATCGGCAGGAGGACAGCAACGTACCCCAGGCAGCCCGCCCCCATGGAAGATTTACGAAATTTGCATAAGAAAAGGTACAAGTTTATAAAGTGTTTATTTTGGTATAAAAGGGGCCACAAGAACTATAGGAAGCTTCCCAGAATGCAGCCCAGGAGCTGCAGAGGGGGGAACTTTTAGCTTTATAGCTCAATTTCTGATGACAGGTTCACTTTAAGAGGAGAACAAGAGCAGGATGGAAACAACAAAACAATGGGTAAACTCCACAACAACACAAAGCACAGGCTACTCTCTATCCAGCAAATCTAGGACATCACAGCACACAGACCAACACAACAGAAACTATAGTTGGCATGGGTGGAATATCTCCTCCAACCTAAGTATGAGAGGAGCAGATGTGATAGACTTCCTTCAGCGTTCGACTGGCTACCGGAGGAACTGTAGTAATACTAGTCCTGGCCGTGGTTATGTGCACTGAACTCTGGAGCTCTCACCTGAGCTCCGGAGTGGAGCCTGGACTGAGCTGTGGGTTTGCAGGACTGAACTGTGAGTGACAACTGATTCCCCAGCTATCACAGTTCAGTCCATGACAGCTGCGGACAGGCCAGGCTGCACTCCGGAGCTCAGGTGAGAGCTCCGGAGTTCAATGCAGGTAACCACAGCCAGGACTGGTATTACCGGCGGTTTCCGGTAATACCAGTCCTAGCTGCGGTAACCTGCATTCAGCTGCGAACAGGCCGGATTGCACTCCAGGGCTCAAGTGAGAGCTCTGGAGTTCAGTGCAGGTAACCGCGGCCAGGACTGGTATTACTGCAGTTCCTCCGGTAGCTAGTCTGACGCTGGCTTCCTTACAACATGTGATCCCAGAAGCCTAACAAGATGTGTAGCAGAGGTTAACTCTTGCTAGCCTGTCTATGACTGAGCACACAGCTGATCAACGGTCGAGTCTGCCTGTGTAGATGAGAAGCACCAGAGAAACCAGCTGAGTAACCAGCACCTCCCAGAACCAACCTGGACTCCAGTATAGTGACCAATCTGCTAGTTTATGTCATGTCACCACCGGAATCCGCTCCTGCGACTTCTGCTCCGAACGCCAGGCGACGCTGTGTTCCCGCCATGGATAGTGCTGGTGATGGGAGAGGAGTCGGTGCCCGTGGCCCTGCTGAGCACAGGCTCCGCTCATCCACTAGGCTGGGTTTCCCTGGAACCTGCAGTACAACTGGCTGAGTGTAGGTGGTGTGTGTCTTCCAGCTGAAACACCACACCCTTCTTATTCCCCCTCCTGTCATGTGACCACTAGCAGAGATAGTTTGTATTCCTGGTTCCTGTGCTGTTTGTATTTTGTTTCCTGTGCGCTGACCTTGCTTGTGTTCTGACTACCCTTCTGCCTGTCGTTTATGTGTGTCACCCACCTGCAGCGGCCACCACAGGGACACCTCTCCACCTTTGGGGACACCACAGGGTCTTCACTTTGGGTATATCTGGCAAACAGGTATGTCTGGTTTATATACATGGGAGTCGTGACGCCACTCACAGTTTGCAGTCAGGGTTATGGGTGACCGCCACTGCAGATTTAACGAGCGTCTGGGGCTGATGGAGTCTGCAGTCTGGTGGTGTGGCCTCCCGTGAGTGAGGCTGGCCCCAGGGGCTCGGGTGTGTGGAGCAACAGTCCCAGAATAGCTCAGTCGCAGTCCAGGAAGTCTTTCAACTTGTTTACTTACTTTCAGATGTTTTTGTGAGGAACCCGGGCGATGCTGAGATAAACCAGGAGGAACCAGGTATCCTTTAGGCCGGTCTAAGGGTAACCGTTAACTCACCTTCCTAGCACTTCTTCTTTTGGATAACCCCTGACTTGAGTACCGTGGGATTCATCCAGGGAAGTCGCTAATGCCTTTTCTCCCCTTTTCGGCCCGTTTGCCAGCAGCGTGGACCAAGGGAGATAGCTCCAGGCTCGATCCCCCTTATGGGCCCCCTCGCTGCTGCTAAGGCTCGGACTTTAGTTGGTTGGTGTGGGACTTGTGGTTCCCCCCACTGGCAGGTTTCGCAGATCAGTAAATGGACGTCTACTCTAGGGACCTGTTCCCCGTGCGTGCCTAGCTACCAGGAGTCTCCGTACTCGACCAGCTAACTTCCTCAGCGTCTTTCTGACCAACTTGCTGGTAACCGTTCTCCCCCGCTAATGGCTACTACACGTGCAGGGTCTGACTAGCGTGTCAGCGCGTGTCTCTCTTCAGCAACCCTCCTTTTGTGCCTTCTGCTACCAGATTGACTAACTGAAAGCACTGTCCCAGCATGGGTGCAGTTCTCTGTTGTGCCTGACCAGGTCAGGGGCGCCACATATGTACCTCGCTGCCCGATCCGGATTTGACCTCTGCTCCATTTGCTGATTACGTCCTTGCCTGCCGATTCTGTCCCTGTTCTGCAATTCCTGGTTTGACTCTGCGTGACGACTACTCTCTCGGACTGCAGCTCTCCACAGGTAGTGATCACCTTGAGCCCTGTGTAATACCAAATCCCTGCATAGGGGTTAAAGGGTTTCAGAGTTCTAGGGGTCTTGCTGGGTGAGTGGCTTCCCTCTAGCCTGTCCATTACAGCCTGTCTGTGGCTGGAGTCTGTGTCTGTGGCTCCAGGCAGGCATTACAGTTTATTAACAAGGACGGCACCGCAGAGCTTCTCCAAGGGCAAGATGCTCTTCACAAGAAATGGACACACTGTCAAATCTGTAAGCGCCGCAGAACATCTCTGTGCGATGCTCTGGACAGAGAATCATGAGAGTTGGCAGTCCAATGGGACACCAGGTATGGTGAATATACATGAGAAATCTACTCTCTTCTATCATATGATAGTAGGCCATAACTATTACCTTAGTTCTACTGCCATACCCTAATAAAGTACTAGAGATTGTCCAGAAATGAACAAACATGACTTGCTTACTTCCATAGTCTTTGTACCCAAGTAGATTGTGCTATGGCATCTATTTCCCATTCACTTTGGTGCAGCAAATTGTAGTTAGAGACAAAACTCATCAGTAAATGTGGCAATGTTTTGAGAAGACAGCAGGTATGATTCTCAACTCCTGGACACCTTCTTTAATAAAAGAATGTAAACTTAAGAACATGGCATTCTTTCTTTTATTAAAAAACCTACAACAACCAAAAAAAATCATGCAAGAATGTAAGTTCCAGATGAATAGAGTGAAACATTTTGTGCAAACACATGATGATGTTATCAGCGTTTTATGAAAGAAATGATATATTAATCCATTTCCCCTCTAAAATATTATTCTCAAACAGTAGAAATCGATTCCACTCGTGAGTAATTAATCCTACACTATAGGACAGGAAAAACATAACAGTCATATATTCTTCCTTCAGGAAAGCCATTTGTTACAGAAAAATAGCACATTTTTGATCAATAGAGAATTTAACTCAGAATCTTGCTTCACAGTGAAACAAATCTGGAAGGCATTCCCTTCTTATTAATTATTCAATAAAGCATTGTCGATAGGCTATTTTATAGATAGCATATAGGACGCATCATAATCTAAACCTCCTCATACATCACTGTGGTGTAACTCGCACATATGATACCTTTTACTAAAATTCATTATCCATTTTCCTTGGAGTCACAGTGAGCTTGTTTCTGTGGGATTTAAGCAACTGCTGTTTCTGACTTGACAAATGACTATCGTGCAACTCTATGATTTTTTTTACTTTAGTTCTTTTCTTACTTTTAATTTTTATTATGCTCCATTGATTGTTTATTGTTATATCTAGTGAACACAAATGTTATCACTGGTATATTATTATCGTTTTTATTAGTTATCACTATCACAATACACTGATAGCAACATTTGTGTCACTGTCAGTGATTAAATCCAGGGATCTTTTTTTCTCACCCTTCACTTACCCTTGTCAATGGTTCTGTCAGGTTTTTACTCTCTCTCTCAGTTGGTTGGTGAACCAACCAGACAAGATAATTTTCTGAATCTGATTCTGTCAAATAGACTACACACAATATCAGATCTACAGGTCCATGAGCACTTGAGTAGCAGTGACCACAATATGGTAAGTCTAAATATAATGGTCAACAAAATCTTACAAAAGGGAAATCCTGGAACTTAAAGAAATACTCCCATCAATGTTTGTATCCTTTTAATACACTTCAATCATCATATTATAGGGCACCTTGTACTTACAATTGCTAATTTGCCATTCTACCCAGTTAATTCTTCTCTTTTTTCTATTCTATGTAGAAACAAAAAGTCTATTTTTCTGCTTGAATCATTCTCCTGTTTAAATCCTGACACAGCTGCTTTGCTCCTACCTAGAGCTTAGGGCTTGTGCGCACTTATGCGTATTGCATGCATTTATGCTGCGTATAGCATTGCAGCGTAAATGTGTAGGGGACACAGGATGCATGCAATCTGTTAAGATTGTGCATAATCCATCTGCACATTGTGTTTGAGAGCACAATGATTTGGATGCTGAAATTTTGATCCAAATCGGTGCGTTCTGAAATGCAGCATGTCACTTCTTTCATGCGCTTTAGATGCAGCTCTCACTCAGTCTATGGGAGAGACAGCATCCCGAGCGCATTAATTCGGCATTTTTTCTGCAGAAACAATGCATCCATGATGCAGTGTTTCTGCAGCGATTTGAATCACACATGAGCTGTCAAATCACTGCAGAAATTTCTACAATGATACGATGCAACGTGCGCACATGCCCTTAGATGGATTCTGAAAGACAGTTTTTAATCATGTGATGTCATTGACATAATAGAAAATGAAGAATTAACTGAATAGAACAATTAATTGAGGAGAAGGGTAAAGTGAGGTATTGTAAGTACACAGTGCTATATAATATGATGACTGCAATACTTTAAGAGAATAAAAAGTTTGATCGGAGCTCTTCTTTAAAGCTAAATTTAATCAAATAATGGAAGAGCTCAGTCTTGTAGACTTTAATCACAGTATGTATATATAACCATCCATGTTTTCATGCTTTTTCAGCGCGGCTCTACTCCTACGACACCATAGTATGCCTTTAACTCCTGACTGGCTGGAAGCCAGAACGTTACGTCACAAGCTCTCAATACAAGTCTTTGAGTGCCAGAACAAGGCTCTTATAGAGTTGTATTGAGTTGTGACCTCCAGTGCACTTCATGAAACATTGGAGCTGCTAGCAGATCACAAATTGCTGAGACCGACTGGAGCGGCGGCAATAGAAGATGAAGGTGAGTATTAGAGATGAGCGAACCTTTGAAAGTTCGGTTTGCCAGGTACATTAGAACCTTTAAAAAGTTTGGGTTTTGGCCTTGACTTGATTCAAACTTCAATGGAAATCAATAATTGGGCGGTTTGTGGCTCCACCCACATGCTGCCAGCCATAAACAGAACACTTCTGGGGGAAGATGGGCAGGGTTTTTCAATTTTTTTTTTTGTTTGTGTGAGCACATTGCATCTAATCACACTGATTTTACCCTAAGTGCAAGCCGTTAAGACACTGCAAGTGACTCGCACAGAGCTGAGCATCACTCATACCCGAACATAGAGATGCTCGCGTGAGTGGTTTGCACTCATAACTCGTTCGAACTTTGAACCTGAACTTGGTTTTTTGGTAGTTGGTTTCCGAACTCGAACTCCGAACATCAAACCCCACGTTTGTTCATCTCTAGTGAGCATAATACACGGATCAGGGGACTTACATTTAAAGCACTACTCCAGCAGTGCAATAACCCCTCCCCCATGCTGGATTGGTGCTTTAAACGACCGCCAGTCAGTAAGGATTTACCGATTGTCAGTAATTTAGTGTCACTGGCTTGACTATGTATGCTGAACTTTACTTAAAGATGTGAAACTTTTCCACAATTTGAAATATGTTCACACATTGAAGATTTGTCAATTTCAAATCCAATGTGTATTTACAGGAAGCTGAAAGATTTCTGTAGCACATGTGTAGCATCTAGAAAATATGCCAGTAGACCTAGAATCCTGAAAGGGTGAGCAGGGCCTAAGCTAAATAATTTAATTAGAGCAATTTAATTTTTGCCTAATGTAATATTCAACTGAATATGTTTTTTTTCTCAGATTTTATAGTTTACTATATTCTGTGAAAATCAAGGAATTATCTCTTGTATATCCTATCTCCTGTACAATGCATAATTAAGAAAGTAACGTTCTTTGAGGTTAAGGAATATTTAACCTCCCCACATTGCCAAGCAAGGCATGAAGTCAACACAACAACTGCTGCTGTTATCTCTGTAACCTCCGGTTCACAGGAGGTCAGCTGAACATTGCTGTGCATTGCTGTTTCCATTTCTGTAGCTTTCGTTTAGTTTATTTTAATCAGTTCGGCTAAGTAATGGAATATAACATTCACAGAATTGCTGATATTTAAAAACATTATTTTGCCTCTTCAACTTAATTTATATGGGTTCTGGAGTCTATGCTAAATAATTTTCTACTTTAACTTTACAGCATCCAGATTTTCCAAATGCTCTAAAGACAAATATTATAGATTAAACGCTGGTCACAGAAAACATGTAGGAGTTTACTGTATATTGACTATACATTGAACTCAGTAGCAAAACAGTCTTTAGTTAGCTGTAAAATGCACCATAGAGGTGGCTGCAGGTAAATAAATATGTTTTTTTTTTTCAAACATTATAGGCATGATTGGTGCAGGTGTTTTATCAGAATTCTTGTGTTAAACACCTTAAAATGATGCACCATTTTTGGGCAGAGGGAGGGTGGACTGGTCTCCTCTGCTCAAAGCCCACCTCTGCAAAGTCTTTAAAATGTTTGCCTTTACTAGTCCAAATTGTATAAAAAATGTACTTAAAGTGCACCAATCTCCAGGAATTTCCTATATAACCTAAAGCCAGTTCTATACTGGCACTATTAGGCAGATTATTTACATATCTTTAGTGGTCAGATAGGGTGTATACGTTTTGAAACACAAGCAAGTAAAGTTTGTAAAATGAGCAGCTTTTTGAGTGGCAGCAGCTGCCAATCACCTGATAGCTGGAGTGCGTATTCAAAGTGATTCCCGCCCCTCTGCCTGTCAGTCCCCTCCCTGTTATTTATACTAATTCTATTAAATAATTATTTTACTAAGTGACTAGAAGGACCTGTGCTGCTGTCATACCCATGTGACTAGAAGGGGTGGGGCCTCAGCCAACATAGCTGATACCAGGAAGCAACATTATTTTTCTATTGGTTGAGGCCCCATAGCTGGAGAGAAAAAGACAAGAACTGCACATCCAAAAATCATACTTTGATCGAATGCCGTATGGCAAAAATGTATTGTATTTTTTGTTTAAGAAGCACCAGATTATAAGACGCACCCAAAAGAGCAAGAAAAGGTGAAAAAAGAAATGGGGTCTGTCTTGTAATCCAGTGGTGTCTTATCAAAGGGGGCAGTAGTGGTGGTAGAGGAGACTGTGCTGGTGCAGTGGCGGAAGCTGGGGCTGCGGCGGAGGCTGCTGCTGCGGCTGAGGCTTCGGCAGAGGCTGGGGCTCTAACGGAAGTGAGGGCTCTGGTGGAGACTGGAGCTGCGGTTGAGACTGGGGCTTGAGCTGCAGCGGAGGCTGCAGCAGCCGGAGACCCACACAGGAGCTGCTGACACTGCACAGCCGCATCAGCCAAACCACCGCAACCCTTGCACAGCCACTGCAGCATTCCCCCAGCCCCTTGAGATCTCTCTCTACCACCCTGGTAAGCTACATTCAGATAAGACGCACCCCCACTTTCTTCCCAAATAATCCGAAAAAAATATGGTATATACCTGATCATGAGGTTTTTGGTTTAGTAAGAAGGTGCAAATGAGGTAAGTATATATGTTCAGAATTGGTATATAGTATATACAGTATGTACTATGAAGACACCTAAGGACACTTATGTGCACTGTATATGATAATATAGTTTACCCAAGTAACAATTAAATCAAATGAGTGCCAAGTTAGTAAAAGTGTGTAAGGCAAATTGCATAACAATCAGTGGTGGTATATCAGCATGTCAGCATATAATGAAATGAAATATATTCCAATATTAGTATATCCACATGTCAGCAGATGGTCATGTGTACATATGTGACACCCTGGCAAAACCAGGTTGTCACAGAGCCTGCACAAATCCACCAAAGTGCAGGCCATTCTCCTCCTTGGCACTAACACAGTCCCCACAGAGATATACACCAGCCAATCAGGCCCTACTCACCCCCTCCCCAAGAAAATGGGATGGATCGAAAGAGTTTAGGAAGTGACAGAGCAGAGTTTAGCTGCAGTTTGAGCTGTGACAGTGAAGAGCTGACAGGAGGGAGTTGGAGGCTCCCTGAAGAGGTTGGTAGTTGGGGTTGGAGCCCTGGACTACCAGACTAGGTGGCAGCGAGGGCCACAGGCAGTTAAAGCGGACTAGTCCAGACAAAAAAAGAGACAGAGTGTGGAAGAAAAGGGCCCCTGGCTGTATATCTGGGTATGGGACTCAAAGACACCCGCCAAAGGTGACCAGCCATTGGCAATTTGGTTTACAATACAGACTGGATGTGTGATTACTGACCATCCAAATCATCAGCAGCTCATCCAGCACTACGACAACTGAACTGTGAGTTTCCTGCTCCCTGCAATCCCTCACCATTCTCTGGGCCCCGGGACTACACCTCCCCTACCCGTGGAGGGGATCCCACCTTGCTGCCCCACTTCATCAGCCCTGGGTACCCACATATAAGGCAGCGGCGGTGTCACCATCCCTCACCGCAACCCACAGGGGGACTCACCCACAAAGACTCTATCCCCTGTAAATAACCCTTTTTCACTCGTGGGCGACGGACGGCTGCACGAGCCCCGGATCCGGCCGCCACTCGAGCCACAGCCACTGCCCGGATCCGAGTGCCTCGAGCGTCCCCCCAGTTGTGATCTGTCCCCCGCCCGCGACACATACAAGGGGACCCAAGGGACCCTGGTATGTACACCTGACCATCTGTTGACCTGTGGATATGCTATTATTGGAATACATTTCCTTTCATAATATGGTGACGGTGAACTTCTGTGTGGGTCCCTAACTTATTTTAAGCCTTAAAATGTAAGGTGCCACTTGCCAGCCACAGCGTCAATGACAGTGCAACAGCAGGGCAGGTGACCTGGTGCCTCACAACACCCATGCTGCAAGGCTGAGCCCCCATGTATTGTCAGTCTCCCTCTGTTTTTTTTTTTACTTGAACCAGCACTCCTCCCATTTGGCACAGGTGTTTTTCATTAGCAGGAGACTGCAAGGCGGTGTTCTGAATTTTTGCTCTCACTTCACATGTCACGGGCGGAGGAGGGGACGCTGCGCTCTCCCACTGCTAGGGTCCGGCCGCCGCTGCTGCTGCGGCTGCTGCTGCTCGGTGGTAGCTCGAGCAGTGGGCTGGATCCCAGGGACTCGAGTGGCGCTCCTCGCCCGTGAGTGAAAAGGGGGTTGATTGGTTGTGGGGGTTTTGATTATGGATATTGTCCGTGATGCCACCCACGGTTGTGGTGATTTTGGTGACACCACCGCTGCTCTAGACGGGGATCCCGGGAGCGGTGACTGGGAGCAGCTTTGTTGTTATTTCTCCCCTCCGTGGGTAGGGGGGTTGGTTGTCCCGGGGCCCGGTGATGGGGTAGGGATGGATGGCAGGCAGGTTACGAGGCCTGGCGAGGTGCAGGGTCGCAGGGGGCAGCGCTGTGCCGCACGGCACGGTGGTACCCACTCAGCCCAATGATGAAGACACAGTTCTCGGTAAAACACACGGCTGGATGGACGGGTCCCACAGACGGCTGCGGTGTTGTTGCTCCCAGCAGGTTGGTGGCAACTGCCTTTCCCTGCACCTAAGATGTCTGTACGGTTCCAATGGGTTCCCACTGGTAACCCGCTCCCGGCTTGGATATGGGCCGGAGGAGCCCCTTTTGCCCGCAGGCGCTGGCCCTGAGAGACGGTTGCCTTGGCGGTGGCGGTGTCTCCCTCACTCGGTTGGACTGTTTCCTTTTGTCGGGACTTGACTGTTTGGAAACCCAGGAGGTCCCCTTCACTAATGGATTCGGCAAATTCACGGCGACTCCTAGCCTTGCCGGGGTCCGAAAAGCCCCTGCCAGTTGGTGCTGACTTCTCTTTGTGTACCGGTCCGGTACCGCCGGGCCACCGCCCGTCCACGGTCCTTACGGTAGACTCCAATCGGCCACCACCATCTGCCAACCTTGCTGATCTGTCCGGGTCACACACCCGGACCAACTTCAGGCAGCTTAGCTGTCACTTTTTCCTCTCTCACTTTCACTTCTCAACTGTCCTCACTCCTCTCCAAACTCTATCTGCCTGGTTTTCCCGCCTCCAGGACGGGACCAAGCGCCTGGCCCACCCCCTGGTGTGATCATCAGCCCCTGGAGGAAGGCAACAAGAGTTTTGTGTTCTGGCTTTGGTGTGCCTGCTGGGAGTGTGGGGTGTGTGGGTGTTGCGCTCTGTGGCCCCTGGCTTGTCCAGGGCACCACATTCCCCCTTAGTTAAATGCAGACCATCCGCGGGCTGCCCGTCCATCACCGGTTTTATTTTCACCAACTGAAAAAGATAAAAAACGGTAACAGACATACAAGTATAATAACTTCTTCCCACATTGGGAGGTACTCTTACTTAAACGTTGCGTAACGGTTACGGCTTCCGCTCTCTCCCACCCAAGCAACCTCGCTCTGATGCTGCCCCTAAGCAAACAGGCAGCAACCCTTGACCCCAGTCCTGCACAAGTTGCCCGAGCAGGTTCTGTCCTTTTCAGGGGACCCACGTCCATGGGGAACCCCTGAAACCCCCAGAGGATTGCCACCGATTCCGGTGGTGGCTGGGCCCCAGCCTACTCCACTGCAGGCCCTTCCTCCAATCTGCCTCTCCGGAAGCGGTAACGGTGGGAGCTGTAACAAACATTTTTATTTACATGCCACTAGTTTGTGGTTGCCCTGCAAGTTCTCGGGCTTGTTCATAAAGAGTTCTTTATGCAACTTTTTGAACGGTCCCCACGGGGACAACAGCCGGTTTCAATCAGCAGTAAATCAGATGGCAATCAGGTGACTTCATCGGTAGATTATCCTTATCATTTTTGCAAAACTTTCAAACAGTACTTTTAACACACACAATTTTTCCACTTTTAAAGAGTCGTTTCCCTGTACCTAAGTGTGGGTCTACCTAGGTTGGGACGAGTGGACCTCCGGGGTCCTGTGTCAGTGGGGACAGGCAGCGGGGGAGAGGGAACAATCAGTTCCTCTTCCCTGTTATTGTGTGGGGCAGGCAGAGGCATAGGGTAGCTGGGAACAGGTTCATCCCTGGGAACTGGCACTGGCTCACGGTTGACCGCCTCCATCACTTCTTCATCCACGGGTTGTGGGAACAGTATCACTGGAAGTATCACCGCGCCATTCTGTGTAGGCCAGTCCGCTGGGAAGTCACCCATCACGGTGTGGATTACCTCTTTTGCCTTCTCCACTGGTGGAGGAACCGGAACTTCAGCCGCTGCCCTCAATGCTGGTGGGCACCTCTTTAGATGGTCCAGGGAAACCGTGGCCAAAGTGCCCCCTTGGTCACGACTGATCTGGTAGGCCTTCCCATCTTCCCATCCTGTGGGCTGTATGACATATGGGGTTTGCTCCCATTGATCATCCAGCTTGTGGGTCCTCCTCTTTCGCTTCAGCACCACATCTCCAAGCTGGAAAGGGCCAGCCTGGTTGAAGCGCTGCTCCTGTTGTTCCCGACTCCGACTCAAGTTCTTCTCAACATATTCCTGAATCTGTCGGTACTGCACCCTCTGCCGAGTTTCCCATTTAGCTGTCGAAGGGAGTGCTTCTGGGGCTTCCAATCCCATGTCCAGATCCACCGGTAGCCGGCCGGGGCGAGCCCTCATCAGGTATGCTGGGGTGCACTTCGTTGAGCTGGAAGGGATATTGTTGTACATATCGACCAAGTCAGGTAGCCTCTCTGGCCACAGGTTCCGCTCTTCTAGCGGCAATGTCTTGAGGAGGCCCAGGACCAAGTGGTTCATCTTCTCACACATGCCGTTGGTCTGGGCATGGTAAGGCGTGGTCCGGATCTTCTTGCAGCCGTACAACTGACAAAACTCATGGAACACCTCCGCTTCAAAGGCCGGGCCTTGGTCAGTAAGCACCTTCTCAGGGTATCCATGTGGTTGACAGAAATAAGCCTGGAACGCTCTAGCGGTGGTACGGCCAGTTAGGTCTTTAACTGGGACAACCACCATGAACCTTGAATAGTGGTCTACTATGGTTAGAGCGTAGGTGTACCCACTTCGGCTGGGGATGAGCTTTACATGGTCCAGGGCGACCAGCTCCAGCGGTTGATGTGTAACGATCGGGTGTAGGGGCGCCTTCTGGCTGGCCTCGTCCTTCCTTCTAAGTGTGCAAGGGCCGCACTCTCGGCACCAGGCCTCTACAGACTCCCGCATCCCGCTCCAATAGAACCGCTCTCTCAACAGCATTTCCAGCTTCTTCCATCCGAAGTGTCCGGCACCATCATGGTACGCTTGTAGAACGGTGGGCACATTAGCTTGGGGAATCACCAACTGGCGGATTTTCTCATGAGTCTTTGAGTTAATCAGCTCACGGTACAACTTCCCCTGGTGTAGATACAGCCGGGTCCGTTCTCGCCACAGACGTTGGGCTTCAGCTGGGGCGGCAGGGTCTATTCCAGCAGCGCCTTGCTCCACCAGGATCTTGACTAGGCGGACAGCGGGCACCTGGTTTTGAGCTTCCTGCCACTCCTGACTGGGCAGCGGGTCCAAGTTCACCCGTTGTTGGTGGACATGCACCTTCTCAGTTGGTAGCTGGTGAAATGCAGGCAACTCGATCTCTTCGAGGTCGTCATCCTCACACCCTTCTTCCGACAAGTGGGGCATCCGAGAGAGTGCATCAGCATTAACATTGGCCCGACCGGCCCTGTATTTGATGGTGAAATCGTAGTTGGCTAGCCTGGCCACCCACCGCTGTTCTAACGCGCCCAACTTGGCCGTGTCCAGGTGGGTCAGCGGATTGTTATCCGTGAAAGCGGTGAATTTTGCTGCAGCCAGGTAATGGCAGAAACGCTCGGTGATAGCCCACACCAGCGCCAGGAGCTCAAGCTTGAAAGAGCTGTAGTTCTCAGGATTCCTTTCAGTCGGTCGAAACTTTCGGCTAGCATAAGCAATCACTTTTTCCTTCCCATCTTGGACCTGGGATAAGACTTCCCCCAAGCCCACATTGCTGGTATCGGTGTAGAGGATGAACGGGTAGCTGTAATCAGGATTAGAGTTGAGCGCGGTTCGCGGTTCGATGTTCTCCAGTTCTAGGCTCGAGTGATTTTGGGGCCTGTTCTAGATCGAACTAGAACTCGAGCTTTTTGCAATAGCTCGATAGTTCTAGAAACGTTCGAGAACGGTTCTAGCAGCAAAAAACAGCTAATTCCTAGCTTGGTTTCAGCTGTAATAGTGTAAGTCACTCTGTGAATCACACTATTATGACATTTCAGTGTATAGTGTGCGGGAACAGCGCACACTATACACTGCTGTTTCTATAATGGCGATCGCCATTTTTTTTTTTTTTCCGTGTCTTCCTTCCCTAAGCGCGCGCGTCTTGTCGGGCGGGCCAGCATGTCAGCCAATCCCAGACACACACACAGCTAAGTGGACTTTTAGCCAGAGAAGCAACGGCATGTGTGATAGGATGTCCATGTCACATGTTCCTGCATTATAAAACCGGACATTTTCCTCCAGGACGCCATTATCTCTTCTGCGTCTTTGGTGTCAGACATCACTGTCGCAGCTCCGTCCTGAGTCCTATCGCTGATACAGCTGTATGCGCTCCATACACAGCGCTGGACAGCTTAGGGAGAGCACTTTCTATCAGTTCTTTTAAGGGCTCAAACCGGTAGGGTCAGAGCCATAGGTGACAGGTCCTGAAAACAGCGACAGCGTCTGCGTAGCCAAGGTCAGGGATTTCGTCGCTGCATTTCCCCATTAGGAGAGAATAGAAAGGCAGGCTTCCATTCCTCTACCCAGAGCCCCACAATCCTGGCACTGTACCCTCCTGTCCTCTGCACACTCCAACTCTTTTTAACTAAGCCATTATGCTAGCAAACACTCAGTGTACCTAGTGGCATCCTAAACATGGCTATTGGACTTTTGTGTAGTCACAGTAGTAGAAAGATATTTGCAGCATGTCTGCCTGCATTGCACAATCCAACTCTTTTTAACTAAGCCATTATACTAGCAAACAGTCAGTGTACCTAGTGGCATCCTAAACGTGGCTATTGTACTTTTGTCTAGTCACACTATTGCAAAGATATTTGCAGCATGTCTGCCTGCATTGCACACTCCAACTTTTTTTAACTAAGCCATTATACTAACAAACAGTCAGTGTACCTAGTGGCATCCTAAACGTGGCTATTGGACTTTTGTGTAGTCAAACTAGTGGAAAGATATTTGCAGCACCTCTGCCTGCATTGCACACTCCAACTCTTTTTAACTAAGCCATTATACTAGCAAACACTCAGTGTACCTAGTGGCATCCTAAACGTGGCTATTGTACTTTTGTGTAGTCAAATTACTGCAAAGATATTTGCAGCACGTCTGCCTGCATTGCACACTCAAACTTTTTTTTAACTAAGCCATTATACTAGCAAACAGTCAGTGTACCTAGTGGCATCCTAAACTTGGCTATTGGACTTTTGTGTAGTCAAACTAGTGGAAAGATATTTGCAGCATGTCTGCCTGCATTGCACGCTCCAACTCTTTTTAACTAAGACATTATACTAGCAAACAGTCAGTGTACCTAGTGGCATCCTAAACGTGGCTATTGTACTTTTGTCTAGTCACACTATTGCAAAGATATTTGCAGCACCTCTGCCTGCATTGCACACTCAAACTTTTTTTAACTAAGCCATTATACTAGCAAACAGTCAGTGTACCTAGTGGCATCCTAAACGTGGCTATTGGACATTTGTGTAGTCAAACTAGTGGAAAGATATTTGCAGCATGGCTGCCTGCATTGCACACTCCAACTCTTTTTAACTAAGCCATTATACTAGCAAACAGTCAGAGTACCTAGAGGCATCCTAAACGTGGCTATTGGACTTTTGTGTAGTCAAACTAGTGGAAAGATATTTGCAGCATGTCTGCCTGCATTGCACACTCCAACTCTTTTTAACTAAGCCATTATACTAGCAAACAGTCAGTGTACCTTTTGGCATCCTAAACGTGGCTATTGGACTTTTGTCTAGTCACACTATTGCAAAGATATTTGCAGCATGTCTGCCTGCATTGCACACTCCAACTCTTTTTAACTAAGCCATTATACTAGCAAACAGTCAGTGTACCTAGTGGCATCCTAAACGTGGCTATTGGACTTTTGTGTAGTCAAACTAATGCAAAGATATTTGCAGCACGTCTGCCTGCATTGCACACTCAAACTTTTTTTAACTAAGCCATTATACTAGCAAACAGTCAGTGTACCTAGTGGCATCCTAAACGTGGCTATTGTACTTTTGTCTAGTCACACTATTGCAAAGATATTTGCAGCACCTCTGCCTGCATTGCACACTCCAACTCTTTTTAACTAAGCCATTATACTAGCAAACAGTCAGTGTACCTAGTGGCATCCTAAACGTGGCTATTGTACTTTTGTCTAGTCACACTATTGCAAAGATATTTGCAGCACCTCTGCCTGCATTGCACACTCCAACTCTTTTTAACTAAGCCATTATACTAGCAAACAGTCAGTGTACCTAGTGGCATCCTAAACGTGGCTATTGGACTTTTGTGTAGTCAAACTAGTGGAAAGATATTTGCAGCATGTCTGCCTGCATTGCACACTCCAACTCTTTTTAACTAAGCCATTATACTAGCAAACAGTCAGTGTACCTAGTGGCATCCTAAACGTGGCTATTGTACTTTTGTGTAGTCACACTATTGCAAAGATATTTGCAGCATGTCTGCCTGCATTGCACACTCCAACTCTTTTTAACTAAGCCATTATACTAGCAAACACTCAGTGTACCTAGTGGCATCCTAAACGTGGCTATTGGACTTTTGTGTAGTCAAACTAGTGCAAAGATATTTGCAGCACGTCTGCCTGCATTGCACACTCAAACTTTTTTTAACTAAGCCATTCTTCTAGCAAACAGTCAGTGTACCTAGTGGCATCCTAAACGTGGCTATTGTACTTTTGTCTAATCACACTATTGCAAAGATATTTGCAGCACCTCTGCCTGCATTGCACACTCCAACTCTTTTTAACTAAGCGATTATACTAGCAAACAGTCAGTGTACCTAGTGGCATCCTAAACGTGGCTATTGTACTTTTGTCTAGTCACACTATTGCAAAGATATTTGCAGCATGTCTGCCTGCATTGCACACTCCAACTCTTTTTAACTAAGCCATTATACTAGCAAACAGTCAGTGTACCTAGTGGCATCCTAAACGTGGCTATTGGACTTTTGTGTAGTCAAACTAGTGGAAAGATATTTGCAGCACCTCTGCCTGCATTGCACACTCCAACTCTTTTTAACTAAGCCATTATACTAGCAAACAGTCAGTGTACCTAGTGGCATCCTAAACGTGGCTATTGTACTTTTGTGTAGTCAAACTAATGGAAAGATATTTGCAGCACGTCTGACTGCATTGCACACTCCAACTCTTTTTAACTAAGCCATTATACTAGCAAACACTCAGTGTACCTAGTGGCATCCTAAACATGGCTATTGTACTTTTGTGTAGTCAAACTAGTGCAAAGATATTTGCAGCACGTCTGCCTGCATTGCACACTCAAACTTTTTTTAACTAAGCCATTATACTAGCAAACAGTCAGTGTACCTAGTGGCATCCTAAACGTGGCTATTGCACTTTTGTCTAGTCACACTATTGCAAAGATATTTGCAGCACCTCTGCCTGCATTGCACACTCCAACTCTTTTTAACTAAGCGATTATACTAGCAAACAGTCAGTGTACCTAGTGGCATCCTAAACGTGGCTATTGGACTTTTGTGTAGTCAAACTAGTGGAAAGATATTTGCAGCACCTCTGCCTGCATTGCACACTCCAACTCTTTTTAACTAAGCCATTATACTAGCAAACAGTCAGTGTACCTAGTGGCATCCTAAACGTGGCTATTGTACTTTTGTGTAGTCAAACTAATGGAAAGATATTTGCAGCACGTCTGACTGCATTGCACACTCCAACTCTTTTTAACTAAGCCATTATACTAGCAAACAGTCAGTGTACCTAGTGGCACCCTAAACGTGGCTATTGTACTTTTGTCTAGTCACACTATTGCAAAGATTTTTGCAGCACCTCTGCCTGCATTGCACACTCCAACTCTTTTTAACTAAGCCATTATATTAGCAAACAGTCAGTGTACCTAGTGGCATCCGAAACGTGGCTATTGGACTTTTGTGTAGTCAAACTAGTGGAAAGATATTTGCAGCATGTGTGCCTGCATTGCACACTCCAACTCTTTTTAACTAAGCCATTATACTAGCAAACACTCAGTGTACCTAGTGGCATCCTAAACGTGGCTATTGTACTTTTGTGTAGTCAAACTAGTGCAAAGATATTTGCAGCACGTCTGCCTGCATTGCACACTCAAACTTTTTTTAACTAAGCCATTATACTAGCAAACAGTCAGTGTACCCAGTGGCATCCTAAACGTGGCTATTGGACTTTTGTGTAGTCAAACTAGTGGAAAAATATTTGCAGCATGTCTGCCTGCATTGCACACTCCAACTCTTTTTAACTAAGCCATTATACTAGCAAACACTCAGTGTACCTAGTGGCATCCTAAACGTGGCTATTGTACTTTTGTGTAGTCAAACTACTGCAAAGATATTTGCAGCACGTCTGCCTGCATTGCACACTCAAACTTTTTTTAACTAAGCCATTATACTAGCAAACAGTCAGTGTACCTAGTGGCATCCTAAACGTGGCTATTGGACTTTTGTGTAGTCAAACTAGTGAAAGATATTTGCAGCATGTCTGCCTGCATTGCACACTCCAACTCTTTTTAACTAAGCCATTATACTAGCAAACAGTCAGTGTACCTAGTGGCATCCTAAACGTGGCTATTGTACTTTTGTCTAGTCACACTATTGCAAAGATATTTGCAGCATGTCTGCCTGCATTGCACACTCCAACTCTTTTTAACTAAGCCATTATACTAGCAAACAGTCAGTGTACCTAGTGGCATCCTAAACGTGGCTATTGTACTTTTGTCTAGTCACACTATTTCAAAGATATTTGCAGCACCTCTGCCTGCATTGCACACTCCAACTCTTTTTAACTAAGCCATTATACTAGCAAACAGTCAGTGTACCTAGTGGCATCCTAAACGTGGCTATTGGACTTTTGTGTAGTCAAACTAGTGGAAAGATATTTGCAGCATGTCTGCCTGCATTGCACACTCCAACTCTTTTTAAATAAGCCATTATACTAGCAAACACTCAGTGTACCTAGTGGCATCCTAAACGTGGCTATTGGACTTTTGTGTAGTCAAACTAGTGCAAAGATATTTGCAGCACGTCTGCCTGCATTGCACACTCAAACTTTTTTTTAACTAAGCCATTATACTAGCAAACAGTCAGTGTACCTAGTGGCATCCTAAACGTGGCTAATGTACTTTTGTCTAGTCACACTATTGCAAAGATATTTGCAGAACCTCTGCCTGCATTGCACACTCCAACTCTTTTTAACTAAGCCATTATACTAGCAAACAGTCAGTGTACCTAGTGGCATCCCAAACGTGGCTATTGTACTTTTGTGTAATCAAACTAATGGAAAGATATTTGCAGCACGTCTGCCTGCATTGCACACTCCAACTCTTTTTAACTAAGCCATTATACTAGCAAACACTCAGTGTACCTAGTGGCATCCTAAACGTGGCTATTGTACTTTTGTGTAGTCAAACTAGTGCAAAGATATTTGCAGCACGTCTGCCTGCATTGCACACTCAAAAACTTTTTTTAACTAAGCCATTATACTAGCAAACAGTCAGTGTACCTAGTGGCATCCTAAACGTGGCTATTGGACTTTTGTGTAGTCAAACTAGTGGAAAGATATTTGCAGCATGTCTGCCTGCATTGCACACTCCAACTCTTTTTAACTAAGCCATTATACTAGCAAACAGTCAGTGTACCTAGTGGCATCCTAAACGTGGCTATTGTACTTTTGTCTAGTCACACTATTGAAAAGATATTTGCAGCACCTCTGCCTGCATTGCACACTCCAACTCTTTTTAACTAAGCCATTATACTAGCAAACAGTCAGTGTACCTAGTGGCATCCTAAACATGGCTATTGTACTTTTGTCTAGTCACACTATTGCAAAGATATTTGCAGCACCTCTGACTGCATTGCACACTCCAACTCTTTTTAACTAAGCCATTATACTAGCAAACAGTCAGTGTACCTAGTGGCATCCTAAACGTGGCTATTGTACTTTTGTCTAGTCACACTATTGCAAAGATATTTGCAGCACCTCTGCCTGCATTGCACACTCCAACTCTTTTTAACTAAGCCATTGTACTAGCAAACAGTCAGTGTACCTACCGTGTTTCCCCGAAAGTAGGACCCCCCCGAAAGTAAGGCAGGGTGGGGGTTTCGGGGGGGTCCGCCAATGTAGGGCACCCCCCGATTGTAAGGCAGGGTAGCGGGGGGGGCCGGGGAATGTAAGGCCGCCTATGGGTGGTGGTCGCGGCGTAATGTAAGGCCGCATATGGGTGGGGGTCCCTGGGGAAAGTACAGGAACTTACCGCTGCCGCTGTTCCCTCGCTCCATCCAGGCCTTCTCCAGTCTCGTGCCATCCGTGGTCCGCCTCCGGTGAATGGCCCCCGCAAGGCTCCCTGCTGGCCATCAGCTCGAGCTGTGATTGGCCAGTCAGCCGGCTCGCAGCTGATTGGCCCTCAGCTCGAGCTGCGATTGGCCAGTCAGCCGGCTCGCAGCTGATTGGCCCTCAGCTCGAGCTGCGATTGGCCAGTCAGCCGGCTCGCAGCTGATTGGCCCTCAGCTCGAGCTGCGATTGGCCAGTCAGCCAGCTCGCAGCTGATTGGCCGAAATCAGCCGCGACGTCACCGCCTGCAGGCTCGCTCCGATTTCGGTAAGTTCCGAAACTGTGTGTGTGTGTGTGTGTGTGTGTGTGTACGGTATGTGTATGGGTGCCGTATGGGGCTGTATGTGTCAGTGTGTGTGTGTGTGTGTACGGTACCGGTACGATATGTGTGTGGGTGCCGTGTGGGGCTGTACCGGTACCGTATGTGTCAGTGTGTGTGGTGGCAGATTGGGGGGCAGAACCACTGTATGGGGAGGCTGCAGGGGGGAGGATGGGGTGGATGCCTGATCTCAAACAATGGGGAGGCTGCAGGGGGGAGGAAGGGGTGGATGCCGGATCTCAAACAATGGGGAGGCTGCAGGGGGGAGGAAGGGGTGGATGCCGGATCTCAAACAATGGGGAGGCTGCAGGGGGGAGGAAGGGGTGGATGCCGGATCTCAAACAATGGGGAGGCTGCAGGGGGGAGGATTGTCATTTTTTTTCCAATGTAAGGCCTCCCCCGAAAGTAAGGCAGGGTGGGACTTTTGGGGGTAAAATTAATGTAAGACAGGGCCTTACTTTCGGGGAAACACGGTAGTGGCATCCCAAACGTGGCTATTGTACTTTTGTCTAGTCACACTATTGTAAAGATATTTGCAGCACCTCTGCCTGCATTGCACACTCAAACTCTTTTTAACTAAGCCATTATACTAGCAAACAGTCAGTGTACCTAGTGGCATCCTAAACGTGGCTATTGGACTTTTGTGTAGTCAAACTAGTGGAAAGATATTTGCAGCATGTCTGCCTGCATTGCACATTCCAACTCTTTTTAACTAAGCCATTATACTAGCAAACACTCAGTGTACCTAGTGGCATCCTAAACGTGGCTATTGTACTTTTGTGTAGTCAAACTAGTGCAAAGATATTTGCAGCACGTATGCCTGCATTGCACACTCAAACTTTTTTTAACTAAGCCATTATACTAGCAAACAGTCAGTGTACCTAGTGGCATCCTAAACGTGGCTATTGGACTTTTGTGTAGTCAAACTAGTGGAAAGATATTTGCAGCATGTCTGCCTGCATTGCACACTCCAACTCTTTTTAACTAAGCCATTATACTAGCAAACAGTCAGTGTACCTAGTGGCATCCTAAACGTGGCTATTGTACTTTTGTCTAGTCACACTATTGCAAAGATATTTGCAGCACCTCTGCCTGCATTGCACACTCAAACTTTTTTTAACTAAGCCATTATACTAGCAAACAGTCAGTGTACCTAGTGGCATCCTAAACGTGGCTATTGGACTTTTGTGTAGTCAAACTAGTGGAAAGATATTTGCAGCATGTCTGCCTGCATTGCACACTCCAACTCTTTTTAACTAAGCCATTATACTAGCAAACAGTCAGTGTACCTAGTGGCATCCTAAACGTGGCTATTGTACTTTTGTCTAGTCACACTATTGCAAAGATATTTGCAGCACCTCTGCCTGCATTGCACACTCAAACTCTTTTTAACTAAGCCATTATACTAGCAAACAGTCAGTGTACCTAGTGGCATCCTAAACGTGGCTATTGGACATTTGTGTAGTCAAACTAGTGGAAAGATATTTGCAGCATGTCTGCCTGCATTGCACACTCCAACTCTTTTTAACTAAGCCATTATACTAGCAAACAGTAAGTGTACCTAGTGGCATCCTAAACGTGGCTATTGTACTTTTGTCTAGTCACACTATTGCAAAGATATTTGCAGCATGTCTGCCTGCATTGCACACTCCAACTCTTTTTAACTAAGCCATTATACTAGCAAACAGTCAGTGTACCTAGTGGCATCCTAAACGTGGCTATTGTACTTTTGTCTAGTCACACTATTGCAAAGATATTTGCAGCACCTCTGCCTGAATTGCACACTCCAACTCTTTTTAACTAAGCCATTATACTAGCAAACAGTCAGTGTACCTAGTGGCATCCTAAACGTGGCTATTGGACTTTTGTGTAGTCAAACTAGTGGAAAGATATTTGCAGCATGTCTGCCTGCATTGCACACTCCAACTCTTTTTAACTAAGCCATTATACTAGCAAACAGTCAGTGTACCTAGTGGCATCCTAAACGTGGCTATTGTACTTTTGTGTAGTCACACTATTGCAAAGATATTTGCAGCATGTCTGCCTGCATTGCACACTCCAACTCTTTTTAACTAAGCCATTATACTAGCAAACACTCAGTGTACCTAGTGGCATCCTAAACGTGGCTATTGGACTTTTGTGTAGTCAAACTAGTGCAAAGATATTTGCAGCACGTCTGCCTGCATTGCACACTCAAACTTTTTTTTAACTAAGCCATTATACTAGCAAACAGTCAGTGTACCTAGTGGCATCCTAAACGTGGCTATTGTACTTTTGTCTAGTCACACTATTGCAAAGATATTTGCAGAACCTCTGCCTGCATTGCACACTCCAACTCTTTTTAACTAAGCCATTATACTAGCAAACAGTCAGTGTACCTAGTGGCATCCTAAACGTGGCTATTGTACTTTTGTCTAGTCACACTATTGCAAAGATATTTGCAGCATGTCTGCCTGCATTGCACACTCCAACTCTTTTTAACTAAGCCATTATACTAGCAAACAGTCAGTGTACCTAGTGGCATCCTAAACGTGGCTATGGGACTTTTGTGTAGTCAAACTAGTGGAAAGATATTTGCAGCATGTCTGCCTGCATTGCACACTCCAACTCTTTTTAACTAAGCCATTATACTAGCAAACAGTCAGTGTACCTAGTGGCATCCTAAACGTGGCTAATGTACTTTTGTCTAGTCACACTATTGCAAAGATATTTGCAGAACCTCTGCCTGCATTGCACACTCCAACTCTTTTTAACTAAGCCATTATACTAGCAAACAGTCAGTGTACCTAGTGGCATCCCAAACGTGGCTATTGTACTTTTGTGTAATCAAACTAATGGAAAGATATTTGCAGCACGTCTGCCTGCATTGCACACTCCAACTCTTTTTAACTAAGCCATTATACTAGCAAACACTCAGTGTACCTAGTGGCATCCTAAACGTGGCTATTGTACTTTTGTGTAGTCAAACTAGTGCAAAGATATTTGCAGCACGTCTGCCTGCATTGCACACTCAAAAACTTTTTTTAACTAAGCCATTATACTAGCAAACAGTCAGTGTACCTAGTGGCATCCTAAACGTGGCTATTGGACTTTTGTGTAGTCAAACTAGTGGAAAGATATTTGCAGCATGTCTGCCTGCATTGCACACTCCAACTCTTTTTAACTAAGCCATTATACTAGCAAACAGTCAGTGTACCTAGTGGCATCCTAAACGTGGCTATTGTACTTTTGTCTAGTCACACTATTGAAAAGATATTTGCAGCACCTCTGCCTGCATTGCACACTCCAACTCTTTTTAACTAAGCCATTATACTAGCAAACAGTCAGTGTACCTAGTGGCATCCTAAACATGGCTATTGTACTTTTGTCTAGTCACACTATTGCAAAGATATTTGCAGCACCTCTGACTGCATTGCACACTCCAACTCTTTTTAACTAAGCCATTATACTAGCAAACAGTCAGTGTACCTAGTGGCATCCTAAACGTGGCTATTGTACTTTTGTCTAGTCACACTATTGCAAAGATATTTGCAGCACCTCTGCCTGCATTGCACACTCCAACTCTTTTTAACTAAGCCATTGTACTAGCAAACAGTCAGTGTACCTACCGTGTTTCCCCGAAAGTAGGACCCCCCCGAAAGTAAGGCAGGGTGGGGGTTTCGGGGGGGTCCGCCAATGTAGGGCACCCCCCGATTGTAAGGCAGGGTAGCGGGGGGGGCCGGGGAATGTAAGGCCGCCTATGGGTGGTGGTCGCGGCGTAATGTAAGGCCGCATATGGGTGGGGGTCCCTGGGGAAAGTACAGGAACTTACCGCTGCCGCTGTTCCCTCGCTCCATCCAGGCCTTCTCCAGTCTCGTGCCATCCGTGGTCCGCCTCCGGTGAATGGCCCCCGCAAGGCTCCCTGCTGGCCATCAGCTCGAGCTGTGATTGGCCAGTCAGCCGGCTCGCAGCTGATTGGCCCTCAGCTCGAGCTGCGATTGGCCAGTCAGCCGGCTCGCAGCTGATTGGCCCTCAGCTCGAGCTGCGATTGGCCAGTCAGCCGGCTCGCAGCTGATTGGCCCTCAGCTCGAGCTGCGATTGGCCAGTCAGCCAGCTCGCAGCTGATTGGCCGAAATCAGCCGCGACGTCACCGCCTGCAGGCTCGCTCCGATTTCGGTAAGTTCCGAAACTGTGTGTGTGTGTGTGTGTGTGTGTGTGTACGGTATGTGTATGGGTGCCGTATGGGGCTGTATGTGTCAGTGTGTGTGTGTGTGTGTACGGTACCGGTACGATATGTGTGTGGGTGCCGTGTGGGGCTGTACCGGTACCGTATGTGTCAGTGTGTGTGGTGGCAGATTGGGGGGCAGAACCACTGTATGGGGAGGCTGCAGGGGGGAGGATGGGGTGGATGCCTGATCTCAAACAATGGGGAGGCTGCAGGGGGGAGGAAGGGGTGGATGCCGGATCTCAAACAATGGGGAGGCTGCAGGGGGGAGGAAGGGGTGGATGCCGGATCTCAAACAATGGGGAGGCTGCAGGGGGGAGGAAGGGGTGGATGCCGGATCTCAAACAATGGGGAGGCTGCAGGGGGGAGGATTGTCATTTTTTTTCCAATGTAAGGCCTCCCCCGAAAGTAAGGCAGGGTGGGACTTTTGGGGGTAAAATTAATGTAAGACAGGGCCTTACTTTCGGGGAAACACGGTAGTGGCATCCCAAACGTGGCTATTGTACTTTTGTCTAGTCACACTATTGTAAAGATATTTGCAGCACCTCTGCCTGCATTGCACACTCAAACTCTTTTTAACTAAGCCATTATACTAGCAAACAGTCAGTGTACCTAGTGGCATCCTAAACGTGGCTATTGGACTTTTGTGTAGTCAAACTAGTGGAAAGATATTTGCAGCATGTCTGCCTGCATTGCACATTCCAACTCTTTTTAACTAAGCCATTATACTAGCAAACACTCAGTGTACCTAGTGGCATCCTAAACGTGGCTATTGTACTTTTGTGTAGTCAAACTAGTGCAAAGATATTTGCAGCACGTATGCCTGCATTGCACACTCAAACTTTTTTTAACTAAGCCATTATACTAGCAAACAGTCAGTGTACCTAGTGGCATCCTAAACGTGGCTATTGGACTTTTGTGTAGTCAAACTAGTGGAAAGATATTTGCAGCATGTCTGCCTGCATTGCACACTCCAACTCTTTTTAACTAAGCCATTATACTAGCAAACAGTCAGTGTACCTAGTGGCATCCTAAACGTGGCTATTGTACTTTTGTCTAGTCACACTATTGCAAAGATATTTGCAGCACCTCTGCCTGCATTGCACACTCAAACTTTTTTTAACTAAGCCATTATACTAGCAAACAGTCAGTGTACCTAGTGGCATCCTAAACGTGGCTATTGGACTTTTGTGTAGTCAAACTAGTGGAAAGATATTTGCAGCATGTCTGCCTGCATTGCACACTCCAACTCTTTTTAACTAAGCCATTATACTAGCAAACAGTCAGTGTACCTAGTGGCATCCTAAACGTGGCTATTGTACTTTTGTCTAGTCACACTATTGCAAAGATATTTGCAGCACCTCTGCCTGCATTGCACACTCAAACTCTTTTTAACTAAGCCATTATACTAGCAAACAGTCAGTGTACCTAGTGGCATCCTAAACGTGGCTATTGGACATTTGTGTAGTCAAACTAGTGGAAAGATATTTGCAGCATGTCTGCCTGCATTGCACACTCCAACTCTTTTTAACTAAGCCATTATACTAGCAAACAGTAAGTGTACCTAGTGGCATCCTAAACGTGGCTATTGTACTTTTGTCTAGTCACACTATTGCAAAGATATTTGCAGCATGTCTGCCTGCATTGCACACTCCAACTCTTTTTAACTAAGCCATTATACTAGCAAACAGTCAGTGTACCTAGTGGCATCCTAAACGTGGCTATTGTACTTTTGTCTAGTCACACTATTGCAAAGATATTTGCAGCACCTCTGCCTGAATTGCACACTCCAACTCTTTTTAACTAAGCCATTATACTAGCAAACAGTCAGTGTACCTAGTGGCATCCTAAACGTGGCTATTGTACTTTTGTGTAGTCACACTATTGCAAAGATATTTGCAGCATGTCTGCCTGCATTGCACACTCCAACTCTTTTTAACTAAGCCATTATACTAGCAAACACTCAGTGTACCTAGTGGCATCCTAAACGTGGCTATTGGACTTTTGTGTAGTCAAACTAGTGCAAAGATATTTGCAGCACGTCTGCCTGCATTGCACACTCAAACTTTTTTTTAACTAAGCCATTATACTAGCAAACAGTCAGTGTACCTAGTGGCATCCTAAACGTGGCTATTGTACTTTTGTCTAGTCACACTATTGCAAAGATATTTGCAGAACCTCTGCCTGCATTGCACACTCCAACTCTTTTTAACTAAGCCATTATACTAGCAAACAGTCAGTGTACCTAGTGGCATCCTAAACGTGGCTATTGTACTTTTGTCTAGTCACACTATTGCAAAGATATTTGCAGCATGTCTGCCTGCATTGCACACTCCAACTCTTTTTAACTAAGCCATTATACTAGCAAACAGTCAGTGTACCTAGTGGCATCCTAAACGTGGCTATGGGACTTTTGTGTAGTCAAACTAGTGGAAAGATATTTGCAGCATGTCTGCCTGCATTGCACACTCCAACTCTTTTTAACTAAGCCATTATACTAGCAAACAGTCAGTGTACCTAGTGGCATCATAAACATGGCTATTGTACTTTTGTGTAGTCAAACTAATGGAAAGATATTTGCAGCACGTCTGCCTGCATTGCACACTCCAACTCTTTTTAACTAAGCCATTATACTAGCAAACACTCAGTGTACCTAGTGGCATCCTAAACGTGGCTATTGTACTTTTGTGTAGTCAAACTAGTGCAAAGATATTTGCAGCACGTCTGCCTGCATTGCACACTCAAATGTTTTTTAACTAAGCCATTATACTAGCAAACAGTCAGTGTACCTAGTGGCATCCTAAACGTGGTTATTGTACTTTTGTCTAGTCACACTATTGCAAAGATATTTGCAGCACCTATGTCTGCCTTGCACACTCCAACTCTTTTTAACTAAGCCATTATACTAGCAAACAGTCAGTGTACCTAGTGGCATCCTAAACGTGGCTATTGTACTTTTGTGTAGTCAAACTAGTGCAAAGATATTTGCAGCACGTATGCCTGCATTGCACACTCAAACTTTTTTTAACTAAGCCATTATACTAGCAAACAGTCAGTGTACCTAGTGGCATCCTAAACGTGGCTATTGGACTTTTGTGTAGTCAAACTAGTGGAAAGATATTTGCAGCATGTCTGCCTGCATTGCACACTCCAACTCTTTTTAACTAAGCCATTATACTAGCAAACAGTCAGTGTACCTAGTGGCATCCTAAACGTGGCTATTGTACTTTTGTCTAGTCACACTATTGCAAAGATATTTGCAGCACCTCTGCCTGCATTGCACACTCAAACTTTTTTTAACTAAGCCATTATACTAGCAAACAGTCAGTGTACCTAGTGGCATCCTAAACGTGGCTATTGGACTTTTGTGTAGTCAAACTAGTGGAAAGATATTTGCAGCATGTCTGCCTGCATTGCACACTCCAACTCTTTTTAACTAAGCCATTATACTAGCAAACAGTCAGTGTACCTAGTGGCATCCTAAACGTGGCTATTGTACTTTTGTCTAGTCACACTATTGCAAAGATATTTGCAGCACCTCTGCCTGCATTGCACACTCAAACTCTTTTTAACTAAGCCATTATACTAGCAAACAGTCAGTGTACCTAGTGGCATCCTAAACGTGGCTATTGGACATTTGTGTAGTCAAACTAGTGGAAAGATATTTGCAGCATGTCTGCCTGCATTGCACACTCCAACTCTTTTTAACTAAGCCATTATACTAGCAAACAGTAAGTGTACCTAGTGGCATCCTAAACGTGGCTATTGTACTTTTGTCTAGTCACACTATTGCAAAGATATTTGCAGCATGTCTGCCTGCATTGCACACTCCAACTCTTTTTAACTAAGCCATTATACTAGCAAACAGTCAGTGTACCTAGTGGCATCCTAAACGTGGCTATTGTACTTTTGTCTAGTCACACTATTGCAAAGATATTTGCAGCACCTCTGCCTGAATTGCACACTCCAACTCTTTTTAACTAAGCCATTATACTAGCAAACAGTCAGTGTACCTAGTGGCATCTTAAACGTGGCTATTGGACTTTTGTGTAGTCAAACTAGTGGAAAGATATTTGCAGCATGTCTGCCTGCATTGCACACTCCAACTCTTTTTAACTAAGCCATTATACTAGCAAACAGTCAGTGTACCTAGTGGCATCCTAAACGTGGCTATTGTACTTTTGTGTAGTCACACTATTGCAAAGATATTTGCAGCATGTCTGCCTGCATTGCACACTCCAACTCTTTTTAACTAAGCCATTATACTAGCAAACACTCAGTGTACCTAGTGGCATCCTAAACGTGGCTATTGGACTTTTGTGTAGTCAAACTAGTGCAAAGATATTTGCAGCACGTCTGCCTGCATTGCACACTCAAACTTTTTTTTAACTAAGCCATTATACTAGCAAACAGTCAGTGTACCTAGTGGCATCCTAAACGTGGCTATTGTACTTTTGTCTAGTCACACTATTGCAAAGATATTTGCAGAACCTCTGCCTGCATTGCACACTCCAACTCTTTTTAACTAAGCCATTATACTAGCAAACAGTCAGTGTACCTAGTGGCATCCTAAACGTGGCTATTGTACTTTTGTCTAGTCACACTATTGCAAAGATATTTGCAGCATGTCTGCCTGCATTGCACACTCCAACTCTTTTTAACTAAGCCATTATACTAGCAAACAGTCAGTGTACCTAGTGGCATCCTAAACGTGGCTATGGGACTTTTGTGTAGTCAAACTAGTGGAAAGATATTTGCAGCATGTCTGCCTGCATTGCACACTCCAACTCTTTTTAACTAAGCCATTATACTAGCAAACAGTCAGTGTACCTAGTGGCATCATAAACATGGCTATTGTACTTTTGTGTAGTCAAACTAATGGAAAGATATTTGCAGCACGTCTGCCTGCATTGCACACTCCAACTCTTTTTAACTAAGCCATTATACTAGCAAACACTCAGTGTACCTAGTGGCATCCTAAACGTGGCTATTGTACTTTTGTGTAGTCAAACTAGTGCAAAGATATTTGCAGCACGTCTGCCTGCATTGCACACTCAAATGTTTTTTAACTAAGCCATTATACTAGCAAACAGTCAGTGTACCTAGTGGCATCCTAAACGTGGTTATTGTACTTTTGTCTAGTCACACTATTGCAAAGATATTTGCAGCACCTATGTCTGCCTTGCACACTCCAACTCTTTTTAACTAAGCCATTATACTAGCAAACAGTCAGTGTACCTAGTGGCATCCTAAACGTGGCTATTGGACTTTTGTGTAGTCAAACTAGTGGAAAGATATTTGCAGCATGTCTGCCTGCATTGCACACTGCAACTCTTTTTAACTAAGCCATTATACTAGCAAACACTCAGTGTACCTAGTGGCATCCTAAACGTGGCTATTGTACTTTTGTGTAGTCAAACTAGTGCAAAGATATTTGCAACACGTCTGCCTGCATTGCACACTCAAACTTTTTTTAACTAAGCCATTATACTAGCAAACAGTCAGTGTACCTAGTGGCATCCTAAACGTGGCTATTGTACTTTTGTCTAGTCACACTATTGCAAAGATATTTGCAGCACCTCTGCCTGCATTGCACACTCCAACTCTTTTTAACTAAGCCATTATACTAGCAAACAGTCAGTGTACCTAGTGGCATCCTAAACGTGGCTATTGTACTTTTGTCTAGTCACACTATTGCAAAGATATTTGCAGCACCTCTGCCTGCATTGCACACTCCAACTCTTTTTAACTAAGCCATTATACTAGCAAACAGTCAGTGTACCTAGTGGCATCCTAAATGTGGCTATTGGACTTTTGTGTAGTCAAACTAGTGGAAAGATATTTGCAGCATGTCTTCCTGCATTGCACACTCCAACTCTTTTTAACTAAGCCATTATACTAGCAAACAGTCAGTGTACCTAGTGGCATCCTAAACGTGGCTATTGTACTTTTGTCTAGTCACACTATTGCAAAGATATTTGCAGCACCTCTGCCTGCATTGCACACTCAAACTCTTTTTAACTAAGCCATTATACTAGCAAACACTCAGTGTACCTAGTGGCATACAAGAAGTGGCTGTTGTACTCCATTAGTGCCCCACTGGTGCAAATCTATGTGCAGCAACTCTGCATGACACCCTCCTGCTCTGTTTTTAATGACCTATAATGATAGCAAAAAATACTGCCATTTAGTGGCATCATAGAACTGGCTGTTGTATTCCATTAGTGCCCCACTGGTGCCAAGATATTTATAGCACCTGTGCAGGACACCCTCATGCACATTTTGCTACACTAATGTTATAGCAAACTCAGGGAATTCATTGCTGCATTTGATAATTCGGAGGGATAGAAAGTCAGGCTTCCTTTAGCTTTTCCTTCTGTTCATAGACAGCATCTCCAAGAGCAATTTCTCCTCCACGTCTAAGTGTGGAGAGGCAGCTAGTGCGCATGCGTGTGCCGATTTACCCCAGCTGCAGCCTAATTACAGTGTTTCGCCTAGTGAGTATGCTCAGCCTGACTGTGCCATTCCTGACGCTAAGTCTTCATTTCGGGATACAGCGCATGCTCCCACACTAAGTGTGAAAAGCCTCTTTGCACAGGTGCTTGCATTCCGTGCCAGGTCTAAGTCCTGTTTTGTGCCTAGACACCATGATAAAGCTGATAGTCTTTTTTCTGAGACTGTATTTCATGCTACTGAGCATGCTCAGGCACTTACTGCATCAGAGACTAGGTCCGTTAATGAACTCTTTGGCCCTGCCCCTGATGTGGGGGTCCCATATAGACCACAGGGCATCAGGTGTCCTCCCAAATGGCTTGCAGAGGCCCACCCCTATGACTTGTCACCGCATTATTGATGGTCAGACGATGACTGGTGAGGTGTTTGGGTCATGGCAGCCATGAGGTCATCATTGAAGTTGCGGTTCCAAATAGGACGCTAGTTATGCCACTCATGACGTGTCACTCTACTTTTGTCTCCAGGAGGTGCATTGTGGTTCACCCTGGTTTGGGGCGGACCCAGGTTATAAAAGGGGCTGGAGCCAACAAGGAGGTGCGCAGTCTTCTATTATGCTCCGAAAGAGCACACCTCCATGTGTTGAACCCATTGCGGCTTTAGGCCAGAGGTAGGCAGGGATAGGGTGTCGATGCAGGCCACCACCACAGTTGGTAACGCAGAACGGTTAAGACCAGCTCCTGTCCTACCAGTCCTGCTTGTGCAGCCCAGTGGCATTAACAGGCCTGCTGCTGCTGATGCGCCTGCTGTCCACAGGTGTGCCCCTACGCACACGGTCAGCGTACTCAATGGCCCCTGTGTTGTTAACAGGGAGTTCCTGGGCTGGGTGGGCATGTGGACCCTGTGACGCTAACAGGGCTCCCAGTCTCCAGATCCGAATGGCGTCTAACTCGGTTCAGGCTACTATTAGTTTCATAGCCACACAGCTCTGTATCCTCGACCAAACCTTCCAGTTGCCAACCTCTCCTTTTCCAACTGGGAGCACGGTGCACACTGACTGCTGATGGGAATATATATACCTTTCTCTTTCTTTTCTTATTAATTTTCGTTATATAGCGGTAACATAGTATATACCACTTTATCCAAATCTGCCAGTCCCACTGTAACAGATGGTGTTTCTTCAGCAAATGTTACTGTTGCTTAACCACCAAATCCACGGACCAAAACTTTTTTCCCCTTTCCAACACACCTGTTCCCCTTTCCACCAGCATCTGTCCTTTTTCAACTCATTTTGGTATATGACCAAAAGTGCAACTCTGCAGGGACACCGTACTCAACGCCATCTCAGTACAGCAGCCAGCCCTCGGTCCCTCAGATGTGGACAAGTAAAAGACCATTTTCTCCTATCCATGACAAAGCGTTGAGATTCACTCTGTGCAGCACTGGTGTTTAGTGGAAAAGCAGATCTAAGATTGCGTACCACATTCTGCAGATACTCCTGTATACGTGCGTCCATTTCTATGGCAGGAATTATTTCGCCAAATTTTGTTTTGTACAGGGGATCTAACAGTGTGGCAACCCAGTATTCTGGATTACTTTGAATTCGTACAATCCGAGGGTCATGTTGTAGGTAGTGCAGCAAGAAGGCGCTCATGTGTCTTGTGCATCCAGGAGGACCAAGTCCTTGGTGTGTTGGTGGCAGAGAGGTGAGAATCGTGCCTCCTTCCTCTGCCCTCTCCCCACAACCTCGCACAACCGAAATTTGAGCAAGCTCTCACTCATCTGCTGAGTCTTCCATGCCCATCGCCAGTTCGTCCTCCATTTCTTCATGGGCTCCTGCACCTTCCTCAACACTTTTTGCTGATACTATGCGCCCTTGTTAATCCCTCTCTCTCACCATGACTGCCGCATAGGTGCCGCTGACCATCTGGACCTCGTAGATCTTGTTATCCCTTCCGCATATGACTCCTCCTGTACTTCCTCCCCTTCCTCTTGTCCCAACACCTGACTCCGAATAATAATTAGTGTGCTCCATCATGTAGATGACCAGAATTGTCACGCTGAGAATGACATTGCCAGTGCTAAACATCTTCGTCGACATTTGTAAACTGTGTAGCAGGGTGCATAGGTCCTTGATCTGACACCACTCCAGCAGCGTGATCTGCACCACCTCTGGATCAAGTTATCCCAGGCTATATGTCATAACGTATTGCAGCAGGGTTCGGCGGTGCTGCCACAAACGCTGCAACATGTGCAGATTCCAATTCCTGCGTGTGGGCACATCGCATTTCAGGCGTTTAACCACCAGACCTAAAGACTTCTGTAGCGACGAAAGTTGTTGAGCTGCTGTGTGCGCACGATGGAAGTGAGCACATAGCTAGCGTGCCCGCTGCACAAGGCCATGTAGGCCGTGATGGTGTTTTAAAAATTGCTGGAGAATTAGGTTCAACATGTGAGCCATACAAGGCACGTGTGTCACATTGCCCTGACGATGGCCCGCAGCCAGGTTTGCATCATTGCCGCACACGGCTGTTAAGTCACCAACGGAGTCCGCTCCGTCAATTTGTACTCCGGTCGCCAGGTGACAAAGTGTTCCTTTCATGCATAGTGCTGATGATGGGAGAGGAGTCGATGCCAGCGGCGCAGGTGGACGCAGGTTATGCTCACCCACTGGGCTGCATTACCTTGACAGATGCAGAATCTCTGGCTGAATGTAGCTGGTGGGTATCTCACAGATGAAATACCATCATTCAGCTAGAACCAATGGGAAGACACCACACCCTTTTTTATGCCCATTTTGTCTGCAGACCACTGCCAGACATAGCTCTGCTTTTACCCCCAGTTCAGTTTTATGATTTTGTGTGCTTGTTACCTGACTACTTTTCCTGCTTGCTGTTTATGTACCTTGTTGGCCAATCCGCATTTCACCTCTGCTTGTTTTCTGATTAAGTCCTGGCCGTCCCATTCTGTTCCTGTTCCTCAATTAATGTTTTGACCCTGCCTGACTACTATTCTCTGGAACTGCAGCCTTCCACAGGTATTAATCACCTTGGGCCCTGTGTAATTCCTAATCCCTGTATAGGGGTTAAAGGGTTTCCGGGTTCTAGGGGTCCTGCTTGGTGAGTGGCTTCCCTCTAGCCTATCATTTACAGCCCATCTGAGTGTGTGGATCAAGGAAGGCGTTACACCGTGCTCTCTGCAGAAGGCCATGTGGGCCAGGATAGTGCTTTAAAAATTGCTGGACAACCAGGTTCAACGCGTGAACCACACAAGGCACGTGTGTCACATTGTCACAGCGAAGGGCCGCACCCATGTTTGCATCATTGTCGCACCCGGCCTTCCCTGGCTGCTGGTTGAGTGGAGACAACCATTGATGAAACTCGGTCTCCAGAGCTAACCGTCCACAACTTCTCAGCGGTGTGACTCACATTTCCCATACATTTCAAAGTAAACCTTTCACCGCCTGATGGCATTGAGCTCTGCTGCCAGCATAGTAAGGAGGTGTGTGGTAGTCCTTGTGCGCAGTTACAAGGAAGGGTGGCCTGACCACACAGGGTTTGCGCCAAGGTGGAGGACACACACGAGGTTGAAGAGGCAGAAGCAGTGTATTAACTTCTACATACAGAAGAAGGATTGAAACAACTCGTGGGGACGGCAAGACTTGTACAGCAGACCCTTCTCCATCTCTCCCCACAGTAACCCATTGACCAGTCAGCGACATGTAACGCCCCTGTCCATGCTTACTGGGCCAATTATCTGTGGTGAAATGCACCCTGTCACACAGAGTTTCTCAAGGAATCAGTGATGTTTTGTGCGACATGCTGGTGTAGCGCGTGCACGACTTTGTTGGAGAAGGAGTGGCGCCTGGGCATCGGCTCTTGGGGCACTGCGATGGGCATAAGGTCTCGAAAATCCTCGGTTAAAAAGGTTGGAAAGGCAGCATTTTGGTAGCCAACAGTTTCCAGATGCTGAAAGTCAACCTCTAAGCCATGTCATGCCCTTCTAAAAGCATGTAAAACACAGTAAGGGGACTCCAACCACAGTCTCCCTCGTTTCCACTAACTGGGCCACACACACCCCACTTGACTGGCATCGGTTGAGCCCCCTTTTGAAAAAGAAAAAGATGCTTTGCATGAAGCACTCTCAAAAATACGCGTGCCTTTCCCGTCCCCTGGCTGACCCAGGGGAAGAAAAGTCCTCTGAGAGCCATGACTTGTTCATCTTGGGGTTCTTTTAGAAACACAGCGAGGGGACTCCAACCACAGTCTCCCTCATTGCCACTAATTGGGCCACACACACCCCACTTGACTGGCATCACTTGATCCCCTTTTCAAAATGAAACAGATGCTTTGCATGAAGCACTCTCAAAAATACGCGTGCCTTTCCCGTCCCCTGGCTGACCCAGGGGAAGAAAAGTCCTCTGAGAGCCATGACTTGTTCATCTTGGTTCTTTTAGAAACACAGCGAGGGGACTCCAACCACAGTCTCCCTCGTTTCCACTAACTGGGCCACACACACCCCACTTGACTGGCATCGGTTGAGCCCCCTTTTGAAAAAGAAAAAGATGCTTTGCATGAAGCACTCTCAAAAATACGCGTGCCTTTCCCGTCCCCTGGCTGACCCAGGGGAAGAAAAGTCCTCTGAGAGCCATGACTTGTTCATCTTGGTTCTTTTACAAACACAGCGAGGGGACTCCAACCACAGTCTCCCTCATTGCCACTAATTGGGCCACACACACCCCACTTGACTGGCATCGGTTGAGCCCCCTTTTGAAAAAGAAAAAGATGCTTTGCATGAAGCACTCTCAAAAATACGCGTGCCTTTCCCGTCCCCTGGCTGACCCAGGGGAAGAAAAGTCCTCTGAGAGCCATGACTTGTTCATCTTGGTTCTTTTAGAAACACAGCGAGGGGACTCCAACCACAGTCTCCCTCGTTTCCACTAACTGGGCCACACACACCCCACTTGACTGGCATCGGTTAAGCCCCCTTTTAAAAAAGAAAAAGATGCTTTGCATGAAGCAATCTCAAAAATACGCGTGCCTTTCCCGTCCCCTGGCTGACCCAGGGAAAGAAAAGTCCTCTGAGAGCCATGACTTGTTCATCTTGGTTCTTTTAGAAACACAGCGAGGGGACTCCAACCACAGTCTCCCTCATTGCCACTAATTAAGCCACACACACCCCACTTGACTGGCATCACTTGATCCCCTTTTGAAAAAGAAAAAGATGCTTTGCATGAAGCACTCTCAAAAATACGCGTGCCTTTCCCGTCCCCTGGCTGACCCAGGGGAAGAAAAGTCCTCTGAGAGCCATGACTTGTTCATCTTGGTTCTTTTAGAAACACAGCGAGGGGACTCCAACCACAGTCTCCCTCGTTTCCACTAACTGGGCCACACACACCCCACTTGACTGGCATCGGTTGAGCCCCCTTTTGAAAAAGAAAAAGATGCTTTGCATGAAGCACTCTCAAAAATACGCGTGCCTTTCCCGTCCCCTGGCTGACCCAGGGGAAGAAAAGTCCTCTGAGAGCCATGACTTGTTCATCTTGGTTCTTTTAGAAACACAGCGAGGGGACTCCAACCACAGTCTCCCTCATTGCCACTAATTGGGCCACACACACCCCACTTGACTGGCATCACTTGATCCCCTTTTCAAAATGAAACAGATGCTTTGCAGGAAGCACTCTCAAAAATACGCGTGCCTTTCCCGTCCCCTGGCTGACCCAGGGGAAGAAAAGTCCTCTGAGAGCCATGTCCACATTGTCAGTGGACAGACACGTGTGCTTATCTGCCAGCAGACCCCCAGCAGCACTGAAGACAGGTTTCGAGAGAACGCTGGCTGCAGGACACGACAAGATCCCCAAGGCGTACGTGGCGAGCTCAGGCATTTTATGAAGATTGGAAGCCTAAAATGAGCAGGGCTCAAGTTGCACAATAATGGAATCGATGTTTCCTTGCATATACTCATATATCTGTGTGTCCTCCTCTTTTTCCTTGTCCAGCTGTTTTGTTTTCGCATGAGTATATGTCCTTGTCACTTTCCCATGTGTTTGTGTTGTGTTGTGAGTTGTTTGTCACCTTTTGGACACCTTTGAGGGTGTTTTCTAGGTGTTTTTATGTGTTTGTGATTGCCTGCCATTGTTTCCTATGCAGTTCGAGTTCGGTTCGTCGAACGTTCGACGAGCCGAACTCGAACGGGACCTCCGTTCGGCGAACCGACCTCGAGCCGAACCGGGACCGGTTCGCTCATCTCTAATCAGGATACGCTAGGATCTCCTCTTCGGTCAAGGCCGCTTTCAGCTGGCGGAAGGATTTCTCATGCCTCTCTTCCCACACCAGTGGGGCTCCGAGGGGTCTACCACCTTTTGTCTGTCCCACGAGGAGGTCTTGCATGGGGGCAGCCATCTTCGTGTACCCCTTGATGAAGCGACGGTAGTACCCAACCAGACCCAGAAACTGCCTTACTTCCCTCACTGTGGTTGGTCTCGGCCAGTCTTGGATGGCAGTGATCTTCTCGGGGTCGGGGGCGACACCTTCTGCACCCACCACATGCCCCAGGTACTGCACTCTGGGTTTCAGCAGATGATACTTGGAGGGCTTCAACTTCATCCCGTATTTGGCAAGGGACGCGAACACCTCGGCCAGGTGCTCCAGGTGGGCTTCATAAGTCTGGGAGTACACAATCACATCATCCAGGTATAACAGGACGGTCTCGAAATTTAGATGCCCCAGACAGCATTCCATCAGCCGTTGGAAGGTTCCAGGGGCGTTGCACAGCCCGAATGGCATACTATTGAATTCACAAAGCCCCAGTGGGGTGGTGAAGGCAGTTTTCTCCCGGTCCTCGGGTGCCACAGCCACTTGCCAGTACCCGCTGGTGAGGTGAAGGGTAGAGAAGTAGTTTGCGGTTCTCAGTGCGGCCAAGGACTCTTCAATACGGGGCAGTGGGTAAGCATCTTTATGCGTTATCTGGTTAATCTTCCGGTAATCCACACACATCCGCATGGTGCCATCCTTCTTCTTAACCAGTACCAAGGGGGTGGCCCAGGGACTACAGCTGGCCCTGATAACCCCTGCCTCCCTCATGTTCCTCAACATGTACTTGGCACATTGGTAGTGTGCAGGGGGAATAGGCCTGTACCTCTCTTTGATAGGGGGGTGTTCACCGGTGGGGATATGGTGTTTGACCCCTTTAATCTGCCCAAAGTCTAGGGGGTGTTTGCTAAAAACTTGCTCATACTCCCGTACCACCCGGTATACCCCTTCTTTGTGATGTGTAGGAGTATCGTCAGTGCCTACATGTAACTGTCGGTGCCACTCATCTAACTCCCCTTGGGGCGGGTGAGTGCTGGCAGTCAGTGGTGAGGTTGGGGGGACTGCCTCACGGATGGTGTGGGGATCCAGAGTGAGCAACTTGGCAAGTGTAGCATACCGGGGAAGCCTGACTTCTTCCTCCCCACAGTTCAGCACCCTCACAGGCACTCTCCCCTTCTTTACATCTACCACCCCTCGGGCGGCCAATACTGTGGGCCAGTGCTTGGAGGGCATGGGCTCTATCATGGCGGGGTAGTCACGCCCCTGGGGCCCTACTGCTGCCCTACACCAAATCATCATCTCGCTCCTGGGGGGCACAGTCAACGGGGCAACATCCATCACTCTCACCCCACAAATCTCTCCTCCTGTCGAGTTCACATGCTGGCGGTACATCAAGGCTCGGATCTCACGCTGCACAGCTCTCTGTCGGCTCCCTGCCGCCGTGGCGGCCAGCTGCTGCAGTAGGGTCAACACATCACTCATACAGTGCTCCATCACATTGGTTCCTAGCACTATCTTCGGGTTATGATCACTGGGTTCATTTATTATCACAATCATACCCTGGTGTTGCAGTTCAGCTCGCCCCACAGTCATGGCAACTTGTTTGTATCCCACTTGGGTCAATGGGAGTCCATCAGCAGCAATCAGTGTTATACTAGCATCTGGGGGAGCCAGCTCGTCGGTCCCCCAATACCGTTGATACAATGTGTATGGTATGGTGGTTACCTGTGATCCAGTGTACAGGAGAGCCATCACCGGTATGCCGTCCACAGCTACGGGGATTATGAGCCGGGCCCCGATGTGCCGGTCCTGCCAGTCTGGGGGGCCATGGGGTTCTACTCCGGAGGATTGGCCCGTGGCCCCAGGGGTTGCTCGTTTAACGGACACCGTCGGGAATAGTGGCCGGGTTTGCTGCACCTGTAACAGATTGGGGGCCCATTCCGGGAGTCATTGGCCCTTCTCTGCTGCATCCAGGGGACGCATTCCGGGCTGTTGGCGAGCTGCATCTTCACCGGTGCCTGGGATCTGGTTGGAGGCTGGAGTGCGGCAAGAATCTTAGCAAGGTCCCCATCCATGCGGCGAACTCGAGCAGCGAGCTCTTCCATTGTCCCGCTTGGGGCTGCAGGCATTGGCGGTGCCGGTGGGGTAGGAGCCACCACAACGGGAGCAGTCTCAACTGGCCACGGGGTTGGCTCAGGAGCTTCCAATGCTGGGAGTTGCAGAGCTTTGATGGCCCGTTTCTTTAATACGGCAAAGTCCACGTCAGGGTGTTATAGGCCCCACAGCCGAAGCTGCTTGCGGTCCTCTGAGGACCTCATCCCTTGCACAAACTGCTCACTTAACATCTTGTTACTGTCCACGCTGCTGATAGTGTCCACCCGCTTCAGTGTGCGGAGTGCGGTCTGCAGGTGCAGAGCATAGTCCCGAATGCTATCTGCGGGCCGTTGTCGGCATTGATAGAACTGCATCCGCAACTCTGCCTCGGTACGGGTCTCAAATGCAGTCTGCAGCTTTTCAAATATGGTGGCTACAGAGGACCTCCGCCTCTTGCTCAGCCGCGCTGGTTAGCTGCCCCAGCACTAGCGCTGCATGTTGCTTATCAGTCAGGGGGTACAGTTCTAGCAGCGGACTAAGTTTTTTCCGGAAAACCTGCAAGGCATCAGGTTTCCCATCGTACTGCGGTAGCCAGGCAGCTCCGGGCACATAGGGCAAAGAGAACGGCATCACCTGAGCGAGGGCTGGGGCCGCGGCACCCCCCGCCAACGCGGCCGGGACCTGGGCAGGCCCATTCCCACCTACGGGTGCTCCCGCGGCTGCGTCCGCCGCTCCTCCGGCGGTTTCGTCGGGCGGAGACATCTTGTTTCCATCCCCCTTAGTCTCTTTCTGGCTCCTCCTCTATCGGGGCGGGGTTTAGGCCTTCGCGCCTCCACTACTTGAGGAGACGCTCGAGCGGGAACTCTTCGCGCCCAAGATGGCGGCTTTTCAAATTTTCCGGCCGGACACCTCCGGCGGTCACACAAGGCGCACTTCCACCAATCGGTAGAACAGTAGGATCCTGTTCGTGATGCCAAGTTGTCGCGGGCGGAGGAGGGGACGCTGCGCTCTCCCACTGCTCGGGTCTGGCCGCCGCTGCTGCTGCGGCTGCTGCTGCTCGGTGGTGGCTCGAGCGGTGGGCCGGATCCCGGGGACTCGAGCGGCGCTCCTCGCCCGTGAGTGAAAACGGGGTTGATTGGTTGTGGGGGTTTTGATTATGGATATTGTCCGTGACGCCACCCACGGTTGTGGTGATTTTGGTGACACCACCGCTGCTCTAGACGGGGATCCCGGGAGCGGTGACTGGGAGCAGCTTTGTTGTTATTTCTCCCCTCCGTGGGTAGGGGGGTTGGTTGTCCCGGGGCCCGGTGATGGAGTAGGGATGGATGGCAGGCAGGTTACGAGGCCTGACGAGGTGCAGGGTCGCAGGGGGCAGCGCTGTGCCGCACGGCACGGTGGTACTTACTCAGCCCAATGATGAAGATACAGTTCTCGGTAAAACACACGGCTGGATGGACGGGTCCCACAGACGGCTGTGGTGTTGTTGCTCCCAGCAGGTTGGTGGCAACTGCCTTTCCCTGCACCTAAGATATCTGTACGGTTCCAATGGGTTCCCACCGGTAACCCGCTCCCCGGCTTGGATATGGGCCGGAGGAGTCCCTTTTTCCCGCAGGCGCTGGCCCTGAGAGATGGTTGGCTTGGCGGTGGCGGTGTCTCCCTCACTCGGTTGGACTGTTGCCTTCTGTCGGGACTTGACTGTTTGGAAACCCAGGAGGTCCCCTTCACTAACGGATTCGGCAAATTCACGGCGACTCCTAGCCTTGCCGGGGTCCGAAAAGTCCCTGCCAGTTGGTGCTGGCTTCTCTTTGTGTACCGGTCCGGTACCGCCGGGCCACCGCCCGTCCACGGTCCTTACGGTAGACTCCAATCGGCCACTACTGCAGACGGTCACCACCATCTCCCAACCATGCTGATCTGTCCGGGCCATACACCCGGACCAACTTCAGGCAGCTTAGCTGTCACTTTTTCCTCTCTCACTTTCACTTCTTAACTGTCCTCACTCCTCTCCAAACTCTATCTGCCTGGTTTTCCCGCCTCCAGGACTGTGAACTCCTCGGTGGGCGGGACCAAGCACCTGGCCCACCCCCTGATGTGATCATCAGCCCCTGGAGGAAGGCAACAAGGGTTTTGTGTTCTGGCTTTTGTGTGCATGTTGGGAGTTTGGGGTGTGTGGTTGTTGCGCTCTGTGGCCCCTGGCTTGTCCAGGGCGCCACACACATACTGAGAGCTTGTGGAAGATGAATTAACCAGCTCCTTTTACAGGGTGCTGGGGCTGTGTGGCGGCCATTGTTGTGGTGGCTTTGTGTCAGTAAGATAGTGTGGCCTGGTGTCATGGGGGATCAGCTTGCAGCATAGGTGTTGTGAGGCACCAGGTCATCTGCCCTGCTGCTGCACTGACGCTGTGGTGGTGGTTGGCACGCAGCACCGCACCTTTTAAGGCTTCAAATAAGTTAGAGACCCACTCAGAGGTTCCCCGTGACATGGCAGTGGGCTTCATACAGTCTGATCAGAATGGTAAACCAAGAACCTCATGCTCAGGTAGATAAATTTTTGCCTGGCGGCATTAGATCAAAGTATGATTTTTGGAGGCTCGGTTTATGTCTTTTTTCTACAGATACGGCATATAATAGCTTATATCCAAACATATGTGGACATCTAAACATCATATGTATACTGTATTTAGGAAAGGATTGTTACACCTACACAATGCAACCACAGGAGTTTTTATGACATGCCATTCTAAATCAACAGGCATTGTTATGAAGTTGTTCCCTACTTTGTGAAAATAACACACTTATTCCTCTGGTAAAGTTTTCTAAGAAAGTTTGGAGTGTTTTTGAAGAGGTTTTTTTAGCTCATTCAAGTGCAAAAACAGGCACTAATGTTGGGAAAGAGGTCCAGGCCCACAATCTCCTTTCCAGCTCATCTTAAAGGTGTTTGATAGGGGCTCTGTGCAGTCATTTCATGTTCTTCCACAACCTCATCCTTCTATGCCTTTATAGACCTTGCTTTGTGGCCTGGGGCACAGTCAGGAGTGGGATTAAAACTTTTAAAAACAGATTTTCTATTCGCTGAAAGTAGAAAATCTCTTATGTGTCAAACGAATCTGTGCTTGTATTCCCTGTTTCTGGGTTTTTTTTCCGCACGGTCAGACGGTTCTATTTTTGTGTCCACTGGAACTTGTGGTTTATTTATTATTTAATGTTATTCACTTATATAGCACCATTAATTCCATAGCACTTTACATATTTCAGCATTGCTGTCCTCAATGGGGCTCACAATCTACATTGCCTTTCAGTAAGTCTCTGGAGTATGGGAGGAAACAGAGAATCCGGAGGAAAAGCAAGCAAACATGGGGACAACATACAAACTCCTTGCAGATGGTGTCAATGGTGAGATTTGAATGTGGGACCTCAGTGCTGCAAAGCCACAGTGCTAACCACTGAGCCACCATAGTTTGGTGCAGGCTGGGCAAGATAGAGTTAACTTCTGTCAAGGTTTGCTCCCTGTGAGGTGGGGCTGCAAGTTACTTATGCACCTGAATTCCTGCTGTACACTGCAAGTTATAAATTGACTTGATCTTGTGTTTTTGTGTGGCTTGCTATATTCCCAGTGGTCATTCTTGATTTTGACCTAGCTCATTTCTTTATTATATGCCTTCTGTACAGTTTGGTCCGTACACCTACCTCCTGTTTATGACCTAGCTTCCAAACCATTCTCCTGCCTCCTATTCTGTCACAGGGTATATACTGACAGAACAGGTGTTACAGGGGGACCGGCAGATTAGGACCAGGGGTATATATCCCAATCGCCAGTCGGGGCCCACCGTGCTCCAGATGGTAATGGAGCTGCTGGCACCCTTTGGGTTAGGCGGAGACTATAGAGCTGGATGGCTCTGAGATAACTCAAGGAACCAGTCACGTATGTAGGGGCACGTCAGACCGGACGACAACCCAGTTAGCATTTCGGTGGAGCGGACACTACTCCGACCACGTGTGTAACAACACGTCAGGCCAGATGGTAACCAGTTAGCGTTGACCAAGAAGACCGCTGCGACAGCGCCCTGTCGGCCACGTGTGTAAGACACGTCAGGCCGAGCGGTCCTCCGATTAGCGTTTCTGGCCACCACTCGACTGGCCACGTGTGTAAAGGACACGTCAGACCAGGTAGTCACACCAGTAGCATTTGACTGGGAAGCCGAGAAGGATAATAGGGTTCACACACCCAATCCAGGAACACCCTGTTAACGTCACAGGGGTTCTGGGGTGCGCTGTCCGTGTGAGTAGAGGGCACAACCGGACAGGTGGCGCAGCAGGTACACTGTCCGTGTGCGTAGGAGGCACACGGACATAACACAATCAGGCTGAGCATGCTCACTAGGCAAAACACCGGGCTTAGACTCTGGCTGGGGTAAATCGGCGCACGCATGCGCACTAGCCGCCTCTCCACACTTAGACATGGTGGAAGGAGCAGCCAACTGGACGACCCGAGGCACGGCCAAGAACGCCAGCCATTGCCTGGGCGCAACAGGAACCGCAGCAGGCTGCTTGCGGCTATGCTGGCGCCGGTTCGTAACAACAGGGGCCCATAGGCTGGCCCTCAGACTTGAGACCCTGCACTGTCCCTTATCTCAGAGGTAGGCTTGATTGTAGCCAGGTCTGAGCCCCCAGTGTGACCCTGACTATTGTCTGAGCCCTGATCTTGCTCCCCCTCTCCCCCATCCTTGAGTTGGGCCTGGAAAACACAATAACAAAACCTCACAAAAATGACACGGACAAGGGAGACCGGAAACTCATACACACATAGCACTCAAGACACACAGGAGAGACAATATATGTATAGGGGAACAATAAAAAGGAAAGAAAGTAAATGTACAACAGGGGAATATCTACACCACTGAATATCACAATACAGATCACCATTAACAGGATCACCGCAAAGAGCGGAATCGCTGGAGCTTATGCTGAAGATATCGTTGGCACATACTGGAAGAAAGCTGTGCCTTAAAGGGAACCTGTCAGGTGCAATATTCACATTGTTGGGTTCTAGATATGTATTATTCCCTGCTTATGATAATTTTGGGACATTGAGTTGATCATCACAATATCTTTTATACATCTATTGTATGCATGTCAGGGCTAGCCTATTTTTGTTACCCCTAGGTGCAATATTCACCCAGAACCATGAGCAGTTCTGAGTGCATATTGCTAATCCCTGCCTAACCGTCCCTGTATACACTAGCATAAATAAAGAGATCTTTAGAAAAAGTATTTCTAAAGAAATGTTATCTGGCGCTAATGATCGTGGGGACTAGTCCCAAGGGCTTTATATCCCCCGACTAGTCCGCCCTCTTAGCATGTTAGCACGCCCACAGGGACGTACTAAAATGTTACTCAATGCAGTGTCACCAGCCATGCTGCATGTACGTGTGTTTGCTGTGACCGCACTTCTGAATGCCGGGCACTTCAAGTCATGCGCAGTAGACCTCTCTGAAGCCAGGACGCGTACACCCAGCTTTATACTGTACATGACCGGAAATGCCTGGCATTTAGAAGCGTGGTCACAGCGAACACAGGTATGCACTGCACTGCTGGGCACACTGCATTGAATAGCATGTTAGTACACCCCTGTGGGCATTCTAACATGCTAAGAGGGTGGCTAGTCCGGGCATATAACGCCCTTGGGATTAGTCCCCGCGATCATTAGCATAAGATAAAAGATCTTTAGAAATACTAAAGATCTCTTTACCTATGCTAGTGTATACAGGGACTGCTAGGCAGGGATTAGCAATATTTACTCACAACTGTTCGTGGTTCTGGGTGCATATTGCACATGACCGGTTCTCTTTAAATGGGAGAGCGGCAGCTGCAGGTGGCAATTAGCAACCTGAGCTTCTAGTTCCTGCTCACCAGTCTGCAGGAATTAACTCCTGCAGGGCATAAGACCAGTTAACCTGAAACAGCTGACAACCATGTCTGGCTGAGGAATTCAGAAGCCTCAGGTTGCTTGTCAGACTCTATAGTGTGAGCAGAGTCTGCCACTGCCATGCCACCAAGTGCATGAAGAGTCAAACTTTGCATATCACATTCTCTCCTCACGACAATAGCTCTTCCATGGAAATGCAGGTGGGTAACCTACTCGTTGCCGGGCTGATGCGGGTCGGGTCAGGTGATGTCACGGGTGGCATTGCTCGGTTCCGCTGTCCCGAGGTGTGCAGTAAATGAAGGGAAAGCGGGGTGATTTGGGAAGGTTTGTCATGACACCACCTGTGGTATGCGGCCAGGGACTAGCCGTCGCTGCAGTGTTCCTTGCAGGGGCTGGTGGTAGTGCAGCTCGGGTGTGATCACTCCCCACAAGCGGAGTGGGTCCCAGGAGGATGGTGGGGGTTGTAGTGGTGCAATGGGGTGCAGGGTTGAGACGCTGACAGTAACTGGGTGACACAAGTTGGTAGTTTCCTCTTTACCTTTACTGGTCAGGTATTATGGTCTAGGGTTACAGTGGTCTGGTCAGCACTAGAAGCAGCGTGGATCTCTCCTTCCCTGGTTGGTTGGAGGCCTTCCTTAATACGCTCTTGGTGGGAGCCGCAGCGGCCTTGAGCAGCACAGTGTCCCTTTCTCTCTCTTTACTTGAAGATGACTGTCCCCTTTGACGGGCAACGTTCACCGGTTATGGGACCCGCTTGCATTACTGCGATTCCGGGTTCTATATTGCTGCTACATCTTGGAATTAAGGTGGGCCAGGAATGTAGAATCTCTTGCCCTCCGGGTTTGGCTACTGGGCCGTTAACACCAGGTAACTGAGGACCCCGGTGTCCTGTCCTAGCGCTCGGTCCTGGAAAGCTCACACAGAAGCTCTCAAACAGTGACCGCTCTTCTCCTTGCCAACACTGTTCTGCCTGACTTCCTTCCTGTTCACTCTAACCCTTCCCTCAGGCAGCATGTACAGAGAGACTCCCCTCAAAACAGGTTATGATCTCCCCCCTGCTGGCCTGGAGTAGGAGATGTTGTATGTGCTGTTCCTGACAAGGAGAGGTCTCCACACTGCCTCTAAGCATAGCATTGATCCCGGTGAGGAGAAAAATGCCACGGTGGCTCCCGTGACCACTGTGGTGCCATAGAAGCAATTAAATGGATGCCGTTGTAAGACCTGATTCCTGTAGTGTGGTAGAAGGGTAAAGACCCTGTGTTTCTAATGGAAAGTGCCAGATGGAGTGTCTTACAAAAAGTTGGTCTGAGGTAGCTTTTTTTAGCATGTGGCCTCTGACAAACATAACATCTTTTTCAGGTGCCCATTTCTGCCGACCATATCCACTTGTAAGCAAGGCCTTCCTTCCCCCACAAAATAAAAGTAATGGTCACTGACATCAAAACACATTCATATTTTCCTGCAGATAATGTAGTAGATGTTCCCAGCAATCTTATATAATTCCACAAATAACACACAGATAATGTATTAGGTTTTATACATGTATTTTACAAGATTATTCAATCTGAACCAAATTATACAGAACTCCTGTTACGAACCGGTGCCGCCATAGCCGCAAGCAGCCTGCTACGGTTCCTGTTGCGCCCAGGCGCCGGCTGCCGTTCTTGGCCGTGCCTCAGGTTGTCCAGTTGGCTGCCCCTTCCACCACGTCTAAGTGTGGAGAGGCGTCTAGTGCGCATGCGTGCGCCGATTTACCCCAGCCAGAGTCTAAGCCCAGTGTTTTGCCTAGTGAGCATGCTCAGCCTGATTGTGTTATGTCTGAGACTAAGTCCTCAGTTCAGGCTACTGAGCATGCTCCCACAATTAACCCTAACAGCCTCTTTGCACAGGTACTTGGACTTCGTGCTGTGTCTAAGTTCTGGGATGTGCCTACTGAGCATGCTCAAACTGATAGTCTGCTTTCTGAGCCTTTTGCTCAGGCTACTGAGCATGCTCAGGCATTTAGTGCATCAGAGGCTAGGTCCGGTAAGGACTTCACTGAGCATGTCCGTGAGGTGGCAGGCCCTGATAGGGCAGAGGGTGTCAGGTGTCCTGATGATGTGGCAACTCCGGACTGGCTCACAGAGGCCCGCCCCTATGATCTAGCACCTCACCATTGGTCGTCAGATGATGACTGGTGAAGTGTTTGGGGCGTGGCTGCCATGAGGTCATCAATGACATGGCGGTTCCGGATAGGTCGCATGTGACGTCACTGATGACATGGCACTCTGCTATTGGACCTTGGTGGTTCCACCCTGGGTTTGGGGCGGGCCCAGGTTATAAAAGGGGCTGGAGACAACATGGAGGTGCGCAGTCTTCATTTAGAGTTCTTGGTGGCATAAGCCTTGTTGGAAGCGGTAGGTAGGGCTAGGCGAACGGTGCCTGTCACACCAAGATTCGTGGCTCAGCACATGAGGGTCAGGCGCCGTGCTTCCTTGCTACCGTTCCTGTTATGCTAGAGCAGTCCAGTGGCGTTAACTGGGCTGCGGCTGCTGCGTCACCTGTTCAGTTGTGCCTCCTACGCACACGGACAGAATACCTGTTGCGTTACCTGTCCGAGAGTGTCCTCTATGCACACGGACAGTGTACCTGCTGTGCCCCCTGTCCGGTTGTGCCCTCTACGCGCACGGACAGCACACCCCAGAACCCCTGTGAAGTTAACAGGGTGTTCCTGGATTGGGTGTGTGAACCCTATTGTCCTCCTCGGCTTCCCAGTCAAATGCTACTGGTGTGACTACCTGGTCTGACGTGTCCTTTACACACGTGGCCAGTCGAGTGGTGGCCAGAAACGCTAATCGGAGGACCGCTCAGCCTGACGTGTCCTACACACGTGGCCGACAGGGCGCTGTCGCAGCGGTCTTCTCGGTCAACGCTAACTGGTTACCATCCAGCCTGACGTGTTGTTACACACGTGGTCAGAGTAGCGTCCGCTCCACCGAAACGCTAACTGGGTTGTCATCCGGTCTGACGTGTCCCTACACACGTGACCAGTTCCTTGAGTTATCTAAGAGCCATACAGCTCCATAGTCTCCGCCTAACCCACAGAGTGCCAGCAGCTCCATTACCATCTGGAGCACGGTGGGCCCCGACTGGCGATTGGGATATATACCCCTGGTCCTAATCTGCCAGTCCCCCCGTAACAGCTCCCAAGTAGGACACCCATTGTTCTGCCCAGATGAAATAAAAAAGTTGAATGCTGCTAACATAAATATATATGTAACTATGCTTCAATTGTTAGATGGCACACTATTATATTAACATAGTCATCTGATAAGTTACGTATTGTTGCATCTGTATAGAGTCTGAGCCATCATCAGTCCATGAATATACAGTAGCAATAGTTTATGAATAGATCAATTTTATCCCTATTAGCATGGAGCTGTAGTATGCAATATCAACCACCTCTCCATTTATTCCCTATGGGGCTGTTGAGCACTGTGCTCAGCATTTTCTGGCAGCCCCATAGAAAATGAATGGAGCAGCAGTCAGTTATGTATATTGCCACTTCATTTTAACAATGATAAAAAAATGCTCCACTGCTGATAAAAATTCTGTAGTGCTGCTGATCAGTGTATATCCTAGTGGTTGAAGCCACAGCTTTCAATAAGTTATCACCTACCCTATAGTTAGTTTTCAGCAAACAATTCCTTTAACATAGCAAGAGCTAATGAACATGTCAGGTGTCAAGATATATACAGTGGTACCTTGGTTTCGTTGACATCGGTTATCTCCGGTTTTAGATATCGTCAAATTTTTCGGTGGAAAATTTGTTTCAGTTATCAGCGGTTGCTTCGGATTTTGGCTGACATCGTCTGCATACCCACATGACCACGCTGCTAATTTTGCGACTGCAAAGGGCGAATCGCGCGTTCTCCTGCTCAGAGTGGCATTGTGTGAGCATCACCCTGCATTTCAAAATGTAAGTAACATCCCCGTAGGTGTGTCCCTTGCTAATCAGTTAGCTAATTAGTTAACCCCTTCCCTTTAGCTCAATCATGGGACCAAAGAAAGTTTTCAGGGCCAACAGCCCTTTGAAGAAGAAGGCCAGGAACACTATAGAGTTGAAGAAGGAAATTATTGGAAAATATAAGAGTGGCATTAAGATTGCTAAACTAGGCCGCATGTATGGGAAGTCGCCATCCACAATAAGTTCCATCATGGCAAAAAAGGAAGCAACAAAGGCTAATGTAGCGAAAGGCGTGAATATGAGCCATGTGAATACGTGAATATGAGGTGTGAATACAAAACAGAGAAGCAAAGAATTGAAGAGGTTGAACAGTTATTATTAATCTGGATCAATGTATCAATCAAAAACAATTAGATGGTGATTGTGTTTCGAGGCCATCATATGTGAAAAGGTCAGACTGTTATATGCTGATCTTCTTAAGAAAAAGCCTTGGACAAGTGCTAGTGCACTTAGTGATTTTAAGGCTAGCAGAGGCTGGTTCGATAAATTCAAGAGTAGAGATGAGCGATGTTCGAGGTTCGCCAATTTCATGTTCGAGTGATTTTGGGGGGTGTTTGAGTCGTTCGACGAACTTGAACGATTTGCTAAAAGTTTGGTAGTTCGAGTTACGTTCGAGAACGGTTCAATCACCAAAAAGCATACCTAGTTACTAGCTGGCTTTTCACTGTGATAGTGTGAGTCACTGTGAATCATGATATTATCAAAATTCAGCGTATAGTGTGCGGGAGGCACAGGGTTTAGATCAGTGCTGCTGCTGAATGCTGAAAGAATGCCGATCGCCATTTTTTTTCCCTAACCGCGCGTACAGTGGGGCGGGCCAGGCTGTCAGAAAATCACAGACACACACACAGCAAAGTGGATTTTTGCCAGACAAGCAAGGGCATGTGTCATAGGCTGTGCATGTCACATGTCCTTGCATTATAAGACACGGCCATTTTCCCCATCGCCGCCATTATCTCTGCTGCGGGTGGGTGACAGTCACCGCTCCCGCTCCCACTGCTGCTGCTGCTGTGTGCGCTAAAGACATACAGTGCAATCTACACAGCGCTTTAGGGATTAGGAACCACTTGTAATTTCAGCCCTTTTCAGGGCTGCATTACAGCCGTTCAGAGCCATTGTTGCTAGGCAGGTCCGTGCCAACGCTGTGCAGGGGTTTCTATAACAGCATCTGGCTACATCAGCTCAGGCAATTCCTTGGTGCATTTTTTCATTGGCAGGGATAGAAAGTGAGGCTTCCTTTGCTGTCCAGCTACCTACAGCACCTGTGCATTCTACACAGCTGCCGATTTTTGCTACGCAATTTTCATTGCCAAAAGTGCTGCCATTGTTAGGGTCATAATTTCATTGTCTGGGATAGTCAGTGTTGGTTCTTCAGCTGTCAATAGAGCTAGACCACCAATGCATTGTACACCACCTCTCCATTTTTGCTACAACATTTTAAGTGTCCAATCTGGTCCCAAACAAAATGAGTGGCAAAAGGACAGATGCTGGTGGAAAAGGGAACAAGCGTGTTGGAAATGGAAAAAAAGTTTGTGTCCGTGGGGTAGGTGAGATGTCTACTACTTTCCGTGGACAATCTGAGGTGATCCCTTTTTTATGGAACCGAACAACTCTGACAAAGGTAGATCATACACAAAAAAAGAACATGCTTGAATGGATCTCAAGTGCTCCAACAAGTGGCCTCTCCTCCACCTCAACTTCAACATCCAAAAAAACAACAGTCCTCTGAGTTGTCACCGAAATCGCACTTGCTTTCTACCAGCTCTCAAGTCTCCATCTGCCCTGCAGAGTATGGTGTAATAGAGATAAGTGAGTCTGCAGAGCTGTTAAGTCACACTATAGCCTGGGAATCAGAGGTCTGCTCCCAAGCTACAGTGGATACAGACCAGGAAATGATCTGCAGTGATGCCCAGAAGTTTCGTGAGTCAGATTCAGGCCCTGATGACCAAGTTTTGGAGCATAATGTAGACCCTTATTCCCAAACTGTAACTCCTCTTGGTGGAGACAATGAGGAACATACTGATGAGGATGAGACTCAGATACCTGATTGGAATGACAACTTAAGTATTCAGGAAGGGCAGGAAGAGGTTAGGTCTGAGGACGAGGGGAGTGCAAACACACCGGTTGATGATGAGGTTGTAGATCCCACTTACTGTCAGCCCACAGTCAGGCACTCGAGGCCTCTGAGCACAAGTCGGGGTGGCTCTGCAGGTAGCATGGGCTCTAATAGTTGCCTTGCCTGGTACTTTTTTGACATCGCAAAGGATCACCCAACTCATGTAATCTGTAAAATTTGTCGCCAATCTGTAAGTAGAGGCCAAAAACTCACTAGTTTGACTACTTCGTCCATGAACCATCACATGAATAACAAGCATAAGTCCCAGTGGGAAGCTCACTGTGCTACAATGCGGACTAGCAGAGCGGGCCAACCACCGTCTACCCCTTCAAGTGCCTTCGCGCACTCTTCATCCTCTATGACTGTGGGGACAGCTGTCACACCTGGTTTTCGACTAAGACCTTCCATCTCTTTAATCGCAACAGGCAGTTTGATTGGCAGGTCGTCAGTTGTTTTGGAAGGGGAAAAAGGTGCTGGTGTAGAGCTCTCTCAGACATCGAGAGCACCAACTTTGGATGAAGGCAACATCATGTCTCCAATTAAGACACAAAAGGTCTTTACATTATCGGACACTCCCATGATACGTTTATAGCAACACCATGAAAAAACATTTATCATAGAATATTTCTTCAAAAAAGGAGCACTAGGATCCAAAATAATAAATAGTAATCTTTATTACAAAAATAGACATACAATTAAAAAGATGTGCACAGTAAACAAACAAGCTGTAGCAGCATAATATTGCACATAATGAAGTCAATCCAGGAAAAAGGGTGACATGTATTAATGTAGTCCAGGGACGTGGTGGAATGATCTACTATAATGAACAGAGTTATATTCAAACTGGCAGGGATACCATGTCCGGATAAGGGGCTTGAATATCTAAATAAAGTTCCACCATGGAATATCCACTTTCAAGTCCCAATCCAGCGTCTAAATAGACATAGAAATCGCCTAATCGCCAATACGTGTAAAACTGTATTTAAATAACAGACAAAACATCCAGGGCTACATCCATTTCATATTAAATGGATAAATAGTAGTGGGTGACGGATCAGTCTTATGTCCCAATCATACCAGCTGCTTGTGGCTCGGAGTAATCACGCAACGGGGATATCTCCGCTATGCCATATATAACTATACTGGTCGATATTCACATTCCTATACCTGATCAGTCAGCCACAACACCAATATCCTATAATCATAATAAGTCACCATAATTCTCTAGATTAAGTATAACCTGTGCATAGTAACCCAGTGACTAGTGGATGATGGATCTGCCAATACCTTAGGTTAGACCTTATTCCCTAGAGGGGACATTATCCATATGATAAAAACGGGCCGGTTGCTACCAGCACAGACTACCTCCACCATCAGGGGGATAACCGCACTACCATGTGTATGCTAAACCGGTCAAAGTCCTGACGAAAAAATCAGATCCATCAAACAACTATCCACTGTTCACCTGGGTATGTAAATCTCCGTGCCGCCAGCTACTTACCCCGACGTACGGTTCGCGCCCAGCTTCAACGGGGGGCGTGCTGGGTCGTCGGGAATGCTGGGTATAAATATACCTGATCTGCCAATCAGATGATGTAAGCGGCGCTTACGTAAGTCTTCTTCCTCCCTCCTTAAAACGTCACCTCCTGCCGGGCACTCGTGGAACGCAGTCTGCGTGTCAGACACATGGAAGTGTCCGACATCACAGAGTGCCCCACGTATTTGTGCTCAGCATTTTGGTTCCGGGAGGCTTCAGACACCATGAGCGCTCTATCTCGATAAGCAGATCTGTCTTTATCCATAACTAATCAATCATTTACGTTACATATATCCTCCCCAGTGATCTGACCATATTGTATTTTACAAACCATTTAATGACCAATATCCCATATTAATATCTATCAATTACCCATTATGCAAAATCATATTTACAATAGTATTATTCAATAAATATCAGTTAAAATACCCATTCAAACATACTGAATGTATATACAAAAATTGTTATAAATTTTATTAATCACAAACTAATTCTTAATTACTATTATTAAACAATAATCACATAATTTCTCAAGATGTTGCTGGTGGATCTTCATATCAATATCACAGTCAGAGAAGAATATATGACAATCTATAAGGAAAAACATAATAATTATACAACAATAAATAACCCATCATACCCCATAAAACCCCAAACACAATAAAAAACAACTAAAAGCAGAATTGACAAAAAGATCCAAATATTACAATTAATGGGCATTACTTATACCAAACTCTTAGGACTTTACAAAAAGGCCCCGAATCCTAAATTTTCATTTAACCCCTGGGGGCTTAAAGTGCCAAGCCTAAATATCCATCTACTTTCGATTCTAGCCAAAACTTTGCCTAGATCCCCTCCTCTAATTCCCAGCTCTACCTGGTCAATGGCTTTGACTTTAAGGAGAAACGGGTTACAGTTGTGGAATTCTTTAAAGTGTCGCGGCAACGTTTTAAGTTGCGTCTTATCATCTGCCGTCTTTGCGTTGGCAATATCTCTGCAGTGTTCACGTATCCTAATTTTAAGTTCACGTGTCGTTAAGCCAACATATAGTTTCTTGCAAGGACACTCCCCTAAATAAATTACTCCTTTTGAAGCACAAGTGAGCTGTTTTCTTATTGTAAATTTTTTGGAACCATCGTGGTTGGTGAAGGTTTTGGATTTTATGAGATTAGCGCAGGCTTTACAAAGCCCACAGGGAAAGAACCCCTGATCTGCTGAGGTCAATACCCTTTTCTGTTTTGTTTCTCTATCAAAGTGGCTATGGACTAACGTATCCTTCAAGGTCTTAGACCTTCTCGCTGTAACCAGTGGAGTGGGAGGCAAGATGTCCCTCAAAATTTTATCAGAGCGTAAAATATCCCAATGTTTGCTCAAAATATTCTTCATCTCTGCCCAGCGATTATGAAAAGTGGTAATGAACCGTGTTTGTCCCCTATTTTCTTCCTTAGCCTTGCTAATTCCACCTTGTCGAGACTCATTAGGAAACAATAACTAATTCCTAGAGCAATGTGCGGCCCGCCAATAACCTCTACGTATTACTTTCTTGTTATAACCTCTTTCTAGAAACCTATTTGCCAATTCCTTGGATTGTTTTTCGAACATGTCCTGATCTGAACAAATTCTTTTTGTTCGTAGGAACTGCCCAACCGGGATACCTGAAATCACCGCCTTCGGATGAGACGATGTAGCATGGAGAAGGCTATTAGTTGCTGTACTTTTTCTGAATATGGATGTTGATAAACAACCATCTGTTCCTGCTTTAATAAAAATATCAAGAAACTCAAGTTCTCTGCCCTGTTTAAATGTTAGCCTAATGTTTTGTTGGTTGTTATTCAAGGCTTGCATGGCCCTTGAACTTAATGAGGTGATGGTTACAGCGAGAAGGTCTAAGACCTTGAAGGATACGTTAGTCCATAGCCACTTTGATAGAGAAACAAAACAGAAAAGGGTATTGACCTCAGCAGATCAGGGGTTCTTTCCCTGTGGGCTTTGTAAAGCCTGCGCTAATCTCATAAAATCCAAAACCTTCACCAACCACGATGGTTCCAAAAAATTTACAATAAGAAAACAGCTCACTTGTGCTTCAAAAGGAGTAATTTATTTAGGGGAGTGTCCTTGCAAGAAACTATATGTTGGCTTAACGACACGTGAACTTAAAATTAGGATACGTGAACACTGCAGAGATATTGCCAACGCAAAGACGGCAGATGATAAGACGCAACTTAAAACGTTGCCGCGACACTTTAAAGAATTCCACAACTGTAACCCGTTTCTCCTTAAAGTCAAAGCCATTGACCAGGTAGAGCTGGGAATTAGAGGAGGGGATCTAGGCAAAGTTTTGGCTAGAATCGAAAGTAGATGGATATTTAGGCTTGGCACTTTAAGCCCCCAGGGGTTAAATGAAAATTTAGGATTCGGGGCCTTTTTGTAAAGTCCTAAGAGTTTGGTATAAGTAATGCCCATTAATTGTAATATTTGGATCTTTTTGTCAATTCTGCTTTTAGTTGTTTTTTATTGTGTTTGGGGTTTTATGGGGTATGATGGGTTATTTATTGTTGTATAATTATTATGTTTTTCCTTATAGATTGTCATATATTCTTCTCTGACTGTGATATTGATATGAAGATCCACCAGCAACATCTTGAGAAATTATGTGATTATTGTTTAATAATAGTAATTAAGAATTAGTTTGTGATTAATAAAATTTATAACAATTTTTGTATATACATTCAGTATGTTTGAATGGGTATTTTAACTGATATTTATTGAATAATACTATTGTAAATATGATTTTGCATAATGGGTAATTGATAGATATTAATATGGGATATTGGTCATTAAATGGTTTGTAAAATACAATATGGTCAGATCACTGTGGAGGATATATGTAACGTAAATGATTGATTAGTTATGGATAAAGACAGATCTGCTTATCGAGATAGAGCGCTCATGGTGTCTGAAGCCTCCCGGAACCAAAATGCTGAGCACAAATACGTGGGGCACTCTGTGATGTCGGACACTTCCATGTGTCTGACACGCAGACTGCGTTCCACGAGTGCCCGGCAGTAGGTGACGTTTTAAGGAGGGAGGAAGAAGACTTACGTAAGCGCCGCTTACATCATCTGATTGGCAGATCAGGTATATTTATACCCAGCATTCCCGACGACCCAGCACGCCCCCCGTTGAAGCTGGGCGCGAAACGTACGTTGGGGTAGGTAGCTGGCGGCACGGAGATTTACATACCCAGGTGAACAGTGGATAGTTGTTTGATGGATCTGATTTTTTTGTCAGGACTTTGACCGGTTTAGCATACACATGGTAGTGCGGTTATCCCCCTGATGGTGGAGGTAGTCTGTGCTGGTAGCAACCGGCCCGCTTGTATCATATGGATAATGTCCCCTCTAGGGAATAAGGTCTAACCTAAGGTATTGGCAGATCCATCATCCACTAGTCACTGGGTTACTATGCACAGGTTATACTTAATCTAGAGAATTATGGTGACTTATTATGATTATAGGATATTGGTGTTGTGGCTGACTGATCAGGTATAGGAGTGTGAATATCGACCAGTATAGTTATATATGGCATAGCGGAGATATCCCCGTTGCGTGATTACTCCGAGCCACAAGCAGCTGGTATGATTGGGACATAAGACTGATCCGTCACCCACTACTATTTATCCATTTAATATGAAATGGATGTAGCCCTGGATGTTTTGTCTGTTGTTTAAATACAGTTTTACACGTATTGGCGATTAGGCGATTTCTATGTCTATTTAGACGCTGGATTGGGACTTGAAAGTGGATATTCCATGGTGGAACTTTATTTAGATATTCAAGCCCCTTATCCGGACATGGTATCCCTGCCAGTTTGAATATAACTCTGTTCATTATAGTAGATCATTCCACCACGTCCCTGGACTACATTAATACATGTCACCCTTTTTCCTGGATTGACTTCATTATGTGCAATATTATGCTGCTACAGCTTGTTTGTTTACTGTGCACATCTTTTTAATTGTATGTCTATTTTTGTAATAAAGATTACTATTTAATATTTTGGATCCTAGTGCTCCTTTTTTGAAGAAATATTCTATGATAAATGTTTTTTCATGGTGTTGCTATAAACATCATGTCTCCGCCTGATCTTTCATAACAGACCAGCAGTTTTACAGGGACACCCTACTCAACGCTATCTCTGCACAGCAGCCAGATCTCGGTCCCTCAGATGTGGACAATTAAAAGACGATTTCTTTCTAGCCATGACAAAGCTAAGATGTTGACTTTCACCCTCTGCAAGCTGTTGGCTACAGAAATGCTGTCTTTCCACCTGGTGGACACACAGGATTTTAGAGACCTTATGTCCATCCCTGTGCCCCAGTACCAGATGCTCAGTCACCACTACTTCTCCAAGAAAGGCGTGCCTGCGCTACACCAGCATGTCGCACAGAACATCACCGCTTACTTGAGAAACTCTGTGTGTGACAGGGTGCATTTCACCACCAATACTTGGACCAGTAAGCATTGACAGGGACGTTACATGTCGCTGACTAGGCATTGGGTAACTATGGTGAGAGATGGAGAAGGGTCTGTTGTACAAGTCTTGCCGTCCCCACAAGTTATGCGTCAATCCTCTGTATGTAGAAGTTCCTCCACTGCTTCTGCCTCCTAAACCTCGTCTGATAACTCCACCTCCGCTCAAAGCCTGTCTGGTCAGGCCATCCGCCTTGTAACTGCGTACAAGGAATCCCGCACACCTCCATACTATGCTGGCAGCAGAGCTCAACGGCATCAGGCGGTCTTTATGTTGAAATGTCTGGGAAATAAGAGTCACACAGCTGAGGAGTTGTGGTCAGCTCTGGAGACCGAGTTTAGTAAAAGGTTGTCTCCACTCAACCTGCAGGCAGGGAAGGCCGTGTGCGACAATGCTGCAAACCTGGGTGCGGCCCTTCACCGGGGCAAGGTGATACACGTGCCTTGTATGGCTCACAGGTTGAACCTCCTTGTCCAGCAATTTTTAACCCACTATCCCGGCCTAGATGGGCTTCTGCACAGGGCACGGTCACTCTCTGCTCACTTCCGCCGTTCAACCGGTGCAGTTGACCGACTTGCATCGCTCCAGAAGTCTTTCAGCCTGCCGGTTCATCGCCTGAAATGCGATGTGGCGACACGCTGGAATTCAACTCTCTACATGTTGCAACAACTGGGGCAGCACCGCTGAGCCCTGGTGCAATACATTATGACATATAGCCTGGGCCAACGAGATGCAGAGGTGGGGAAGATTACGCTTCTGGAGTGGTCTCAGATCAAGGACCTATGCACCTTTCTGCACAGATTTGACATGGCGACTAATATGTTTAGCGCTGACAATGCCATTATCAGCATGACAATTCCAGTCATTTACATGCTGGAGCACACTCTAAACACGATTGGGAGTCAGGGGGTGGGACAAGAGGAAGGGGAGGAAGTACAGGAGGATTCATATGCGGAAGGTATACCAAGATCTACAAGGTCCAGATGTTCAGCATCACCAAGGTAGCAGGCATGGGACAGTGGGAGAGAGGGATTAACAAGGGCGCATTGTAGCAGCCAAACTGTTGAGGAAGGTGCAGGAGACTAGGAAGAAATGGAGGACAAACTGTCGATGGGCATGGAAGACTCAGCAGATGAGGGAGACCTTGGTCAAATTTTGGTTGAACGAACTTTGTAATATATTAACATGGACCTGGTGATTCTAATTCTAAGGTTGTCACTAGAGACAAGAAGTCTGACACATCGTCAATGGCTGGAGAGGATGATACAGGAGTATCTCCAAATGAACATCGATGCCATGACTTTGCAACTAGAGCCTTGCTCATTTTGGGCTTCCAATTAGTCTTACTGACAAAGGATTTTGTCAGTAAGACTAAATTCCTTTAACTGCATATTTGGAAATGTAGGTCTTTGAAATGTAAATCCATTAATATCTTTTATATCTTCTATCTGCTTCTGCACTCCTGACTACTTAACATTGTATTTCATATGCAAATGAGGTGTTATGTTTTCTGGGAGTGACAGAGCACTTATGGAACCATTGCCTCCTATTAGTTTGTTTTCCTTCAAGTAGTGGCCTTCTTAGCTTGATTAATAACTTAATGTCTGGTTGCCTTGCTATTGTTGTGCACCATCAATCAAGCTACAGAATCTGGTGTTGGGTGGGAAAACAAACCCTAAGCCTGGGGTCACATGCAGCTAGCGATACACCAACGATCCCACCAGCGATCCGACCTGGCAGGGATCGTTGGTGCGTCGCAACATGGTCGATGGTGAGTTGTCAATCGGGCAGATCTCACCAGCGACCAGCCATCAGCCACCAGCGACTCGTGTAACGATGCTGCACTTGGGAACCAGGGTAAATATCAGGTAACTAAGCAAAGCGCTTTTCTTAGTTACCCAATATTTAGCCTGGTTACCAGCGTACACCGCTTACAGGCTGCCAGCACTGGCTCCCTGTACACGTAGCTAGGGTACACATCGGGTTACTAAGCAAAGCGCTTTGCTTAGTTACCCGATATTTACCCTGGTTACCAGTGTACGCTGCTTGCACAGAGTCGGTGCTCGTTGGTTTCCTGCAGTCAAACACGCTGATGTGTGCTGCACAGCGGGAGACCAATGAGCAAAAAAATGAACCAGAACAGTGTGTAACGATCAGCGATTTCACAGCAGGGGCCAGGTCGCTGCTTAGTGTCACACACAGCGAGATCGCTGATGAGGTCACTGGTACATCATAAAACCTGTGACTCAGCAGTAGAGATGAGCGAACCGGTCGCGGTTCGGCTCGAGGTTGGTTCGCCGAACGGACCTCCCGTTCGAGTTCGGTTCGTCGAACGTTCGACGAACCGAACTCGAACTGCATAGGAAACAATGGCAGGCAATCACAAACACAGAAAAACACCTAGAAAACACCCTCAAAGGTGTCCAAAAGGTCACAAACAACTCACAACACATGGGAAAGTGACAAGGACATATACTCATGCGAAAACAAAAGAGCTGGACAAGGAAAAAGAGGAGGACACACAGATATATGAGTATATGCAAGGAAACATCGATTCCATTAATGTGCAACTTGAGCCCTGCTCATTCTTGGCTTCCAATCTTGATAAATTGCCTGAGCTCGCCACGTACGTCTTGGGGATCTTGTCGTGTCCTGCAGCCAGCGTTCTCTCGGAACCTGTCTTCAGTGCTGCTGTGGGTCTGCTGGCAGATAAGCACACGTGTCTGTCCACTGACAATGTGGACATGGCTCTCAGAGGACTTTTCTTCCCCTGGGTCAGCCAGGGGACGGGAAAGGCACGCGTATTTTTGAGAGTGCTTCATGCAAAGCATCTTTTTCTTTTTCAAAAGGGAGCTCAACCGATGCCAGTCAAGTGGGGTGTGTGTGGCCCAGTGAGTGGCAACGAGGGAGACTGTGGTTGGAGTCCCCTCGCTGTGTCTCTAAAAGAACCAAGATGAACAAGTCATGGCTCTCAGAGGACTTTTCTTCCCCTGGGTCAGCCAGGGGACGGGAAAGGCACGCGTATTTTTGAGAGTGCTTCATGCAAAGCATCTTTTTCTTTTTCAAAAGGGAGCTCAACCGATGCCAGTCAAGTGGGGTGTGTGTGGCCCAGTGAGTGGAAACGAGGGAGACTGTGGTTGGAGTCCCCTCGCTGTGTTATACATGCTTTTAGAAGGGCATGACATGGCTTGGAGGTTGACTTTCATAAAATGCAAACTGTTGGCTACCAAAATGCTGCCTTTCCAACAACTGTGGTTATAGGCAATGAGGAACATACTGATGAAGATGAGACGCAGATACCCGATTGGGATGACAACTTAAATATTCGGTCAGGGCAAGAAGAGGCTCGGTCTGAGGGGGAGGGGAGTGCAAACACAACAATTGATGATGAAGTTCTAGATCCCACCTACTGTCAACCCCCAGTCAGGCACTCGAGGAGGTCAACAGAGGCGGTGGAGGAGGATGCAACCGACGACGAAATTACCTTGCGCCTTCCTGGACAGAGTCGGAGCACTGGTAGCACGTCTACAACTGCATCCTCAGCCACCACTCTGCCTATGAGCATTATTCGGGGTGCATCAACAGGTCGCATGGCCTCTAAGCCTTGCCTAGCCTGTTCCTTTTTTGACATAGAAAAAGATCGCCCAAATCATGTGATATGTAAAATTTGTCATGATTCTCTTAGTAGAGGTCAAAACCTCAGCAGTTTGACAACTTCTTCCATGAATCGTCACATGAATAAATATCATAGGTCCCGGTGGGAAGCTCACTGTGCTGCAATGCGGCCCAGCGGAGCGAACCATCCACCGCCCGCCCCTTCCAGTGCATCCGCGCGCTCTTCATCTTCTAGGACTGTGGGGACAGCTGTCACACCTGTTTTTCCACGCAAAACTTCCACCACTGTAACCGCAACAGGCAGTTTGCTTGGTAGGTCGTCAGTTGGTTTGGAAGGGGAAACAAGTGAGTGTGTACAGCTCTCTCAGACATCGATAGCACCTACGTTGGATGAAGGCAACATCATGTCTCCGCCTGCACTTTCCTCACAAACCTGCATTTTTCCAGGGACACCCTACTCAACACCGTCTACACACAGCAGCCAGATCTCTGTCCCTCAGATGTGGTCAAATAAAAGGCCACTTCCTCCGACCCATGACAAAGCTAAGAGGTTGACTCTATCCCTCTGTAAGCTGTTGGCTACCGAAATGCTGCCTTGCCGCCTAGTTGACACACAGGATTTTAGAGACCTTATGTCTGTCGCTGTGCCCCAGTACCAGATGCCTAGTCGCCACTACTTCTCTAAGAAAGGTGTGCCCGCGCTACACCAGCATGTCGCACACAACATCACCGCTTCCTTGAGAAACTCTGTGTGTGAACGGGTGCATTTCACCACCGATACTTGGACCAGTAAGCATGGACAGGGACGTTACATGTCGCTGACTGGGCACTGGGTAACTATGTTGATAGATGGTGAAGGGTCTGCTGCACAAGTCTTGCCGTCCCCACGACTTGTGTGTCAATCCTCTGTCTGTCCAAGTTCCGCCACTGCTTCTGCATCCTCCACCTCATCTGGGTCCTCCACCTCCGCCCCAAGCCTGCCTGGTCAGGCCACCAGCGTTCTCACTGCGCAGAAGGAATCACGCACCCCTCATTACTATGCTGGCAGCAGAGCGCAACGGCATCAGGCGGTCTTTAGCTTGACATGTCTTGGGAATAAGAGTCACACAGCTGAGGAGTTGTGGTCAGCTCTGCGGTCCGAGTTTAATAAATGGTTGTCTCCACTCAACCTGCAGCCTGGTAAGGCCGTGTGCGACAATGCTGCAAACCTGGGTGCGGCCCTTCGCCTGGGCAAGGTGACACACGTGCCTTGTATGGCTCACGTGTTGAACCTTGTTGTCCAGCAATTTTTAACACACTATCCCGGCCTAGATGGCCTTCTGACCAGGGCACGTAAACTGTCTGCAGTGCTCACTTCCGCCGTTCAACCGCCGCAGCTGAGCGACTTGCATCGCTCCAGAAGTCTTTCGGCCTGCCGGTTCATCGCCTGAAATGCGATGTGGCGACACGCTGGAATTCAACTCTCCACATGTTACAGCGACTGTGGCAGCACCGGCGAGCCCTGGTGCAATACGTCATGATGTATAGCCTGGGCCAACGAGATGCAGAAGTGGGGCAGATCACCCTGATGGAGTGATCTCAGATCAAGGACCTATGCACCGTTCTGCACAGTTTCGACATGGCGACGAATATGTTTAGCGCTGACAATGCCATTATCAGCATGACGATTACAGTCATTTACATGCTGGAGCACACGCTAAACACTATTCGGAGTCAGGGGGTGGGACAACAGGAAGGGGAGGAACTACAGGAGGATTCATATGCGCAAGACACAACAACATCACCAAGGTCCAGACGTTCATCATCACCAACGCGGCAGGCATGGGACCATGGGGGACAGGGATCAACAAGGGCGCATGGTAGCAGGCGAGATGTTGAGGAAGGTGCAGGAGGACATGAAGATATGGAGGACGAACTGTCCATGGACATGGAAGACTCAGCGGATGAGGGAGACCTTGGTCAAAATTCAGTTGAAAGAGGTTGGGGGGAGATGTCAGAGGAAGAAAGAACGGTTAGCACCTCTATGCCACAAACACAGCGTGGACTTGGTCCGCATGGCTGCGCAAGACACATGAGTGCCTTCTTGTTGCACTACCTCCAACATGACCCTCGGATTGTCAAAATTAGAAGTGATGATGACTACTGGCTTGCCACACTATTAGATCCCCGGGACAAGTCCAAATTTTGTGACATAATTCCACCCATAGAAAGGGACGCACGTATGCTGGAGTATCAGCATAAGCTGTTACTCGATCTTAGCTCGGCTTTTACACCAAACAACCGTGCAGGTGAAGGGAGTGATTCTCCCAGTTGTAACTTGACAAACATGGGACGGCATCGTCATCTTCAACAGTCTACCCGTACCAGTAGGACCGTATCTGGTGCTGGTAACAGCAATTTTATGGAATATTTTCATAATTTTTTTAGACCCTCCTTTGCAAGGCCACCAGAGACAACAAGTCTGACACATAGTCAACGGATGGAGAGGATGATACAGGAGTATCTCCAAATGAACATCGATGCAATGACTTTGCAAATGGAGCCTTGCTCCTTTTGGGCTTCAAATCTAGAAAAATTGACAGAGCTCTCCAGTTACGCCTTGGAGATTTTGTCGTGTGCAGCTGCCAGCGTTGTCTCTGAACGTGTCTTCTTCAGTGCTGCTGGGTGTGTGCTGACAGATAAGCGCACGCGTCTGTCCAGTGACAATGTGGACACACTGACGTTCATCAAAATGAACAAGTCATGGATCCAGAAGGAATTTACTACCCCTGTGTCATCCTGGGGAGAGTAAATGCTTGTGGATTTGGAATGTGCTTGATGCAAATCAAAACATCCTGTTTGCAACTAGGGCACAAGTGCTGCCACTGATGGGGTGTCTGTGTGCCCAATGTTGGGAAAAAAGGTAGACTCCGCTTGGAGTAACCCTTGCTTGATGTGTTTTTTAAAAATGATACAAGATGAACAGATCTGAAGGCAAGATGAAGGCAACATCATGTCTCCGCCTGCACTTTTCTCACAAACCTGCATTTTTCCAGGGACACCCTACTCAACACCGTCTACAGACAGCAGCCAGATCTCTTTCCCTCAGATGTGGTCAAATAAAAGGCCACTTACTGCGACCCATGACAAAGCTAAGTGGTTGACTCTATCCCTCTGTAAGCTGTTGGCTACCGAAATGCTGCCTTTACGCGTAGTGGACACACAGGATTTTTCAGACCTTATGTCTGTCGCTGTGCCCCAGTACCACATGCCCAATCACCACTGCTTCTCCAAGAAAAGCATGCCCGCGCTACACCAGCATGTCGCACACAACATCACCACTTCCTTGAGAAAATCTGTGTGCGACAGGGTGCATTTCAACACAGATACTTGGACCAGTAAGCATAGACAGGGTCATTACATGTCACTGACTGGGCACTGGCAAACTATGGTGAGAGATGGAGAAGGGTCTGCTGTACAAGTCTTGCCGTCCCCACGAGTTGTTTCAATCCTTGTTCTGTATGTAGAAGTTAATACACTGCTTCTGCCTCTTCAACCTCGTGTGGGTCCTCTACCTTGGCGCAAACCCTGTGTGGTCAGGCCACCCTTCCTTGCAACTGCGCACAAAGACTACCACACACCTCCTTACTATGCTGGCAGCAGAGCTCAATGCCATCAGGCGGTCAAAGCTTTACTTTGAAATGTATGGGAAATGTGAGTCACACCGCTATTACAGAGAATAGTAGTCAGGCAGGGTCAAAACATTAATTGAGGAACAGGAACAGAATGGGACGGCCAGGAAAGAATCAGAAAACAAGCAGAGTTGAAATGCGTATCGGCCAACAAGGTACATAAACAGCAAGCAGGAAAAGTAGTCAGGTAACAAGCACACAAAATCATAAAACTGAACTGGGGGTAAAATTAACCAGAGGTTCATAGCTATGTCTGGCAGTGGTCTGCAGACAGGATGGGCATAAAAAAGGGTGTGGTGTCTTCCCATTGGTTGTAGCTGAATGATGGTATTTCATCTGTGAGATACCCACCAGCTACATTCAGCCAGAGATTCTGCATCTGTCAAGGTAATGCAGCCCAGTGGGTGAGCATAACCTGCGTCCACCTGCGCCGCTGGCATCGACTACTCTCACATCATCAGCACTATTCATGAAAGGAACACGTTGTCACCTGGCAACCGGAGTACAAATTGACGGAGCGGACTACGTTGGTGACTTAACAGCCGTGTGCGGCAATGATGCAAACCTGGCTGCGGGCCATCCTCAGGGCAATGTGACACACGTGCCTTTTAGGGCTCACGTGTTGAACCGAATTCGCCAGCAATTTTTAAAACACCATAACGGCCTACATGGCCTTGTGCAGTGGGCACGCTCGCTATGTGCTCACTTCCATCGTGCGCACACAGCAGCTCAACAACTTTCATCACTCCGGAAGTCTTAGGGTCTGGCAGTTAAACGCCGTAAATGCGATGTTTCGACACGCAGGAATTGGAATCTGCACATGTTGCAGCGTGTGTGGCAGCACCGCAGAGCCCTGCTGAAATACGGTAAGACATATAGCCTGGGATAACTTGATCCAGAGGTGGTGCAGATCACGCTGCTGGAGTGGTGTCAGATCAAGGACCTATGCACCCTGCTACACAGTTTTGAAATGTCGACGAAGATGTTTAGCACTGGCAATGTCATTCTCAGCGTGACAATTCTGGTCATCTACATGATGGAGCACACTGTAATTATTATTCTGAGTCAGGTGTTGGGACAAGAGGAAGGGGAGGAAGTACAGGAGGAGTCATATGCGGAAGGGATAACAAGATCTACGAGGTCCAGATGGTCAGCGGCACCTATGCGGCATTCATGGTGAGGGAGAGGGATTAACAAGGGCGCATAGTATCAGCAAAAAGTGTTGATGAAAGTGCAGGAGCCCATGAAGAAATGGAGGACGAACTGGCGATGGGCATGGAAGACTCAGCAGATGAGTGAGAGCTTGCTCACATTTCGGTTGTGCGAGGTTGTGGGTAGAGGGCAGAGGAAGGATGCACGATTCTCACCTCTCTGCCACCAACACACCAAGGACTTGGTCCTCCTGGATGCACAAGACACATGAGCGCCTTCTTGCTGCACTACCTACATGACCCTCGGATTGTATGAATTTGAACTAATCCTGAATACTGGGTTGCCACACTGTTAGATCCCCGGTACAAGACAAAATTTGGCGAACTAATTCCTGCCATAGAAATAGACGCACGTATACAGGAGTATCTGCAGAATGTGGTACGCAATCTTAGATCTACTTGTCCACTAAACACCAGTGCTGCACAGAGTGAATCTCAACGCTTTGTCATGGATAGGAGGAAATGGTTTTTTACTTGTCCACATCGGAGGGACCGAGGGATGGCTGCTGTGCTGAGATGGCGTTGAGTACGGTGTCCCTGCACAGTTGCACTTTTGGTCATATCCCAAAATGAGTTGAAAAAGGACAGATGCTGTTGGAAAGGGGAGCAGGTGTGTTGGAAAGGGGAAAAAGTTTTGGTCCGTGGATTTGGTGGTTAAGCAACTGTAACATTTGCTGAAGAAACAACATCTGTTACAGTGGGACTGGCAGATTTGGATAAAGTGGTATATAATCTGTGACCGCTATATAACGAAAATTAATAAGAAAAGAAAGAGAAAGGTATATATCCCCATCAGCAGTCAGTGTCCACCGTGCTCCCAGTTGGAAAAGGAGAGGTTGGCAACTTGAAGGTTTGGTGGAGGATACAGAGCTGTGTGGCTATGAAACTAATAGTAGCCTGAACCGAGTTAGACGCCATTCGGATCTGGAGACTGTGAGCCCTGTTAGCGTCACAGGGTCCACATGCCCACCCAGCCCAGGAACTCCCTGTTAACAACACAGGGGCCATTGAGTACGCTGACCGTGTGCGTAGGGGCCACACCTGTGGACAGCAGGCGCATCAGCAGCAGCAGGCCTGTTAATGCCACTGGGCTGCACAAGCAGGACTGTTAGGACAGGAGCTGGTCTTAACCGTTCTGCGTTACCAACTGTGGTGGTGGCCTGCATCCACCACCCGATCCCTGCCTACCTCTGGCCTAAAGCCGCAATGGGTTCAACACATGGAGGTGTGCTCTTTCGGAGCATAATAGAAGACTGCGCACCTCCTTGTTGGCTCCAGGCCCTTTTATAACCTGGGTCCGCCCCAAACCAGGGTGAACCACAATGCACCTCCTGGAGACAAAAGTAGAGTGACACGTCATGAGTGGCATAACTAGCGTCCTATTTGGAAACGCAACTTCAATGATGACCTCATGGCTGCCATGACCCAAACACCTCACCAGTCATCGTCTGAGCATCAATAATGCGGTGACAAGTCATAGGTGTGGGCCTCTGCAAGCCATTTGGGAGGACACCTGATGCCCTGTGGTCTATATGGGACCCCCACATCAGGGCCAGGGCCAAAGAGTTCATTACCGGACCTAGTCTCTGATGCAGGAAGTGCCTGAGCATGCTCAGTAGCATGAAATACAGTCTCTGAAAAAAGACTATCAGCTTTAGCATGGTGTCTATGCCCAAAACAGGACTTAGACCCGGCACGGAATGCAAGCACCTGTGCAAAGAGGCTTTTCACACTTAGTGTGGGAGCATGCGCTGTATCCCGAAATGAAAACTTAGCGTCAGGAATGGCACAGTCAGGCTGAGCATACTCACTAGGCGAAACACTGTAATTATGCTGCAGCTGGGGTACATCGGCACACGCATGCGCACTAGCTGCCTCTCCACACTTAGACGTGGAGGGGAAATTTGTCTTGGAGATGCTGTCTATGAACAGAAGGAAAAGCTAAAGGAAGCCTGACTTTCTATCCCTCCGAATTATGAAATGCAGCAATGAATTCCATGAGTTTGCTATAACATTAGCGTAGCAAAATGTGCATGAGGGTGTGATGTAGAGGTGCTAGAAATAGCTTGTCACCAGTGGGGCACTAATGGAATACAACAGCCAGTTCTATGATGCCACAAAATGGCAGTATTTTGTGCTATCATTATAGCTTATTAAAAACAGAGCACGAGGTTGTCATGCAGAGGTGCTGCACATAGATTTGCAGTAGTGTGAATTGACAAAAGTACAATAGCCATGTTTAGGATACAACTAGGTACAGTGAGTGTTTGCTAGTAAAATTGCTTAGTTTAAAAAAGTTGTAGTGTGCAATGCAGGCAGACGTGCTATGCAAATGTCTTTGCACTAGTGGGACTATAGCAAAGTCCAATAGCCACGTATAGGATGCCACTAGGTACACTGAGTGTGTGCTAGTATAATGGCTTCGTTATAATTTGTTGGAGTGTGCAACGCAGGCAGATGCGCTCTGCAAATGTCTTGGCACTAGTGGGACTATAGCAAAGTCCAATAGCCACGTATAGGATGCCACTAGGTACACTGTGTGTTTGCTAGTATAATGGATGAGTTTAAAAAAGATAGAGTGTGCAATGCAGGCAGACGTGCTGCAAATAACGTTCCAATACTGTGAATTGACAAAAGTACAATAGCCACGTTTAGGATACAACTAGGTACAGTGAGTGTTTGCTAGTATAATGGCTTCGTTATAATTAGTTGGAGTGTGCAACGCAGGCAGATGCGCTCTGCAAATGTCTTGGCACTAGTGGGACTATAGCAAAGTCAAATAGCCACGTATAGGATGCCACTAGGTACACTGACTGTTTGGTAGTATAATGGCTGAGTTTAAAAAAGTTAGAGTGTGCAATGCAGGCAGACGTGCTGCAAATAACGTTCCAATACTGTGAATTGACAAAAGTACAATAGCCACGTTTAGGATACAACTAGGTACAGTGAGTGTTTGCTAGTATAATGGCTTTGTTATAATTAGTTGGAGTGTGCAACGCAGGCAGATGCGCTCTGCAAATGTCTTGGCACTAGTGGGACTATAGCAAAGTCAAATAGCCACGTATAGGATGCCACTAGGTACACTGACTGTTTGGTAGTATAATGGCTGAGTTTAAAAAAGTTAGAGTGTGCAATGCAGGCAGACGTGCTGCAAATAACGTTCCAATACTGTGAATTGACAAAAGTACAATAGCCACGTTTAGGATGCCACTAGGTACACTGACTGTTTGCTAGTATAATGGCTGAGTTTAAAAAAGTTAGAGTGTGCAATGCAGGCAGACGTGCTGCAAATAACGTTCCAATACTGTGAATTGACAAAAGTACAATAGCCACGTTTAGGGTGCCACTAGGTACACTGACTGTTTGCTAGTATAATGGCTGAGTTTAAAAAAGTTAGAGTGTGCAATGCAGGCAGACGTGCTGCAAATAACGTTCCAATACTGTGAATTGACAAAAGTACAATAGCCACGTATAGGATGCCACTAGGTACACTGACTGTTTGCTAGTATAATGGCTGAGTTTAAAAAAGTTAGAGTGTGCAATGCAGGCAGACGTGCTGCAAATAACGTTCCAATACTGTGAATTGACAAAAGTACAATAGCCACGTTTAGGATGCCACTAGGTACACTGACTGTTTGGTAGTATAATGGCTGAGTTTAAAAAAGTTAGAGTGTGCAATGCAGGCAGACGTGCTGCAAATAACGTTCCAATACTGTGAATTGACAAAAGTACAATAGCCACGTTTAGGATGCCACTAGGTACACTGACTGTTTGGTAGTATAATGGCTGAGTTTAAAAAAGTTAGAGTGTGCAATGCAGGCAGACGTGCTGCAAATAACGTTCCAATACTGTGAATTGACAAAAGTACAATAGCCACGTTTAGGATGCCACTAGGTACACTGACTGTTTGGTAGTATAATGGCTGAGTTTAAAAAAGTTAGAGTGTGCAATGCAGGCAGACGTGCTGCAAATAACGTTCCAATACTGTGAATTGACAAAAGTACAATAGCCACGTTTAGGATACAACTAGGTACAGTGAGTGTTTGCTAGTATAATGGCTGAGTTTAAAAAAGTTAGAGTGTGCAATGCAGGCAGACGTGCTGCAAATAACGTTCCAATACTGTGAATTGACAAAAGTACAATAGCCACGTTTAGGATACAACTAGGTACAGTGAGTGTTTGCTAGTATAATGGCTGAGTTTAAAAAAGTTAGAGTGTGCAATGCAGGCAGACGTGCTGCAAATAACGTTCCAATACTGTGAATTGACAAAAGTACAATAGCCACGTTTAGGATGCCACTAGGTACACTGACTGTTTGCTAGTATAATGGCTGAGTTTAAAAAAGTTAGAGTGTGCAATGCAGGCAGACGTGCTGCAAATAACGTTCCAATACTGTGAATTGACAAAAGTACAATAGCCACGTATAGGATGCCACTAGGTACACTGACTGTTTGCTAGTATAATGGCTGAGTTTAAAAAAGTTAGAGTGTGCAATGCAGGCAGACGTGCTGCAAATAACGTTCCAATACTGTGAATTGACAAAAGTACAATAGCCACGTTTAGGATGCCACTAGGTACACTGACTGTTTGGTAGTATAATGGCTGAGTTTAAAAAAGTTAGAGTGTGCAATGCAGGCAGACGTGCTGCAAATAACGTTCCAATACTGTGAATTGACAAAAGTACAATAGCCACGTTTAGGATGCCACTAGGTACACTGACTGTTTGGTAGTATAATGGCTGAGTTTAAAAAAGTTAGAGTGTGCAATGCAGGCAGACGTGCTGCAAATAACGTTCCAATACTGTGAATTGACAAAAGTACAATAGCCACGTTTAGGATGCCACTAGGTACACTGACTGTTTGGTAGTATAATGGCTGAGTTTAAAAAAGTTAGAGTGTGCAATGCAGGCAGACGTGCTGCAAATAACGTTCCAATACTGTGAATTGACAAAAGTACAATAGCCACGTTTAGGATACAACTAGGTACAGTGAGTGTTTGCTAGTATAATGGCTGAGTTTAAAAAAGTTAGAGTGTGCAATGCAGGCAGACGTGCTGCAAATAACGTTCCAATACTGTGAATTGACAAAAGTACAATAGCCACGTTTAGGATACAACTAGGTACAGTGAGTGTTTGCTAGTATAATGGCTGAGTTTAAAAAAGTTAGAGTGTGCAATGCAGGCAGACGTGCTGCAAATAACGTTCCAATACTGTGAATTGACAAAAGTACAATAGCCACGTTTAGGATGCCACTAGGTACACTGACTGTTTGCTAGTATAATGGCTGAGTTTAAAAAAGTTAGAGTGTGCAATGCAGGCAGACGTGCTGCAAATAACGTTCCAATACTGTGAATTGACAAAAGTACAATAGCCACGTATAGGATGCCACTAGGTACACTGACTGTTTGCTAGTATAATGGCTGAGTTTAAAAAAGTTAGAGTGTGCAATGCAGGCAGACGTGCTGCAAATAACGTTCCAATACTGTGAATTGACAAAAGTACAATAGCCACGTTTAGGATGCCACTAGGTACACTGACTGTTTGCTAGTATAATGGCTGAGTTTAAAAAACTTGGAGTGTGCAATGCAGGCAGATGTGCTCTGCAAATGTCTTGGCACTAGTGGGACTATAGCAAAGTCCAATAGCCACGTATAGGATGCCACTAGGTACACTGAGTGTGTGCTAGTATAATGGCTTCGTTATAATTAGTTGGAGTGTGCAACGCAGGCAGATGCGCTCTGCAAATGTCTTGGCACTAGTGGGACTATAGCAAAGTCCAATAGCCACGTATAGGATGCCACTAGGTACACTGAGTGTTTGCTAGTATAATGGCTTCGTTATAATTTGTTGGAGTGTGCAACGCAGGCAGATGCGCTCTGCAAATGTCTTGGCACTAGTGGGACTATAGCAAAGTCCAATAGCCACGTATAGGATGCCACTAGGTACACTGAGTGTTTGCTAGTATAATGGCTTCGTTATAATTAGTTGGAGTGTGCAACGCAGGCAGATGCGCTCTGCAAATGTCTTGGCACTAGTGGGACTATAGCAAAGTCCAATAGCCACGTATAGGATGCCACTAGGTACATTGAGTGTTTGCTAGTATAATGGCTGAGTTTAAAAAACTTGGAGTGTGCAATGCAGGCAGATGTGCTCTGCTAATGTCTTTGCACTAGTGGGACTATAGCAAAGTCCAATAGCCACGTATAGGATGCCACTAGGTACACTGAGTGTGTGCTAGTATAATGGCTTAGTTATAATTCGTTGGAGTGTGCAACGCAGGCAGACGTGCTGCAAATGTCTTGGCACTAGTGGGACTATAGCAAAGTCCAATAGCCACGTATAGGATGCCACTAGGTACACTGAGTGTTTGCTAGTATAATGGCTTCGTTATAATTTGTTGGAGTGTGCAACGCAGGCAGATGCGCTCTGCAAATGTCTTGGCCCTAGTGGGACTATAGCAAAGTCCAATAGCCACGTATAGGATGCCACTAGGTACAGAGTGTTTGCTAGTATAATGGCTGAGTTTAAAAAAGTTAGAGTGTGCAATGCAGGCAGACGTGCTGCAAATAACGTTCCAATACTGTGAATTGACAAAAGTACAATAGCCACGTTTAGGGTGCCACTAGGTACACTGACTGTTTGCTAGTATAATGGCTGAGTTTAAAAAACTTGGAGTGTGCAATGCAGGCAGATGTGCTCTGCTAATGTCTTTGCACTAGTGGGACTATAGCAAAGTCCAATAGCCACGTATAGGATGCCACTAGGTACAGAGTGTTTGCTAGTATAATGGCTGAGTTTAAAAAAGTTAGAGTGTGCAATGCAGGCAGACGTGCTGCAAATAACGTTCCAATACTGTGAATTGACAAAAGTACAATAGCCACGTTTAGGGTGCCACTAGGTACACTGACTGTTTGCTAGTATAATGGCTGAGTTTAAAAAACTTGGAGTGTGCAATGCAGGCAGATGTGCTCTGCTAATGTCTTTGCACTAGTGGGACTATAGCAAAGTCCAATAGCCACGTTTAGGATGCCACTAGGTACACTGACTGTTTGCTAGTATAATGGCTGAGTTTAAAAAAGTTAGAGTGTGCAATGCAGGCAGACGTGCTGCAAATAACGTTCCAATACTGTGAATTGACAAAAGTACAATAGCCACGTTTAGGGTGCCACTAGGTACACTGACTGTTTGCTAGTATAATGGCTGAGTTTAAAAAAGTTAGAGTGTGCAATGCAGGCAGACGTGCTGCAAATAACGTTCCAATACTGTGAATTGACAAAAGTACAATAGCCACGTATAGGATGCCACTAGGTACACTGACTGTTTGCTAGTATAATGGCTGAGTTTAAAAAAGTTAGAGTGTGCAATGCAGGCAGACGTGCTGCAAATAACGTTCCAATACTGTGAATTGACAAAAGTACAATAGCCACGTTTAGGATGCCACTAGGTACACTGACTGTTTGGTAGTATAATGGCTGAGTTTAAAAAAGTTAGAGTGTGCAATGCAGGCAGACGTGCTGCAAATAACGTTCCAATACTGTGAATTGACAAAAGTACAATAGCCACGTTTAGGATGCCACTAGGTACACTGACTGTTTGGTAGTATAATGGCTGAGTTTAAAAAAGTTAGAGTGTGCAATGCAGGCAGACGTGCTGCAAATAACGTTCCAATACTGTGAATTGACAAAAGTACAATAGCCACGTTTAGGATGCCACTAGGTACACTGACTGTTTGGTAGTATAATGGCTGAGTTTAAAAAAGTTAGAGTGTGCAATGCAGGCAGACGTGCTGCAAATAACGTTCCAATACTGTGAATTGACAAAAGTACAATAGCCACGTTTAGGATACAACTAGGTACAGTGAGTGTTTGCTAGTATAATGGCTGAGTTTAAAAAAGTTAGAGTGTGCAATGCAGGCAGACGTGCTGCAAATAACGTTCCAATACTGTGAATTGACAAAAGTACAATAGCCACGTTTAGGATACAACTAGGTACAGTGAGTGTTTGCTAGTATAATGGCTGAGTTTAAAAAAGTTAGAGTGTGCAATGCAGGCAGACGTGCTGCAAATAACGTTCCAATACTGTGAATTGACAAAAGTACAATAGCCACGTTTAGGATGCCACTAGGTACACTGACTGTTTCCTAGTATAATGGCTGAGTTTAAAAAAGTTAGAGTGTGCAATGCAGGCAGACGTGCTGCAAATAACGTTCCAATACTGTGAATTGACAAAAGTACAATAGCCACGTATAGGATGCCACTAGGTACACTGACTGTTTGCTAGTATAATGGCTGAGTTTAAAAAAGTTAGAGTGTGCAATGCAGGCAGACGTGCTGCAAATAACGTTCCAATACTGTGAATTGACAAAAGTACAATAGCCACGTTTAGGATGCCACTAGGTACACTGACTGTTTGCTAGTATAATGGCTGAGTTTAAAAAACTTGGGGTGTGCAATGCAGGCAGATGTGCTCTGCAAATGTCTTGGCACTAGTGGGACTATAGCAAAGTCCAATAGCCACGTATAGGATGCCACTAGGTACACTGAGTGTGTGCTAGTATAATGGCTTCGTTATAATTAGTTGGAGTGTGCAACGCAGGCAGATGCGCTCTGCAAATGTCTTGGCACTAGTGGGACTATAGCAAAGTCCAATAGCCACGTATAGGATGCCACTAGGTACACTGAGTGTTTGCTAGTATAATGGCTTCGTTATAATTTGTTGGAGTGTGCAACGCAGGCAGATGCGCTCTGCAAATGTCTTGGCACTAGTGGGACTATAGCAAAGTCCAATAGCCACGTATAGGATGCCACTAGGTACACTGAGTGTTTGCTAGTATAATGGCTTCGTTATAATTAGTTGGAGTGTGCAACGCAGGCAGATGCGCTCTGCAAATGTCTTGGCACTAGTGGGACTATAGCAAAGTCCAATAGCCACGTATAGGATGCCACTAGGTACACTGAGTGTTTGCTAGTATAATGGCTGAGTTTAAAAAACTTGGAGTGTGCAATGCAGGCAGATGTGCTCTGCTAATGTCTTTGCACTAGTGGGACTATAGCAAAGTCCAATAGCCACGTATAGGATGCCACTAGGTACACTGAGTGTGTGCTAGTATAATGGCTTAGTTATAATTCGTTGGAGTGTGCAACGCAGGCAGACGTGCTGCAAATGTCTTGGCACTAGTGGGACTATAGCAAAGTCCAATAGCCACGTATAGGATGCCACTAGGTACACTGAGTGTTTGCTAGTATAATGGCTTCGTTATAATTTGTTGGAGTGTGCAACGCAGGCAGATGCGCTCTGCAAATGTCTTGGCCCTAGTGGGACTATAGCAAAGTCCAATAGCCACGTATAGGATGCCACTAGGTACACTGAGTGTTTGCTAGTATAATGGCTGAGTTTAAAAAACTTGGAGTGTGCAATGCAGGCAGATGTGCTCTGCTAATGTCTTTGCACTAGTGGGACTATAGCAAAGTCCAATAGCCACGTATAGGATGCCACTAGGTACACTGAGTGTTTGCTAGTAAAATTGCTTAGTTTAAAAAACTTGGAGTGTGCAATGCAGGCAGATGTGCTCTGCAAATGTCTTTGCACTAGTGGGACTATAGCAAAGTCCAATAGCCACAGATAGGATGCCACTAGGTACACTGAGTGTTTGCAAGTATAATGGCTTAGTTAGAATGAGTTGGAGTGTGCAGAGGACAAGAGGGTACAGTGGCAGGATTGTGGTGCTCTGGGTAGAGGAATGGAAGCCTGCCTTTCTATTCCCTCCTAATGGTGAAATGCAGGGAGGAAATCCCTGACCTTGGCTGCACAGACGCTGGCGCTGTTTTCAGGACCTGTCACCTATGGCTCTCTGACCCTGCCGGTACGAGCCCTTAAAAGGACTGTTAGAATGTGCTCTCCCTAAGCTGTCTAACGCTGTGTATGCAGCGCATACAGCTGTATCGGCGATAGGACAAAGGACGGAACTGCGACAGTGATGTCTGACACCAAAGACGCAGAAGGCAGATAATGGCGATCGTGAAGAAAATGTCCGGTTTTATAATGCAGGGACATGTGACATGCAGATCCTATCACACATGCCGTTGCTTCTCTGCCTCAAAGTCCACTTAGGTGTGTGTGTGTCTGTGATTGGCTGACATGCTGGCCAGCCCCACAAGACGCGCGCGCTTAGGGAAGGAAGACAAGAAAAAAAAAAAAAAAAATGGCGATCGCCATTATAGAAACAGCAGTGATCTGAAGGCGCTGTTCACGCACACTATACACTGAAATGTGATAATAGTTTGATTCACAGAGTGACTTACACTATTACAGCAGAAACCAAGCTAAGATTTAGCTGTTTTTTGGCTGCTAGAACCGTTCTCGAACGTTTCTAGAACTATCGAGCTTTTGCAAAAAGCTCGAGTTCTAGTTCGATCTAGAACATGCCCCAAAATCACTCGAGCCTAGAACTGGAGAACCACGAACCACGAACCGCGCTCAACTCTACTCAGCAGTGATCTGGCTAGTGATCTCGCTATGTGAGAAGTACCCCTAAAGGCAGAGGCATAGGGAGTACTGTCATATCCAGGGCACTTAACTCCTCATTTGCATGTGACTAAAACCCCTAATCACTTGGAAAGGTAGCAAAAAATAGAAGACATAAAGGTGGGAAATGCAGCGACAGATAGAAATATAAAGGTATGAAATGCAGTGATAGATAGAAGATACAAAGGTGTTTATGGATTTGCAGTTCAAAGACCAGCCTGTTAATGTGTGTATTATTAGGGAGTTGATCTTGCTGACAAATTCTCTTTAAATATGTGATAGTCAAGTTTATTTTATGTGTAAATAAAGGAATCATTTCACTTTACATTTTTAATGACAGACAGTGAAATTCTGCAAATTGCAAAACTTGAAAACTGTTTTCTGATCTCTGAACTACAGCAATAAAGTTTGCTGGGCCCCAGCACACAGCATAGAGACTGCTGCCCTGGAGCTGGTCAAGTCTTGCTCTCTGTGAGTGAATGAGGCATTAAGAATTTCACAGTGTGATATAGGCGCTGTTATGTTCTTTAAATGGCATGCAGATCTGGCAGTGATCAGTAGCACAGCTGTCCTGCTTACAAAGTCAGCAATTTGCTAAGATAACATCATTTCTAATTATGCAGGAAAAGAACCACATTTGGCAAACATAATTGTTATTTATATGTGTTTTCCCTTGCATCAAAACTGCAGAAGTCATAGCAAAAGTTCATTTTAATCCAAACTGGGTCATCCATTTTATTTTCAGCCTGAAATGTGATGATTGTGATATAAATATGAAAGGAATTTTTCAAAGGTAGTTACATTTTCGCTGATCTGTTTACCATATCAATAATAATCTATGTTTTTGTTGAAAAATACAGATTTTTGGGGCTGTCCCATAACCTTAATATAATATGGATCTAATTAAACCTTTTAGATATAATATCAAATGCTGCATCAATAGAATAATCAAATAATCATATCAAGAAAATACTTTTTTTCCCTGCTGTCTTGCAAAGTTGTTGAGGCATGAAAGATCCCAAAAGCCAAACTAATTTAAAAAAAAGAATAATATGTGCTGTATGGTAAAAGAGAGAAAAGGAAGAATACTTCTATGGGATTTTTTTCTTTAAATTTAAAGAGTCAGAACTGATGGAAAAAAATATTCTCAGTTCAAAGCCAAATGGGTAGTGTATGATAACGGGATTAAAAAAAATACAAACGTTATGTGCCACAATAAAAAACGTATACCAGACACATTTCAATGTAACAGTAAAGTCTTTTAATTATATACAGCATATGTGATACTTTTTTTCAATAAAAACTAAATTAATCACCAATGCAAAAAAATCCTTTATTTTTATTCAAGATACATTGCTCTATACCTACCATTCCTTCTCAATAGGACATCCACAACTACGTCTTGAAGCCTGCTTCCAATATGCATATCTGTCTGTAATTGATGCACGACTGAGCATACTGTGGCTCCGTCACCATTATTATAGTCTATTTCTTCATTGACGCATACCAACCGAAATCTGTTTTGCAAAGGTTTGGATGGAAGCCCCAAAGGAGCCACTGAACATAGTAATATTTGATATGTGATCCCAGCCTTAGTTAAGAAGGTGTCACGGTTGTCTTCCTGCTGTTTTGAGACTAGTGGCAGTCTTTGGACTAGAGCCTCCCATCTCAATCTTTACGCCTCATTTAAATGAGGTTTCCCTTCCTTTGGCATTTCATGAGTTAAATTGAGGTTTTGTTGCCAGCAGGTCTGAGCAGGGCAGGTCAGCTGTTGCTGCTTTGGGTACACGCCCATTTAGGTTAAATACTGTAGCCTTCCCAGCAGACCTTGTTGCTGTTAGAGTTTCCACATTGGCCAGCTTGGTGGAAGGAACTGCTGAGGTTTTGTCCTGTGCCCATCCACCTGCTACTTTAGAGACCATCTTCTACAGTGAAGTTGGGTGTTTTGTATCCTTCTGTTTATTCCCCATCTGTCTTTCCTTTACCTCTGTGTTTATTAGTTTAGTGGCAAGTCTAGTGTACTCGTCGGCCTACTCACTAGACAGGGTGAGTTTAGGGCCACCTGAGAGACACAGGTATTATGCTTGCCGACAGGTTGAAAGAACCTGTATAGGGACACTGGGGAGCTCAGAAGTCAGCTTGAGGTGAGTGAAGAAGGTGCACCCTCAACCCTCTCCCTTAGTGGCAGGGATCCCATTATATCGTGACTCTGATGTGTCCCCCTTTATGTGGTATTTTTGGTAGTGCGTCAGACGCCCGTTGGTCTGCTTGCACGAGTCACGCATTATATACAGACAACTCCAACTCCGCGCATGATAGAAGAATTCTGAAGTCTCAGTTTGGCCACACAACTTGTCCTGTTATTTGGCCTCAGATGCCTTGAATTAGGACTAGAGATGAGCGAACCGGTCGTGGTTCAGCTCGAGGTCGGTTCGCCGAACGGACGTCCCTTTCGAGTTCGGTTCGTCGAACGTTCGACGAACCGAACTCGAACCGCATAGGAAACAATGGCAGGCATTCACAAACACATAAAAACACCTAGAAAACACCCTCAAAGGTGTCCAAAAGGTGACAAACAACTCACAACACAAACACATGGGAAAGTGACAAGAACAAATTCTCATGCGAAAACAAAAGAGCGTAACGAGGAAAAAGAGGACGAGACACAGATATAGGCATGGCACGCCCTTCTAAAATCATGTAAAACACCGCAAGGTGACTCCAAGCGGAGTCTCCCTTTTTTCCAAAAATTGGTCCCCACACACACCCACCCATTCAGTGGTAGCACTTGTGCCCTAGTTGTACACTTCACAGCTAGATTTGCATCAAGCACATTCAAAAATACGCCATATTTAACCGTCCCCAGGATGACACCGGGGTAGGTAGCAAAGTCTTTCCTGATCCCAGCTCTGTTCATCTTGGATCATTTTTAAAAAACACAGCAAGCAAGGGTTACTCCAAGCGGAGTCTCCCTTTTTTTCCAAAAATTGTGCCCCACACACACCCACCCATTCAGTGGCAGCACTTGTGCCCTAGTTGTACACTTCACAGCTAGATTTGCATCAAGCACATTCAAAAATATGCCATACTTAACCGTCCCCAGGATGACACCGGGGTAGGTAGCAAAGTCTTTGCTGAACCATGACTTGTTCATCTTGGCTCCTTTTAAAAACAATTTAAGCAAGGGTTACTCCAAGCGGAGTATCCCTTTTTTCAAAAAATTGGGCCACACAGACACCCCATCAGTGGCAGCACTTGTGCCCTAGTTGCAAACAGGATGTTTTGATTTACATCAAGCACATTCCAAATCCACAAGCATTTACGCTCCCCAGGATGACACAGGGGTAGTAAATTCCTTGTGGATCCATGACTTGTTCATTTTGATGAACGTTAGTCTGTCCACATTGTCACTGGACAGACGTGTGCGCTTATCTGTCAGCACACACCCAGCAGCACTGAAGACACGTTCAGAGACAACGCTGGCAGCTGGACACGACAAAATCTCCAAGGCGTAAGTGGAGAGCTCTGGCCATTTTTCAAGATTTGAAGCCCAAAATGAGCAAGGCTCCATTTGCAAAGTCATGGCATCGATGTTCATTTGGAGATACTCCTGTATCATCCTCTCCAGCCGTTGACTATGTGTTAGACTTGTTGTCTCTGTTGGCCTTGCAAAGGAGGGTCTAAAAAAATTATGAAAAGATTCCATAAAATTGCTGTTACCAGCACCAGATACAGTCCTACTGGTACGGGTAGACTGTTGAAGATGACGAGACCGTCCCATGTTTGTCAAGTTACAACTGGGAGATTCACTCCCTGCACCTGCACGGTTGTTTGGTGGAAAAGCCGAGCTAAGATCGAGTAACAGCTTCTGCTGATACTCCTGCATACGTGCGTCCCTTTCTATGGCTGGAATTATGTCACAAAATTTGGACTTGTACCGGGGATCTAATAGTGTGGCAAGCCAGTAGTCATCATCACTTCTAATTTTGACAATACGAGGGTCATGTTGGAGGTAGTGCAGCAAGAAAGCACTCATGTTTCTTGCGCAGCCATGCGGACCAAGTCCATGCTGTGTTTGTGGCATAGAGGTGCTAACCGTTCTATCTTCCTCTGACATCTCCTCCCAACCTCTTTCAACTGAAATTTGACCAAGGTCTCCCTCATCCGCTGAGTCTTCCATGTCCATGGACAGTTCGTCCTCCATTTCTTCATGTTCTCCTGCACCTTCCTCAACATTTCGCCTGCTACCATGCGCCCTTGTTGATCCCTGTCCCCCATGGTCCCATGCCTGCCGCATTGGTGATGATGAACGTCTGGACCTTGGTGATGTTGTTGTGTCTTGCGCATATGAATCCTCCTGTAGTTACTCCCTTTCCTGTTGTCCCACCCCCTGACTCCGAATAGTGTTTAGCGTGTGCTCCAGCATGTAAATGACTGGAATTGTCATGCTGATAATGGCATTGTCAGCGCTAAACATATTCGTCGCCATGTCGAAACTGTGCAGAAGGGTGCATAGGTCCTTGATCTGAGACCACTCCATCAGGGTGATATGACCCACCTCTGCATCTCGTTGGCCCAGGCTATACGTCATGACGTATTGCACCAGGGCTCGGCGGTGCTGCCACAGTCGCTGTAACATGTGGAGAGTCGAATTCCAGCGTGTCGGCACATCGCATTTCAGGCGTTGAACCGGCAGGCCGAAAGACTTCTGGAGAGATGCAAGTTGCTCAGCTGCGGCACTTGAATGGCGGAAGTGAGCAGACAGTTTTCGTGCCCTGGTCAGAAAGCCATCTAGGCCGGGATAGTGTGTTAAAAATTGCTGGACAACAAGGTTCAACACATGAGCCATACAAGGTACGTGTGTCACCTTGCCCAGGCGAAGGGCTGCACCCAGGTTTGCAGCATTGTCGCACATGGCCTTACCAGGCTGCAGTTTGAGTGGAGACAACCATTTATTAAACTCGGACCGCAGAGCTGACCACAACTCCTCAGCTGTGTGACTCTTATTCCCCAGACATGTCAAGCTAAAGACCGCCTGATGCCGTTGCGCTCTGCTGCCAGCATAGTAATGAGGGGTGCGTGATTCCTTCTGCGCAGTGAGAACGCTGGTGGCCTGACCAGGCAGGCTTGGGGCGGAGGTGGAGGACACAGATGAGGTGGAGGAGGCAGAAGCAGTGGCGGAACTTGAACAGACAGAGGATTGACACACAAGTCGTGGGGACGGCAAGACTTGTGCAGCAGACCCTTCACCATCTATCACCATAGTTACCCAGTGCCCAGTCAGCGACATGTAACGTCCCTGTCCATGCTTACTGGTCCAAGTATCGGTGGGGAAATGCACCCGTTCACACACAGAGTTTCTCAAGGAAGCGGTGATGTTGTGTGCGATATGCTGGTGTAGCGCGGGCACACCTTTCTTAGAGAAGTAGTGGCGACTGGGCATCTGGTACTGGGGCACAGCGACAGACATAAGGTCTCTAAAATCCTGTGTGTCCACCAGGCGGAAAGGCAGCATTTCGGTAGCCAAGAGCTTACAGAGGGATAAAGTCAACCTCTAAGCTTTGTCATGGGTCGCAGGAAATGGCCTTTTATTTGTCCACATCTGAGGGACAGAGATCTGGCTACTGTGTGTAGACGGTGTTGAGTAGGGTGTCCCTGGAAAAATGCAGGTTTGTGAGGAAAGTGCAGTCGGAGACATGATGTTGCCTTCATCCAACGTTGGTTCTATCGATGTCTGAGAGAGCTGTACACACGCACTTGTTTCCCCTTCCAAACCAACTGACGACCTACCAAGCAAACTGCCTGTTGCGGTTACAGTGGTGGAAGTTGTGCGTGGAAAACCAGGTGTGACAGCTGTCCCCACAGTCCTAGAAGATGAAGAGCGCGCGGATGCACTGGAAGGGGCAGGCCGTGGATGGTTCGCTCCGCTAGGCCGCATTGCAGCATGGTGAGCTTCCCACTGGGACCTATGATATTTTTTTCATGTGACGATTCATGGAAGAAGTTGTCAAACTGCTGAGGTTTTGACCTCTACTAACAGAATCACGACTAGAGTTGAGCGCGGTTCGTGGTTCTCCAGTTCGCGGCTCGAGTGATTTTGGGGCATGTTCTAGATCGAACTAGAACTCGAGCTTTTTGCAAAAGCTCGATAGTTCTAGAAACGTTCGAGAACGGTTCTAGCAGCCAAAAAACAGCTAAATCCTAGCTTGGTTTCTGCTGTAATAGTGTAAGTCACTCTGTGAATCAAACTATTATCACATTTCAGTGTATAGTGTGCGTGAACAGCGCCTTCAGATCACTGCTGTTTCTATAATGGCGATCGCCATTTTTTTTTTTTTTTTTCTTGTCTTCCTTCCCTAAGCGCGCGCGTCTTGTGGGGCGGGCCAGCATGTCAGCCAATCACAGACACACACACACCTAAGTGGACTTTGAGCCAGAGAAGCAACGGCATGTGTGATAGGATCTGCATGTCACATGTCCCTGCATTATAAAACCGGACATTTTCTTCACGAACGCCATTATCTGCCTTCTGCGTCTTTGGTGTCACACATCAGTGTCGCAGCTCCGTCCTCCTGAGTCCTATAGCCGATACAGCTGTATGCGCTGCATACACAGCGTTAGACAGCTTAGGGAGAGCACATTCTAGCAGTCCTTTTAAGGGCTCAAAGCGGCAGGGTCAGAGAGCCATAAGTGAGAGGTCCTGCAAACAGCAACAGCGTCTGTGTAGCCCAGGTCAGGGATTTCCTCCCTGCATTTCACCATTAGGAGGGAATAGAAAGGCAGGCTTCCATTCCTCTACCCAGAGCACCACAATCCTGCCACTGTACCCTCTTGTCCTCTGCACACTCCAACTCATTCTAAGTAAGCCATTATACTAGCAAACATTCAGTGTACCTAGTGGCATCCTATACGTGGCTATTGGACTTTGCTATAGTCCCACTAGTGCAAAGACATTTGCAGAGCACGTCTGCCTGCATTGCACACTACAACTTTTTTAAACTAAGCAATTTTACTAGCAAACACTCAGTGTACCTAGTGGCATCCTATACGTGGCTATTGGACTTTGCTATAGTCCCACTAGTGCCAAGACATTTGCAGAGCGCATCTGCCTGCGTTGCACACTCCAACGAATTATAACTAAGCCATTATACTAGCACGCACTCAGTGTACCTAGTGGCATCCTATACGTGGCTATTGGACTTTGCTATAGTCCCACTAGTGCAAAGACATTAGCAGAGCACATCTGCCTGCATTGCACACTCCAAGTTTTTTAAACTAAGCAATTTTACTAGCAAACACTCAGTGTACCTAGTGGCATCCTATACGTGGCTATTGGACTTTGCTATAGTCCCACTAGTGCAAAGACATTTGCAGAGCACGTCTGCCTGCATTGCACACTACAACTTTTTTAAACTAAGCAATTTTACTAGCAAACACTCAGTGTACCTAGTGGCATCCTATACGTGGCTATTGGACTTTGCTATAGTCCCACTAGTGCCAAGACATTTGCAGAGCGCATCTGCCTGCGTTGCACACTCCAACTAATTATAACTAAGCCATTATACTTGCACACACTAAGTGTTTTTTAGTGGCATCCTATACGTGGCTATTGGACTTTGCTATAGTCCTACTAGTGCCAAGACATTTGCAGAGCGCATCTGCCTGCGTTGCACACTCCAACTAATTATAACTAAGCCATTATACTAGCACACACTCAGTGAACCTAGTGGCATCCTATACGTGGCTATTGGACTTTGCTATAGTCCCACTAGTGCCAAGACATTTGCAGCACGTCTGCCTGCGTTGCACACTCCAACTAATTATAACTAAGCCATTATACTAGCACACACTCAGTGTACCTAGTGGCATCCTATACGTGGCTATTGGACTTTGCTATAGTCCCACTAGTGCCAAGACATTTGCAGCACGTCTGCCTGCGTTGCACACTCCAACTAATTATAACTAAGCCATTATACTAGCACACACTCAGTGTACCTAGTGGCATCCTATACGTGGCTATTGGACTTTGCTATAGTCCCACTAGTGCCAAGACATTTGCAGCACGTCTGCCTGCGTTGCACACTCCAACTAATTATAACTAAGCCATTATACTAGCACGCACTCAGTGTACCTAGTGGCATCCTATACGTGGCTATTGGACTTTGCTATAGTCCCACTAGTGCCAAGACATTTGCAGCACGTCTGCCTGCGTTGCACACTCCAACTAATTATAACTAAGCCATTATACTAGCACACACTCAGTGTACCTAGTGGCATCCTATACGTGGCTATTGGACTTTGCTATAGTCCCACTAGTGCCAAGACATTTGCAGCACGTCTGCCTGCGTTGCACACTCCAACTAATTATAACTAAGCCATTATACTAGCACACACTCAGTGTACCTAGTGGCATCCTATACGTGGCTATTGGACTTTGCTATAGTCCCACTAGTGCCAAGACATTTGCAGCACGTCTGCCTGCGTTGCACACTCCAACTAATTATAACTAAGCCATTATACTAGCACACACTCAGTGTACCTAGTGGCATCCTATACGTGGCTATTGGACTTTGCTATAGTCCCACTAGTGCCAAGACATTTGCAGCACGTCTGCCTGCGTTGCACACTCCAACTAATTATAACTAAGCCATTATACTAGCACACACTCAGTGTACCTAGTGGCATCCTATACGTGGCTATTGGACTTTGCTATAGTCCCACTAGTGCCAAGACATTTGCAGCACGTCTGCCTGCGTTGCACACTCCAACTAATTATAACTAAGCCATTATACTAGCACACACTCAGTGTACCTAGTGGCATCCTATACGTGGCTATTGGACTTTGCTATAGTCCCACTAGTGCCAAGACATTTGCAGCACGTCTGCCTGCGTTGCACACTCCAACTAATTATAACTAAGCCATTATACTAGCACACACTCAGTGTACCTAGTGGCATCCTATACGTGGCTATTGGACTTTGCTATAGTCCCACTAGTGCCAAGACATTTGCAGCACGTCTGCCTGCGTTGCACACTCCAACTAATTATAACTAAGCCATTATACTAGCACACACTCAGTGTACCTAGTGGCATCCTATACGTGGCTATTGGACTTTGCTATAGTCCTACTAGTGCCAAGACATTTGCAGAGCGCATCTGCCTGCGTTGCACACTCCAACTAATTATAACTAAGCCATTATACTAGCACACACTCAGTGAACCTAGTGGCATCCTATACGTGGATATTGGACTTTGCTATAGTCCCACTAGTGCCAAGACATTTGCAGCACGTCTGCCTGCGTTGCACACTCCAACTAATTATAACTAAGCCATTATACTAGCACACACTCAGTGTACCTAGTGGCATCCTATACGTGGCTATTGGACTTTGCTATAGTCCCACTAGTGCCAAGACATTTGCAGCACGTCTGCCTGCGTTGCACACTCCAACTAATTATAACTAAGCCATTATACTAGCACACACTCAGTGTACCTAGTGGCATCCTATACGTGGCTATTGGACTTTGCTATAGTCCCACTAGTGCCAAGACATTTGCAGCACGTCTGCCTGCGTTGCACACTCCAACTAATTATAACTAAGCCATTATACTAGCACACACTCAGTGTACCTAGTGGCATCCTATACGTGGCTATTGGACTTTGCTATAGTCCCACTAGTGCCAAGACATTTGCAGCACGTCTGCCTGCGTTGCACACTCCAACTAATTATAACTAAGCCATTATACTAGCACACACTCAGTGTACCTAGTGGCATCCTATACGTGGCTATTGGACTTTGCTATAGTCCCACTAGTGCCAAGACATTTGCAGCACGTCTGCCTGCGTTGCACACTCCAACTAATTATAACTAAGCCATTATACTAGCACACACTCAGTGTACCTAGTGGCATCCTATACGTGGCTATTGGACTTTGCTATAGTCCCACTAGTGCCAAGACATTTGCAGCACGTCTGCCTGCGTTGCACACTCCAACTAATTATAACTAAGCCATTATACTAGCACACACTCAGTGTACCTAGTGGCATCCTATACGTGGCTATTGGACTTTGCTATAGTCCTACTAGTGCCAAGACATTTGCAGAGCGCATCTGCCTGCGTTGCACACTCCAACTAATTATAACTAAGCCATTATACTAGCACACACTCAGTGTACCTAGTGGCATCCTATACGTGGCTATTGGACTTTGCTATAGTCCCACTAGTGCCAAGACATTTGCAGCACGTCTGCCTGCGTTGCACACTCCAACTAATTATAACTAAGCCATTATACTAGCACACACTCAGTGTACCTAGTGGCATCCTATACGTGGCTATTGGACTTTGCTATAGTCCTACTAGTGCCAAGACATTTGCAGAGCGCATCTGCCTGCGTTGCACACTCCAACTAATTATAACTAAGCCATTATACTAGCACACACTCAGTGTACCTAGTGGCATCCTATACGTGGCTATTGGACTTTGCTATAGTCCCACTAGTGCCAAGACATTTGCAGCACGTCTGCCTGCGTTGCACACTCCAACGAATTATAACTAAGTTACATTGTCAGGGATATTTATTCTTTATTATTCTGCTGTTAATAAAGCTAGACCACCACTGCAATCTTCACCACCTCTCAATTTTTACTACCACATTTTCAGTCCACAATCTTGTCGCAATCAACATGAGTGGCAAAATGACAGATGCTGGTGGAAAGGGGAAGAGGCGTGGTGGAAAAGGCAAAAAAGGTTTTGTCAGTGGGGAAGGTGCCAAAGCTCCATTATCATCTGCTGAAGATAGACCATCTACTAGCAAAAGTAAGATGTCTACTACTTATTGTGGACAATCCGATGTGCTCCCTTTTTTACGGACACGAACAAGAGGAACAAAGGTAGATGATGGGCAAAAAAGGAAAATGCTTGAATGGATCTCAAGTGGTCCAACAAGTGCCCTCTCAGCCACTTCAAGTACCGCATCCAAAAAACACCATTCCTCTGAGTTGTCATCCCAATCACACTTGATTTCTCCCAGCTCTGAAGTCTCCATCAGCCCTGCACAGTATGGTGGAACTGAGATGGCTGAGTCTGCAGAGCTGTTCAGTCACACTATAGCCTGGGAATCAGAGGTCTGCTCCCAAGCTACAGTGAGTACAGAACAGGAAATGGTCTGCAGTGATGCCCAGAACCTTTGTGACTCAGATTCAGGCCGTGAGGACCAAGTTTCTGAGCATAATGTTGACCCTTTGTCACAAACTGTAACACCTGTGGTTATAGACAATGAGGAACATACTGATGAAGATGAGACGCAGATACCCGATTGGGATGATAACTTAAATATTCGGTCAGGGCAAGAAGAGGCTCGGTCTGAGGGGGAGGGGAGTGCAAACACAACAATTGATGATGACGTTCTAGATCCCACCTACTGTCAACCCCCAGTCAGGCACTCGAGGAGGTCAACAGAGGCGGTGGAGGAGGATGCAACCGACGACGAAGTTACCTTGCGCCTTCCTGGACAGAGTCGGAGCACTGGTAGCACATCTACAACTGCATCCTCAGCCACCACTCTGCCTATGAGCATTATTCGGGGTGGATCAACAGGTCGCATGGCCTCTAAGCCTTGCCTAGCCTGGGCCTTTTTTCACATCGAAAAAGATCGCCCAACTCATGTGATATGTAACATTTGTCATGATTCTGTTAGTAGAGGTCAAAACCTCAGCAGTTTGACAACTTCTTCCATGAATCGTCACATGAATAAATATCATAAGTCCCGGTGGGAAGCTCACCGTGCTGCAATGCCGGCTAGCGGAGCGAACCATCCACCGCCCGCCCCTTCCAGTGCATCCGCGCGCTCTTCATCTTCTAGGACTGTGGGGACAGCTGTCACACCTGTTTTTCCACGCAAAACTTCCACCACTGTAACCGCAACAGGCAGTTTGCTTGTAAGGTCGTCAGTTGGTTTGGAAGGGGAAACAAGTGAGTGTGTACAGCTCTCTCAGACATCGATAGCACCAACGTTGGATGAAGGCAACATCATGTCTCCGCCTGCACTTTCCTCACAAACCTGCATTTTTCCAGGGACACCCTACTCAACACCGTCTACACACAGCAGCCAGATCTCTGTCCCTCAGATGTGGTCAAATAAAAGGCCACTTCCTCCGACCCATGACAAAGCTAAGAGGTTGACTCTATCCCTCTGTAAGCTGTTGGCTACCGAAATGCTGCCTTTCCGCCTAGTGGACACACAGGATTTTAGAGACCTTATGTCTGTCGCTGTGCCCCAGTACCAGATGCCTAGTCGCCACTACTTCTCTAAGAAAGGTGTGCCCGCGCTACACCAGCATGTCGCACACAACATCACCGCTTCCTTGAGAAACTCTGTGTGTGAACGGGTGCATTTCACCACCGATACTTGGACCAGTAAGCATGGACAGGGACGTTACATGTCGCTGACTGGGCACTGGGTAACTATGGTGATAGATGGTGAAGGGTCTGCTGCACAAGTCTTGCCGTCCCCACGACTTGTGTGTCAATCCTCTGTCTGTCCAAGTTCCGCCACAGCTTCTGCATCCTCCACCTCATCTGGGTCCTCCACCTCCGCCCCAAGCCTGCCTGGTCAGGCCACCAGCGTTCTCACTGCGCAGAAGGAATCACACACGCCTCATTACTATGCTGGCAGCCGAGCGCAACGGCATCAGGCGGTCTTTAGCTTGACATGTCTTGGTAATAAGAGTCACACAGCTGAGGAGTTGTGGTCAGCTCTGCGGTCCGAGTTTAATAAATGGTTGTCTCCACTCAACCTGCAGCCTGGTAAGGCCGTGTGCGACAATGCTGCAAACCTGGGTGCGGCCCTTCGCCTGGGCAAGGTGACACACGTACCTTGTATGGCTCACGTGTTGAACCTTGTCGTGCAGCAATTTTTAACACACTATCCCGGCCTAGATGGCCTTCTGAACAGGGCACGAAAACTGTCTGCTCACTTCCGGCGTTCAAGCGCCGCAGCTGAGCGACTTGCATCGCTACAGAAGTCTTTCGGCCTGCCGGTTCATCGCCTGAAATGCGATGTGGCGACACGCTGGAATTCAACTCTCCACATGTTACAGCGACTGTGGCAGCACCGCAGAGCCCTGGTGCAATACGTCATGACGTATAGCCTGGGCCAACGAGATGCAGAGGTGGGGCAGATCACCCTGATGGAGTGGTCTCAGATCAAGGACCTATGCACCCTTCTGCACAGTTTCGACATGGCGACGAATATGTTTAGCTCTGACAATGCCATTATCAGCATGACGATTCCAGTCATTTACATGCTGGAGCACACGCTAAACACTATTCGGAGTCAGGGGGTGGGACAACATGAAGGGGAGGAACTACAGGAGGATTCATATGTGCAAGGGACAACAACATCACCAAGGTCCAGACGTTCATCATCACCAACGCAGCAGGCATGGGACCATGGGGAACAGGGATCGACAAGGGCGCATAGTAGCAGGCGAAATGTTGAGCAAGGTGCAGGAGAACATGAAGAAATGGAGGACGAACTGTCCATGGACATGGAAGACTCAGCGGATGAGGGAGACCTTGGTCAAATTTCAGTTGAAAGAGGTTGGGGGGAGATGTCAGAGGAAGAAAGAACGGGTAGCACCTCTATGCCACAAACACAGCGTGGACTTGGTCCGCATGGCTGCGCAAGACACATGAGTGCCTTTTTGTTGCACTACCTCCAACATGACAGTCGTATTGTCAAAATTAGAAGTGATGATGACTACTGGATTGCCACACTATTAGATCCCCGGTACAAGTCCAAATTTTGTGACATAATTCCAGCCATAGAAAGGGACGCACGTATGCAGGAGTATCAGCAGAAGCTGTTACTCGATCTTAGCTCGGCTTTTCCACCAAACAACCGTGCAGGTGCAGGGAGGGAATCTCCCAGTTGTAACTTGACAAACATGGGACGGTCTCGTCATCTTCACCAGTCTACCCGTACCAGTAGGACCGTATCTGGTGCCGGTAACAGCAATTTTATGGAATCTTTTCATAATTTTTTTAGACCCTCTTTTGCAAGGCCACCAGAGACAACAAGTCTGACACATACTCAACGGCTGGAGAGGATGATACAGGAGTATCTCCAAATGAACATCGATGCCATGACTGTGCAACTGGAGCCTTGCTCCTTTTGGGCTTCAAACATAGAAAAATGGCCAGAGCTCTCCAGTTACGCCTTGGAGATTTTGTCGTGTCCAGCTGCCAGCGTTGTCTCTGAACGTGTCTTCAGTGCTGCTGGGTGTGTGCTGACAGATAAGCGCACGCGTCTGTCCAGTGACAATGTGGACAGACTGACGTTCATCAAAATGAACAAGTCATGGATCCAGAAGGAATTTACTACCCCTGTGTCATCCTGGGGAGAGTAAATGCTTGTGGATTTGGAATGTGCTTGATGCAAATCAAAACATCCTGTTTGCAACTAGGGCCCAAGTGCTGCCACTGATGGGGTGGGTGTCTGTGTGGCCCAATTTTTGGAAAAAAGGGAGACTCCGCTTGGAGTAACCCTTGCTTACATTGTTTTTAAAAGAAGCCAAGATGAACAAGTCATGGGTCAGCAAAGACTTTGCTACCTACCCCGGTGTCATCCTGGGGACGGTTAATTATGGGGTATTTTTGAATGTGATTGATGCAAATCAAAACATCCTGTTTGCAACTAGGGCCCAAGTGCTGCCACTGATGGGGTGGGTGTCTGTGTGGCCCAATTTTTGGAAAAAAAGGGAGACTCCGCTTGGAGTAACCCTTGCTTGATGTGTTTTTAAAAGAAGCCAAGATGAACAGAGCTGGGATCAGCAAAGACTTTGCTGCCTACCCCGGTGTCATCCTGGGGACGGTTAATTATGGGGTATTTTTGAATGTGATTGATGCAAATCAAAACATCCTGTTTGCAACTAGGGCCCAAGTGCTGCCACTGATGGGGTGGGTGTCTGTGTGGCCCAATTTTTGGAAAAAAAGGGAGACTCCGCTTGGAGTAACCCTTGCTTGATGTGTTTTTAAAAGAAGCCAAGATGAACAGAGCTGGGATCAGGAAAGACTTTGCTACCTACCCCGGTGTCATCCTGGGGACGGATAAGAATGGCGTATTTTTGAATGTGCTTGATGCAAATCAAAACATCCTGTTTGCAACTAGGGCCCAAGTGCTGCCACTGATGGGGTGGGTGTCTGTGTGGCCCAATTTTTGGAAAAAAAGGGAGACTCCGCTTGGAGTAACCCTTGCTTACATTGTTTTTAAAAGAAGCCAAGATGAACAAGTCATGGGTCAGCAAAGACTTTGCTACCTACCCCGGTGTCATCCTGGGGACGGTTAATTATGGGGTATTTTTGAATGTGATTGATGCAAATCAAAACATCCTGTTTGCAACTAGGGCCCAAGTGCTGCCACTGATGGGGTGGGTGTCTGTGTGGCCCAATTTTTGGAAAAAAAGGGAGACTCCGCTTGGAGTAACCCTTGCTTGATGTGTTTTTAAAAGAAGCCAAGATGAACAGAGCTGGGATCAGGAAAGACTTTGCTACCTACCCCGGTGTCATCCTGGGGACGGATAAGAATGGCGTATTTTTGAATGTGCTTGATGCAAATCAAAACATCCTGTTTGCAACTAGGGCCCAAGTGCTGCCACTGATGGGGTGGGTGTCTGTGTGGCCCAATTTTTGGAAAAAAAGGGAGACTCCGCTTGGAGTAACCCTTGCTTGATGTGTTTTTAAAAGAAGCCAAGATGAACAGAGCTGGGATCAGCAAAGACTTTGCTACCTACCCCGGTGTCATCCTGGGGACGGATAAGAATGGCGTATTTTTGAATGTGCTTGATGCAAATCAAAACATCCTGTTTGCAACTAGGGCCCAAGTGCTGCCACTGATGGGGTGGGTGTCTGTGTGGCCCAATTTTTGGAAAAAAAGGGAGACTCCGCTTGGAGTAACCCTTGCTTGATGTGTTTTTAAAAGAAGCCAAGATGAACAGAGCTGGGATCAGCAAAGACTTTGCTACCTACCCCGGTGTCATCCTGGGGACGGATAAGAATGGCGTATTTTTGAATGTGCTTGATGCAAATCAAAACATCCTGTTTGCAACTAGGGCCCAAGTGCTGCCACTGATGGGGTGGGTGTCTGTGTGGCCCAATTTTTGGAAAAAAAGGGAGACTCCGCTTGGAGTAACCCTTGCTTGATGTGTTTTTAAAAGAAGCCAAGATGAACAGAGCTGGGATCAGCAAAGACTTTGCTACCTACCCCGGTGTCATCCTGGGGACGGATAAGAATGGCGTATTTTTGAATGTGCTTGATGCAAATCAAAACATCCTGTTTGCAACTAGGGCCCAAGTGCTGCCACTGATGGGGTGGGTGTCTGTGTGGCCCAATTTTTGGAAAAAAAGGGAGACTCCGCTTGGAGTAACCCTTGCTTGATGTGTTTTTAAAAGAAGCCAAGATGAACAGAGCTGGGATCAGGAAAGACTTTGCTACCTACCCCGGTGTCATCCTGGGGACGGATAAGAATGGCGTATTTTTGAATGTGCTTGATGCAAATCAAAACATCCTGTTTGCAACTAGGGCCCAAGTGCTGCCACTGATGGGGTGGGTGTCTGTGTGGCCCAATTTTTGGAAAAAAAGGGAGACTCCGCTTGGAGTAACCCTTGCTTGATGTGTTTTTAAAAGAAGCCAAGATGAACAGAGCTGGGATCAGCAAAGACTTTGCTACCTACCCCGGTGTCATCCTGGGGACGGATAAGAATGGCGTATTTTTGAATGTGCTTGATGCAAATCAAAACATCCTGTTTGCAACTAGGGCCCAAGTGCTGCCACTGATGGGGTGGGTGTCTGTGTGGCCCAATTTTTGGAAAAAAAGGGAGACTCCGCTTGGAGTAACCCTTGCTTGATGTGTTTTTAAAAGAAGCCAAGATGAACAGAGCTGGGATCAGCAAAGACTTTGCTACCTACCCCGGTGTCATCCTGGGGACGGATAAGAATGGCGTATTTTTGAATGTGCTTGATGCAAATCAAAACATCCTGTTTGCAACTAGGGCCCAAGTGCTGCCACTGATGGGGTGGGTGTCTGTGTGGCCCAATTTTTGGAAAAAAAGGGAGACTCCGCTTGGAGTAACCCTTGCTTGATGTGTTTTTAAAAGAAGCCAAGATGAACAGAGCTGGGATCAGGAAAGACTTTGCTACCTACCCCGGTGTCATCCTGGGGACGGATAAGAATGGCGTATTTTTGAATGTGCTTGATGCAAATCTAGCTGTGAAGTGTACAACTGGGGCACAACTGCTGCCACTGAAGGGGTGGGTGTGTGTGGGGCCCAATTTTTGGAAAAAAAGGGAGACTACGCTTGGAGTCACCTTGCGGTGTTTTACATGATTTTAGAAGGGCGTGCCATGCCTATATCTGTGTGTCCTCCTCTTTTTCCTTGTCCAGCTGTTTTGTTTTCGCATGAGTATATGTCCTTGTCACTTTCCAATGTGTTTGAGTTGTTTGTCACCTTTAGGACACCTTTGAGGGTGTTTTCTAGGTGTTTTTCTGTGTTTGTGATTGCCTGCCATTGTTTCCTATGCAGTTCGAGTTCGGTTCGTCGAACGTTCGACGAACCGAACTCGAACGGGAGGTCCGTTCGGCGAACCAACCTCGAGCCGAACCGCGACCGGTTCGCTCATCTCTAATCACGACAAATTTTACACATCACATAATTTGGGCGATCTTTTTCTATGTCAAAAAATGACCAGGCTAGGCAAGGCTTAGAGGGCATGCGACCTGCTGAGCCCCCCCGACTAGTGCTCAGAGGCAGAGTGGTGGCTGATGATGCAGTTGTAGACGTGCTACCAGTGCTCCGACTCTGTCCAGGAAGGTGCAAGGTAACTTCGTCGTTGGTTGCATCCTCCTCCACCGCCTCTGTTGACCTCCTCGAGTGCCTGACTGTGGGTTGACAGTAGGTGGGATCTAGAACTTCCTCATCAATTGTTGTGTTTGCACTCCCCTCACCCTTTAGACCGAGCCTCTTCTTGCCCTGACCGAAAATTTAAGTTGTCATCCCAATCTGGTATCTGCGTCTCATCATTAGTATGTTCCTCATTGTCTATAACCACAGGTGTTACAGTTTGTGACAAAGGGTCAACATTATGCTCAGAAACTTGGTCCTCACGGCCTGAATCAGAGTCACAAAGGTTCTGGGCATCACTGCAGACCATTTCCTGGTCTGTACTCACTGTAGCTTGGGAGCACACCTCTGATTCCCAGGCTATAGTGTGACTGAACATCTCTGCAGACACAGCCATCTCACTTCCACCATACTGTGCAGGGCTGATGGAGACTTCAGAGCTGGGAGAAAGCAAGTTTAATTGGGATGACAACTCAGAGGACTGGTGTTTTTTGGATGCGGTAGTTGAGGTGGCTGAGAGGGCACTTGTTGGACCACTTGAGATCCATTCAAGCATTTTCCTTTTTTGGCCATCATCTACCTTTGTTCCTGTTGTTCGTGTCCGTAAAAAAGGGAGCACATCGGATTGTCCACGGTAAGTAGTAGACATCTTAATTTTGCTGGTAGATGGTCTATCTTCAGCAGATGTTAATGGAGCTTTGCCACCTTCCCCACGGACAAACCCTTTTTTTCCTTTTCCAACACGCCTCTTCCCCTTTCCACCAGCATCTGTCATTTTGCCACTCATGTTGATTGCGACAAGATTGTGCACTTAAAATGTGGTAGTAAAAATTGAGAGGTGGTGTAGATTGCAGCTGTGGTCTAGCTTTATTAACAGCAGAATAATAAAGAATAATTATCCCTGACAATGCAACTACGGCCCTTAAACTGGCAGCATAAATTGCTAGTATAATGGCTTCGTAACAATGAGTTTGAGTGTGCAATGCAGGCAGAGGTGCTGCAAATATCTTTGCACTAGTGGGACAATACAGAAGTCCAACAGCCACGTTTAGGATGCCACTAAGTTCCCTCAGTGTTTGCTAGTATAATGGCTTAGTAACAATGAGTTTGAGTGTGCAATGCAGGCAGAGGTGCTGCAAATATCTTTGCACTAGTGGGACAATACAGAAGTCCAACAGCCACGTTTAGGATGCCACTAAGTACACTCAGTGTTTGCTAGTATAATGGCTTAGTAACAATGAGTTGGAGTGTGCAATGCAGGTAGACGTGCTGCAAATATCTTTGCACTATTGGGGCAATACAGCAGTCCAACAGCCACGTTTAGGATGCCACTAAGTTCACTCAGTGTTTGCTAGTATAATGGCTTAGCAACAATGAGTTTGAGTGTGCAATGCAGGCAGACGTGCTGCAAATATCTTTGCACTACTGGGGCAATACAGCAGTCCAACAGCCACGTTTAGGATGCCACTAAGTTCACTCAGTGTTTGCTAGTATAATGGCTTAGTAACAATGAGTTTGAGTGTGCAACGCAGGCCGAGGTGCTGCAAATATCTTTGCACTAGTGGGACTATACAGAAGTCCAACAGCCACGTTTAGGATGCCAATAAGTTCACTCAGTGTTTGCTAGTATAATGGCTTAGTAACAATGAGTTTGAGTGTGCAATGCAGGCAGACGTGCTGCAAATATCTTTGCACTATTGGGGCAATTCAGCAGTCCAACAGCCACGTTTAGGATGCCACTAAGTTCACTCAGTGTTTGCTAGTATAATGGCTTAGTAACAATGAGTTTGAGTGTGCAATGCAAGCAGACGTGCTGCAAATATCTTTGCACTACTGGGGCAATACAGCAGTCCAACAGCCATGTTTAGGATGCCACTTAGTTCACTCAGTGTTTGCTAGTATAATGGCTTAGTAACAATGAGTTTCAGTGTGCAATGCAGGCAGAGGTGCTGCAAATATCTTTGCACTAGTGGGACTATACAGAAGTCCAACAGCCACGTTTAGGATGCCACTAAGTTCACTCAGTGTTTGCTAGTATAATGGCTTAGTAACAATGAGTTTGAGTGTGCAATGCAGGCAGACGTGCTGCAAATATCTTTGCACTACTGGGGCAATACAGCAGTCCACCAGCCACGTTTAGGATGCCACTAAGTTCACTCAGTGTTTGCTAGTATAATGGCTTAGTAACAATGAGTTGGAGTGTGCAAAGGGCAGGAGGGTACAGTGGCAGGGTTGTGGGTCTCTGGGTAGAGGAAAGGAAGCCTGCCTTTCTATCCCTCCTAATGGGGAAATGCAGTGAGGAAATCCCTGACCTTAGCTGCACAGACGCTGTCATCTTGTGTAGCTGTTAATCTCTGTTTTCACGGACCTGTCACCTATGGCTCTGACCCTGCCGGTACGAGCCCTTAAAAGGACTGATTGAAAGTGCTATCCCTAAGCTGTCCAGCGCTATGTATGGAGCGTATACAGCAGTATCGACGATAGGAGCTGCGCCAGTGATGTCTGACACCAAGGACGCAGAAGGCAGATAATGGCGTGCTGGAGGAAAATGTCCGGTTTTATAATGCAGGGACATGTGACATGGACATCCTATCACACATGCCATTGCTTCTCTGGCTAAAAGTCCACCTAGCTGTGTGTGTCTCTGGGATTGGCTGACATGCTGGCCCCCCCACTACACGCGCGCGCTTAGGGAAGGAAGACAAGGGAAAAAAAAAAATGGCGATCGCCATTATACATACAGCAGTGATCTGAATGCGCTGTTCCCGCACACTATACACTGAAATTTCATAATAGTGTGAGTCACAGATTGACTTACACTATTACAGGGGAAAGCCAGCTAGGAATTAGCTGTTTTTTTTGCTGCTAGAACCGTTCTCGAACGTATCTAGAACTATCGAGCTTTAGCAAAAAAGCTCGAGTTCTAGTTCGATCTAGAACAGCCCCCAAAATCACTCGAGCCGCGAACTGGAGAACCTCGAACCACGCTCAACTCTAATTAGGACACAAGATTATAGGAATGAGATGATGTTTTCTTTATTCTTTTTGTAGAGTGTTTGATAAAGCAATATATGAATAAAGCAATATATGACTATTAAGACTGATATAGTCTGGCTTAGTCAAGGAGCTAACTCTGTATGATTTTATGATATCCAGGTCTGAACCTTGTCCTCAGAATTGGTGACTACAATAATATCCTTTAGGTAATTTTCTCCCACCTCTCCTGTATGAAGTACACACTTGCTAGTAGAGATTGCCTTCTTGTTTAGATAGTCTGATTTCTCTTTCTAATTGAGTTCTGTCTTTCTATCTGTGTGTATTTATGTCTTAAATAGAGGTCAACAGAGATAGATTAGAAATCTCATGTCCCATTGCAGGGTCCGGGGCGGTAGCCGTGGTCGAAGCTTGGTCCTCAGATGCCCCGTCCATCCCCACTGGGTAGAAGATATTGTGCGTGATCGTTTGGTGGACCTAGTTGGGTGTGATGCAGGCTGTACCTCTGGAGTGGCTGCATATCGCCGATGCCACTATGGCAAGGGATCAAGACTCAGGTCCTCAGATAGATCAAGTCCTAGCATCTCAGGCACTTCCTCTGTAAGCCCTATCCTCTTAAGACAACAGGCAGGTATCGGGGGCATCATAGTCCCTGTTTGCAGTTGCTGCCAAAGGTTCTATACACAAAGGTGGATTCCTGTTGCATCGAAATTTGTGCTTACCCTTACCAGGAAGGGTCAGAGACCTGGCCTTCAGTATGTCCACAAGCTCAGTCTCTAATATTGAAACCATACATCCATTTTTAGTTCTTGGTTCTATTATCTGAAGTTGCAGTCTCTCGGTGGGCTACATTAGACAAATTGACAAGTCCTCACTCAGCAGCTGTTTTTGCTGGTGTTTTAAGTCCATTTACAACCTCCCAGCCAAGCATTATGATGCTGTGCATAAAAGTCATTATAGCCCCCATCAGCTCCTCATCTTCCCACTCATAGGGATTCACCATATGCGAAGTGACGGCAACACCAGACAGGACTACTTTGCTTATTTCACATCTGTTCCTATCATCCAGTTGTCAAAAGCCTATGCTAAGCATTTTCTCCAGACCCTTCTCTGCTGAGGTTGCTCATTTGATGTTTGCGATAAGTGAGAGTGTCTGATTCCTTGATTCACGCTACCACACACTCGTGTTCTGCTTCAGTTACATTCACCCACTAACTGCAGCTATTTAGATATAACATGACCTGCAAGTCCAAACTAAACTATAGTAAAACCCTATCTGATCTAAGATGAAGTGGGTACTGTTCTCCTAGGGCCTAGCTCTTCCCCCTGTGGGATTATCCCACATCTTAACTCTTCATTGCCCTGAAGTCACCTAATAAAAGGAATCTATAAAACAGTTCTATTCTCATTCATTCATTCCTTCTTAATATTTCTAACACTCCTACATCTCATATATACACCAGTATGCTTGTGTCTTCAGGGGCAAGAATTCAACCACCCCTTTACACCACAAAATAGTGCATTTTCTAAATCAGCCAACTACATGGGCCATACAGGAAACCATGCAAATTGATAAGAAAAAAAATATTTTTGCCTGAAAGATCAAATTGTTGATAAGGATTACTCTCAAATTGAATTTTCTAAACTCCAGTACAAACAAGGATACTTTAGATCTTAAGCAAAGAAAAAAGGCTTACATTGGGGTTAACTATCCTCTATCTTACATAGTTACATAGATTGAAAAAATACCTAGGTCAATCTAGTTCAATTTTTCTCTACCAATTATACACTTGTTAATAAATCATTTATAATTGACAATGTTGCATGTACAGAGGAAATCATCCAGCCCTTTTGTAAAAGCCGCTATAGTAGCAGCCTCTTTTGGTAGGGCATTCCACAATCTACTACTCCAACTGTAAAGAACTCTTTACTATTTAGCTGCTGGAATCACTTTCCTTCCACTCGCAGTCAGTGCCCCCTGGTTGTTAGTATTGTCTTTGGAAGGAGTAAAGGGTACTTTACACGCTGCGATATCGGTATTGATATCGATAGCGAGCGTACCCGCCCCCGTCGGTTGTGCGACACGGGCAAATCGCTGCCCGTGGTGCACAACATCGCTAACACCCGTCACACGGACTTACCTTCCCTGCGATGTCGCTCTGGCCGGCGATCTGCCTCCTTTCTAAGGGCGCGGTTCATTCGGCGTCACAGCAACATCACACGGCAGCCGTCCAATAGCAGAGGAGGGCAGAGATGAGCGGCCGGAACATGCCGCCCACCTACTTCCTTCCTCTTTGCCGGTGGACACAGGTAAGGAGATGTTCGTCGTTCCTGCGGTTTCACACATAGCGATGTGTGCTGCCGCAGGAACGACGAACAACATCGTACCTGCAGCAGCGACGATATTAAGGAAATGAACCACGTGTTAATGAGCAACGCTTTTTCACATTTTTGCACTCGTTGATCGTCGCTCATTGGTGTTACACGCTGCGATGTTGCTAACGGCGCCGGATGTGCGTCAATAACGACGTGACCCCGACGATATATCGTTAGCGATGTCGCAGCGTGTAAAGCACCCTTAAGTCATATACCAGTCCTTTGCATTGACCACACATGTACTTTGTGCCTCAGTAATAACCACTGCAGTCTTGCAGTGCTGGGGTCCTGGGTTCAAATCCCACCAAGGACAACATCTGCAAGGTTGTCTCCCCGTGTTTCCGTGGGTTTCCTCTAGGTACTCCGGTTTCCTCTCACACTCCAAAAACATACAGATAGGGAACCTAGATTGTGAGCCCCAAAGGGGACAGTGTTTGTAAAGCAGTGTATGTAAAGCGCTGTGGAATTAACAGCGCTATGTAAATTAATAAATATATTATTATTATTTAAACATAGAAATGAGATCTCCCCAGAGACTTCTTTTTTCTAAACTAAAAAAATCCAACTTTTTCAACCTCTCATCATATTGGAGGTCTCTATTCCTGTAATTATCTAGTCCATTCCTTTGAACTAACTAACTTCAGAATATCTTTTTTAAAATTGCACTAAAGCTCTAATATGTGTGCCGCACAATACAGCCCATGCACAAATGATTGACTACACACAGGTACAATAGTAGGGAGGGGTTCCTCCGTCATAGTGTCTTGAAGCACTTTCTAACAGAACACCCAAAAAATTCAGATCTCCTGCAATTAACAATTTTGGAAGAGATTTCAACATCAACTCCAGAGCGGTTTCAGAAGCCCAAGGGTCTTAACATTAGTATAGAGAAGTTCAAATAAACAAATAAATAAATGAATATATGAACTATCAAACAACTAATTATCATTGTATGATAGGAAACATATGTAGCTTCTAGAAAAATATAGTAATGTTGATAATTAATTGAAATTTGTTTCCCCTCATATTCATCAACCAATTAATTATCATTTGTGTTTAGATTTTATTTTTTTTTTACATTTTTTTTAAAATGTTTATCTCAAATTTATCTATAGGCAACACACTGTTTGAAAGCTCATAAGTGAATGTATATCTAAAGACGTTTCCTTTTCATTTTAATTAATTTCAAATTTCATTTTAATTAATTTATTCATTGAGAGTAGTAATTATTTTTTATAAATCCAATTTTTAATTGTATTATTGTTTGTTTATTATCAGTTCCCTATATATAGACTGTAAACCATCCTTTATGACATCACCTGAGGAAGGAGACAGACTGTCCTAGAAACAGGTTGAGATAATGGAAGTGTTAGAAGAATAAACTGCCTTTTAGTCCATTGATGTGGATTCTACTACTTTCAACGCCCAGATACTGCTAAGTTCTTTTTACTATGAATTATTGGGCATAGTTTTCAAAATTATTATGAAATGTTTTACCAACGTAATACAAACGGGACCTCAAGCTGAAAAATATCTAACATACAAAAATAATCCCTTTAAAACACTATTTTATATGAAAAAGTTGTTACAAACACCAATAACACCATGTGCTTGAAATATTGGACATCAGGGAATGACGTCAGGGCCACGACAGCAAAGAAAGAAATCATATAGGGTGACCAATTCTAATGCTTGTTACAAACCGTAGAAATCCCTTATTCTGGATCCTACTTGGCAATGGGGGGTATGACACCCTAATGTGAATTGGCGCCCCTGTCCCTCAGTGGCTATCCCTGATGTGGGCCTACCTTTTTCCTATGTATGTAAAGGCACAGTCAAAACAAAAATCCACCGCACCTAGGCAGCAGATAAATATAAGCTCATAATACACCCCAGGAGACTGTATAGAGCCTGGTTAGGATCGTAGGGTCAGCGGCAGGTGAGTACAGGAGGTGTCCATCTACCTCACTCACTTTAGCAAGGGTCCACCGTTATTATTCTGTCCCCCCTACCTGTTGTACTGTTTGTATTTTTGTTATGCGTCCAGACTTCGGTTGGTCTGAACTTGTCCGCCACGTGTCTAAGAGGGATAATCACGTTGTCAAAAAGATAGACATGGTGACTTCTGTGGCAGCTGACAGACTCTCACTCACTCCAACTTTAGTGGTTAAACAAGTGGAGGTTCTGTGATTGGAGACCTGTGTGAGAATAGTTTTGGTGGTGATGCAGGAGGAGGAAGAAGCAGCAGACATGGTTGATTTGTTGACCGGTGGTTGGGTAGGCCCAGTAGTACACTACTACTGCATTTTAGCGCAGTAAGAATCCCACAGTAATGCATGTTGGTTGCACATGTGCCAGTTCATGCATGTAGTAGTCAAATTATTTGAACTTTTGCCTTTACTGAGTCGTTGTTTACAACTTTTGCAGATAGCAAACGTTGTGTCATCCTTTGTAGACTCAAAAAAGACCCAGGCTAGACAACCTTTCCAGCAAACTGCAGACCCACAACCACTCATGGCCACAGCCAGAGTTGTGGCGGAGGATGCAGTACTTCTCATGGTTGCATTACGATGTATTTGAGCGGGAATCACCAATGTAATCTTCCTCCTCCTCCTCGTTATTTGCTGAGCTACACAGCTGTGTGAAAAAATAGGAGTGTGAATCCAGCACTGGTAAAAGTAAATTTTTTGCTGTATTTCTTCAAATTCAAAAGCATGACAGTGGAAAAAATTACATCATCTCCAAAAATTAAAAGCATAACCAGATGACGATTTCGAACAACTATATGTTCGTGATTATATTGAACATTGTGATGCAAAGGGGAGACATTCAAACACTGAAAAAGTCACAACAGATATAGTTTGCTAAGAGGGAGGGGGAAAAGGAGTGGCATTGCCCCTATGGACATCCATTTGGCTTTCTAAAGGAAACTACTATGTGTTGAACTGATATATAAACTTTTTTTCCTACACAGCTGCGTGCCTCTGGGTTCACAGCAAGTGGGATCTGCAATGTCATCATCAAGCTCTATGTTGTCCCACTCTTCCTGTCACAGGACAGTATGTGTGCACCTCAGGAATCTCAGTCTAATCATCATCACCTCCAACCCAAGGGGTTAACGTCAGCTGATGAAGGTCGGGATCATCTCAAACCCTACTTCATCCTGGCTATGATCCAACTGACAAAGATTTAAGCTGTCCAGTAAGTGAGTCGGTGTTTGCTCAGTAGAGCTTTAACTAACATTAACCCTTTAGTGACGGGGCTAATTTTCACCTTAATGACCAGACCAAATTTTGCAATTCTGACCAGTGTCACTTCATGAGGTTATAACTCTAGAACGCTTCAACGGATCCCGGTGATTCTGAGATTGTTTTTTCGTCACATATTGGACTTCATGTTAGTACCAAATTTAGGACAAAATTTTTTGATTTTATTTGTGAAAAAATATGAATTTTGGCAAAATTTTTGAAAATTTTGAAATTTTCAACTTTTGAATTTTTTTTCCGTTAAATCAGAGAGTTCTGTGACACAAAATAGTTAATAAATAACATTTCCCACTTGTCTACTTTACATCAGCACAAGTTTGGAAAAAAAAAATTTTTTGTTAGGAAGTTAGAAGGGTTCAAAGTTTATGAGCAATTTCTCATTTTTACATCAAAATTTACAAAACCATTTTTTTAGGGACCACATCACATTTGAAGTGATTTTGAGAGGCCTAGATGACAGAAAATACCCAAAAGTGACACCATTCTAAAAACTGCACCCCTCAAAGTACTCAAAACCACATTCAAGAAGTTTATTAACCCTTTAGGTGCTTCACAGGAACTAAAGCAATGTGGAATGAAAAAAGCAAAAAATAAAATTTTACCTAAAAATGTTGCTTTACCCCAAATGTAATCAATTTTAGAAGAAATAACACAACAAAATGGACCCCAAAACTTGTTACCCACTTTCTTATGAGCGCGGTGATACCCCACATGTGGTCAGAAACCTCTGTTTGGACAAATGGGAGGGCTGGGAACACAAGGAGCAATATTTGAAGTTTGGAAAGCAAATTTGGCTGAAATAGATTGTGGGCACCATGTTGCATTTACATGTCCGCTAAGGTACCTAAACAGCAGAAACCCCTCACAAGTGACGCCATTCTGGAAACTAGACCCCTCAAGGCTTCTATCTAGGGGTATAGTGAGCATTTTGGACCCACAGGTACTTCACAGATTTTGATAACGTCACGTTGTCATATTGAAAATTTTCATTTTTTTCTCAAAAATGTTGCTTTAGCATTAATTTTCTTACTTTTTCAAGAGGTAATTCCAAAAATTGGACCCCAACGTTTATTACCCACTTTCTTATGAGCGCGGTGATACCCCATATGTGGTCAGAAACCTCTGTTTGGGCAAATGGGAGGGCTGGGAACACAAGGAGCAATATTTGAAGTTTGGAAAGCAAATTTGGCTGAAATAGATTGTGGGCACCATGTTGCATTTACATGTCCGCTAAGGTACCTAAACAGCAGAAACCCCTCACAAGTGATGCCATTCTGGAAACTAGACCCCTCAAGGCTTCTATCTAGGGGTATAGTGAGCATTTTGGACCCACAGGTACTTCACAGATTTTGATAACGTCACGTTGTCATATTGAAAAATTTCATTTTTTTCTCAAAAATGTTGCTTTAGCATTAATTTTCTTACTTTTTCAAGAGGTAATTCCAAAAATTGGACCCCAGCGTTTATTACCCACTTTCTTATGAGCGCGGTGATACCCCATATGTGGACAGAAACCTCTGTTTGGGCAAATGGGAGGGCTCGGAACACAAGGAGCAATATTTGAAGTTTGGAAAGCAAATTTGGCTGAAATAGATTGTGGGCACCATGTTGCATTTGTAGGGCCCCTAAGGTACCTAAACAGCAGAAACCCCCCACAACTGACCCCATTTTGGAAACTAGACCCCTCAAGGAATTTATTTAGATGTTTGGTGAGTACCCTGAACCCCCAGGTGCTTCACAGAATTTTATAGCGTTGAGCCATGAAAATAAAAAAATTAAATTTTAACACAAAATTGTTACTTCAACCATGTAGCTTTTTTTTTCACAAGGGTAAAAGGAAAAAAAACACCATAAAATGTATTGTGCAATTTCTCCTGAGTTCGCCGATACATCATATGTGGCGGAAATCAACTGTCTGGGTACACGGCAGGGTGCGGAATGAAAGGAGCGCCATTTGACTGCAAAATTGGCAGGAATCATTAGCGCACGCCATGTTGTGTTTGGAGACCCCCTAAAGTGGCTAAACAGTAGAGCTCCCCCACAACTGACCCCATTCTGGAATCTATACCCCTCAAGGATGTTATCTAGGGGTATAGTGTGCATTTTGAACCCACAGGTACTTCACAGAATTTTATAACAATAGGTTGTCATATTGAAAATGTTCTTCTTTTTCACAAAAGTGATGCTTTAGCACCAAATTTTCCACTTTTACAAGATGTAACACCAAAACGTGGACCCCTCATTTTGTTACCCACTTTCTTACGAGTCCAGCGATACCCAACATGTAGTCAAAAACGTCTGTTTGGGCAAACGGCAGGACTTGGAAGGGAAGGTGCACTTTTCAAATTTTGGATTATTTGATTTGCAGAGCCTATGTGTTATCAGAACAACTGAAAACCCACATAAATGGATTTTTTGTACATTTTATCTTGGAGTGAAGGGCAAAATGTGGAGGAAAATACCGCCAATTATATGGCAGACTTGTGCTTGTTCCAGAGATGAAGGAACACCAGGAGGGCTAGAAGGACACGTTAATTTTTCAGAGACTGGTCGTACAACGTCTGTTTAGCACCATCAATCCCTATATGAGGGACAATTGTGCCAGCCGACGTGGTACACCATAACAGGCTCCTACCTGCCAAGGTCGGAACCGCTATATGCACAAAACAACCAGTCCCCCACAGGGTTATAAACGTATTGTCCAGTGCAGGAGGTTCGGCAAGAACCATGCAGTAAAGCCCAAGGTGTAAAATTACAGAACAGCTTCAGATCCTCCAATAAAATTATCATGCCCGTATCACCAAGACATAGTTGTAATAGCAGTCAGACTAAGATGACTGGTGCTAACACTTTGTGAGTGATCAAATCTTGGAATTATTTGTCAGATGATCAGATGTTTCAAGAACATTTGCGGGGTCCACATTCTGGAGTACGCAGACGTGGGCATATGACGAGAATTTGTCTGCATAACACTTCGGTATGTGAGTGATCAAGTCCTGGAATTATTTGTGAAATGGGGTAAAATGTGTTTTACTGATGAAAATAGTAAATTTTATTTGACAAGTAACACAGGGGCTCACTACACAGAAAATATAAACGTGAAAGAAAAACCCTACCACACAATTTGGGAATAGTGTATGACGTCTAATAATTGTGGGATGTGTGGTAGATCTCGAAGCAGGGGGTAACACAAAGTCCTGGCTGGGAAGGGCACATGGGACAATAATATCTTGAGTCGCTTCTCCTACCCTGCTTGCGACATACCCGGCACCTTTTTTTAGGACGGTTTTGGGTGGGAGTAGGAGGCACGAGATGCATAAAATGCCGTTCCGTTAGTCTCCGGGCATTCTCTGACTCGAAGGCTGCCTCTGGTGCCGCTGAGTCAAACATGAGGGACTCAATAATTTTTTCCTGGTACTGCAGAAATGTGAGGGCCCCTTGTGATTTTTTAAACAGTACAAAACTGTTGTAGGTAGCAATCTGTATCAGGTAGATTGCTACCTTTTTGTACCAGGCCCTCGTTTTCCGCTTTACCAGGTATGGTTGGAGCACCTGGTCAGACAGGTCCACGCCACCCATAAACCTGTTGTATTGGGTCACACAGAAGGGTTTCTGTTTGTCCCTGGTGGCTCCCCTCTCTCTGACCGACACAGTGGTGTCCTCATGCAGGGTGGTGAGCATGTAGACGTCCTTGCGGTCATTCCACTTTACGGCAAGCAATTTGTCACTTGCCAGTGCGAATGACGCCCCCTTCTCTACACGTCTGGACACTAACTGTGCCGGCAAACCAACACGGTTTTTCCTTATTGTCCCACAGGCCCCTGTATTTGCAGCATGGAGGGATTGGTATAGGGGGATACTAGTGTAGTAGTTGTCGGTGTACACATGGTAACCTTTACCAAGAAATGGGGACATTAGCTCCCAGACAATTTTTCCTGGGACGCCAATTGTCTGGGGACAGTTGGGTGGGCTTATTTGGCGGTCCCTACCCTCATAAATGATAAAGTTACATGTGTACCCGCTGGTGCTTTCGCACACTTTATATAATTTTATGCCATACTTGGCTCTTTTGGAGGGAATAAACTGACGGAATGAGAGACGGCCCTTATAGCTCATTAGGGACTCGTCAACCGAAACATTCTCCTCTGGGCTGTAGGAAGTTAGGAAGGACTCTTTCAGGAGGGATATTAGGGGTTTCAATTTATTAAGGCGGTCATAATTGGGGTCAGTTCTTGGGGGGACTTGGGAATTATCACTAAAATGGAGGAATCGCAATAGGGTCTCATATCGGGTTCTGGGCATTATGGCTGCAAATACAGGGGTGGCGTGGACAGATTTGGTTGCCCAGTAGGAGCGGATACTGGGTTTTTTCACTATACCCATGTTGAGGGTAATGCCTAAAAATTTTTTGATTTCCGGGACACTTGTGGGGATCCAGGAACGGGAATGGACAGATGTTGGCTTTTGGGCAATATATTGGCGGGCGTACAAGTTGGTGTGGTGGGTGATAAGCTCAAGTACTTGTTGGTTAACAAAAATTTGGAAAAAATCCAGTGGGGCAAAATTGGTGACAATTATTTTTATGCCAGGGTCTCCTATGAAAGGGGGAATTTGTGGGGTAAAGGACGGGTTGGGGTACCAGAGAGCATGGGGGACTGCAGAACTAGGTCCTGCCCCTGACTCTTCAGCAGTGGCGACTGGCGGGGTGTGGGACCCCGTGGAGGAAGCCGAATCGTCACCGCTATCCGAAAAATCTCTTTCTGAGGCCGATTCGGTCTCTGACCCAGAACTGCCGGAGGCAAGCAGCGAGTACGCTTGCTCTGCCGTAAACATCCTGCGGGCCATGGTTTTTGTTTTTATCCCTGGCTAACAAAAAATAAACCTAAACCTAACACTAGTATTTTTTTTTTTTTTTTTTTTATATAAACCCTAAATTTTTTTATAAAGATTATAAAAAAAAATATTTAGGGGAATGACGCAGCGAGGGATGACGGAATGATGGAGGGGGGATGATCACAGGGGGGTGATCAGAAAAATTGGGAATAGATTTATGATGATCTTTGTGAATTGATAACTTTTTCTCTCTATATGGCAGCACGTAGTCTCTCTCTCTTCTCTCCCAGATAAACTACAAGGGAGAGAGGAGAAAGGCAGACCTAAATGCTGCCATATTTATCAAATATTGGCATTTTGACTACTGTGATAGGATCTATCACAGTATTCAAATCTAAACAGCCAATCAGAATTTTTTTTTTTGTTGCCGGGTGCAGGAGGCAGATTATGGCAAGCACACTGCGCATGCGCCCGCCATTTTCCCGGAGAAGAGAAGAAGGGGGGCCGCGGGGGACCGGGGGACCGGTGATTTTTTTTATTGAGGTACAGGGGAGGGGATTGGGGGAACGGGGGATCCCAGATCGGGTGGGAGAGAGACTGGGAACGGTGGTGAGAACTCCGGTTCTCCAGATCCCTCTCTCTGGTCCCCCGGAGGGGGCTCCGGGGGACCAGAGAGCTCCGGTGTACCGGAGGAGAGGTCGGGGGGGGGGGCATTTCCCTCCGATCTGAAATGTTTGATCATTTCAGATCGGAGGGAAATGAATGCAGAGCGCCGGCGGCAGCACAGCAGTTTTCAGCGCGCGCCGGCGCCATCTTGCACGCTCCGGAGGGGGGCTCTGAGGAACCGGAGGGGGCTCCAGGGTCCAAAGAGCTCCGGTGTACCGGAGGAGAGGTCAGGGGGAGGACATTTCCCTCCGATCTGAAATGTTTGATCATTTCAGATCGGAGGGAAATGAATGCACCGGCGGCGGCAGTTTTCAGCGCGCGTCGGCGCCATCTTGCAAGGTCTGGAGAACCGGAGGGGGCTCCGGTGACCAGACAGCTCCGGTGGACCGGAGGAGGGATCAGGGGGAGGACATTTCCCTCCGATCTGAAATGTTTGATCATTTCAGATCGGAGGGAAATGACTGCAGAGCCGGCGCCGGCGGGAGTTTTCAGCGCGCGTCGGCGCCATCTTGGATCTTCCGGGGGGGGGGGGGGTTGGATGGCTTTCTCCGGTACCGGGGGCCTTGGGGGCACTAAGGGCTAACATTTATTTCTCATCTGACATGTTTGATCACGTCAGATGAGAAATAAATAAATTTTACCAGCCATTTTTTTTTTTTTCATGTTGTCGCCGGTATACGGTGTATACCGGCGATCGCATTAACGGGGTGCATAAAAAACACCCCGATTCATAATCTGGGGGGTCTCAGCTACCCCCGGTAGCTGAAACCCCCGAGATTTTCGGTCGCTGGGGGGCGCTAGAGGGTTTTTTCGGGCCGCCGCTTTAAAGCGGCGGAACAGAATAAGTACCCTGTTTTGCCGCCGCTTTAAGTCGTACGGCCGTCGTTATGAGGTTAAAACACCCCTCACATACACCTCGTACATCTCAAACACCCTGTCTATTCCCCCTTCCACCCACTCGTCGTGATTTACCACTTATGGTTGATGTACCCTTCCGCTTTCAAACAGATGTTTGCAATACTACAACCACCCCTGCCAGACACCTGACGCAAAAGATAAATTATTTATTTCCTGCCTGAGTTGTCAATATTATGAAACCACTAAAAAGTACCAATAACTTCAAGTGTGATTCATCGCATAATTTTGAGCAGACACTGAAACGTGCCAAGACCTTTTTAGCTACATCACTAGCAAATTGACAGCAGGCAGTGCTAACTAACAATACCTAGAAATATGGTTCAGTGGCTAATTTGGAGCAGGCATTAACAAGTACCACTGCCTATTTAGATGATTCACTGGCAACTCCTTAGCAATCCCTATTTCTATCATGAGATGCCAATTTGTGGCACACTCCTTTCCCTACACTGCACATCCCTATTCTACACTGTCTATCTCAACTACTTATCATTAAACCCCTAGATAAGCTAACTGTGTAGCAGCACTGGAAGCAGCAGCACCTTCCCTAACGTTTAACATTCACAGAATGATGGCAATGCTGAACCATGTGGATGTTTGCTGCAGGATCATCTGTAAATAAAGTTAAGGAAAAAAACCAAAATCGAACATTATCGACTTTTGAGGAAAGTGCTCCTGTTAACGAGCCCGAGCTGAACAAGTTAAGGCTCATACTGAATTTCAAATTGGCTAACTTCTATCAAACAGATTTGCTCATCTCTATTAAAAATGTGTTGCAAGCAGTTGGCTCCTATGTTCGTCAGCCCATTTCACATTAATGAGCAAATAAATCCATTTATTTTCCATTTCAAACTGCCTTCTATACTAAATGAGGTGTCTGAGCTTGGACAAATGTCTGCAGTCACTCTACGGCTATGTGCGCACGTTGCGTAATTACATGCAGTTACGCTGCGCTTTGTAGCGCAGCGTAACTGCATGCGTCCTGCATCCCCTGCATAATCTATGGAGATTGTGCAGGGGCCATGCGCACGTGGCGTCTTAGAGCGCAGCGCTTCAGCTGCTGCCCGAAGTGCGCGTTCTAAGAAGTGACATGTAACTTCTTCCGTGCGCTTTGCCGGCAGCCCCTGCTCTGTCTATGGCAGGAGCTGCATGCAGAGCGCACGTTCTCTGCCGGCACCATGCGCTTCAGAACGGAGCTTTTCAGCTGCGCTCTGAAGCGCACCTTTTAGGTGCGGTGCAGAGCACACACGTGCGCACATAGCCTACTTGTATGCATCTGCAGACTTTCAAGCTGTGACCGAATGCGCTTTGTGGACTGTTGCAATTCCACGATGTGACTGGTCGGATGAGAATAGTTTGCTCATTATTGCATACATATGGTCAATTGACTGCCTGTTCCCACTGGGAATACTGTGAAATTAAGTGCCTGCACAACCAAAGCCTGGACAATCCTTTTAAACAGGATACTAATTATACAGCACAGGAGAAGTGGTACTGTGCAGTGTATATGTACACAGATTAATACAGATAATGAGAATTACCCCCAACAGTACTGTGCAGTGTGTATATAAACAATAATTCATATACTGAATATTAGGCTTCTTTCACACATCCATGTCTCCAGTATGTGTGACGTCTGTTTTCGCAAGTACCAGAAACACAGACATACATATACCCATTGAAATCAATGAGCTTGCGTACATGTCCGTGTTTTGAAACACTATCTGTCCGTGAGGAGCACAGACGTGTTTGTGCGCTGCACACAGCGACATGTTCATTTTCTGCTGGCAGCACGGATGTCACACAACACCACCCACTGATGGGATCCATGTGACATCAGTGTTCAACGTACCGGAGAAATAAATATATTTTTATAATTACCCGTCTCCAGTGCTGCTGTCACACTTGATTCCGGGCCCACTCCTTATGCTCATAAATATTCACAGCACTGAGAGTGGACCCGAAAGAGTGACAGCAGCGCCGGAGAAAGGTAAGTATACAAGTTTGTGCTGTTTCTGTGCTATCTGGCTGTTACACAGCACACAGAACACACACACACAGATGGCCATACGTGCCTACAACATGTTCATTTTTTGCACGGACGTGGGAAGGGGGTCTTGCAACCAGCATACAGGACAGGAAAAGGGGAACTATGTAGTGTGTGTATACAGAATGATATATGGAGAGAAGGTATGCACACCAGTGACTATGTAAGGGGAATATCTGAAAAGCAGAAACTGCTGTGTGAATACTGACATGAAAAATCCAATAGCTATATGTAAGAATGAAAATATGAAAAATAGAATCTGCATTACTGCCATGAACATATGAATAAAGAGAAATTTAGCTATTGAATTGATCAATGCAACAGAGCCTTAACACTACGCCAAAGTATTTCTCTACGTTTGGGTCCCTAGCTTGTGTGTGTCCTCTCATGCAGTTAAAAAACTTACCGTGTATGGGAAGCGGAGACCCAGGCTATATATACGTATAATGTGGACTGGCAATAGGTGTGGGTGGGGCCGGGTTCACAAACGAAAGACTACAAATCAATCAAGAAATAACGTCTGGAACACCATTCTGAGTCTGAACTGGGTGCAAAAACCTAAAAATCTACACTATCTTGATTGATTTGTAGTTTTTTGTTTGTGAACCCAGCCCCACCCACACCTATTGCCAGTCCACATTATACGCATATATAGCCTGGGTCTCAGCTTCCCATACACAGTAAGTTTTTTAACTGCATGAGAGGACACACACTAGCTAGGGACCCAAACGTAGAGAAATCCTTTGGCGTTGAATTGGGGCTCTGTTGCATTGATCAATTCAATAGCTAAATTTCTCTTTATTCATATGTTCATGGCAGTAATGCAGGTTCCATTTTTCATATTTTCATTCTTACATATAGCTATTGGATTTTTCATGTCAGTATTCACACAGCAGTTTCTGCTTTTCATATATTCCCCTTACATAGTCACTGGTGTGCATACCTTCTCTCCATATAGTGTAGATTTTTTAGGTTTTTGCACCCAGTTCAGAATGTAACGCCTGCCTGGATCAACAGACTCAGGTGGGATGTAATGGACAGACTAGAGGGAAGCCACTCACCAAGCAGGACCCCCAGAACCCTGAAACCCTTTAACCCCTATACAGAGATTTGGAATTACACAGGGCCTTGGAGATCACTACCTGTGGAAGGCAGCAGTCTGATGAGAGTAGTCGTCAGGCAGGGTCAAACCTGGAATAACAGAACAGGGACAGAATCGGCAGACAAGGACATAATCAGAAAATGTAGCAGAGGTCAAATCCGGATCGGGCAGCGAGGTACAAAAACAGTAGGCAGAAGGGTAGTCAGAAAACACGCAGAAGTCAGCACACAGGAATCACAAAACAGAATAGGGTGGACCAGGAGCCAGGAAATCAGAACTATCTCTGGCAGTGGTCATGTGACAGGAGGGGCAATAAGAAGGGTGTGGTGTCTTTCCATTGGCTGCAGGTGAATTTTGGCACCTTCAGCTGGAAGACACGCCACCTACAGTCAGCCAGTGGTACTGCAAGTTCCAGGGAAACCAAGCCTAGTGGATGAGTGGAGCCTGTGCTATGCAGAGCCACAGGCACCGACTCCTCTCCCATCACCAGCACTATCCATGGTGGGAACATGGCATTGTCTGGCGATCGGAGCAGAAGTCGCAGGAGCGGACTCCGGTGAGGACGTGACACAGACTCAGAATGGTGTTCCAGACATTATTTCTTGATTGATTTGTATACAGAATGGTACAGATACTGATAATTACACCCAGTATAAAGGACAGGAGAAGTGGTACAGTGCATTGTACATATACTGAATAATACTGGTACTGAGAATTACACCCAGTTTACAGGACATGACAAGTGGTAATGCGCACTGTATACTGTATATACCAATTACTACTGTTACTGAGAATTACACCCAGTGTCCAGGATAAGAGAAGTGGTATTGTATTATATATTTTTGTTGCAGATGTGGTGCAGTTTATTGTGCAGTTTGTTGCCCAGATCTGCTTGTCTATCCTTATGGCTGCAAGGTTAATGAGAATTCTGAAGTGTTGAGCACACGATGCTTCTTTTTTCCTTCAGTTTTGGGCGCAAAAAAAAATCTGCAGTGTGTCAATTGTTGGTGCATTTTTCCCTGCATTTTTTTTAGCCCTTCGATTTAACAAAGAAACTCATGGCAAAAAAATGCACCAAAAAAACTCACCAAAAATACATAAAAAACACATGCGTTTTTTGGTGCGGTTTTCTGCCACAAGGTGCATTTTTTGGTGCAGAAAGACAAAGACAAGAGATCCTTCAGCAGTTGGAGCAACACAAAACAGGCTGTGGCGCAACCAAAATGGAAACCAACCAACAACCAGTGGTCATTAGTCTGATCCCCAGAGTGGAGCTATGACAGGCTTCTCCTGTATTTCAACCAAGAGAAACTTGTATACTGCAATGACATCCCAGGAATTGTACTTCAATTATGACTACCAGAATATCGACCAGAAGACTGGCGGCTTTTTATAGACAGCTCTATTAGAAACTTGAGATGTGTTCTCTTGGAATGGGTAACCATTATGTGTCTCTTCCCATTTCTCATTCAACACAACTTAATGAAGAATATGAAAATGTAAAAATAATTTTACAGACAATCCATTATCATGAGCATCAGTGGTCAATTTGTGTTGATCTGAAAAAGGTGAACTTCTTGCTTGGATAGCAATCTGGATACACAAAATACCCACAATACTTCATGTGCCTCTGGGATAGCAGTGCAAAGGAAAATCATTGGACAAAAGTGTCATGGCCTATGAGGGAAGAAATGATTGCTGGCTCTGCAATTATCATTAACAAACCGATGATGGACAAGAACAAAATCATTCTCTCACTGCTCCCTATTAAGCTAGGATTAGTGAAGCAATTTGTTAGGGCTTTGGACAAATCGGGCGATTGCTTCAAGTACATTTATAGATCATTTCCCGTACTGAGTATGGAAAAACTAGGGGTGCATGCCCACGATCAGTGTTTACTGAATTTTGGACGCAGCATGCTTCAGCTGCATCCAAAACGTTGCATTGTATAGTACAAGCATAGTGGATGGGATTTCTAGAAATCCCATGACAACTGTGCTTGTTTTTTCTGCAGCAAACACTGACCTGCGGTGCATCTTTCCAGACTGCAGCATGTCAATTGTTTGCTGCGGATTCGCATGCATCCTCCATAGGGAGAGCACAGTGAGAGACTGCAGTCGCCCGAACCCTGATTGTGGGTACAAGCAGCTGCAGTCTCCTGCAGAGGAGACTCGTGTACCTGCAGTGAATCCTGATAATGGACACATACCCTAAAAGCTGGGCTCTTTGATGGTCCTCATATTTGTAAACTCATGAACGATTCCAATTTTACTACATGCATGAATGACAACGAGGCTTCTACCTGGAAGAGCCCTCTGTTGTGAAGAACTACTTGAGTCATCACAGATCAGTTAGTTATGAAGAATTAGTGCAAGAGTCAGTGGCTTACTTCAGAAATTTGATAGTTAATATGAGCATAAAGATGCACTCTCTCCAAAGTCTCCATGATAACCTTGGGGACATCTCGAGGAAGAAGGCGAGAGGTTCAGCAGTCTACAGTACATATATTTTATAGGAGGATGTGACTGCTGTATAGATAAAATATTTCCCTATTGGGGATCATCCAGATCAGTGAGATGGAGGGGAAGAACTTTGCCAACAATACGACATCCTCTGACTAGTACAGGACAACATCATACGACGAGTCCATGCTGTGTGTGCCTTGGCTGAGCTGTGAGTGTGTGCGCGCATGCGCATAGTGTAAGAGAGTGCTAGTTTCAAAGGAACGGCTACCCACTTTGTAGTGAAGTGCTCTAACCCAATGGGCATATGCCCGGCTTGGCAAATTGCCAGCCCAAGTCTCCACATCAAGCTGGGGTGAGTTGTTTCTAACAGTACTACTCATCTACCTATTGATACGTGTTGAACCATTTGTTACTCTGTAATGTCTTATTTAGTTTGTACATATTCCCTATTCCCTCTGGATTGTAAAGTGCTGTGGAATATGTTGGTACCATAGAGGTAAAAATGATCATCATTATTATGGTTCTCCAGTTTTCTTTTCGTCAGTTTTTTAGTGAAATAAAAATATAACTAATAGTGGCAATACAACAACAACAACAATCCTAACTAAAGCTAAGCTGCTTTGATGGTGCTTTTGGGAGTTATTAAACATTCCTCTTAAGCTTCATCTTCATGAAGAAGCTTTTTGTTTAATCATCCGTTTTCTGGGAAAGCACATATTGGTCCTTTAGATTCCAGTAAATAGCACATTTTCTATTTCAGTATTTCCAGGCGATAGATCTTCCTTTCTAATGATCGTATTAAGCAACCTGTTCTAATCAAACATGATATCATGCCTTACTTTAAGTGTATGTGTTGTGCTCCCAGAGAAAGAAGACACACGTGAAGAAACACGTTAATTGTACATTGTACCTTCCTATTTGCTTGCCATCTTTGCATTAGGACATTTAAACGGAAAAAAACCAAAACAAAATAAAAAAAACCATCCAATCTATTTATCTCCTATGGCTCATTCAATAAAACGATATTATACTAACTTGACCTTCAGCGTAGGCTCTTCAGTTTGGAGAAACATGTTCAACTGATTGAAATTCTTAATGATCTAAGTGAGGTAAGAGCAGTTAAATCTGTTCTTTATGCATGATTAACCCCCAAAGACTGCATTCAAACTTCTTTTTCATGATTAACCAAATCTTTTATGTACAGAAGGCAAAGATGTGACTGTTTTGAAACTTAAGAAAAGAAAGAGAGCAATTTAATTTAAATTTGTATAAAAGTCTAATTATTTCCTCAGGAGACAGAATGTTACATTTAAAACAAAACATCGTTAGAATTTACAGGAAAGAAAATCCTTGTCTTTTGTCACATTCATGTAAAACGTGAATCACTGAGGTAGTTGCAATCCTGTATATACTTTTCAATGGTGTAGTTGTTAAGTTATCTAAATTGTACCAAATATACCCAAGACATGGAGAGAAGTGTGGACACCAATCATTCTCCTCTCCCCTTATGAGCCTAACTACCACTAAGATAGATGCCTGATATTTTTTCTCTAGGATTGTACAGTATATAATTCCTGTTGTCATCATCAATGCCAGGCTTAAAGTCATCTTATGTTGGCAGAACTGCACAATTTTAGTTGCAACAAAGTGTATAATAGATAAAATGTTGCTTGATCCTTTTCCATTCTATAATGTAAAATTACCGTACATCATGGATTTTGTACCCTTACCAGATGTTCTGTACTTTTAAAGGTCTGTAGTGCTACAAGCTCAGGAGGTGAGCCGGCAAAAGTAAAAGTAATTCAAGGAAAAAGGCAGATTCAGCAATTTCACATAATATAAGTAATTTCTTTCTTTATTAGAATGTGCAATACAGAGTAATATTGTGGTACCGTGTTAGCCAGAAAAATCAATTGAAAGAGTGATACCTTTATAGGTTAATCAGAAAAATTATATTAGCAAGCTTTCAGAGCACAAAGGCTCCTTCTTCAGGCAAATTACAAATTAATCACTGAGACCAAATCACAACATTTACAGTTACAACAGGACATGGGAAAGATGATGCCTCCTACAGATAGGCCAAGGAAATCAAATTACGTTTTTTCTTAGAAATGCAGATGAGTTGGAAGTGGTCTGTTCAGATCACTTCTGAGGTTTTTCTGCTGGAGGTGGGAAGTGTGTCCATGTAGTGAGTCATAAAACCAAGTGTTAAATTGAGTCCTTTTGTTAAGGAATCGGATCCAAACATCCTTATCAGTTGAAATTCCCAAATTTTTCTCCCTCTGTCATCTTTAAAATTACCTTTCAGTATTAGTACTTTTAAACCTGTCATACTGTGTCCCGGTCTAGTGAAATGTTTTCCCACAGGCGTGTTCAGTTCATTTTTTATTGGGTGCCTGTGTAGATTCATCCTTGTTTGTAGTTTTTGTTTAGTTTCCCCAATATATGTTCCCCCAGGGCACCTAGGGCACATTCGTCCGGAGGTATCTGAGACCCCAAAGATTATGAATTAAGGTGTTTTTTTTGGACCCCCATAATGTGATCGCCGGTATACACCATATACCGCCAATCACATAAAAAAAAAATGGCAAATAATACTGATTTCTTTCTCATCTGACATGATCAAACATGTCAGATGATAAAGAAATATAAGCCCCTAGTGCCCGCAAAGCCCCCGGTACCAGAGAAATCAACACCCACCCCCACCCGGAACATCCAAAATGGCGCCGACGCGCGCCGAAAACTGCAGCCGCCGCCGGCTCTGCATTCATTTCCCTCTGATCTGAAATGATCAAACATTTCAGATCGCAGGGAAATGTCCTCCTCTTGACCCCTTCTCCGGTACACCGGAGCCCTCTGGTCCCCCAGAGCCCCCTCCGGTTCTCCAGAGCCGCCCCCCTTCCCCCTCCAGAGCATGCAAGATGGCGGCGCGCAGCGCACAGTAGCGCGCGGCCGTATTCATCCTGCTCTTTCAGCCGCATGTGACACGTCACATGCAACAGAAAAGTTGTCCCCAGGTCCCACCAGGTCTCCCGCCGTCACCCCCCATCAGCCCCCCGTCAGCCTCCGGTCTTCCCCGTTACCTGGCTTCTGCTCCGTCCCCGCGATCACTCCTCCTCCTTCTGGAAAGCTGGCGGCGCATGTGCAGACAGTGGCTGTCAGCTGGATCCTTGCAAGCAGGGACGCTGACCTCGCTGCTGCACATGCTGCTGCACTGTGGACCGGGGGAGAGTGAGTGCAGTAATCTGCAGCCACACTCCTCACATGGAGAGCCTGCTGTTCTAGAAAATGGGGGTTACGTTCTGTGAGCATGCCCCTCATATTCTGGAATGAGGTTACTGCAGGTCACTCTGCCCTAGGTTGGACCGGGGCAGTTTGAGTGCAGTATTCTCAGATTACTGCACCCACACTGCTCATGTGTCAGGGCAGGCAGGACTGGTAGGCCCAGGAGGTGGATCCACTGGACCATGCACCCCACCGGAGGGCAGGGTACACGGCAGCCGGAGCACTGGCGTGGCAGGGACAGGTATAACCAGGTCACCAGGGTCACGGAGTTCTTTATGACGGTACAGAATGCTGGTACAGGTAACAGGACACGGTACAAGGGGACCTGAGCACCTAGCTCACAAGACAAGTCTTCAAGACACGTTGATCAGGCCCCGCCAACATGGAAAGGCAAGTCTTATATACCCAGCATAGCCCCATGTCATTTCCTGCTTCAGGTGTGCTGGGCCTATAAGACCAGGAGAGTGGGCGCGGCCTGGTCCTATACAGAGGCACTAGTCAGAGTCAGACTCCTGAGACCAGGAACAGAACACAGGAGAGCACGAGCGGGAGTGGCAGGCGTGACCGGCAGACATGTGAACTGGATCAGTGGGCAAGGAGCGGTGCCGAGATGGTGCGACCGGGTCAATGGGTAAGGAGCGGTGCTGAGGCATCGGGAGCGTGACAGTACCCCCCCCTCTATGCCCCCCCCTCCATGCACAGTACCCCAGGGGCACCCCGGATCGAGTCACCGGACCAGGAACCAAGGCAAAGGCGGGGAAGGACCGCTGACCCCGTGCCGCCTTCTTGGCCGCACGACGCTTAGCCGACGATCTACCAGTAGTGGCAATGGGGTCAACGGGAAGCGGAGGACAGACAGAAGTAGGACCGGGGTCGTGGACGACCGGATCGGGCGTCTCGGACCGGGTACAGGACATTGTCTCATCCTCAGTAGCCAGGGACATCGAAGTCTCAATAGCCAGGGACGGTGGAGCGACGCTAGACTGCGTCGTTTCTTCATCAGGGCCCGGTGGCACCAAGGACTCAGGCGACAGGAGTTGTAGTACGACGCTGGACTGCGTCGTCTCCTCTTCTTGTTCTGGTGGCACCACAGGTACAAGAGACAGGAGTTGTGGTACGACGCTGGACTGCGTCGTCACTTCTTCCTCCTGTTGTGACATGACAGGCCCAGGTGACAGGGACCGAGGAACAGGCTGTAGACAGGTATCCTGGCACAACAGACTCCAACGAGTGATTGCGCCAGAGCGCCAACTGATGTCAGGGTCATGGAGTTGTAGCCAGGGCAGACCCAGCAGGAGCGCGGGAGTCATTCTCGGGATGACGTACAAAGCAATAGTCTCAGTGTGCAGGGCACCAACACAGAATCTCACGGGTTCGGTGGTGTACCGGACGGGTTCGTATAGCGGTTTTCCGTCCACGGAGGCGATCCAAAGGGGTTTAGCAAGCGGGATGACCGGTATTTGATAATGGTCCACTGTAGCTTGTAGGATGAAATTACCCGCTGCCCCCGAATCGATGTGAGCCTCTGCCGTGAACCGGACCCTCTCAGTCGTAACTTGGACAGTCTGTGTAACCGGGACTGAGGGGATTCCAGTACCAAGGGTGGCGTTTCCCAGCATCCCTTGGACTCGGGGTCTTCCTGGTCTCTCAGGGCATGAGCGGAGGAGATGTGAACCGCTTCCACAATAGAAACACAGGCTCTGGGTGAGCCGCTCTGCACGACGTTGCTCGGCTTGGCTCAACCGGTCTATTTGCATAGGTTCGGGAGTTGAATCACAGGAAGGCAATGGCGAGGCAATGGTAGACCTCTGCAGGACAAAGGTGTGACGGACTGGTCGCTTCTCCCGGGATACCTCCTTGGTCCGTTCCTGAAAACGGAGATCAATCCGGGTGGCTAGGGATATCAAAGCGTCCAACATATGGGGAACATCACGACTGGCTAATTCGTCCCTGATGCGACCGGAGATCCCCTCCCAGAAGGCGGCAGTCAATGCCTCATTGTTCCAGCCTAGCTAGGAGGCAAGCGTGCAGAACTGAATGGCATACTGGCCAACCGTTATGGTCCCTTGGCGTAGCCGGAGGAGCGAAGAGGTAACCACGGAAGTACGTCCTGGTTCATCGAAGGTACTTCTAAAAGCCTGAAGGAATTCCCGGATGTCGGTGGTCACCGGATCCTCGTTCTCCCACAACGGATTTATCCAGGCCAGAGCTTCGCCTTCTAGGTGTGACATTAGGAATGCCACTTTTGCTTGGTCCGAAACAAACAGGTGCGGGAGCAGCTGGAAATGCAGAGAGCACTGGTTCAAGAAGCCTCTGCAGGTCTTGGGATCTCCCGCATAGCGAGGCAGTGCAGCGAGGTGGAGATGCGAGGTCGAGGAGACAACGGGTTCGGACGTAGTCGCTGTACGCTGTGTAGATGAGGTCGAGGCGGCAGTCTGTAACGTATACAAGCGGCTGTCCACAGACGTCAGGAAATTCAATATACGGGTTAAGGTTTCTCTCTGTCGCACCAGTTCCTGGCGCAGTTCAGCCAGTTCAGACGTCTGTGCTCCGGCGGAATCCATGGCCTGATCAATCTGTCAGGGCAGGGAGGACTGGTAGGCCCAGGAGGTGGATCCACTGGACCATGCACCCCACCGGAGGGCAGGGTACACAGCAGCCGGAGCACTGGCGTGGCAGGGACAGGTATAACCAGGTCACCAGGGTCACGGAGTTCTTTAAGACGGTACAGAATGCTGGTACAGGTAACAGGACACAGTACAAGGGGACCTGAGCACCTAGCTCAAAAGACAAGGCTTCAAGACACGTTGATCAGGCCCCGCCCACATGGAAAGGCCAGTCTTATATACCAGCACAGCCCTATGTCATTTCCTGCTTCAGGTGTGCTGGGCCTATAAGACCAGGAGAGTGGGCGCAGCCTGGTCCTATACAGAGGCACTAGTCAGAGTCAGACTCCTGAGACCAGGAACAGAACACAGGAGAGCACAAGCGGGAGCGGCAGGCGTGACCGGCAGACATGTGAACTGGATCAGTGGGCAAGGAGCGGTGCCGAGATGGTGCGACCGGGTCAATGGGTAAGGAGCGGTGCTGAGGCATCGGGAGCGTGACATCATGAAGAGCTTGCTCTTCCACAAAATGGGGGGTACGTTCCCTGAACGTGCCCCCCATATTCTAGAACGTCCAGAGTCGTGGAGGGACCTCCAAAATGGATTACAGCGACCGGAATTTGTTTATTTTCAATAAATTGGTGAAAAAGGGAATGTTTCGGGGAGTTTTTTTTCAAATAAATTTTTTTTTTGTCTTTATTTTTTTCTATTACTGACTGGGTTAGTGATGTCGGGTATCTGTTTAGATGCCGTGACATCATTAACCCCAGGGCTTGATGCCAGGTGACATTACAGCTGGTATCAACCCCGCATATTACCCCGTTTGCCACCGCACCAGGGCGCGAGATGAGCTGGGGCGAAGCGCCAGGATTGGCGCATCTTATGGATGTGCCACTTCTGGGGCGGCTGCGGCCTGCTATTTTTAGGCTGGGAAGAGTCCAATAACCATGGCTCTTCCCACCCTGAGAATACCAGACCCCAGCTGTCCGCTTCACCTTGGCTGGTGATCTAATTTGGGGGGGACCCCACGTTTGTTTGTTTGTCTTTTTTTTTTAAAAAAACGCCTGGGGAGCCCTCCAAATTGATCACCAGCCAAGGTGAAGCTGTCAGCTGTGGTTTGCAGGCTACAGCTGTCTGCTTTACCCTAGCTGGCTATCAAGAATAAGGGGGACCCCACGTCATTTATTTTAATTATTAATTTTTTGGGGGGCTAAATACAAGGCTAGGCATCCTTTAGTGCCACATGAAAGGCACTAAAGGGCGCCAGCTTAGAATTTGCAGGGGGTTGGCACGTTATATATGTTTGACATCTATCTATTCATCCATTGTAGCATTTTAGGCTGTGCGCCCACGATCAGGGTCTGCAGCGTTTTGGGCGCAGTGTTTTCCCTGCGTCTATAATGCTGCATTGTGCAGTAGAAGTACAGTGGAAGGATTTTTAGAAATCCTGTGCCCACTGTGCTTCTCTTCTCCGCAGCATACACTGACCTGTGGCGCAGCTTCCCGAGCCTCAGCATGTAAATATATGCTGCGGAGACAAGAGTGTTCTCTGTAGGTAGCATAAAGCTCCTCAGCAGCCTGAACCCAAAACGTGGGCATGGGCAGCTGCGTTCTCCCATGGACAACACTCAAATCTCTGCAGGAGAGCTGACACTGTGTACTAGACGCCGTGTCGCTGGATCATGACCACATAGCCTAAAAGTGAGAAATTTGTTGCTACAGTAACATTTTTGTGAAGTACCTGTGGATTCAAAATGCTTACTATACTCCTGAATAAAATCCAGTTTCCAAAATGGGGTCACTTGTGGGGGGTTTCTGCTGTATAGGTACCCAAGGGGCCCTGCAAATGTGACATGGTGCCCGCAATTTATTTCAACTTTTCCCGAATTCAAATGGTGTTCCTTACATTCCAAGCCCTCCCATTTATCCAAACAGAGGTTTTTGGCCACATGTGGGGTATCCCTGTGCTCATAAGACATTGGATAACAACCTGTTGGGTCCACAGTTTGTTGTTGCCTCTTGAAAAAGTAAGAAATATGATGCTAAAGCAACATTTTTGTGAAAAAAATGAAAATGTTTAATATGGCAACCTAAGCTTATCAAATTCTGTGAAGTACTCTTGGATTCAAACTGCTCACTATACACCAAGATAAAAGCCTTGAGGTGTCTTGTTTCCAGAATGGGGTCACTTGTGGGGGACCTCCACTGTTTAGGCACCTTAGGGGCTTTCCAAATGCATCATAGCGTCCGCTAATGATTCCAGCCAATTGTGCAGTCAAATGGCACTCCTTCCTTTCCGAGCCCTGCTGTGCACCCAAACAGTTGATTTTCATCACACATAAGGTATCAGCATACTCAGAAGAAATTGCACAATAAATCTTATGCTGAATTTTTTCCTTTTACACTTGTAAAAAAAAAGGCTACCTGGTTGAAGTAACAATTTTGTGGTAAAAATGTATTTTTTTATTTTCACAGCTCAACATTATAAACTTCTGTAAAGCACCTGAGGGTTCAGGGTACTCACCAAACATCTAGATAAATGACTTCAGGGGTCTATTTTCCAAAATGGGGCCACATGTTGGGGAGCTTCACTGTTTAGGCACCTCAGGGGCTCTCCAAATGCAACATAGCGTCCGCTATTGATTCCAGCCACTTTTGCAGTTAAATGGCACTCCTTCCCTTCCAAGCCCTGTGATGCGTTCAAACAGTTGATTTCCACCACATATAAGGTATCGCCAAACTCAGGAGAAATTGCACAATAAATTTTTTCCTTCTTTTTCTTCCTTTTACTATTGTAAAAAAAAAAAAGATGCATGGTTGAAATAACAATTTTGTGGTAAAAATGTATTTTTTTTATTTTCACAGCTCAACATTATAAACTTCTGTGAAGCACCTGGGGGTTCAGGGTACTCACCAAACATCTAGATAAATTCCTTGTAGGGTCTATTTTCCAAAATGTGGCCACATGTTGAGGAGCTTCACTGTATAGGCACCTCAGGGGCTCTCCAAATGCAACATGGCGTCCGCTATTGATTCCAGACAATTTTGCAGTCAAATGGCACTCCTTCCCTTCCGAGCCCCGCCGTGTACCCACACAGTTGATTTCCACCACATAAAGGTATCTCCAAACTCAGGAGAAATTGCACAATAAATTTCATGGTGATTTTTTTCCTGTTACCCTTGTGAAAAAAAGCTACCTGGTTGAAATAACAATTTTGTGGTAAAATTTTATTTTTTTATTTTCATGGCTCAACGTTATAAAATTCTGTGAAGCACCTGGGGGTTCAATGTACTCACCAAACATCTAGATAAATTCCTTGAGGGGGCTATTTTCCAAAATGTGGTCACTTGTGCAGGGTTTCTGCTGTTTAGGTACCTTAGGGGACCTCCAAATGCGACATGGTGCCTGCAATCTTTTTCAGCCAAATTTCCTTTCCAAAATTCAAATATTGTTCCTTCCGTTCCAAGCCCTCCCATTTGTCCAAACAAAGGTTTCAGACCACATGTGAGGTATCACCGCGCTCATAACAAAGTGGGTAACAAACCTTGAGGTCAATTTTTGGAATTACCTCTTGAAAAAGTGAGAAAATTGATGCTAAAGCAACATTTTTGAGAAAATTATTAAAATTTTCAATATGACAACGTAACGTTAACAAAATCTGTGAAGTACCTGTGGATCCAAAATGCTCACTATACCCCTAGATAAAAAGCCGTGAGGGGTCTAGTTTCCAAAATGGCATCACTTGTGAGGGGTTTCTTCTGTTTAGGTACCTTAGTGGACCTGTAAATGCAACATGGTGCCCGCAATCTATTTCAGCCAAATTTGCTTTCCAAAATTCAAATATTGCTCCTTCTATTCCGAGCCCTCCCATTTCTCCAAACAGCAGTTTCTGACCACATGTGGGGTATCCGTGCGTTCATAAGAAAGTGGGGAACAAGTTTTGGGGTCCATTTTGTTGTGTTATTTCTTCTAAAGCTGAATAAATTTGTGTTAGAGCAACATTTATAGGTAAAATTTAATTTTTGCTTTTTTTCATTCCACATTGCTTTTCTTCATGTGATGCACCTGAAAGGTTAATAAACTTCTTTAATGTGGTTTTGAGTAATTTGGGGGGTGCAGTTTTTAGAATGGTGTCACTTTTTGGTATTTTCTGTCATCTAGGATTATCGAAGTCACTTCAAATGTGATGTGGTCCCTAAAAAAATGGTTTTGTAAATTTTGATGTAAAAATGAGAAATCGCTGATAAACTTTGAACTCTTCTAACTTCCTAACAAAAAAAAAATTTGTTTCCAAAATTGTGCTGATGTAAAGTAGACATGTGGGAAATGTTATTTATTAACTATTTTGTGTCACAGAAATCTCTGGTTTAACGGTATAAAAATTCAAAAGTTGAAAATTGCTAAATTTTCAAAATTTTTGCCAAAATTCAATTTTTCTTCATAAATAAATGCAAAAAATATTGTCCTAAATTTGGTACTAGCATGAAGTCCAATATGTGATGAAAAAACAATCTCAGAATCACCGGGATCCGTTGAAGTGTTCCAGAGTTATAACCTCATGAAGTGACACTGGTCAGAATTGCTAAATTTGGTCTGGTCATTAAGGTGAAATTTAGCTCTGTCACTAAGGGGTTAAAGGAAGATAAGACAGCAGGCAATAAATTACTATAAAACTCAAACAACATAAACACTTGATATAACCCATGTCTCTGCAACAATATACACTGCTGGGGAATTTTGAGATCTTACAATAGATAACACGGTTCCTATATACTGTACACTAATATCCATGAAAGAAAGGAAAAATAAAATACTGGCAGTCTGTATGCAGAGACACAAAATAAAAATAGTTAGATTCTTTACACTACCCATGTCCATTGTACTGGGTTGCAACTTTTCCCTCCCAGAGGTAACCCCACCAATTTATACAACTTCTTGCAATCCTTCAGCTCCTGCAGGAAAAAAACATTTTTTTCTTAAACAGAGTATGCATAGTGCTCTAATTGGACTGGCTAGCTCTAATTTGAATCCTTTCCCATCTCGCTGCATATGGGAGGAGGTTTTTAAAACATCCAACGCACAGATACTTTATCTCTCTTTCTTTGTGCGTTCCAATCTTGTGGCACATGCTACTGAAACACAGGGGAATACGCTGATTCTAACACTATCTGCCACCTGAACCCCTCCTCTCCTCGCTCTTGTAAAGCCTGTAAGGTACCTTTACTTTCAAAGCGTCATGTCAAGGCTCATCTACAGTTTGCTCATGATCACTTGGAGGACTCTGAGACAGACTGGTTCAAGGTTCTCTGGTCTGATGAGACCAAGATCGAGATCTTTGGTGCCAACCACACACGTGACGTTTGGAGACTGGATGGCACTGCATACGACCCCAAGAATACCATCCCTACAGTCAAGCATGGTGGTGGCAGCATCATACTGTGGGGCTGTTTCTCAGCCAAGGGGCCTGGCCATCTGGTCCGCATCCATGGGAAAATGGATAGCACGGCCTACCTGGTGATTTTGGCCAAGAACCTCCGCTCCTCCATCAAGGATCTTAAGATGGGTCATCATTTCATCTTCCAACAAGACAACGACCCAAAGCACACAGCTAAGAAAACCAAGGCCTGGTTCAAGAGGGAAAAAATCAAGGTGTTGCAGTGGCCTAGTCAGTCTCATGACCTTAACCCAATTGAAAACTTGTGGAAGGAGCTCAAGATTAAAGTCCACATGAGACACCCAAAGAACCTAGATAACTTGGAGAAGATCTGCATGGAGGAGTGGGCCAAGATAACTCCAGAGACCTGTGCCGGCCTGATCATGTCTTATAAAAGACGATTATTAGCTGTAATTGCAAACAAGGGTTATTCCACAAAATATTAAACCTAGGGGTTGAATAATAATTGACCCACACTTTTATGTTGAAAATTTATTAAAATTTAACTGAGCAACATAACTTGTTGGTTTGTAAGATTTATGCATCTGTTAATAAATCCTGCTCTTGTTTGAAGTTTGCAGGCTCTAACTTATTTGCATCTTATCAAACCTGCTAAATCTGCAGGGGGTTGAATACTACTTGTAGGTATATATATTGTGTTAGTAAGAAACAAAAGCATAAATATATATGTTAGGCAACATATGTGGAGAATCAACAACAAGTGGGACACAATTGTGAAGTTGAACAAAATTAATTGCTTATTTTAAACTTTTTTTAAAAAATAAATAACTGAAAAGTGGGGCGTGCAATATTGTTCGTCCCCATTATTTTCAGTGCAGCAAACTCACTCCAGAAGTTCATTGAGGAGCTCTGAATGATCCAATGTTGTCCTACATGACTGATGATGATAAATATAATCCACTTGTGTGTAATGAAGTCTCAGTGTAAATGCACCTGCTCTGTGATAGTCTCAGTGTTCTGTTTAAAGCACAGAGACCATCATAAAGACCAAGGAACAAAAGAGCCAGGTCCATGATACTGTTGTGGAGAAGTTTAAAGCCAGATTTGGTTACAAAAAGATCTCCAAAACTTTAAACATCCCAAGAAATGTGGAAGGGCAATGTGCAAGCGATCATATTGAAATGGGAGTATCATACCACTGCAAATCTACCAAGACCCGGCCGTCCCTCAAGAATTTCATGTCAAACAACGAGAAGACTGATCAGATATGCAGCCAAGAGGCCCATGATCACTCTGGATAAACTGCAGAGATCTTCAGCTGAGATGGGAGAGTCTGGCCATAGGGCAACAGTCGTACACTGCACAAATCTGACCTTTATGGAAGAGTGGGAAGGGAAAGCCATTTCTCAAAGATATCCATAAAAAGTGTTGTTTAAAGTTTGCCACAAGCCACCTGTGAGACACACCAAACACGTGGAAGAAGGTGCTCTGGTAAGATGAAACTAAAATCGAACAATTTGGGCAAAATGCCAAACCATATGTTTGGCGTAAAAGCAACACCGCTCATCAGCCTGAACACACCATTAACACTGTCAAATATGGTGGTGGCAGCATTATGGTTTGAGCCTGCTTTTCTTGAGCAGGGACAGGGAAGATAGTTAAAATTGATGGGAAGATGGATGGAGCCAAATACAGGACCATTCTTGAAGAAAACCTGTTGGAGTCTGCAAAAGACTGAGACTGGGACAGAGATTTGTCTTCCAACAAGACAATGATCCCAAACATAAAGCAAAATCTACAATGGAATGGTTCACAAATAAACGTATCCAGGTGTTAGAATGGCCAAGTCAAAGTCCAGACCTAAATCCAATCAAGAATCTGTGGAAAGAGCTGAAAACTGCTGTTCACAAAGGCTCTCCAACCTCACTCAGCTCGAGCTATTTGCAAAGAAAGAATGGATCCTTTTCGTACACGCATACACACAAATGAAGTATTGGCAGATGGCTCAGGCCGCTGACTTGGCCGTCTGGTCCTGGCTTTCTTAAGTGGTCTGTCATCAACAGGCAATAATTGCAACCATTATGAGAGGGGCCAATCATGAGATAGTCAATCATGAGAACTTCCAGCTGTTCAGATGTCTTGAGTGGGCACCATATATTCTAGAGGCTTAGGGTACCTTCACACTTTAGCGATGCAGCAGCGATCCGACCAGCGATCTGACCTGGTCAGGATCGCTGCTGCATCGCTACATGGTCGCTGGTGAGCTGTCAAACAGGCAGATCTCACCAGCGACCAGTGACCAGCCCCCAGCCAGCAGCGACGTGCAAGCGACGCTGCGCTTGCACGGAGCCGGCGTCTGGAAGCTGCGGACACTGGTAACTAAGGTAAACATCGGGTATGGTTACCCGATGTTTACATTAGTTACCAGCGCACACCACTTAGCTGTGTGTGCAGGGAGCAGGGAGCCGTGCACACTGAGCGCAGGCTCCTTGCTCTCCTAGCTACAATACACATCGGGTTAATTAACCCGATGTGTAATGCAGCTACATGTGCAGAGAGCAGGGAGCCGCGCACACTGCTTAGCGCTGGCTCCTTGCTCTCCTAGCTACAGTACACATCGGGTTAATTAACCCGATGTGTACAGCAGCTACATGTGCAGAGAGCCGGAGCCGGCAGCACAGGCAGCGTGAGAGCGGCGGAGGCTGGTAACTAAGGTAAATATCGGGTAACCACCTTGGTTACCCGATGTTTATCTTGGTTACAGCTTACCGCAGCTGCCAGACGCCGGCTCCTGCTCCCTGCTCGCTTCATTTGTCGCTCTCTCGCTGTCACACACAGCGATCTGTGTGTCACAGTGGGAGAGCGCCTTTGAAGAAAACGAACCAGGGCTGTGTGTAACGAGCAGCGATCTCGCAGCAGGGGCCAGATCGCTGCTCAGTGTCACACACAGCGAGATCGATAATGAGGTCACTGCTGCGTCACAAAAAGCGTGACTCAGCAGCGATCTCGGCAGCGAGCTCGCTGTGTGTGAAGCACCCCTTAGACATCTCACAGTGCTGGCACTTTCAACAGATGTCTTCCACTACTGATGTAGTTGAGGCCAATACATGAGCTCCTGCAACCACTGGAAGGTCCTTTCTGCTTCTAAGTATACGCCTTTCTCATGAGCCTTCTTCTCCAGACCTTCCCTTCTGGAATCACTACTTGCAACTTAGTCCCAAATTCTCCGGGCAACTCTATCGACCTGTATAAAAAAACATTCATCATACAGAGCTTCTCCTATTGGCCTAGTGAAAATCAGGCACTGATAAACTGGGCTATCTTTTCTTCAGTTAGACTTCCAGCCTAGGTTCAGTCACTTTTACAGCTCTGCCAGCTCCGGATTGGACTGTTGCAGTTACACCCATTCTTCTCTTGGGCACCACAGCACTTGGTTTTGTCAATATTTTTCTGACTCTTCAGAGGCCACAAGAACTGCAGCAAAGCATCGGAAGTCTGGGGCCTCATCACCTTCCAAATCTTCAGCTACATCCTGGTTCGGTCACTCGTGGTTCACTCTAGATAGTACTTCTGCATGCTTATTATCAGCATTTGACTGATAAGAGATCTTATAACGGTATTTGGATATAATTGCCACCCACCGTTGTTCCAACATTCACAGCTTCACATTTTCCAGGTGGGCAAGTGGATTGCTGTTTCTCTGCACATGGATATCTCTCCCCAACAGGTACTCTTCAAACTTCTCAGTCATGGCCCACACCAGGGCTAAAAAGTCCAGCTTGAACAAGCTGTAACTCTTGGTAACTTCTGGGTCCAATATCGACCGGCTGGAGTAAGCAAGCACTCATTCATATCCCTCCTGGACCTGGGCCCGCACCAGTCCAAGAACATAGATACTCCCACCTGTATATAAAACTAAGGGTTAAGAGTAGTCTGCATAGGCCCGGATAAGAGCATTTGTCAATGTGACCTTCAGTGCCTTGAAGGACTTTTCTTGTCTTAGCCCCCCAATAGATCAACCAACTCTTGAAACTTCTTGCTGTTCCCCTCAATAGCTCATGCAGTGGTGCTACAGTTTTTGAAAAATCCTTAATGAACCCTCTAGAATACTCTCACAGGCAGGCCGAAGAATGCTCTTATTTTTCTCAATGTTGCAGGCATAGGCAACTTTTCTACAGATGGCACCTTCTTTTTGGCTGAGTACACACGCTTGCTGGAGACTATATGTCCTAGGTGCTCAATTTCCTTCTGGAACAAATTACACTTTCGAGATTTTATCTTCAGCCCATATTTCCAAAGTCTCTCTAGCACCTGCCCAAGTCTAGCAAGATGTTCCTCAAATGTTGTGGAGTAGATTATGATGTTGTAGAGGTATGTTAGCTTCACCTCAAAGTTCACATCTCCAAGACCATTTCATGAATCAATGAAATGGTTCCTCTTATTTTTATACACAGCCAAGATAAATGTGCTGCTTGGGGCTGCAGCCTGTAGCCGTGGATTTTATCAGTGTTGGTATCATAATATGGGGGGACCGCTCACCATTTTCAAAATGTATTTCTTTTACATCAGTCTAAGGATACAGACAGCATGCGTGATTTCAACCTGTCACAAATGCTACCGGAGAGGGTCTAGGTGCGATATGACTGCAGCCAATCAGAGACGCTGGTGGTCGGGGAAAGCAGTGAATATGTATGAGGAATAATGAACGGCCACGGAAGTAACCTTGCATAAGCGGGACGACTCGGTAAGTATGTCCTGCTTTAACCATTTTTTTTTTACAGTATTTTCCCTGATCAATCACATCCCCATCAAGACTTGACATGGCTGTGATGGGGCCAGTAGAGGATGGTTTCTGCAAACTGATCCAGACTGAACTTTCTGACTTTTCGGTCAAATGTTCGGTTTTCCGATCCCCACCCTATCCCACCAAGGATCATGCGATTTTGAAATATTCCAATCTTTTTTGAATCAAGATCATACATCTCTGGTGGTAAAATCTTGGTGTTTCCTCAGGATCTGCCCATGCACAGAAGACATGTTTGCCAGGTGTTGTAGAGACTAAGGGAGAATCATCCCTACGCCAAATACGAGCAGTGCCTATTTGAGCAGTCTTCCTTGCCTTTCATTGGCTGCATAATCATCGACACCAATCAGAAGATGGATCTGGAGAAGGTATTGATGGTACTGAAGTGGCCTTAGCCATACAGTTTAGAAGCGATACAGTAATTCCTCTGGTTTGCAAAATATTATCAGCAGTTCATCCCGCTGTTCTCGTCTCTGGTTCTCCCCATCTCGGCCATTACCTACAAAGTTGTAGATCTCAAAGTGTAGACCCCAGAAATGGAAGATGTCTTTATCTCCATCAAGCAGGCCTTCTCTTTGGGTCTAGCACTGCATAGTTTAGAGTCTAGCAAGCAGTTTATCCTGGAAGTGGATGCTTCATCCTCTGGTGCCTGTGCGGTCCTCATGCAGAAGTTAGCTATGGGAAAAACTTGAACTTGCTATTCTTTCCCAGGGCCTTCTTTCCTGCTGGGAGAAACTATTCAATTGGTGACTGAGAACTGTTGGGGATCAAGATGGCTCTGGAAGAACGGCGATATCTGTTGGAGCTAGTGGTGCATGAGCTGAGAAGAACGTCAAGACCAATGCACTGTCATGGTCATTTCTGTCAGTTGATCAGAAGTAGGAGCCTTTGCTCTGCTTCATCGGAGGGTGTGAGAAGGAGGCCCAAAGAAGCAGGGCGAAACGTACGTTGGTGGAGGTATGTGATTAAGCAGTCGAGTTTAGGACACAAGAAGGTACTGTGAACTTGTATACATATTCACTTTGACTCTAAGTGACCTGGACACATAATAGGGCATCTTGGGTTTACCTGGAATACATGCATATAATATTTAATCCATGGATTACTAGCATTAGATTATTATCACTTGGACAAATTTTCTTCAATAGGCTTTATTAAGAGATGCATGACAGCACTTTATAAATTATTGCAATAATGCAAACTAACTTGTAACTATTGGACAATTTTTTCTGAGATACCTTTCTATCTAACCCAGGGAGATAGTATGTGATTACAAAATTGTTAATATGTAAAATGCCAATTTTTTGATCCTTAGTATTATGTATATAACGTGACTATTATCTCTGGATGTATTTACTTTCATGTCCCTTGTTATTACTTAGTGGAACTGCTGTATACCTTCTTTTTTTACTTTATGGATTTGAATAAAAATTTTAATTTTAACTTTCGTAATTAAGAACTTCTTGTGTTCGGGGGCACCCTTCTAAACGTTGTGGTTAGTAAACTGTGTTGAAGAAAAAAATCTTGAAAATATTTGGACACTGTGCGTAATTCATCAGTATAATGTGTAATTGAATAAGTTAAACTTTAAAATCAAAATGAAAGAACTCAATCTTTCTGAAGCAAATTCAGCATGAAGATAGCTTAGGGGTAGAGGCAGGAGATAGAGATGTGGTTTTTAGCAAGAGTTGTGCTTTTGAAATTATAAAATGTCAAAGTCAATAAAAAAGGAGTAAGTGGCATGTCAGCCAAATGTCAATAGAGATTGGTGTCATGAAAACAATGGAAAATAAATCTATACAAACAAGCTTTTTAAGAGAAATTTTTAAGTTTAGTGCTTAGGAAAGTTGTTTTCTTTCATAAAGTAAATATATTTTTACAATTTAAAGCCTTTCAGGACTTTCACATTATAGAGTAATTGGTTGTAAATTAATCAACTGTATTTCTCTATTCTGATGCAGCGAAAAGACTTAAGGGTGCTTTACACGCTGCAACATCGCTAACGATATATCGTCGGGGTCACGTCGTTAGTGATGCACATCCGGCGCCGTTACCGACATCGCAGCGTGTGGCACCAATGAGCGACGATCAACGAACGCAAAAATGTGAAAAATCATTGCTCGTTGACACGATAATTTCCTTAATATCGTTGCTGCTGCAGGTGCGATGTTGTTCGTCATTCCTGTGGCAGCACACATCGCTATGTGTGACACTGCAGGAACGACGAACATCTCCTTACCTGCGTCCACCGGCAATGAGGAAGGAAGGAGGTGGGCGGCATGTTCCGGCCGCTCATCTACGCCCCACCTCTGCTATTGGATGGCTGCCGTGTGAGGTCGCTGTGACGCTGCACGAACTGCCCCCTTAGGAAGGAGGCGGATCGCTGGCTAGAGCGACGTCGCAGGGAAGGTAAGTCCGTGTGACGGGTGTTAGCGATGTTGTGCACCATGGGCATCGATTTGCCCGTGACGCACAACCGATGGGGGTGGGTATGCTCGCTAGCGATATCGGTATCGATATCGCAGCGTGTAAAGTACCCTTTAGTTATAGGTTTATGTATACATTGTATTCTATTATTTCCTATGGACATATTGCGAACTAAAGTTTCTAAAGTTTATCTTGCCAGGGCATGGCTCTCAGGTTCAGTTTATATGTACAGGACAGGTTATCAAGATGGAAACCACCAACTCCTATATCTACGGTTTTACCATTGTCAGCACTGTTTTAAAGCACAATGTGAAATCAAAATGATCACTGCAGCCACAGGGCATTTTTTGGCTGAGGGTTTCCAGGGTTAAGGCAAAAGTACATGCCTTTAGTGCAATATTATAAATTCACACAGTTTTTGCAGGAATTTCAGAAAAAATTGTGAAACCGATGCCGTTTTACTACATCTTTGACTTAAAAAAAAAAAATAAAACCCACAAGAAGCTGCACATCAGATGCAATTTTTGAACCCGGCCTATGGCTGGATTTTGACAATCACATTGCTTTGCTCATGTAGAGACTGAAATTTCAGACTTTACCAAATCATCTACTGTTTCAGCTCACCTGGTCAGGTGAATTTCACAAGCCCAGGGTCTGGGAGGGCACACAGGCATCGGTGCAGCAGGTAGGTTCGGCAAGCAGGAAATGGGTACTAGAAGCGCTGGAGGCTGCAGGCAGACAGGAGACCAGGAGCCAGTAGTAGAAGTACTCGAGGACAGAGACAAACTGGAGACTGGGAATCAGGTAGTAGCAGTACTGCAGGCAAACGGAAGACAGGAAACTTGGTAGCAGGTAGTAGAAGCACTGGAGGCCACAGGCAGACAGAAGACTGGGTAGCAGGTATAGAAGCACTGGAGGCAGGTAGGATAATAAACACTAAAAGTCTTAATATCAAGACACAGGTATGTATGTGTGTGTGTGTTGGTGAGCCTCATATAGACCCACACAGATGATTACATGGGAAAATGCTGGGCCATCTGCAAAGCCCGACAGGGTTCACAACATATTTCAGAAGACTGGAATTAGGGGAGCGCATTGTTCAGCAGACAACCAGTCAGTCCTGAAATTGGGGTCCTTATATGAACAGGGAAATGCAGTTGTGAGAAGCTGGACTACGAATTAGGTTATGATCTTGTAGCTGATACATCAATTTTGCCCAGGTTTTTTAATTTAGCAAGATCCAAACTCCTGCTCTGCTGGAATTAGAGAAAACTCAGATCACTTCCTTTAATTCTTTACATACCACAATCAATACTGATCATAGTGTACAAAGAGTCAAGATAAATTCAAGCAAAAATTTAGGCTAATCAAAGATGAAGGATAAACAAAAGTTAAGGATAAACCCACAATTTTAGCCATGGCTTGCTTTATGTTTAAATTCATGCAGGTACAAAAATCCCATGCTGTAATGTAGGGATAGATGCATTCAGAGCACACAGGATTGGGACAGAAAAAGGCATAAAGTGTTTGTGGTGTAGTACTTCACTAGTGCTAATGCACTTTATTCAAAATAGAAGCAATAGTGTCACGAACCAAGGTACGGAGGCTCCTCGTTTGCCTTCTGAAGCAGTTCCTCCCCATACCCGAAGTCGCTCGGTCCGGTCTTCTGAGCCACGGATGCTGACCAGGACTTTTTGGCATTCTGACACTGTGTCAAAAAGAGCCTACTGAGCATGTGCGGGATGCCTATGGGTGTTTTGCCACTATCTGAGCATGTCAGTGATGTGGCACATTCTTATTGGCCACAGTGACATCATCTGTGAAGTGGTACATTCCCATTGGCCGCCGTGACATCATCAGTGATGTGGCACATCCCCATTGGCCGCCGCGACATCATCGGTGATGTGGCACATTCCTATTGGCCGGTGACGTTATCAGTGATGTGGCACGTTTTTATTGGCCATCGTGACATCATCAGTGATGTGTAGGGCTCTCATTGGCCAAAGGGGCTGGCTACACGTGGTTCCTCCATCTTGTGGGCGGTACAGAGGTGATAAATAGCCCTGATGCCCACATGGAGGTGCGCACTCGTCTTTGTGCATACTGCTTTACACATCTTAGATAGGGTTAGGCGGCGAAGTCCCATCGGACTGATTGAGGGTCAGGAGGCAGGTTAGGGTGAGGCATTGCAGTCATATCCGTTGACCGAGTTAGATTCAGTAGCTGGCGAAGCCAGGCTCCAGTGATATCGGGCTTTTGCGGCTTTGGGACCGGTGGCTAACCGGTTGTACCATATACAGTAGCAAGCAGATATAGGAGCAGTACTCTGTACACTCACCACTGCATATACCCTGAGCCCTGCTAGCAGGAGACGGATAGTGTTCTGCTTTTCCGCTCCTATACATACCGTGTATGCTACATACAGTATATATTACGTTCTGTGAAGGAACAGAAGTGTAATGCGCCATATAGACTCTGTGAGTTAACAGAGTTCTGTTTATTTACTATAATATTATTTCCTTATCTGACTCTGTCATTTAATATAATTCAGTATACATACTGCATTATAGTGTGGCTTAGAACACGGTTACTGCATACACAGGTCCTCTGTGATGGGACAGAGTCTCTTGACATCTGTTGTTACCTCTGTGTGACCTGTAACATTGAGTACCTTAGTTACTAGTTTACTGTTGGGTTTCAGTAGGGCCTTGTGCCACCAGCTGCAGTTCTGCCATCACTGCACGGTGGACCTTGACCACTGGTAGTAGTATATCTTCATCTATTCCTATTCCAGGAGGTCCCCCCGTAACAAATACTCTCAGACTTTGAATAGAAATACAAGATTCAAGTCATATACAGTGAATTGTTATAGCCACCACCAGAGAGTGATTGTGAATTAGAACATATATGATAGGATATACAGCAAAATCAAAATCATGGGCCAGCATATCAGCTACGAGAAGTGCAATGTAAATAAAACATACATAGTAATAGTATATGTAACTAGCATAGGGTTCACTTCTTAGTTGACACTATTTTGATCAAAAGAGTGTGGTGGTACAAAGCAAGGTGAGAAATCATGGGGATCTGGGATCAGAAGGTTCTAGCGTATTGTTGATCGAAGATCCGTTTTAGTGCCTGCTCATTGTTTACCATGAGTTGGAGGGCATTTAATTCTCTTCGATACTGAAGGGGTTGAGTTTCATTTCTATCCGTCAGTGATCTAACAGGTAGTTGTAACCTCAGCTGCAGATTCTGATATAAATATCTGCTCCTCACACAATATCTATATTGTCCACATTGAAGTAGCCAGTCTTTGGAGAATCTGATGTGTCGCATTTGTTGCAACTGAGAAGTTCCTGCTGGAGAAGTTGTGGAGTGTCATTTGTTGTGTCTTTCCCCACCTGTTTGTCTTACCTTCCTCATGTTCTCTTATTGCAGTGGAGAGACAAGAATCTCGCAGGCCTTCAGTAGTCAGGTTAACTTCAGGGCCAGCAAGGGTCTGGGCTCTTAATGGCACACAGGGGGAGTCCCATCTAGGGACATTAGGGAGTGCAAGGATCAGCCTCAGGAGAGTGTTTGGAGCTCACCCCACTACCCTCTCCCTAGCGCCTCGGCGTTCCATTGTTTTGCTACCCTGGTATTTCTTTTGTGTTGCACCACTCACCAGGAGTCCTCTCATACCTCACATGACATTAGTTGTCACATTGTGTTCTTACTCCTGGTGAAACATGAAACACGGGAGTTGCTGGCAGGTCATAAATCACATGAGACTGATCAGAGCACTGCTGGAAAAAGAGGAAGATGGCTGTTTGGCGTATTATAGGTAAGATACTTTGTGGCATTTGCGCAGTATTATTATTGTGCTTCTTGAAACAGACACACTACTAGTTTTCAGTGAGTCCTGTATTTCAGTTGATGTTATTTGCTGGTTTTCCTTTGCATCCCAAACAATTTTCTTGGCAGTTGTGGCCAAAATTTTTGTTGGTCTACCTAATCGTAGTTTGGGTTTTACAGATCCCCTGATTTTTCATTTGTTAATCACAGTTTGAACACTGCTGACTGGCATTATCAATTCCTTGGATGTCTTTTTGCATCCCTTTCCTGTTTTATACAGTTCAACTATCTTTTCCTGTAGATCTTATTCTATTATTAGACAATTCTTTTGCATTCCCCATGACTCACAATCCAGAAATGTCAGTGGCTGGATGAAAGATGTAAGAGTCTGGATCCCAGAAATTTGCTCAGCTTTTATGCACACACTGATTTCAAGCAAACAGGTCACAGGTGAGGATGTTACCTTTATTAGCCATTCAAACCCATTTATGTCACCTTCTGTGCATTTTATCAGGCTAAAATCACCAGGGTATGTGAACTTTTGATCAGGGTCATTTGGATGTTTTTTGTTGTCTTTATGATTTAAAAAGAGAAAACACAATATATGGCTTCACCCAACCACTAATGATGAGTGTGAACATTTTTTTTGTGTTATCATTCAAATTTTCTGAAGAAAGGCCAAGAAAGCAAAAAATCTGCCGGGGGTATGTAAACTTTTGAGCTCAACTGTAACTTTGCAAATTGAATTTCCTGACCAGAAAAGTGTCGTTAAATAAGCATCATCACTACTATAGGTGCTTTTTCCAGCAACATTGATTTAAGTTTATTTTAAGCACATTTTAGGTGCTTATTACATGGATTTTGTGTAAATATTAATTTCCTTTGCTATTTTGTCACCCTTGACTTAGCTCTTCAGAGTAGATAATTATTACTTGCTGCACTCATTTTGTTCATTATAAACATTCTTTTTGAAAAGTTATTTTTTTATTTTACCTTCCTTTTAACTTCCTACATGCTGAATCTAGATGCTTCTATTATGTTTTTGTTGAGGACAAATTTTTGTCGCAGTGTTATGTGAGTCTTTTGCTGTAATTTTTTTTTTCTATTTACTATTTATTTAAATAAGCAAATTTGATTTTTTTACTAAAAACCTATGGGAAAAATCAACAATGCTGTTGATGAGTTTGTCCTATTAAATCAATTGGAAGCTAATTGTAAGCGTATTTTAAGCGTTTTACATAGATTTTATTATTACTCAGTAAACACATTGATATTGTTTTTGTTAAAAAAATATTTTTTTAAAAGCTGAATGTCTCAATGTAAGACATTACTGTGCATTTGTGCATGTCTATGTATGTGTGTGTGTAAATATAGATTTCTGTTGCCACTTGTTACACACTTGAAGGCAGACTTTATTCATTAAGAGTGGCTAATTATTTCTTACTGCGTTCATTTTGCTCATTATAAGCTTTCTCTTTGAAAGGTTGATAACATTTTTATCTTTTAATTACCTTTTAGCTGTTACATAATATCCTGGTTTTATAATAGCTTTCTCTTCATCTGTGTATGAGCAGGTAAGGATTTGCATTGCAGGGGTAAAATCCCCTTGAATATCTGCTGCAAGCCTGCAACATACAGTAATAGGAAATCGACAAACCAATGTCAATCCATGGAATAACAACATAACATATATTATTATTATTGTTTAGCATCAATATATTCTGCAATTCAGAGGATACATGTATAAAGCATTTCAAACACTACAAAGTAACACATATTCCATCAACTTAATAATTAAGGGCCCCATTCACAAAAACATATAAAGGAAATAAATGTCACAAAAGGTAAAAAGTGTTTGGCCCAATTTATTTTTATAATAATGGGCTGAAAAGAAAACGACTGAAAATACGGTGCTTCCTAACATAAAGGCTCAAGATGGATTTGTAACCCCAGGATAGTGGAAACCCATCATTCCGCAAGTACAGCACTTGGGGTCAGCATATATCACAGAGCATGACTAACTAGCTGCAGCAGCCACTCATGAGCTACCAGATGAGGAAGTCTGGATGGAATGAAAAATGGATCCATACTCACTAAAGTAGTAACTGTAAAGTAGTGTATTCCAGAGATCAGGTGCAGCACTAGAAAAGTCTTGAGGGCATAAATGGGTGGATTGGATATTGGAGGATGTTGGTCTCAAATGAAGAACATTTAAAATTGTGGATATTGTGAATAAACCAAATCATGTGGAGTAGTGCATTTCACAGAACTGACGCAGCATAAGAGAAGTCTTGGAGACATGAGTTAGAGATTCGAATTATGTGGGAAGTCAATCTTATCAAATCAATATTAAAGGGGTCGTTCACCCATATTTTGTATTGTCTAGTTCAATATTATATTGAGAAACAATGTTTCTCTCAAATACCTTGTGTTGGCAATAGTGCCCGTGAGAGGCGCTATTGCAGACCGCTGTTCCCGCTTCAGTGACGTCTCCGTCAAGTGCTGCACACGTCACATCCGTGCAGCCGGCTAAATTCTCCCAGACTCACTGAGCTGTGAGTGGTGTTTCATCACTTGTCACAGCCCATCTGCTCCCTGCTCCCCCCTCCCTCCATCCTCCCTCACAGCAGAACGCTGCAAGCAAGAGACGCGACGCTCTGTGATGTGAGGGAGGAGGAAGGAGGGAGGAGTGAGGGGGAGCAGGGAGCAAATGGGCTCAGTGAGTCTGGAAGAATGTAGCCGGCTGCACGCATGTGACGTGTGCAGCATTTGACAGAGACGTCACTGTAGCGGGAACAGTGGTCTGCAATAGCGCCTCTCACAGGCACTATTGCCAACACAAGGTATTTGAGAGAAACATTGTTTCTCAATATAATATCGAACTAGACAATAAAAAATATGGGTGAACCACCCTTTTAAATGGAGAGCACAGTAACAGTGGTAGACTTACATGATCAAGGAGATGTAGGGTGCTGCGGAACTGTTGAGAGAATTGGTGTGAGTGATAAGTTTATATTAGCAATAATCGATCCTTTTAAAATTTCAGTTCACAATGTTTGGCAAATTATTCCCCAAATTTGATTTTCAGTTAATAAATTTGGTAATTTAATTGTGCTGAAATGATGTGGCTAACACTGTGAGGTTTCCTAGTAGTATAATCTGCTTATTTTAATGTGTTAAGTGGACGACATAAGTTGGAAGTGAGAGGTGAGTGTCATGCCATGTGCTGCTCTATACTCACCAGGTGTCATGGTGACTTTAGACTCTGTCCACCCTGCAGAGTCTGACAAACCACCTGGTGCTTCTGGGTTGCTTAGTCAGAGCCAGTTTTGATCTTGCTGATGATCGGTCGGGCAGGAGTTAATTCCTGCTGGCTGTGAATTGCTCCTAGGCTCACAGGTTTCTGAAGACCTATCACAGCTATCTCCACCCTTTAAAAGATGGTGGATTCTGCTCCTCTATGCTGAATATAGCCAAAGCGATATCGCTCTTGGTGCATAGTGATACAGCTGCTGGAGCATTGTTTTATGCTATCAAGGTGTGTCGTGGAATACCCTTGCCATTGTGTATTTCCTCCGTTTCTTTATTCCCCCCTGTGTACACATTATCTTTAAATCCGTGATTGACTGCCATGAGTGCGAGTTTTAGTTCATCCCTGTCTGCCCATTTGTGTGGTGATTTATCACTCCAGTCCCGGCTCCCTCCTGAGATGGGGGTGAGAGAGTATAAGATCAGGACTTCAAAGGAGTTAGGGCTAAGCTGGAGAGTAGAGATGAGCGAGCCTCTAGAGGCTCGTGTTCGATTCGGTTCGTCAAATGGAGGCCCCGTTCGAGTTCGGTTCGACGAACCGTTCGACGAAACTCTCGAACCCCATTGAAAACAATGGCAGGCAAACACAAACACATAAAAACACATAGAAAACACCTTCAAAGGTGTCCAGAAGGGGATAAACAACTCCCAAAACACCACAAACACATGGGAAAGTGACAAGGACATATACTCATGCGAAAACAAAACAGCTGGATGAAGAAAAAGAGGAGAAGACACAGATATAGGCATATCATGCCCTTCTAAAATCATGTAAAACACAGCAAGGGGACTCCAAGCAGAGTCTCCCTTATTTTCAAAAATTGGGCCACACAGACACCCCTTCAGTGGCATCACTTGTGCCCCATTTGCAAACTTGACAGGTAGATTTGCATCAAGCTCATTCAAAAATACGCCAGCCTTAACTGTCCCCAGAATGACACCGGGGTAGGTAGCAAAGTCTTTACTGAACCATGACTTGTTCATCTTGGCTCTTTTTTAAAAATACTGCAAGGGGACTCCAAGCAGAATCTCCCTTTTTTCCAAAAATTGGGCCCCACAGACACCCCTTCAGTGGCATCACTTGTGCCCCATTTGCAAACTTGACAGGTAGATTTGCATCAAGCACATTCAAAAATACGCCAGCCTTAACTGTCCCCAGGATGACACCGGGGTAGGTAGCAAAGTCTTTACTGAACCATGACTTGTTCATATTGGCTCGTTTTTAAAAACACTGCAAGGGGACTCCAAGCAGAATCTCCCTTTTTTCCAAAAATTGGGCCCCACAGACACACCTTCAGTGGCATCACTTGTGCCCTAGTTGCAAACTTTACAGGTAGATTTGCATCAAGCACAATAAGAAAAAACAAAAAGCCAGCCTTAACTGTCCCCAGGATGACACCGGGGTAGGTAGCAAAGTCTTTGCTGAACCCTTGTTCATCTTGGCTCATTTTTCATAACACAGCAAGGGGGCTCCAAGCAGAGTCTCCCTTTTTTCCAAAAATTGGGCCCCACAGACACCCCTTCAGTGGCATCACTTGTGCCCCAGTTGCAAACTTGACAGGTAGATTTGCATCAAGCACATTCCAAAATATGGCAGCCTTTACTCTCCCCAGGATGACACAGGAGTAGTATCCATGCGCATCCATGACTTGTTCATCTTGATGAATGTTAGTCTGTCCACATTGTCACTGGACAGACGCGTGTGCTTATCTATCAGCACACACCCAGCAGCACTGAAGACACATTGAGAGACAATGCTGGCTGCGGGACACGACAAGATCTCCAAGGCGTAAGTGACGAGCTCAGGCCATTTTTCAAGATTTGGAGCCAAAAATTGGCAAGGCTCCAGTTGCAAAGTTATGGCATCGATGTTCATTTGGAGAGACTCCTGTATCATCCTCTCCAGCCATTGACTATGTGTCAGACTTCTTGTCTCTTGTGGCTTTGCATTGGATGGTCTAAAAAAATTATGAAACGATTCCATACAATTACTGGTACCAGCACCAGATATGGTGTTGCTGGTACGGTTTGACTGACAATGACGAGATAGTCCCATGTTTGTCAAGTTACAACTGGGAGATTCACTCCGTGCACCACTGGTGTTTGGTGGAAAATCCGAGCTAAGGTTGAGAAACAGCTTCTGCTGATACTCCTGCATACGTGTGTCCCTTTCTATGGCTGGAATTATTTCTCCAAATTTGGACTTGTACCGGGGATCTAATAGTGGTGCAACCCAGTAGTCATCATCACTTCTAATTCGGACAATCCGAGGGTCATGTTGTAGGTAATGCAGCAAGAAGGCGCTCATGTGTCTTGTGCATCCATGCAGACCAAGTCCTTGCTGTGTTTGTGGTGGCGAGGTGATAACCGTGCTTTCTTCCTCTGACATCTCCCCCCAACCTCATTCAACCGAAATTTGACAAAGGTCTCCCTCATCTGCTGAGTCTTCTATGTCCATCGACAGTTCGTCCTCCATTTCTTCCTGGGCTCCTGCATCTTCCTCAACATTTCGGCTGCTACCATGCACCCTTGTTAATCCCTCTCCCCAACCGTCTTATACAGTCATATGAAAAATAGTGATGAGCGAGCATGCTTGTTACTACTCGGTACTAGCACGAGTATCACTGTACTCGGTCTACTCGGCGGGGACCGAGTAATCTCGCGATACTCGTGCTGTACTCGTGGTCTTCATCCCTGCATGTTGGCGCTCTTTTGAGAGCCAGCCCTCATGCAGGGATTGGCTGGCAGACCACTGCAATGCCACAGCCCTGTTAGTTGTGGAATTGCAGTGATTGGCCGGCCTGCACAGCGTGACCGAGCCTTTATACCGGCGGGCGCGCTGTGCTCTGCTCACAGCTATCCAGACAGTCAGTGCAGGGAGAGTGTCGCTGCTTCAGGGAAAGGTTTGCGGCCCTTTATAGCTATTTCCGTAGCAGGGCTGCAAACAGTGTGACCAAAAGTCCTTCTCAGGACTATTCTAGTTGTATACAGGCAGGCAGGGTATAGCCAGGTCGGAGTACAGTAGCAGAGTCCTTCTCAGGACTATTGTTGCTGTATACAGGCAGGGTATAGCCAGGTTGGAATACAGGCTAGTGACCAAAAGAGTCCTTGTCAGGACTATTGTAGCAGTATACAGGCAGGCAGGGTATATAGCCATTCCTAGTGGTGACCGTATACCAGCCTTCATCATATCTGGGGCTGGTGTACACAGTCTAAAACAGTCCTGATAGTGTCTGACTTCTCAGCAATTGTCGCTCCTAAAACCTGTGTTAGGTTCTTAGTGCGTCCGTGCTTGCATTTAAAAAACGCACGTGTGTGCCTGTCGGTGGCAGCGTACAGGTGCACTTGTGTGCATTTTTACAAAAATCTATATATATAATTGCCTTATTCTGTCTGTTTGTCTGTCTGTCTGTCTATCTGTCTGTCTGTCTGTCTGTCATGCTCCGAAATTGTGTCCTTACGGTGACACAAAGCTGATTGGCCGCTGGGCTCGCCATGGCCCCGCCCCCCCCACACGGATTGGCCTCTCGCCCCGGCTCTCTGCAGGCCCCGCCCCCCTCACGCAATGCACGCTCGCTGTGGCCCAACTGACACGGGGCTCCGATTCCCAGGTGAGTACACACACATCAGATCACACTCACTCTCACACACACCTCACACATCACATCCACACATCACAACATGCTGGGATATCGCTTGCTTCTACACCGGCTCCGTCAGGATCCCGGCAGCGCCAGACATAACCTTGCGATGCTGGGATCTTAACGGAGGCCGTGAAAGCTGGTAACCATTATACACATCGGGTAACTAAGGTCCCTTAGTTACCCGATGTGTATCATAGTTACCAGTGTACACCGGCTCACACTCACTCTCACACACACCTCACACACACCTCACACACACATCACATCGCATCAACACATCAAGGTCCTGCAGCTGCGGAACATACATAACAGAACAGCACACACACACACACAAATCAGATCACACTCACTCACACACACACATCACATCGCATCCAAATACTCACAACATCCTGGGATATCGCTTGCTTCTCGGCGGCGATATTGTGCTGTGAACTTCCAGGACCTGACGGAGGATCACATGGCCAGAAGCATGTGATATCCCCGGATGTTGTGAGTATCAGCGCGTATGTGCAATATCGTCAGTGTCTGTGTGTGTGAGTGTATGCGATCGGGTGTGTGTGAGTGGATGCGATCGGTTGTGTGGGTGAGTGGATGCGATCGGTTGTGTGGGTGAGTGGATGCGATCGGGTGTGGGTGAGTGTCGGCAGAGGAGCACGGCGTGCTGGAGGAGGCTGGGAGCAGAGAGGCTGATCTTGGGGAAGGCTGGGAGGGGGAGGCTGATGCTGAGGGAGGCTGGAAGGAGAGAGGCTGAGCAAACGTGCTCCATCCGCCATACTGCGCACTCCCCATCGTGCTGCATCCCCCATGCTGCGCACTCCCAAACGTGGTCCATCCGCCATGCTGCGCACTCCCAAACGTGGTCCATCCGCCATGCTGCGCACTCCCAAACGTGGTCCATCCGCCATGCTGCGCACTCCCAAACGTGCTCCATCCGCCATACTGCGCACTCCCAAACGTGCTCCATCCGCCATACTGCGCACTCCCCATCGTGCACCATCCAGCATGCTGCGCACTCCCAAGTGGATGGAGCATGATGGGCGGTGCGCAGCATGGCGGATGGAGCACGTTTGGGAGTGCGCAGCATGGCGGATGGAGCACGTTTGGGAGTGCGCAGCATGACGGATGGAGCACGTTTGGGAGTGCGCAGCATGACGGATGGAGCACGTTTGGGAGTGCGCAGCATGCCGGATGGTGCACGATGGGGAGTGCGCAGTATGGCGGATGGAGCACGTTTGGGAGTGCGCAGTATGGCGGATGGAGCACGTTTGGGAGTGCGCAGCATGGCGGATGGAGGACGTTTGGGAGTGCGCAGCATGGCGGATGGACCACGTTTGGGAGTGCGCAGCATGGCGGATGGAGCACGTTTGGGAGTGCGCAGCATGGCGGATGGAGCACGTTTGGGAGTGCGCAGCATGGCGGATGGAGCACGTTTGGGAGTGCGCAGCATGGCGGATGGAGCACGTTTGGGAGTGCGCAGCATGCCGGATGGTGCACGATGGGGAGTGCGCAGTATGGCGGATGGAGCACGTTTGGGAGTGCGCAGCATGGCGGATGGAGCACGTTTGGGAGTGCGCAGCATGGCGGATGGACCACGTTTGGGAGTGCGCAGCATGGCGGATGGAGCACGTTTGGGAGTGCGCAGCATGGCGGATGGAGCACGTTTGGGAGTGCGCAGCATGGCGGGTGGAGCACGTTTGGGAGTGCGCAGCATGGCGGATGGAGCATGATAGGGGGTGCGCAGCATGGTGGATGGAGCACGTTTGGGAGTGCGCAGCATGGCGGATGGAGCACGTTTGGGAGTGTGCAGCATGGCGGATAGAGCACGATGGGGAGTGCGCAGCATGGCGGATGGAGCACGTTTGGGAGTGCGCAGCATGGGGGATGCAGCACGATGGGGAGTGCGCAGTATGGCGGATGGAGCACGTTTGGGAGTGCGCAGCATGGCGGATGGACCACGTTTGGGAGTGCGCAGCATGGCGGATGGAGCACGTTTGGGAGTGCGCAGCATGGGGGATGCAGCACGATGGGGGGTGCGCAGCATGGGGGATGGAGCACGATGGGAGGTGCACACCTCCCCCCAACACACACACACACGCACACTGCACAACACACACACACTAGGAATCACAAACAACGCCCTACACAGACACCCACACACACAGACAACGCTGCACACACAAATATACGCACATACTGCACAACACACACATTGCTCAAAACATACCTCCCCCCAAAACACACCACACCCACACAAACCGCACAACACACACACACACACAACGCTACAGACACACAGCGCTCCACAAACAACGCAACACACGCAACACACATACAACACCGCTCTCACCCCCCGCGACACTCAGAACATGTACAGCGCCCTACACAAACACTTGGTAACTACACACAACAACATCTATATATATATATATATATATATATATATAACAAAAATCATACATGAACTACACAATACATAAATTCTAGAAACCCGATGCGTAGAATCGGGCCACCTTCTAGTATTATATAACGCACAAGTGTAGTGTATAATACACGTCAGTCAGCAGTGGCTGATAGTGTCAGAGTTCTTAATTTTTGCTCCTAAAACCTGTGTTAGGTTCTTAGTGCGTCCGTGCTTGCATTTAAAAAACGCACGTCTGTGCCTGTCGGTGGCAGCGTACAGGTGCACTTGTGTGCGTTTTTACCAAACTATTATATAACGCACAAGTGTAGTGTATAATACACGTCAGTCAGCAGTGGCTGATAGTGTCAGAGTTCTTAATTTTTGCTCCTAAAACCTGTGTTAGGTTCTTATTGCGTCCGTGCTTGCATTTAAAAACCGCACGTGTGTGCCTGTCGGTGGCAGCGTACAGGTGCACTTGTGTGCGTTTTTACCAAACTATTATATAACGCACAAGTGTAGTGTATAATACACGTCAGTCAGCAGTGGCTGATAGTGTCAGAGTTCTTAATTTTTGCTCCTAAAACCTGTGTTAGGTTCTTATTGCGTCCGTGCTTGCATTTAAAAACCGCACGTGTGTGCCTGTCGGTGGCAGCGTACAGGTGCACTTATGTGCGTTTTTACCAAACTATTATATAACGCACAAGTGTAGTGTATAATACACGTCAGTCAGCAGTGGCTGATAGTGTCAGAGTTCTTAATTTTTGCTCCTAAAACCTGTGTTAGGTTCTTAGTGCGTCCGTGCTTGCATTTAAAAAATGCACGTGTGTGCCTGTCGGTGGCAGCGTACAGGTGCACTTGTGTGCGTTTTTCACAAACTATTATATAACGCACAAGTCTAGTGTATAATACACGTCAGTCAGCAGTGCCTGATAGTGTCAGACTTCTCAGTAATTGTCGCTCCTAAAAACCTGTTAGGTTCTTATTGCGTCCGTGCTTGCATTTAAAAACCGCACGTGTGTGCCTGTCGGTGGCAGCGTACAGGTGCACTTGTGTGCGTTTTTCACAAACTATTATATAACGCACAAGTGTAGTGTATAATACACGTCAGTCAGCAGTGCCTGATAGTGTCAGACTTCTCAGTAATTGTCGCTCCTAAAAACCTGTTAGGTTCTTATTACGTCCGTGCTTGCATTTAAAAACTGCACGTGTGTGCCTGTCGGTGGCAGCGTACAGGTGCACTTGTGTGCGTTTTTCACAAACTATTATATAGCGCACAAGTCTAGTGTATAATACACGTCAGTCAGCAGTGCCTGATAGTGTCAGACTTCTCAGTAATTGTCGCTCCTAAAAACCTGTTAGGTTCTTATTGCGTCCGTGCTTGCATTTAAAAACCGCACGTGTGTGGCAGTCGGTGGCAGCGGCAGGCTCCATATTGTCCCTGGATAGAGACGTGCATGATGGCCTGTAAACATGAAGTGCCCATTGTAAGTTAGTGGGTCTATTGTAGTATAGCCCTTAGGCAGGGCAGCCAAAAATTTGGAGGCTCCACATTGTCCCTGGATAGAGATGTGCATGTGGGCCTCAAAACATTGTTCCCATTGCAAAGGAGCGGGTCTCCTGTCGTTGTAATGCCCATTCTGAAAGAATGGGCGAAAAAATTTACCACTGGGGGTATACCTGAAACAACGGCTTAACTATTGTAACGGTCATCATGATGGCGCATGAGGAGAAGGAGGAGCAGTCCAGCGATTAGCCAAAGTCCAGAAGTGTGTCACCATGGGTGAGTGGAGGTACATGGCAAATTCACGTTACAAACTTTAAATTCCGCTGTCATTTGCTGGTGGTGTGGTGAAGTCTGGCCCAATCCAACCCTTGTTCATCTTGATCAGAGTCAGCCTGTCAGCATTTACAGTTGACAGGCGGGTGCGTTTATCTGTAATGATTCCACCTTCGGCACTAAAAACACGCTCTGACAAAACGCTAGCGGCAGGGCAGGCCAGGACTTCCAAGGCGTAGAGAGCCAATTCATGCCACGTGTCCAGCTTGGATACCCATTAATTGTAAGGCACAGAGGAATGTCGGAGTACAGTTGTTTGATCTGCAAGGTACTCCTTGAGCATCTGGGCAAACTTAGGATTTCTTGTGGCACTACCCCTCACCTCAGGGGCTGTGGTATGTGAGGGGCTGAGAAAACTGTCCCACATCTTAAAGACTGTTCCCCTACCTCTGGCGGATTGGACTTGTGCCCCTCTCGGCTGTACGCCTTGGTTGTCCACTGATTCCTGACCTATGCCGCTAGCGTTTTGTGAGGGGAATGCTTTGCCTACTTCCGTGACTATGGCGTTCTGGAACTGCTGCATTTTGCCTGACCTCTCCGCCTCGGGAATAAGAGACATAAATTTCTCCTTTTAGCGTGGGTCTAACAGTGTTACCAACCAGTAATGATTGTCGGCCAAGATGTTCTTAACGCGAGGGTCCCGAGATAGGCAGCTTGCCATAAAGTCAGCCATGTGTGCCAGACTCTTAACAGCCATCACTTCAGTATCCTGACCAACACGATGACTGAACATGCTGTCCTCCTCCTCCTCATCATCTACCCGGTCCTCTGGCCAGCCACGCTGAACCGAGGATATGACTGCATGTCATATCCTCAATTTGGCCAGAGAGTTGCTCCATGTCTTCATCCTCCTCCTCGTCATAGTCCTCCACTGCACGTTGTGATGAGACGAGGCTGGGCTGTGTGTTATCACTCACACCCACTACTGTTTCTTGCTCAAACTCATCGCGCTCTGCCTGCAATGCATCATGGTTGTTTTTTGAGCAGAGACCATTTTAGAAGGCAGAGAAGCGGTATGGTGACGCTAATAATGTCGTCATCGCCGCTCACCATCTTGGTGGAGTCCTCAAAGTTTTGGCGGATGGTACATAGGTCGGACATCCATCTCCACTCCTCAGGTGTTATGTGTGGAGTTTGACCCATTTCCCGACGGCTTAGGTGATGCAGGTACTCAACAACTGCCCTCTTCTGCTCACATATCCTGACCAACTTGTGCAGAGTTGAATTCCAACGCGTGGGGACATCACACAGCAGTCTGTGAGCCGGAAGATGCAAACGGCGCTGAAAGCCGGCCACGGCCGGCTGAAGCAGTAGGTGACTTTCGAAAATGTGCAGACAGGCGGCGAACTTTTACCAGCAGATCAGACAGCTCTGGGTATGACTTTAGAAACCGCTGAACCACGAGGTTGAGCACATGGGCCACGTATGGAACATGTGTCAGCTGGCCTCGCCTCAAAGCCGCCACCAGGTTCCGGCCATTGTCACACACGACCTTTCCTGGCTTTAGGTTCAGAGTTGTGTGAGCCAGTGATCTGCCTGCTGTTTCAGAGCTGTCCACACCTCTTCTGCATTGTGGGGTTTGTCACCTATGCAGATTAGCTTCAGCACTGCCTGTTGCCGCTTCGCCGAGGCAGTGCTGCAGTGCTTCTGTGTCGCCCTGGACAAGCCAGGGGCCACAGAGCACAACACTTAAACACCCCACACTCCCTGCAGGCATATCATAGTCAAAACACAAAATCCTTGTTGCCTTCCCCAGGGGCTGTTGTCCACACCAGGGTGTGGAGCCAGGCGGTTGGTCTCCACCCACCAAGGAGGAGGGAAAACACAGGCAGTGAGAGTTAAGCTAAGGAAGTGGAAGGAGGAAAGTAGTAGAGAGGAGAAAAGTGACAGCAAAGAGCCTGAAGTTGGTCCGGGTGTGTGGCCCGGACAGGACAGCAAGGTTGGCAGGATGTGGTGACCGTCTGCAGTGGAGGCCGATTGGAGTCTGCCGTAAGGACCGTGGACGGGTGGTGACCCGGCCGTACCGGACCGGTATACAAAGAGAAGCCAGCACCATTGGCAGAGGACTTTCGGATCCCGGCAAGGCTTGGTGTCGCCGTGAATTTGCCAAATCCGTTAGTGAAGGGGACCTCAGGGTTTCCAAACTGCCAAGTCCCGATAGAAGGCAACCGTCCAACCGTGAAGGGGAGACACCGCCACCGCCAAGGGCAACCGTCTCCCAGGGCCAGCGCCTGTGGGCAAAAGGGGCTCCTCCGGCCCATATCCAGGTCGGGGAGCGGGTTACCGGTGGGAAACCATCACTACCAACACTGAACTTAGGTGCAGGGAGAGACAGTCATCACTAACCTGCAGGGAGGAACAACCGCAGCCGTCCGAGGGACCCGTCCATCCAGCCACTTGTTTTACCGTGAACTGTGTCATCATCATTGGGCTGAGTGAGTACCTCCGTGCCTTGCGGCACAGCGCTGACCCTGCGACCCTGCACCTATTCAGGCCCCGCAACCCGCCTGTCATCCATCTCTACCCCATCACCGGGCCCAGGGACAACCAACCCCCCTACCCACGGAGGGGAGAAATAACAACAAAGCTGCTCCCTGTCACAGGCTCCCGGGATCCCCGTCCAGAGCAGCGGTGGTGTCCACACAATCACCACAACCGTGGGTGGCGTCACGGACAATATCCCCAAAACCCAAACCACCCCTTTTCACTCACGGGCGAGTAGCGCCGCTCGAGTGCCCGGGATCCGGCCATCGCTTGAGCCAACGAGCAGCAGCAGCCGTAGAGCAGCGGCAGCCGGACCCGAGCAGTGGGAGAGCGCACCGTCCCCTCCTCCGCCCGCGACACTTCCAGCTTGGGACTGGTGTGGAGGGTAAAGTGGATCAGGATGCGCAGGAGGAGGAGGAGGCTGAGGAGCATGACATTCCGGAGCTGTAGAGTGTGGGTGAAACCCTGACTGAGGTAGGGCCTGCAAAACTTGGTGTGTGAAGGACGTGTTCCGTCCCTCGCTCAGACTGGGTCCCAGCTTCCCCAATATTAACCCAGTGTGACGTCAACGAGATGTAGCGGCCTTGCCCACATGCACTTGTCCACGTGTCTGTGGTTAGGTGGACTTTGGCTGAAACAGCGTTGTTCAGGGCACGTGTGATGTTTTGTGACACGTGGTTAATGGTTATGCAATGCGGGGACGGCACACCGGGAGAAATAGTGGCGGCTGGGGACCGAGTAACGTGGGACAGCTGCCACCATCAGGTCGCGGAATGCTTCTGTCTCAACCAGCCTAAAAGGCAACATTTCCAGCGCAAGCAGTCGCGAAAAGTTAGCATTTAGAAGTGTGGCATGTGGGGCGTTGGCAGTGTATTTGCACCTGCGTTCAAAGGTTTGCTGAATGGATAACTGAACGCTGCGCTGGGACAAGGACGTGCTTGATGATGGTGTTATTTCTGCGTGGGTAACTGCAGGTGCAGGGCCGGAGGAGGCTTGTTCGCAGGCAGCATGGACAGGGTATTGGCTCGCATGCACAACCAGCGAAGATGTAGCAGTGACATCAGCAAGCACTGCTCCTCGACTCTGTTGTACTTCCCACAAAGTCGGGTGCTTGGCTGACATGTGCCTGATCATGCTGGTGGTGGTCAGGCTGCTAGTTTTGGTACCCCTGCTGATGCTGGCATGGCAGGTGTTGCAAATGGCCTTTTTAGAATCATCTGGAGCCAACTTAAAAAACTGCCAGTGTCAGAGTTCCTGGTTTTCCAGTTTTCTTTTGAAAGAGCTTGCCCTTTGTTAACATGGAGTTTTCTGTTCTGTTGCCCTACTTCCTGTCCATCTGTTTAAAAGCCGCCCCTAAAGCTTAGTCCAGTGCCTGAGTATACTGCTTCCTGTGTGCTCCTGCCCTGCTGCTTTTGGTTCCTGATTGTTATTCGGATCCTCTTGGAAAACAACCGACACCGACTCTGGACTTCATCTGGTATCATCTAGCTGTGCCCGGACTCCGTTTGCCGTCTTTGGTCGGCACTTCTGCCCGGTTCCTTCAGTTTAATAGCACTCTGGACTCACATCACGTATGGACATTTTTGGACTTACCTATTGCCCTTTTGTGTCCCGGCTGCTGCGCATTTAGGCCTTCTGGGGTGATTGCCAGACAGTCCCTGTATAGGGGTTCGCTCTTGGTGGTCTCACTGGGGGAGTCCGGTGCGCGGTCCCGTGAATTCCCTTTCGCTCCGTCCCTGGAAGGTATTTCCTGTATTTATGTTCTACTGTGTTTTTGTTCCGTTTATGTACATATTTGCTGGTTGCATATTATAAACGTCTTGCACCAAGAACTCGTCTCTGCTTGTCATTGCCCTAACGCAATCGAAATCCTCAATACATACAATAGTATTACAGCCAGACTCGGGAAGACCTAACATTTGTACAGGCACCTTGTGTCGTGTTGTTCCGGGGAACAGTTGCCTGACGTCTGCCTGGGGCCACCACTCTGCTTCTTACTGCCTGTTGGGATGCTACGCCTCCCTCCCCCTGTGCACTGCTGTCCTCGCTCTGCATATCCTCCTGCCAGGTTGGGTCAGTTACTGGATCATCCACCACGTCGTCTTCCTCTTCCGCACCTTGCTCCTCCTCCTGACTTCCTGACAATTGTGTCTCATCATCGTCCACCCCTTGTTGAGACATGTTGCCAACTTCGTGAGAACGTGGCTGCTCAAATATTTGGGCATCTGTACATACAATCTCGTCATGGCCCACTTCAACAGGAGCTGGCGAGAGGCCAGAATGTGTGAATGGAAACGTGAACGAACAGCTCTTCCGAGTGTCCAAGTGTGGGATCAGTAATGTCCGTGGACGTGTACTCGGCCTGGTGGTAGGAAGGAGGATCAGGTTCTGAAATGTGCGGTGCAGTATCACGGCTACTGACACTTGACCGTGAGGAAGACAGAGTGTTTGTGGTGGTGCCAATATGACTGGAAGCATTATCCGCTATCCAACTAACAACCTGTTGACACTGGTCTTGGTTCAAGAGCGGTGTACTGCTGCGGTCCCCAAGAATTTGGTACAGGACATGCGAGCGAGTAGATGTGGCCCTTTGTTGTGGCGAAATTAGAGCTTGCACACAACCTCGGTCTCTGCCTGCACCACCATCACGTCCACTTCCTTGTTCGTTGACAACGCCCTTGCGCATTTTGCAATGCTGTGCTGATGTGTATTCACTAGACTTGTGCGTTATATCCAAGTTTTTGCAAAACTCACACAAATGCAGCGGAAAGCTGCCACCAACAGGCACACACGTGCGGTTTTTAAATGCAAGCACGGAGGCACTAAGAACCTAACAGGTCTCTATCCAGGGACAACGTGGAGCCTCCCAATTTTTGGCTGCCCTGCCTAAGGGCTATACTACAATAGACCCACTTCCTTCCAATGGGCACTTCAGGTTAACAGGCCCTCATGCACGTCTCTATCCAGGGACAACGTGGAGCCTCCCAATTTTTGGCTGCCCTGCCAAAGGGCTATACTACAAAAGACCCACTTCCTTCCAATGGGCACTTCAGGTTTACAGGCCCTCATGCACGTCTCTATCCAGGGACAACGTGGAGCCTCCCAATTTTTGGCTGCCCTGCCTAAGGGCTATACTACAAAAGACCCACTTCCTTCCAATGGGCACTTCAGGTTTACAGGCCCTCATGCACGTCTCTATCCAGGGACAACGTGGAGCCTCCCAATTTTTGGCTGCCCTGCCTAAGGGCTATACTACAAAAGACCCACTTCCTTCCAATGGGCACTTCAGGTTTACAGGCCCTCATGCACGTCTCTATCCAGGGACAACGTGGAGCCTCCCAATTTTTGGCTGCCCTGCCTAAGGGCTATACTACAAAGGACCCACTTCCTTCCAATGGGCACTTCAGGTTTACAGGCCCTCATGCACGTCTCTATCCAGGGACAACGTGGAGCCTCCCAATTTTTGGCTGCCCTGCCTAAGGGCTATACTACAAAAGACCCACTTCCTTCCAATGGGCACTTCAGGTTTACAGGCCCTCATGCACGTCTGTATGCAGGGTCATTGGTGAACCTCAAAATTTTGGACTGCCCTGGCAAAGGAAAATACTACAAAGACTCAGTTCCTCAAAATGGGCACATTAGTCTCAGAGGCCTTTATGTACGTCTCTTCTCAGGGACATCGGAGTGCCACACAATGTTTTACGTAAAATCTTTCATGTATTGATCTCAAAAAGTAACATACATTAGCTCTATCTCACTATTGGGTATGTGCCCTTAACATTTCCGCCATGAAAATTCATTTTGGTGTCATTTTGGAAGGTTTTCTGGTGAGTCCGTAAAAATGGCGTAAAACGCGGACAAAATTGTTCACAGCTGTGACTTTTGAGTGATAAATGCTTCAAGGGGTCTTCCCCATGCTGTTGCCATGTCATTTGAGCACTCTTCTGAGACTTTTGTGCCATTTTTAGGGTTTCTACATGCTGCCGGTGGTCATTTCACAAAAATACTCGGGTCTCCCATAGGATAACATTGGGCTCGTTGCTCGGGCCGAGTACACGAGTATCTTGGGAGGCTCGGCCCGAGCTTCGAGCACCCGAGCTTTTTAGTACTCGCTCATCACTAATGAAAAAGTTTGGGCACCCCTATTAATGTTAACATTTTTTCTTTATAACAATTTGAGTTTTTGCAACAGCTATTTCAGTTTCATATATCTAATAACAGATGGACTGAGTAATATTTCTGGATTGAAATGAGGTTTATTGTACGAACAGAAAATGTGCAATCCGCATTTAAACAAAATTTGACCTGTGCAAAAGTATGGGCACCTCAACATAAAAGTTACATAAATATTTTGTAGATCCTCCTTTTGCAAAAATAACAGCCTCTAGTCACTTCCTGTAGCTTTTAATGAGTTCCTGGATCCTGGATGAAGGTATATTTGACCATTCCTGTTTACAAAACAATTCCAGTTCAGTTAAGCTTGATGGTCGCCAAACATGGACGGCCCGCTTCAAATCATCCCACAGATTTTCAATGATATTCAGGTCTGGGGACTGGGATGGCCATTCCAGAACATTGTACTTGTTCCTCTGCATGAATGCCTGAGTAGATTTAGGTGGGCTTTGCACACTACGACATCGCAGTTGCGATGTCGGTGGAGTCAAATTGAAAATGACGCACTTCCGGCATCGCATGCGACATCGTAGTGTGTAAAGGCTCGATGATACGATTAACGAGCGCAAAAGCGTCGTAATCGTATCATCGGTGCAGTGTCGGCGTAATCCATAATTACGCTGATGCGACAGTCCGATGTTGTTCCTCGCTCCTGTGGCAGCACACATCGCTGTGTGTGAAGCCGCAGGAGCGAGGAACATCTCCTACTGGCGTCACTGCGGCTTCCGTAGGATATGCGGAAGGAAGGAGGTGGGCGGGATGTTTACATCCTGCTCATCTCCTCCCCTCCGCTCCTATTGGCCGCCTGCCGTGTGACGTCGCAGTGACGCCGCGCGACCCGCTTCCTTAACAAGGAGGCGGGTCGCCGGCCAGAGCGACGGTCGCAGGACAGGTGAGTCCATGTGAAGCTGCCGTAGCGATAATGTTCGCTACGGCAGCTATCACAAGGATATCGCTGCTGCGACGGGGGTGGGGACTATCGCGCTCAGCATCGCAGCATCGGCCTGCGATGTCACAGCGTGCAAAGTACCCCTTAGAGCGGTGTTTTGGATTATTGTCTTGCTGAAATATCCATCCCCTGCGTTACTTCAACTTTGTCACTGATTCTTGCACATTATTGTCAAGAATTTGCTGATACTGAGTTGAATCCATGCGACCCTTAACTTTTACAAGATTCCCGGTGCCGGCATTGGCCACACAGCCCCAAAGCATGATGGAACCTCCACCAAATTTTACTGTGGGTAGCAAGTGCTTTTCTTGGAATGCCGTGTTTTTTTGCCTCCATGCATAACGCCTTTTTGAATGACCAAACAGCTCAATCTTTCTTTCATCAGTCCACAGGACCTTCTTCCAAAATGTAACTGGCTTGTCCAAATGTGCTTTTGCATACCTCAGGTGACTCTGTTTGTGGTGTGCTTGCAGAAACAGCTTCTTTCGCATCACTCTCCCATACAGCTTCTCCTTGTGCAACGTGCGCTGTATTGTTGACCGATGCACATTGACACCATCTGCAGCAAGATGATGCTGTAGGTCTTTGGAGGTGGTCTGTGGATGGTCCTTGACTGTTCTCACCATTCTTCTTCTCTGCCTTTCTGATATTTTTCTTGGCCTGCCACTTCTGGGCTTAACAAGAACTGTACCTGTGTTCTTCCATTTCCTTACTATGTTCCTCACAATGGAAACTGACAGTTTAAATCTCTGAGACAACTTTTTGTATCCTTCCCCTGAACAACTATGTTGAATAATCTTTGTTTTCAGATCATTTGAGAGTTGTTTTGAGGAGCCCATGATGCCACTCTTCATAGGAGATTCAAATAGGAGAACAACTTGCAAGTGGCCACCTTAAATACCTTTTCTCATGATTGGATACACCTGCCTATGAAGTTCAAAGCTCAATGAGGTTACAAAACCAATTTAGTGCTTTAGTAAGTCAGTAAAAAGTAGTTAGGAGTGTTCAAATCAAGAAATTGATAAGGGTGCCCATACTTTTGCACAGGTCAAATTTTGTTTAAATGCGGATTGCACATTTTCTGTTAGTACAATAAACCTCATTTCAATCCAGAAATATTACTCAGTCCATCAGTTATTAGATATATGAAACTGAAATAACTGTTGCAAATACCCAATTTGTTATAAAGAAAAAAGGTTAACAATAATAGGAGTGCCCAAACTTTTTCATATGACTGTACCTGCTGCCTTGGTGAGGCTGAACGTCTGGACTTTGTAGATGTTGGTATCCCCTGCGCATATGAATCCTCCTGTATTTCCTCCCCTTCCTCTTGTCCCACCACCTGACTCCGAATAATGTTTAGCGTGTGCTTCAGCATATAAATGACTGGAATTGTCATGCTGATAATGGTATTTTCCGTTCAAAAGGATAAGGCACTTCTACCGAATTTCTAGTTACCAGGGTGCTCAGGTAGGTTTCCAGACCATATACAGTAGTAATATATACAAGGCACTCCTGAATTCAGTAAAATAATGATTTTTTTATTATTTCATACTCAGTATAGTCAAGTCAGATGTTGCGGCCCAAACATGGCCTTCATCAGTAACTAGCACCTGAGATGAAGGCAGTATTTGGAATGCTAGCAGATATGTGACTGTGATCTGCAGCCTGTTATTTCTGCCATGGGCAGTTGTAGTAATGCTATTAAGAGTCTCTGTGGTTTGCAGCCTGTCATTAGCAGTATCCACTGCTGTGTGGAGGGCCACACCCCAACGTCTGACTTGACGATACTGAGTATGAAATAATAAAAAAATCATCATTTTACTGAATTCAGGAGTGCCTTGTATATATTACTACGATAATGGTATTTTCAGCGCTAAACATATTCGTCGCTATGTCGAAACTGTGCAGAAGGGTGCATAGGTCCTTGATCTGAGACCTCTCCATCAGTGTGATCTGCCCCACCTCTGCATCTCTTTGGCCCAGGCTATACATCATAACGTAATGCACCAGGGCTCGGTGGTGCTGCCACAGTTGCTGCAACATGTGGGGAGTTGAATTCCATCGTGTCGGCACATCGCATTTCAGACGATGAACCGGCAGGCCAAATGACTTCTGGAGCAATGCATGTAGGTCAGCTGCGGTGGTTGAATGGCGGAAGTGAGCAGAGAGTGACCGTGCCATGTGCAGAAGCCCATCTAGGCCAGTATGGTGGGTTAAAAATTGCTGGACAACAAGGCTCAACATGGGAGCAATACAAGGCACGTGTGTCACCTTGCCCAGGCAAAGGGCCGCACCCAGGTTTGCAGCATTGTCGCACACGGCCTTCCTTGGTTGCAGGTTGAGTGGAGACAACCATTTACTAAACTCGCTCGCAAGACCTGACCAAAACTCCTGAGCTGTGTGACTCTTATTTCCAAGACATTTCAAGCTAAAGACCGCCTGATGCCATTGAACTCTGCTGCCAGCATAGTAATGAGGTGTGTGGGATTCCTTCTGCGCAGTTACAATGAGGGTGACCTGACCAGGCAGGCTTGGGGCGGAGGTGGAAGACCCAGATGAGGTTGAGGAGGCAGAAGCAGTGGAGGAACTTCTACATACAGAGAATTGATGCACAAGTCGTGGGGACGGCAAGACTTGTTTAGCAGACCATTTTCCATCTCTCACCATAGTTACCCAGTCCCATTCAGCGACATGTAACGCCCCTGTCCATGCTTACTGGTCCAAGTATTGGTGGTGAAATGCACCCTATCACACAGAGTTTCTCAAGGAAGCGGTGATGTTCTGTGCGACATGCTGGTGTAGCGCAGGCACACCTTTCTTGGAAAAGTAGTGGCGACTGGGCATCTGGTACTGGGGCACTGCAACAGACATAAGGTCTCGAAAATCCACTAGGCGGAAAGGCAGTATTTCGGTAGCCAAGAGCTTACAGAGGGATAGAGTCAACCTCTTAGCTTTGTCATGGTTCGGAGGAAATGGCCTTTTTTTGGTCCACATCTTAGGGACCGAGATGTGGCTGGTGTTTGGAGACGGTGTGGAGTAGGGTGTCCCTGGAAAACTACAGGTCTCTGAGGAAAGTGCAGGCGGAAACATGATGTTGCCTTCATCCAAAGTTGGTGCTCTTGATGTCTGAGAGAGCTGTACACCAGCACTTGTTTCACCTTCCAAAACAACTGACGACATGCTAAGCAAACTGCCTGTTGCAAGTAAAGAGGTGGAAGGTCTGCGTGGAAAAACATGTGTGACAGCTGTCCATACAGTCATAGAGGATGAAGAGTGCGCGGATGCACTTGAAGGGGCAGACGGTGGTTGGCCCGCTCCGCTAGCCCGCATTGTATCACGGTGAGCTTCCCACTTGGACTTATGCTTGTTATTCATGTGACGATTCATGGAAGAAGTTGTCAAGCTGGTGAGGTTTTGGCCTCTATTTATAGATTGCCGACAAATCTTACAGATCACATGATTTGGGAGATCCTTTGCGATGTCAAAAGAGGACTAGGCTAGGCGAAGCTTAGAGCCCATGCGACCTGCGGAGCCACCACGACTTGTGCTCAGAGGCAGAGTTGTGGCTGAGGATGCAGTTTTTGACATGCTTCCAGTAGTCCGACTCTGTCCAGGAAGGCACAAGGTAACTTCGTCATCAGTCGCATCCTCCTCCACCGCCTCTGGTGACCTCCTCGAGTGCCTGACTGTGGGTTGACAGTAAGTGGAATCTAGAACTTCATCATCAAGCATTGTATTTGCACTCCCCTCGCCCTCATACCTAACCTCTTCCTGCCCTTACTGAATAGTTAAGTTGTCATCCCAATCAGGTAACTGCGTCTCATCGTCATCAGTATGTTCCTCATTGTCTCCATCAACAGGTGTTACAGTTTGGGAATGAGGGTCTACATTATGCTCAGAAACTTGGTCATCAGGGCCTGAATCTGAGTCACAAAGCTTCTGGGCATCACTGCAGACCATTTCCTGGCCTGTACTCACTGTAGTTTGGGAGCAGACCTCTGATTCCCAGGCTATAGTGTGGCTGAACAGCTCTGCAGACTCAGCCATGTCTGTTACACCATACTCTGTTGGGCGGGTGGAGACTTGAGAGCTGGGAGAAAGCAAGTGCGATTGGGGTGACAACTCAGAGGACTGTTGTTTTTTGGATGTTGAAGTTGAGGTGGAGGAGAGGCCACTTGTTGGAGCACTTAAGATCCATTTTAGCATGTTCTTTTTTTGTGCATCATCTACCTTTGTTAGAGTTGTTCAGTTCCGTAAAAAAGGTACCCCATCCGATTGTCCACGGAAAGTAGTAGACATCTTACTTTTGCTGGAAGATGGCCTTTCTTCAGCAGATGTTAATGTAGCTTCCCCAACTACACCACGGACACAAACTTTTTTTCCTTTTCCAACATGCCTGTTCCCCTTTCCACCAGCATCTGTCCTTTTGCTACTCATTTTGTTAGCAACAAGATTGGACACTTAAAATGTGTTAGCAAAAATGGAGAGGTGGTGTACAATGCAGAGGTGGTCTAGCTTTATTGACAGCTGAAGAACCAACACTGACTATCCCAGTCAATTTTAGTATGCCCCTAACAGTGGCAGCAGAGTTTGCAATTAGAATTGCGTAGCAAAAATGGACAGGTGTGTACCATGCACAGATTCTGTACTGTGATTGGCAGCAAAGGAACACTAAGGTAGTATCCCAGTTAATTTTAGTATGCCCCTAACAGTGGAAGCACAGTTTGCAATTAGAATTGCGTAGCAAAAATGGACAGGTGTGTACCATGCGGAGGTGGTCTAGCTTTATTGACAACTGAATAACCAACACTGAGTATCCCAGTCAATTTTAGTATGCCCCTAACAGTGGCAGCACAGTTTGCAATTAGAATTGCGTAGCAAAAATGGACAGGTGTGTACTATGCACAGGTGCTGTATTGTGATTGCTAGCAAAGGAACACAAAGGTAGTATCCCAGTCAATTTTAGTATGCCCCTAACAGTGGCCGCACAGTTTGTAATTAAAATAGTGTGGCAAAACTGGGCAGGTGGGTACAATGCCCGGGTGCTGTGGGTCAGTGGACAGCAAATGAAGCAAGGAATTTCCTGAGCTGAGGTAGGCAGACGCTGTTATCTAGAGCCCTACACAGCGTTTGCACAAACCTGCCTATCAGCTACGGCTATGAACACCTGTAAATCAGCCCTGAAAAGGGCTGAAATAACCAGCAGTCCCTAATCCCTAAAGCGCTGTGAAGATTGCACTGTATCTCTATAGTGCACACAGCAGCTGCAGCAGCTAGAGTGGTGACTGTCACCCACACGCAGAGGACAGATAATAGCGGCGACGTGGAAAATGGCCGTATCTTATAAGGCAAGGACATGTGACATGCACAGCCTATGACACTTGTCCTTGCATGTCTGGCAAAAATCCACTTAGCTGTATGTGTCTCTGTGATTTTCTGACAGCCTGGCCTGCCCCACTGTACGCGCGGTTAGGGGGGAAAAAAAAATGTCGATCGGCATTCTCAGCACTCAGTAGCAGCACAGATCTAAACCCCGTCCCACCCGCACACTATACGCTGAAATTTGGTAATAGCACAGTGACTCACACTACTACAGTGAAAAGCCAGCTAGTAACTAGCTAGGCTTTTTGTTGATTGAACCGTTCTTGAACGTAACTCGAACTGTTGAGCTTTTAGCAAAAAGCTCGAGTTCGAGCTCGAGCTCGAACACCCTCCAAAATCACTCGAACATAAAATTGGCGAACCTCGAGCCTCGAACATCGCTCAACTGTACTGGGGAGTGTAGACCTCACCACAATCGGGTGTATCTCTGGGATGAGTTAGAGGCTCCCCTAGCCTGAGGTTCAGCTTAGGAATCCCGATTCCTAGTCACTCTGTTACTACCATGACAGTGGGAGAGAAAGAGAGATGGGCACAATTATGGTGTTAGACAATAAGTGGTTGTTATGAACCTCTTTATGGACATGTGACTCCTGTGTCTGTTTGCTGAAGTCATTATATAAAATGGTAGACAAATCATTTAAAAATAGATATAAGGTGACTGATTAGTGGAAAAAAATAGAAAAATAGGTGCAGAGGAGTGTAGAAAGGAGAAGTTATTAACAGGAGGAACGATCTCTGTCTGGATTAAGCTGTGTGATGATATAGGTGTTACCTAATTCGTAGCAGGTGCTCAGTAAGAGTGGACAAGAGAGTGGAATGGAAGACAGAAAGAGAGAAGGACAGAGAGAGAATGGAGTAGGAGCTGTACAGAAATTCTAGTTTAGGCTGGTTTCACATCTGCGGTATTTTGCCGCACTGCCGGATCCAGCACAAATGCGGTACAGTTTTATACAGTTGACAGGTATCATGGCAAGCTCCGGTCACATGCTGTCTCATGCTCCGGTCACATGACCAAATGTGACTGGAGCTTGCCGCGATGCCTGTGAACTGTATAGAATTGTACTGCATTTGTGCCGGATCCGGCAGTGCATCAAAATACCGCAGATGTGAAACCAGCCTTAGCTGCTGCTTTCAGGAAAGATTGAAAAAGACAGCACTGAGATCGAGGAACTCTGCTCATTAGTGAGTTGCGGTAATCAAGATGAGGATGTCACAGTAAAGTGGGCTTTACAAGCAGCGATATCGCTAGCGAGTGTACCCGCCCCCATCGTTTGTGCGTCACGGGCAAATCATTGCCTGTGGCGCACAGTATCGTTAGGAGTCGTCACACTGACTTACCTGCCTAGCGACGTTGCTGTGGCCGGCGAACCACCTCCTTTCTAAGGGGGCGGTTCGTGCGGCGTCACTAAGCGACCGCCCAATAGAAGCGGAGGGGCGGAGATAAGCGGCCGTAACATCCCGCTCACCTCCTTCCTTCCTCATTGCCGGCGGCCGCAGGTAAGCTGTAGTTCGTCGTTCCTGAGGTGTCACACATAGCGATGTGTGCTGCGTCGGGAACGACGAACAACCTGCGTCCTCAACAATCAATGATTTTTTGAAAATGAACGACGTGTCAACGATGAACTATTTGGTGAGTATTTTCCATCGTTAACGGACGCTCGTTGGTGTCACACGCACCGACGTCACTAACGATGCCGGATATGCATCACGGAATCCGTGACCCCAGCGATATATCGTTAGATACGTTGATGCATGTAATGGGGCCTTAAGGCAACATTCCCATGATGAGTATTTGAGGAGTATTTGATGTTAAGTATTTTTACATACCAGAATCTTACAGTTCCAGCAAAGCGGATTTGGGATATGGAAATCTCAAGAAAAGAAAGGAAATAGACCAAATGAAATAGATGTTAAATATTTTTTTTTAATTCTTTCTTTAACAGCAAACATGGAAACAGCATAAAATAAAACATGCAAGTTTTGGCCTTAGCTGGCCTGGCACAAATCTGCGAACCATCAACATATGGACAGATCATCATAATAGTCGTTCCATGTTAACTGAGTTTTCAATTTTCAGGGAAGTGAAAATAAAGGAATAGAAAAAGTAAAGATGAAGAACGGAGAACATACAAGAGAGGTTTAGGCGAGGAGAGGGAGGAGAAGAAATGCAGACGAGAGTGAGGGGAAGATGAGGGAGACACATAAGGAAACATTGATCAAAGACCAACATACAACAGGTCTCAAACCGACACATAAACCCAAAGATGTTCACACTCAGTCTGTCGGTATCCATTTCCCATAGTCATTGGAATGTTTTAACTTAATTCAGTAATACCACGTTTCGTAAAAGGCATCATATGTGTTGGGAAGTGAAGCCATTAGGTCCTCCATGTACATTGGGTCTTTCACTCTGCACGCCAATGAAGACAGACTTGGGTGGGACAGATGACCTCCACCCAAGGGGGACACATGCCCTGGTCGCCATCACCAGGAAACTCAGCAGATAACTTTTATAGGAAGAGGACTCAGGGAGCTGAAGCAGAAACAGCTCCAGGCCCAAGGTCTGCGTGGTTCCAGTCACCAGCCTGATAATGTCCTTCACTCCCTCCCAGAACTTCTGTGAGGTTAAATATTTTAATCAATTCAGTTGTGATGGCCTTGAAGAGTAGGGAGAAAATGTAAGGGAAGTGTCAGTATGGCAGGTCACAGGGTAAAAATAGAGGGGAGTCTATGGACTTCTTCTTTTGGGACAAGGTAATAGGCTGAAAGTGAACAATATCAAACGCTTAGAGGGAAGGGGTTTTATGCCACTACGGGTTTGGGAGAACATTTCCTGTTTAGTATTGTCAATTCTGTGAAAATGGAGGCAACATCACTAAGGCCTGAAACACACATCCGTGAAAACCACGTCCATGTAAAACGGGCCGTTTTTCGGGTCCGTTTTCCGTTTTTTAGGTCCATTTTTATGGTATGTGTGGCCTGCGTGTGTATCCCGTATGCTAGCCGTATGTGCGTGTGGAATGTCCGTGTGTGCGTGAGTAAAATAACTGACATGTGTGTGTGTTGTCCGTGTGAAATGTACGTGTGTGATGCAAAATGTCGTTACTACATGTCGGAAGACAGAGTAGCGGGATGAGAATGAACTCGGGTGAACTTCACCCGACTTCATTGTCATGCTGCGGCTCTGTCTTTGTGCCGTGTACTGATTAGCGGTCACCTGTGACGGATTCACCGGTAACCGCTAATCACCCGAGTGACAGAAGTTTCCCCCACCTCTCTCATACTCACCGATCCCCGATTACCGGCGCTGCACGGCATTCACACTGCTGCGGCGGCTTTTACTATTTTGAAAAAGCCGGCCGCCCATTAATCAATCTCGTATTCCCTGCTTTACCCGCCCACCGGCGCCTGTGATTGGTTTCAGTCACACACGCCCACCACGCTGAGTGACAGCTGTCTCACTGCACCCAGTCACAGCAGCCGGTGGGCGTGTCTATACTGTGCAGTAAAATAAATAAATAAATAATTAAAAAAAACGGCGTGCGGTCCCCCCCCATTTTAATACCAGCCAGATAAAGCCATACGGCTGAAGGCTGGTATTCTCAGGATGGGGAGCTCCACGTTATGGGGAGCCCCCCACCCTACCAATATCAGCCAGCAGCCACCCAGAATTGCCGCATACATTAGATGCGACAGTTCTGGGGCTGTACCCGGCTCTTCCCGATTTGCCCTGGTGCGTTGGCAAATCAGGGTAATAAGGAGTTATTGGCAGCCAATAGCTGCCAATAAGTCCTAGATTAATCATGTCAGGCGTCTCCCCGAGATACCTTCCATGATTAATCTGTAAATTACAGTAAATAAACACACACACACCCGAAAAAATCCTTTATTAGAAATAAAAAACACTAACAAATTCCCTCATTACCAATTTATTAACCCCGACATAGCTCTCCATGTCCGGCGTAACCCACGGACCTCCAGCGTCGCTTTCAGTCAGGTAACTCGCGGCCACCACTGGATCCAGCGGTGGCCGCGGGTAACCTCAGTGACAGCAGCTGATCGCGCTACTCATCTCATTAGCTGCGTGGAGCTGACAGGAACGGTGGTGTCTTCTGCAGCTCCTGTCACCTCCATGCAGCAGAGCTGGAAGCGACGCTGGACCATCCTGGAGTACGCCGGACATGGAGGGCTTTGTCGGGGTTAATAAATTGGTAATGAGGGAATTTGTTTTTTTTTATTTCTAATAAATGATTTTTTCAGGTGTGTGTGTTTATTTACTGTAATTTACAGATTAATCATGGAAGGTATCTCGGGGAGACGCCTGACATGATTAATCTAGGACTTATTGGCAGCTATGGGCTGCCAATAACTCCTTATTACCCCGATTTGCCAACGCACCAGGGTAAATCGGGAAGAGCCGGGTACAGCCCCAGAACTGTCGCATCTAATGTATGCGGCAATTCTGGGCGGCTGCTGACTGATATTGTTAGGCTGAGGGCTCCCTATAATGTGGAGCTCCCCATCCTGAGAATACCAGCCTTCAGCCATATGGCTTTTTCTGGCTGGTATTAAAATGGGGGGGGACCGCACGCCGGTTTTTTAAATTATTTATTTATTTATTTCACTGTACAGTGTAGACACGCCCACCGGCTGCTGTGATTGGGTGCAGTGAGACAGCTGTCACTCAGCGTGGTGGGTGTGTGTGACTGCAGCCAATCACAGGCGCCGGTGGGCGGGTAAAGCAGGGAATACGAGATTGATTAATGGGCGGCCGGCTTTTTCAAAATAGTAAAAGCCGCCGGAGTTTTTATAACAGCCGTGCAGCGCCGCGCTGGAGATCGGAGAACGGTAAGTATGAGAGAGGGGGGGAACTGACCGACAGACAGCTAGAGGGACAGATAAGACAGAGAGACCGACCGACAGACATAGAGACCGACTGACAGACTGAGGGAGAGAACGAAACAGAAAAAGGAAAAAGACCGACATCACATGAAAAAAGCACAAAACGTACAGGGAGCAAACAGAGATGCGTCCGTGTCACTCGGACGTGCGCACAGACCCTTTGACTTTCATTGGGTCCGTGCTGCGTGTTTCGTGCAGAAAACGGACATGCTGCCGTGCAAAACGCACAAAGGTACGGATTACGGACACGGACAAACGGACATGCATCAAAAACGCACGTGGAGCTTTTATCATACAATAACATTGGTGCACGTTTGGCCGTGTCTCCAGTATACACGGAAACGGACCAAACACGCACGTGTTTCACGGATGTGTGTTTCAGGCCTAAAACAGGGTTGATGATAAGGGCCTACATGGATGCACAGATGTTCACTGAGAAAGATTATAGGAATCTGGACTTTAGAGTTGAGGAGGTAGTGAAATATATAATAGTCTTTCAGAAAAAGGGAGGAATTCCAGGGCACTACTCAGTATTCAACAAGCCTATTTGTCCATTACAAAGAAAGTCCTGTATTCAGAGGCTGGAAGCAAACACCGGGGGGCTTATATCAATAGATAACAAATCTTGCAATGCAAAGTAGAAAAAGTATAGCACTCACCGGTTAAATTGCTGTGCAGAAAAACTGTTTATTTAAACAGCGGAGGTTACATGTGCGGAGAGGGCTGGTGGGGAGAGGGAGTGTGCGCTGTAGCAGACGACGGCCGTTTCGCACCTGTCCGGTGCTTCAGCTGGTCTGATTAGGTATGACATCATATCCTTTTTATCCACATCCAAAAAAAAAAAAAAAATTTATTTATTTTTTTTTTTTTTTTGTGGTTGATGTCAAATAATTAAAACATATGTTAAAAACAAAGAATATACATACAATACTTGAATTTCAGCAACAATTTTCAGCAAACATATATAAATATACATGGAAGAAGCCAAATGCCTCATAAATCAACCTAGAAACACACTAAGGTCATTTTTATCATTTAACCCTAGAGGGCCTGTTGCGTTGAATCTCATAATAAATTCAGCCTCTTTTCTTAATAGCATTTTATGCGTATCACCTCCCCTAGCGTTAGGCTCAACCAATTCTATCCCTGCAAAGGATAATACATTGCAATCAGAATTATGAAATTCTCTTATATGGTTGATTAACCTAGTTGCCCCTATTCCACTATGAATGGAGTTCCTATGCTCTCTAAATCTTACAAAGAGCTGCCGTATCGTCTTCCCAATGTAAAAATATTGGCACGGGCAAAAAATCACGTAAACGACCATTTTAGTCCTACAGGTTATCAAATGCCGCACATAATGTGAATGGCCACCAATTACAAAAGAATTGCCCGTCATGTGAAAACTGCAAAATGAACAGTTTCCACATCTGTGATTACCTGTAGGACCCACCTGGTGTAGCCAGGTTTTAGGAGGTATATACCGTTTCTTGACTAAAATATCACCAATATTTTTACATCTTCTATGCGTTATTAGGGGTTTATTGAGGGCCATTTCCCTAAGTTCTGATACTCCTTCAATTATGTGCCAATTTTTATTTATGATTGTTTTGATCATCCGACCATCGGGCCATATTTGAAGTTAAAGATGAATCGATTCATTTTTTTAACAGGTGTAATACCCCGATTTAAACAGGAAATATTTTTCTCATGTTGAATCTTACTTTCAGCTTGTTTCTGCATTGAATTGATAAGATTAGAGGGATACCCCCTTTTCTAAAAATCTATGCTTGAGATCATTCGTCTGTGTCACAAAAGCATCGGGATTATTCGTGATCCTATTCAGCCTTAAAAATTGACTGAAGGGCAAGAACCCCTAATAACGCATAGAAGATGTAAAAATATTGGTGATATTTTAGTCAAGAAACGGTATATACCTCCTAAAACCTGGCTACACCAGGTGGGTCCTACAGGTAATCACAGATGTGGAAACTGTTCATTTTGCAGTTTTCACATGACGGGCAATTCTTTTGTAATTGGTGGCCATTCACATTATGTGCGGCATTTGATAACCTGTAGGACTAAAATGGTCGTTTACGTGATTTTTTGCCCGTGCCAATATTTTTACATTGGGAAGACGATACGGCAGCTCTTTGTAAGATTTAGAGAGCATAGGAACTCCATTCATAGTGGAATAGGGGCAACTAGGTTAATCAACCATATAAGAGAATTTCATAATTCTGATTGCAATGTATTATCCTTTGCAGGGATAGAATTGGTTGAGCCTAACGCTAGGGGAGGTGATACGCATAAAATGCTATTAAGAAAAGAGGCTGAATTTATTATGAGATTCAACGCAACAGGCCCTCTAGGGTTAAATGATAAAAATGACATTAGTGTGTTTCTAGGTTGATTTATGAGGCATTTGGCTTCTTCCATGTATATTTATATGTTTGCTGAAAATTGTTGCTGAAATTCAAGTATTGTATGTATATTCTTTGTTTTTAACATATGTTTTAATTATTTGACATCAACCACAAAAAAAAAAAAAAAATTTTTTTTTTTTTTTGGATGTGGATAAAAAGGATATGATGTCATACCTAATCAGACCAGCTGAAGCACCGGACAGGTGCGAAACGGCCGTCGTCTGCTACAGCGCACACTCCCTCTCCCCACCAGCCCTCTCCGCACATGTAACCTCCGCTGTTTAAATAAACAGTTTTTCTGCACAGCAATTTAACCGGTGAGTGCTATACTTTTTCTACTTTGCATTGCAAGATTTGTTATATAATAGTCTTATTTGTATTATTGGATAATTAGGAGATGGGGTGAAGTAGGCTTAATTGTCAGCATGAAGTTCAGAGTTATAAGTCGTAAGCATATACTGTACTTGCACTGTATAAGCCAGTAAAGGTACAATAAATTCCCATAGTGAAAGCATCTGTTTGGTATGGATTGGTTTGGAAAACTCCTTTCATATCTTGTGTACTTCAATTTGTTGCAGATTTTCTGCAGCTAAAAATCTGTGTCATATCTACTGGATATGACTGGGATCTTATGCTTTCACTAGAGCTTCACTCACAGCCATCTTTTGAATCACATATCTAAACCATATTGTGGTTTAAATTGTAACACAAAATTTAAACCAGTCTAAAGCTGGCAGATACTTTGGCAGATTGTTTGGCCAACAGCCGTCTCAACCGGTTTTCCCATACAAATGAGTGCTTGCTCAACGCTGTGTTCTTCATGAGAAAGTCAAACATACCCAAATATCATTGTTCCCGACCATCAGTCAGCCAGTACCCAAATACATATTAAACCATTGGCCAAACCCATCCAACCAGCTCATATTAGTATAATTTGTATAAGAGTCTTTAGACTTTCCAGTGACAAGGTAAAAACACAAATGCATCTTCTCCAGCTTACTCTGTAGCAAGACCAATGTAAAAAATGAAAGTCTATAAGTCTTTGTAAATTTTCTTCAAAGTCGGTGAGCTCACATTGCTTACTTATCACTAGCACACATTTTAAAAGTGGACTAATTCGAATTAATGTATAAATTAAAGTAGACAAGAGGAATGATCCAATTGGGCTGCAATCTGGAGCACAGAATTGTCCCTCCAAAGACATGTAGAAAGCAAAAGGAGGATAATCCAGCTTCACTGGTTTTCAGTCTTCTTTATTCGATTAAATATTAGTGGAAAACGTAGCCAGTGCCTGCAATGTAAAGCATTCAACGCGCTTCTATCACACTATTCTTAGCCATAATCAAATCTTTCCTTTACTATTAAAAAACAAACATTAAAAATATTGCTTCAAATCAGCACCAAAAACGCATCAAATAAGAGAGAAAACACAAAGAAAAAAATTGCAGCAAAAATACAATAATCAGAACAGATTGTTATTTGAACATGTGGTGTGGACACTTGAAGAAAACTATCAGAAGAAAAAAAGAACACAAAACTCAGCATTTATACTACGTATTAATACAGCCTCAAAGTCACATTTTTATTAACTTTTTTTATGAGTTCTAATTTAGGAAAAAATAAATCATGCCTTTTTTTACACCATTTACCAACGACCGGAAATAAAGTCATCACTGTGTTGTACGGGTTGTTACTATTACAGGGAGACCAAGTATGTCCATGTTATTTACTGTTTTGTGATGTTTATTATTAATTTTGTATTTTTTTTTAAATTATTCTTTAGTAAGAAAAAAACATTTTTATTTTCCCTCTTGAATACAGAGACATAGACATACACTCGTACGTACAAAGATATTTCTATGAATCAGTACAATCTACCTAGGATTTCAGAGTATTTAATGCCCATTCAAGTACAGTATATAGTAAATTCTCCAATCATTTCAATGCAGGCTTTGGCTCACACTCACCTCTGAAGGTGTCCGACATCAATGTTAGAGTAGTTAAGTAGCTCAGTTTATGCGCCTGGCCTAAATGTGATTGCACCCATACTGGTGACCTTATGGATGGTCCTACCGAGAGTTATAGAGTACTAAGGGCGCACAGTGCCAGAATTGCTATATAACTCTGGATCCTTTTAACTCTCCTTTTCAATGGATTTTCAATATAGAAATATTTTTTTTATTTTATCATTTGGTCGATCTGGATCTTCCTTCCTTTCTTAATTCATTAACCATATCTCTAATATATAAAGCTGAGTATATGTATGTGTGTATGTATGTATGTGTGTATGTCCACTAAAGGAATCTGCGCCGTCGCATTTACAATCACGAAAATTTGCACAGACACCTCATGTGACTCAGGGAATGTTATAAACTATGTTTTGAGGGGAAAATACAGTTGTTAGCCAAAAAAAACTGTTAACATTAAAGTCAATGGAGCTGGTAGCTACAGGTCATTAATAGGAGCACTGAGTGGTTGCTATAGGCAACGAAGGACATTCTTAGTAAAAGGCAGCTTATATGTTAGTTAATATGATTTTGGAGGAGATAGAGATAGAAAGAGAAACAGAGATAGAAACTGACAGAGACAGAGAGACAGACACAGAGAGACAGAGAGAGAGAAGCAGACATGGAGAGATACAGAGACAGTGAGAGAGAGACAGACAAAGAGAGAGACAGAGAGAGAGACAGAGAGAAAGACAGACAAAGAGACAAACAGAGACAAAGAGAGAGAGAGTAAGATGGATAGCGAGAGAAACAGAGAGAGACAGAGAGAAACAGAGAGACAGACACAGAGAGAGAGAAATAGACATGAAGAGAGACAGAGAGAGTGAGAGAGAGACACAGACAGACAAAGAGCGAGAGACAGACAAAGAGACAAACAGAGACAAAGAGAGAGAGACATAGTAAGATGGATAGCGAGAGAAACAGAGAGAGAGAGAGAAGCAGAGAGACAGACAAAGAGAAAGAGAGACAGACAGGATGACAGAGAGAGAGAGACAAAGAAACAGAGACAGACAGAGAGAGACAGATAGAGACAGATCAGCAGACAGTGAGAGACAGAGAGGCAGGCAGGGAGAGAGACAGGGATAGAGACAGTGAGAGAGAGACAGAAATACAGAGACCGAGAGACAGACATAGAGACAGACAGAGAGAGAGACAGACAGAGAGGGAGACAAAGAGGGAGTGTGGGAGAGAGACAGAGAGACAGTTTTTATCCTGGGCTACACTGGGTACTAGAGCTAGTACTATATATAAAGCAAATGCTTTTAGTTTGAAATCTCATTGTCTGTAGTTTATTTTTTAAACAAAGAAATAATGAAACTCGGATTACAGTTTTTTCTAGTGTCTTTGCCCTTTTATTGTAAGTGCTCATAGCTAGCTTGCATGTTTGCATGCTTTGTTCTTGAAAGATCTAAGCTCTGGGCCAGTAATGATATTAATCCCTTCACCGCTTGATTTTTCATTTTTCGTTTTCGTATTTTCCTCCCCTTCTTCCGAGAGCTATAACTTTTTTATTTTTCCCTCAATATTGTCAAGAAGGGCTTGTTTTTTGTGGGACAAGTTGTAGTTTTCAAAGAAACCATACGTTTTACCAAATATTGTGCTGAAAAATGGGGAAAAAAATCCAAGTGTGGTGAAATTGCAAAAACAGCGGAATTGCACGATTGTTTTGGGGTCTTTTATTCAACATAGAAAATCCCATTATTCATGAACATAAAACATTGATCTTTATTTTTAAACTTTAAAATATTCAAACCCCATATATAAAATTGAAAATGATGCTCTATGTGCACAGTAAGAGGAGGAGCACAATCCCTATGCTATCTCCCTCCTCCTGTGCACTACCTAACAGCGGGGTTTGGCACCCTGATAGACGAAATAGCACCCCCGTCCCAGTTGGCTGTCTCTACCTTACCCTATTAAACCCTGCCAAGAAAGAAAAATATAGAAAAGTGCAAGTGCTTAACAATGTAAAGTGATACAAGTGCAGCTGGCAGAGCTCATCAAAATACTACTTTTTTCCATCATGTACAAGACCAAACATACTGACATATCAGTAGGTATAGCTCAGAATATTTATGAATCCAAGACGAGAAAAGTGGCAGCTCACTCCATCAAGTGCACAAAATTCCTTTATTCTGCGTTTAACAGACAAATTCAGGAGCATGGGGAGAGAGAGGGGTGCGGGGGACGGTGAACGGACGACAGCCTGTTTCGCGCTGACAAGCGCTTTGTCGAGTCCTCCGCACCCCCCTCTCTCCCCATGCTCCTGAATTTATCTGTTAAACGCAGAATAAAGGAATTTTGTGCACTTGATGGAGTGAGCTGCCGCTTTTCTCGTCTTGGATTCATAAATATTCTGAGCTATACCTACTGATATGTCAGTATGTTTGGTCTTGTACATGATGGAAAAAAGTAGTATTTTGATGAGCTCTGCCAGCTGCACTTGTATCACTTTACATTGTTAAGCACTTGCACTTTTCTATATTTTTCTTGATGGAGTGAGCTGCCGCTTTTCTCGTCTTGGATTCATGGACATGGTCTGGTTTTGCTGCTGAGCACCGCTCCACCAAGCACTTCAAGTTCAGGTGCAGACGAGGTCCAGGAACACTGATTCCATGCAACTGTGAGTACGGCTCCACTGTCTGGCAGTATTGCTCTTCAGTGCCCGATCTTGATATTTTTTTCAGAATATTTATGCTCATCACTACATCCATTGCCCATGCCTCAACACGTTTTCCTGATTTAGATCCTCAGGAGGCTGATTCATAAATCAATCTAGTGGCATAATCAATCTCTGATGTGCAGACAGGCTGCTTGATGTGTCTGATAGTGAAGGGCAAACCCGAACTGTAAAGTTCGGAGTCCGTACCGAAGACATAGTGTTCATGCACATGATCCCAAACATGAGTTTTCCTGGAAATCATGAGTTACAGTTACAGTCCAGGGCTGTAAAAATAAGCACATTTATAAAAAACATTAACATTATGATTATACTTACAAGTCCCACGACAGGTCCTGTAGACCCACTCAGCCGCTGTTTCCCGGCCGCTTCTGCTTCCGAGTCCAATCATTAACTTCTGGGAGTATTCACGGCATTGCTGTCACTTGGCAGTCTTCGGCTGTTTTCAGCCGTGTTCGCGGTGATGTCAGGGTTCACCCGAGTCCATGGCTTATGGACTCAATTGAACATTGACTGTCACTGTGCAAGTCTTGCATCGGTATCATCTGCCACGGTGTACACTCTCCTGACAGGAGAGGGTTGGTTGCATGTATTTCCATGCAGCTGAGGCACTCCTGTCAGGAGAGTGTGCACTGTGCCAGGTGATACCGATGCGAGACTGCACGAGTCATACGCAAGAGGAATCTTACCCTCAGTGTCAGCCTGCTCCTCGTTCTGTAGAGATGCTTGTCTGGCAGAGGGATGAAGCAGAGCTGACATTGCTCTACCTGTGGACTATGTCCGACTCAGGATTTGTTTTACTGTATAATAAAGATGGCGTCTCTAAATCTTTTTTTTGCTTTATTTCTAATTAAAAAAAAAATTCTACGTGTTGTGGTTTTTTTTTACTGTTTACTAGAAATTCATGGTGGCCATGTCTAATTTGGCATTACACCATGAATTAGGGTTTAGTACCATCTGAGAATACAAAGCTGGTATTAACCCTTTTATTACCCAGTGTGCCATCGCCATCAGGGACTCTAGATGAGCCGGGTATATCACCTAGAAATGGCACTAAGAAACAATGCTCCATTTCCAGTGGCAGCTGCGGGCTGCGTTTTTTAGCATGGGGGGCCCAGAACGCTTGGGCCTTACCACACTGAGAATCCCAGCCCCCATCTGCCTAGTTTTACCTGACTGGGGATCAAAATATGGCGGGAGCCCGCACATTTTTTTTTAATTATTTTTTTAAATAATTACAAAAAATGTATGGGCTTCCCTGTATTTTGATTGTCAGCCAAAGTAAAGCCAGGCAGATGGGGGTGGCAGCCCATAGCATCTGCTTTATCTGTGCTGAGAATCAAAAATACCAGGGAGCGCTATGTCATTTTTTAAAATTATTTATTTATTTTTACACTACTTGTGTGAGGGACCCAACAGCCAATCTCAGATGCGGTCACGCAGAATAGCATCTGTGATTGGCTGTTGGAGTAATCTTGAATCTGTCCTTATGTTCTAGATGCTAGAATGTAAGGGCTAGTTTCAGGTTACTCCACTCCAGCATCCAATCACAGACACCCAATCTGTGACAGCGTCTATGATTGTCTGTTATTTTAACAGTAAAATAAAACAACAAAACAGAAAAAAATATTTTATTAGAAATAAAACAGAAGACATTTAGGACTACATCTATATTACCCCCCCAAAAAAACCTCCGACGTAATCCAAAGGTAGGGGAGCATCTTCAGCTCTGCTACATCTGTGCGAGGAGACAAACAAAGGTCTGTTCACACAGATTCAACTGAGAGCAGTCAGAGACTTCACCTGATTGCATAGCTGAGGCCGGTCAGCTGTGCCCCCGGGTAACCACTACTGACTACCGAACCTTCCATGAGGTCATAGCCATGTGACCGGTGTGTTCCAATGAGCTAATACGACATTCACACCAGACTGGTCATATAGCTATGATGTCATGGAAGGTCCTGTAGTCAGTGGTCATTACCCGGGGGCACAGCAATGATCGGAACCGCAAGCAGAAGCATGTCTGATGATTAGGAGTTTGCAGCCACCCAGGACCACCTTTTAATTCCACATGCTGCCCCTTGACCTTCCCCCTAATTTCTGTTTTACATACTCCCGGTTAAAGCTAACGCACAACTGGATTTGCATGTGAATTTCAGTAAAGATTCTGTGCCAATTTCAACCTACTACATAAGCAAATATTCCATTTTGTTAAATCCACACAAGAGTAAGAATACTATAGATCTAAAAATCCACATCTGGTTCAGACTTTCATGCAGATTTTTTTTGCAACATGTGGATAAAGTTTAGAAAAAGGTCAATTTCGCACAGCAAATCTTGAAAGAATATGCATAGATTCAACACATTTTCATATTCGCTGTAGTTGGTGAACCTTGTGAGTTGGTTGAACATTAGACTAGAACAAAGTGAGGGTTAGGGATCGACCCTTGTAATCATCCCAAGTAGGAACAGGAGTACAGACAGGGCCAGGCAATCTAACCATTAAGTTACTGGCTGATGCTCACTGGTGTACACAAATGGTACGAAGTTTCCATAAACAACCAGGAGCCCAAGTCTCTACTCTGGTTATGAAAGAAGGCTTAAGGACACTGGTCGTATGAATGCAAGAAGTGTAGACTGTACTGGTGTGTTGGGGTGGGTCGCACTGAGACTCACAACATTAGAAAAAATGGAGGCAGCCTATTGGGAACCAGGAACGTGTCAAATAATGTGTGCTGAAAACATAATCTGCTGGAAGTTTTCTACCTCATACCTCCTGTGTAAAGTTGTGACTGAGAACTGTTGAACTATGTAGTAAAGAACGTTTGTTAAAAAAAAACTGTTGGTCACTCAAGTTATCTTATCGTCCTGGCCAGCCAGGAACAGTGGCAATATGTAACCTACACAATCACACAGCTCCCACTACCGAAGCCAACACACCCAGCCAGAACCAGGTATCTCAGGTAGCATGCCTGGGAGTCTGGAGTCAATCCTTGCCAAAACTGCTTCCCAACGCCTATCTACAGCTATATCCAATAGTAGACACTAGAGTTTAAGAGCTCTTTCTCCCTGAAGAGGCTATTTGTATATATTTTGTTTAAATTATTGTGGTTGCATAGTTAGCACAGTTGCCATTGAACAATTGGATCATGTGTTTATAGCCAGCAAAGGGCAACAAAACATAGTTTTTATGTATTTTCCTGTATCTATATTTGCCCCAATGTCTGTGATAAAGCTGTGCTGACAAATATTACTTCACATATGGCAAAAAAAATATTCTTTAGTTTTAGCTAATACTTAAAAGTCTATGGGTATATATTGTATGCAATAATACTTGAGAGTTTTGCCCTACATATTGTATAACTATGCTAAGTAGGTTTTTTTTTTTTTTAAGAAAAAAAAGAACCTGTTTGTTTGAAAGTGAATAAGCAAGGTTTTCTGTGCAATATTTTATTTGTAGCACAAAGCTGGCATCATGATGGATTTTGATGAATGGTAGCAATAACGTAATACTGCATCACCATAAAGGGATTTGTTTTCTTAAGAATTCAGCCTACTTTATTAGTGTATTTTATACATATCTTGTATGAAGTTGTCAAAAGATGTTCCCATATTCATAAATTGAATTCAAGAGCTTCATAAAAAATATAAATTATGCTTATTACAACCATAGTTCATGGACTTTTAGTAACAAACATTTACCTTACGCCGCACGGAGAAACAGTCAGTGAAAAATCCCTGATGTGTGTGCAGACCCATTGATTTTAATCCGTCTTCGTATGTCCGAGGTTTTGATACTATAAAAACTGTCATATACGTACCAGAATCACTGATGTGTGAAAGAGGCCTTACTATCCTTTAACCCTTCATCCATGGCCAATTTGCGTTTTTTCGTTCTTGGTTTTCTTTTTGGTCCCCTTTTTCCGAGAGCTGTAACTTTTTATTTTTCCGTCAATCTTGCCATATGAGGGCTTGTTTTTTGCGGGACAAGTTGTAATTTTAAATGAAACTATAAGTTTTACCATAAAGTGGAAAACGGCAAAAAAATTCCAACTTCGGAAAAATTGCAAAAGAGTGTGGTTGCATGATTGTTTTTGGGATATTTTATTCACCATGTTCATTATTTGGTAAAACTGATGTGTAGGTTTGATGCCCCAGGTTGGTACAAGTTCGTAAACAACAAACATGTATAGCTTTACTTTTATCTAAGGAGTTAAAAAAAATTCAGAAGTTTGTCCAAAAAAAGTGTCGCACTTTTTGCACCATCATCCGCGACCTGTAGCGTTCTCATCTTTTTGGATCTATGCCTTAATGACAGCTTATTTCTTGCATTTCAAGCTGATGTTTTTAATGGTACCATTTTTGCGCAGATGCTAAATTTTGACCGCCTTTAATTGAATTTTGGACAAAATTTACAACCAAAAAACGTAATTTTGGCATTTGGAATTTTTTGTGGTGGTGCCGTTTACAGATCAGATTAATTTATTTTATATTTTGATAGATCAGGCATTTCTGAACGCGGCAATACCAAACGTGTGTATATATTTTTTTTTGTAACCCTTTAATTTTCAATGGGGTGATTAGGGGGCAATTTGAACTTTAAGGTTTTTTATTATTTTTTTTATTTTTTAAAACTTTTTTAACTTTTTTTTTTATTTATTAGTCTCTCTAGGGGTCTATAAGGATTCACAGTCTTATTGCTCATTCATTCTACAGCTGAGATCACCAGAAATGTTCATCTCTTGTAAAAGTTAGCATTTGGCTGCCTATTACAGGAAGTGAGTCATGTGAACAACAGGAGTCAACACATGACCCTGTGCTACCATGGCAACCATTGTCTCATAGTGATCATGTCACGGCGCTGTCAATGGAGCCGGGTGAGTGAAGATTTACAGGGGCGGGGATTTAAATCGCGCTGTCACATTTTGGCAGCGTGATTTAAGGGGTTAATAGGCGTGTATGGATCGCGAATCAACTCGTGCTTGTGAGACACACAAGTCAGCTGTTCAAATCAGCTGATATGTACGTTGGTCACCACCAGCTGTTTGCAGCAACCGCAGGTAATTACACCTATATGGCTTAGGACATAATGTTACGGAATGCGGTCATTAAGGGGTTAAATGTGTTGTGTGTTGCCTGTAGCAGAAAGGCTCCCAGATTTGCAGGCATGCAGCTACACACATAGTCATAATTGTTGGTACCCCTCATTTAATAAAAGAAAAATGCACAATGGTCACAGGATAACTTGAATTTGACAAAACTAATAAATAAAAAAATCTATGAAAATGAATAAATGAAAGTCAGACATTGCCTTTCAACCATGTGTCCACAGAATTAAAAAAAAAACAAACTTATGTAACAGGCCTGGACAGAAATGTTGGTACCCCTGAAAATAATGTTACAAAAGGGACATGCTAAATCAAGGTGTGTCCACTAATTAGCATCACAGGTGACTACAATCTTGTAAACAATCAGTGGGCCTGTATATAGGGCTACAGATACTGTGCTGTTTGGTGACATGGTATGTACCACACTTAACAGGAACTAGAGGAAGGGAAGAAAAGAGTTGTCTCAGGAGATTAGAAAGAAATTTATAGTCAAGCCTGTTAAAGGTTTAAGGTTATAAGACAGTTTCCAAGCAGCTTGATGTTTCTGTGACTACAATTGCACATATTATTCAGAATTTTAAGATCCATGGGACTATAGCCAACCTCCCTGGCCATGGCTGCAGGAGGAAAATTGATGACAAATCAAAGAGATGGATAATACGAATAGTAACAAAAGAGCCCAAAAAAACTTCTAAAGAGATTAAAGGTGAACTTAAAGCTCAATATCAGTGTTAGCTTGCACTATCCGTCGTTGTTTGAGCCAAAGTGGACTTCATGGGAGACAACCAAGGAAAAAAGCCAGACTGGAATTTGCCAAACTACATGTTGACAAGCCATAAAGCTTCTGGGAGAATAGGACATATGGACAGATGAGACAAAAAATGATCTTTTTGGCAAGGCACATAAGCTTTATATTCACAGACAGAAAAGTGAAGCATATCAACAAAAGAACACTGTTATGTTCTGGGTCTGCTTTGCGGCATCTGGAATAGGGTGTCTTCAAGCTGTGCAGGGTACAATGAAATCGCAAGACTATCAAGGGATTCTAGAGAGAAATGTGCTTGCTGCCCAGTGGCAGAAAGCTTGGTTTTAGTCAAAGGTCATAGGTCTTGCAATAGAATATGGACCCAAAATACACATCTAAAAACACCCAAGAAAGGCTAGGAGGAAAAATTGGCCTATTCTGAAGTGACCTTCTATGAGCCCTGACCTAAATCCTATTGAGCATCTTTGTAAAGCGCTGAAACATGCTGTCTGGAAAAGGCAACCTTCAAGCACGAGACAACTGAAGCAGTTTGCTCTTGAGGAGTGGGACAAAATACCTGTCAAGAGGTGCAGAAGTCTCATTGACAGTTACAGGAATCATTTGATTGCAGTGATTGTTTCAAAATCTACCTCTTCATTTGAAAACTGTAAATTTTGGGCCAGACCCTATCTGATGCAAGGTCGACGTCTCACTGCTTAGCCAAAACATTATGGATACTGTGGGGCAATTATAGTTACATAGTTACATAGTTATATAGTTACTAAGGTTGAAAAAAGACCTAGCTCCATCTAGTTCAACCTTCCTCCACCAGTTCTACATTTGGTCACAACGTCATTTATAACCAACAATGTTGTGTGTATTGAGGAAATCATCCAGCCCTTTTTTGAAAGCTGTTATAGTATTTGCCATTACTACCTCTTGTGGTAGGGCATTCCACAGTCTGACTGCTCTAACTGTAAAGAACCGTTTAGTATTTAGCTGTCGAAATCGCTTTTCTTCCACTCGCAGTGAATGCCCCCTGGTCCTTACTATTGTCTTCAGAAGAAATAAGTCATGTGCCAGTCCTTTATATTGACCACACATGTATTTATACATAGAAATGTGATCTCCTCTGAGACGTCTTTTTTCTAAGCTAAACATATCTAACTTTTTCAACCTGTCATCATATGGGAGGCCTTCCATTCCTTGTAATAGTATAGTTGCCTGCCTTTGAACTGATTCTAACTTCTGAATGTCCTTTTTAAAATGTGGAGCCAAAAACTGAATCCCATATTCCAGATGTGGCCTTACAAGTTATTTATAGAGGGGTAACAATACGTTGGGATCACGGGATCTAATCTCTCTTTTTATACACCCTAGAATCTTGTTTGCTTTTGCAGCTGCTGCTTGACATTGAGTGCTGCTGCTCAGCTTATTTGTAATGAGAATACCCAAGTCCTTCTCCTGTTCTGTAGTCCCGAGTTTACTTCCATTTAATGTATACGCAGTTATAGGATTACTCCGTCCTAGGTGCATTACTTTACATTTATCAACATTAAATCTCATTTGCAAAGTATCTGCCCATTCTGACATCTTATCCAGATCTTTTTATAATATTGTACTATCAAGGTCAGTTTTTAATGTCCTACATAGTTTGGTGTCATCAGAAAAGACTGACACTTTACTATCAATCCCATCCACAAGGTCATTAATAAAGAGATTAAAAAGAATTGGTCCTAGCACAGATCCCTGGGGCACCCCACTGCTGACTATGGCCCATTTAGAGAATGTTCCATTTATGACTACTCTTTGTTTCCTATCTTTTAGCCAATTCCTTACCCAGTTGCATATAGTTTCCCCTAGTCCTTGCTTCTGGAGCTTTAGTATAAGGCTATTAAGTGGTACAGTTTTAAATGCCTTTGCAAAGTCCAAACAAATCACATCAGCTGCATTACCAATATCCAGGTTTGCACTTACCCCCTCATAGAACCCCAACAGGTTGGTTAGACACGATTTATCTTTCATGAATCCATGCTGTCTGTCAGTTATTATATTATTTTCTGCAACATATTTTTGCATGTCATCCCTTAAAATGCCCTCAAAAACTTTGCATACTACTGATGTCAGGCTTACTGGACGGTAGTTGCCTGGATCTACCCTCTTACCTTTCTTAAATATCGGTACCACATCAGCAATCCTCCAATCCTGAGGCACCAACCCTGTTACAAGCGAGTCTAAAAAGATGAGATACAGCGGTCTGTCAATTACGGAGCTCAATTCCCTCATTATTCGTGGATGACTGCCATCTGGCCCTGGGGATTTGTCAATGTTTAATTTACTCAGACGTAGGCGTACTTCTTCTTGTGTTAAATTAATTATATCGGGTGGTGAACTTTGATTTTTCACTTGTTGAATGATGCCTGGTACAGTCAGTTCCTTGGTGAACACAGATGAGAAATGCCTATTTAATATCTCAGTCTTTTGTTTGTCCTCTATAACTAACTTGTTATTATATTTTAAGGGGCCAATACTATCCTTTGTTTTCCTTTTGGCATTAATGTATTTATAAAAGATTTTGGGATTTATTTTAATGTCATTGGCGATTTTTGTTTCAGTAGCTAGTTTTGCTTGTTTGATTTCTTTTTTGCATTGCCTATTGAGAGCTTTATACTCCTGAAATGCTATTTCTGTATTCTCAGCCTTCAAGATTTTAAACGCCCTTCGTTTTTGTTTTATTATACTTTGTACAGTCTTATTTATCCATAGTGGTTTCTTTTTATTCCGGGACATTTTATTACCAGAGGGTATAAGTTTTTTTACAGGACTCTAGCAGTATATCCTTAAACTTTCCCCATTTATGTTCAGTATCCCCAGTTACCATGACTTTGTCTCAATCTACTCATTTAAGCTCTTCCCTTAGTTTGTTGAAATCAGCTTTCCTAAAATTCCAGGTTTTAGCATTTCCCCTTTGAAATGTTCTATTGAATATTACGTTGAAGCTTACCATATTATGATCGCTGGTGCCCAAGTGCTCCCGGACCTGTAGATCTGAAATTGTATCCGGTCTATTTGACAGGACCAAATCTAGCAAATTATCTTCCCTCGTCGGTTCATCTACCATCTGAGAGAGAAAATGGTCTTGAATGGTAGATAAGAATTTACAGCTTTTAGCACAACCAAAAGATTCTATGTCCCACTGTATGTCTGGATAGTTGAAATCCCCCATAATAAGAACCTGATTATTATTATTAGCTGCCTTTTCAATTTGTTCCAGAATTTCACCCTCTATTTGTTCAGGTATGTTGGGAGGCTTATAGCAAACTCCAATTAGCATTTTTCCATTATTTTCCTCCCCATGTACATTTACCCATACTGACTCTACATTGTTGCATTTCCCCCCAATGTCATCATTCAACACAGGTTTTAGGTTAGATTTGATAAATATACACACCCCACCACCTTTTTTGTCTTTCCTGTCCCTCCTAAATGTACTATAACCCTGTATGTTTGTCACCCAGTCATGGCTTTCATCCAGCCAGGTTTCCGTAATGCCCACCACATCATAATCCATGGTTGACATAACAGTCTCCAATTCATTCATTTTGTTTGCAAGACTTCTTGCATTTGCCAGTAGACATTTAATCCTATTAACACCTTTATTACTCCTAGCCTCCCTATGTTCCTTGCATGTCCCATCCCCCCTAATCCTTCATTGACCCCTACCATCTCACTGTCTTTATCTGCTCTATCTATCCCCTTTTTTTGCTCCACTACCTTCCCTCCCCCCTGATCCTAGTTTAAAAGCTCCTCCATCCGTCTGACCATTTTCTCCCCCAGCACAGCTGCGCCTTCCCCATTGAGGTGCAGCCCGTCCCTACCGTAGAGCCTGTAGCCGACTGAGAAGTCAGCCCAGTTCTCCATGAACCCTAAGCATTCCTTCCTGTGGGACATCATTGGATGTCATTTATCTTGACTTCGGTAAAGCATTTGACACTGTCCCACATAAAAGACTGCTAAGTAAAATGAGAAAGCTTGGGCTCGAGGAAAGAAGGTTTAATCATAATCACAGACGAGGATTCTTTACTGTACGAGCAGTGAGACTATGGAACTCTCTCCCGCATGATGTTGTAATGAGTGATTCACTACTAACATTTAAGCAGAGCCTGGATGCCTTTCTTGAAAAATATAATATTACCAGTTATGTATATTAGATTTTATGACAGGGTGTTGATCCAGTGAACTAGTCTGATTGCCGTATGTGGAGTCAGGAAGGAATTTTTTTCCCCATTGGAGCTTATTTGACACATTGGGTTTTTTTTGCCTTCCTCTGGATCAAAATGTTAGGCTACGGGTTGAACTAGATGGACTTAGAGTCTCCCTTCAACCCTAAAAACTATGAAACTATGAAAATATATATAATTCTACAAGGACTTCCAGAAGCTGCCAGAAGCTTCTAGAAACAGGTGTGACTAAAACTACTGATTAAATCCCAAGACAAACTTTTTTTTTTTTTCTTTTTTAACAGTATCACAGACAAACAGACAAACAATTCCCTAATGAAATTAAACAATTACAGTTATCACCACTATGTAATTGTGTTTAAACTATGCCACACTTATCTTCAAACCCTGCACACTTTGCTTCAGTACCTCGCACGCTCCAGGTGTCTGCATCTAATTTTGAGAAATGGGGATGGAGACTCCTAGTGGGGTGTCCTTGTTGTGTTTTTCCTGTAGTAGTAGGGCTCCCATACTGGCAGGCATGCAGCTACCTTTCACTCATCCACCTCTCTTACTATCCTTAAATGTGTCATCTATAATCATAACTGTGGATACCTAAGCTGTAATATCCTGCAAATTACTTAAGAGACATTGATATATCAGTTGTTAATAATATTATTATTAATTATTATTATTATTATTATTATTACACTTACCACAGTGGTATCGTATCTTGGAGATGAGAATACCCCTTTAAATAAAATTAAAATAAGTAGATCATGAACTGCATTTTAAATGGGTGATATAAGACCCTATTCTTATTTCTAAGTTGGATATCAGTCTTTGATAAGCTGCATACCATAAGGAAGATCCTTCATTGTTAGATTTTTATGGCACCACTAATGCACAATAGAAATTCTAAAGCCTATTTTACATTTTTGCAGCAAACAAAACACATTGTCAGATTTTATGAGAGCTCGAGAGATATCAACACAACCGCCATTTACATACAACAGATGTCTAGAATTATTTATTCTACTGATAGATTTTCTCCATACTCTGTTATTCTCCTGCCGTACAAAGGCATAAAATATGTCAATGAGTGCAATCTATTATTGGTAATTTACCTATTACATCAGAATAGTAATGGATATACTTTAGCTGTTTATATATTGTGTTTATTGTAAGAATGCCTATAAATCAAGTTAATAAAAATGGTTCTCTTGATAAAATGAGTTAGAGGACATATCATTACATTAAAAGGCAAGAACGCAACATGTTATTTGATGCAAAATTACATTTTATACAAGAGCCACATGTGGGCCTTAGATTTCTCTGCACGCTCCTGCTACTTGGCATTTCTTATTCTTGCACCTAGTAGCTTACTGCTAATCTAAGGGAATATCTTAAAGTAAAACTGTAATTATATATATATATATATATATATATATATATATATATATATATATATATATATATATACATACAGTTAGGTCCAGAAATATTTGGACAGTGACACAAGTTTTGTTATTTTAGCTGTTTATAAAAACATGTTCAGAAATACAATTATATATATAATATGGGCTGAAAGTGCACACTCCCAGCTGCAATATGAGAGTTTTCACATCCAAATCGGAGAAAGGGTTTAGGAATCATAGCTCTGTAATGCATAGCCTCCTCTTTTTCAAGGGACCAAAAGTAATTGGACAAGGGACTCTAAGGGCTGCAATTAACTCTGAAGGCGTCTCCCTCATTAACCTGTAATCAATGAACTAGTTAAAAGGTCTGAGGTTGATTACAGGTGTGTGGTTTTGCATTTGGAAGCTGTTGCTGTGACCAGACAACATGCGGTCTAAGGAACTCTCAATTGAGGTGAAGCAGAACAGCCTGAGGCTGAAAAAAAAGAAAAAATCCATCAGAGAGATAGCAGACATGCTTGGAGTAGCAAAATCCACAGTCGGGTACATTCTGAGAAAAAAGGAATTGACTGGTGAGCTTGGGAGCTCAAAAAGGCCTGGGCGTCCACGGATGACAACAGTGGTGGATGATCGCCGCATACTTTCTTTGGTGAAGAAGAACCCGTTCACAATATCAACTGAAGTCCAGAACACTCTCAGTGAAGTAGGTGTATCTGTCTCTTAAGTCAACAGTAAAGAGAAGACCCCATGAAAGTAAATACAAAGGGTTCACATCTAAATGCAAACCATTCATCAATTCCAAAAATAGACAGGCCAGAGTTAAATTTGCTGAAAAACACCTCATGAAGCCAGCTCAGTTCTGGAAAAGTATTCTATGGACAGATGAGACCAAGATCAACCTGTACCAGAATGATGGGAAGAAAAAAGTTTGGAGAAGAAAGGGAACGGCACATGATCCAAGGCACACCACATACTCTGTAAAACATGGTGGAGGCAATGTGATGGCATGGGCATGCATGGCTTTCAATGGCACTGGGTCACTTGTGTTTATTGATGACATAACAGCAGACAAGAGTAGCCGGATGAATTCTGAAGTGTACCGGGATATACTTTCAGCCCAGATTCAGCCAAATGCTGCAAAGTTGATCGGATGGCGCTTCATAGTACAGATGGACAATGACCCCAAGCATACAGCCAAAGCTACCCAGGAGTTCATGAGTGCAAAAAAGTGTAACATTCTGCAATGACCAAGTCAATCACCAGATCTTAACCCATTTGAGCATGCATTTCACTTGCTCAAATCCAGACTTAAGACGGAAAGACCCACAAACAAGCAAGACCTGAAGGCTGCGGCGGTAAAGGCCTGGCAAAGCATTAAGAAGGAGGAAACCCAGCGTTTGGTGATGTCCATGGGTTCCAGACTTAAGGCAGTGATTGCCTCCAAAGGATTCGCAACAAAATATTGAAAATAAAAATATTTTTTTGGGGTTTGATTTATTTGTCCAATTACTTTTGACCTCCTAAAATGTGGAGTGTTTGTAAAGAAATGTGTACAATTCCTACAATTTCTATCAGATATTTTTGTTCAAACCTTCAAATTAAACGTTACAATCTGCACTTGAATTCTGTTGTAGAGGTTTCATTTCAAATCCAATGTGGTGGCATGCAAAGCCCAACTCGCGAAAATTGTGTCACTGTCCAAATATTTCTGGACCTAACTGTATATACGTGTATAGTGGGTGAAATAAGTATTAAGAGTGGGACCCCTACTCCAGTAAAGGCTATGCAATTTTTGCAAGCACCAAAAATTAGAAGGAGGTATGCCATTGCACTCTGTAAAGGTTGCTTTACACGCAGCAACATCTCTATCGATGTCGCTCGTGAAAAATCCCGCCCCCGTCATTTGTGCGTCATGGGCAAATCGCTGCCCGTGGCATACAAAATCGCTAGTACCCGTCATACATACTTACCTTCCTAGCGACGTCGCTGTGGTTGGCGAACAGGCTCTTTTCTAAGGGGGCGGTTTGTGCGGCGTCGCAGCGACGTCACACGGCAGGTGTCCAATAGAAGCGGAGGGGCGGAGAGCAGCCACATGAAAGTCATGCCCACCTCGTTGCCAGAGGACGTAGGTACGGTGTCGTTCCTGGGGTGTCACATATAGCGATGTGTGCTGCCTCAGGAACGACAAACAACCTGTGTCCAAAATCAGCAACGACATTTGGGAAATGGACGACGTGTCAACAATCAACGATTTGGTGAGTATTTTGCATCGTTAGCGGTCGCTCGTATGTGTCTCATGCAACGACGTCGCTAACGAGGCCGGATGTGTGTCACGAATTCCGTGACCCCCAATGACATCTTGTTAGCGATGTTGTTGCGTGTAAAGCCCCCTTAAGACACATAGAAGAAGGCCTCAGAAATGTTTTTCTGTCTTAAGAGTGGACCTGATATACCAGTAAAGCCTATACGCCATATACGAGGGCTGACAAAATTAGAAGGAGGTACTTCAATATACTCTGAAAGACATGAAGAGAAAGGCCTCAGAAAACCATTTTTTCCCATTATCAAGGAGTGGGACTCCTGGACTTGGAAAGACTATGCAGTTACTTGGCAGATTTATTGCTTTCTTGGCCTTTTTTCAGAGAATATGAATGATAACACAAAATCTTTTTTCGACTTATGGTTAGTGGTTGGGTGAAACCATTTATTGTCAAACTACTGTGTTTTCTCTTTTTAAATCTTAACAACAACCAAAAACATCCAAATAACTCTGATCAAAAGTTCACATATCCTGGTGATTTTAGCCTTATAACATTCACAGAGGTTGACAAATGGATTTGAATGGCTAATAAACGTAACATCCTCACCTGTGACCTGTTTGCTTGTAAACAGTGTGTGTGCATAAAAGCTGAGTGCGTTTCTGGGATCCAGACCAACTCTTGCATGTTTCATCCAGCCACTGACATTTCTGGAACGTGAGTCATGGAGAAAGAAAAAGAAATGTCTACGGATCTACAGGAAAAGATTGTTGAACTGTATAAAACAGGAAAGGGATATAAAAAAATATCCAAGGAATTGATAATGCTAGTCAGCCATGTTCAAACTGTGATTAACAAATGGAAAATCAGGGGCTCTGTAAAAACCAAACCACGATTAGGTCAACCAACAAAACTTTCGGCTACAACTACCAAGAAAATTTTTCGGGATGCAAATAAAATCCCACAGATAACATCAGATGAAATACAGGACTCAATGAAAACTAGCAGTGTGACTGTTTCAAGATGCACAATAAAGGGTGCTTTACATGCTGCAACATCGCTAACAATATATCGTTGGGGTCACGTCGATAGTAACGCACATCCGGTGCCGTTAGCGACATCGCAGCGTGTGACACCAAGGAGCGACGATCAAGGATCGCAAAAGCGTCAAAAAACGTTGATCGTTGACACGTCGCTCCTTTTCATAATATCGTTGGTGGTGCATGCCGCTGGTTGTTCATCGTTTCTGTGGTGTCACACATCGCTATATGTGACACCGCAGGACCGACGAACATCTCCTTACCAGCGTCCACCAGCAATAAAGAAGGAAGGAGGTAGGCGGCATGTTCCGGCCGCTCATCTCTGCCCCTCCTCTGCTATTGGGTGGCCACTTAGTGATGCCGCAGTGATGTCGCTATGACGCTGAACGCACCTCCCCCTTGAAGGAGGGATTGTTCGGTGGTCACAGCGACGTCGCAGGGAAGGTATGTGCATGTGACACTGCCGAACATTATCGCTATGGTAGCGATCACCAAATGTCGCACGAACGAAGGGGGCGGGTGCTATCGCGCATAACATCGCTAGTTATTGCTAGTGATGTCGCAATGTGTAAAGCAACCTTAAGGAGGCACTAGAAGATAGAAGAAAAATGTGCTGCATTGTCGAGTTGACAGAAGAAGCCATTACTGCGCAAATGCCACAAAGTATCTAGCCTACAATACACCAAACAGCACAGAGACAAGCCTCCAAACTTCTGAAACAAGGTAATTTGGAGTGATGAGAGCAAATTAGAACTTTTTGGTCACAGCCATAAATGTTACATTTGGAAAGGTGTCAACAAAGCCTATGATGAAAGGAACACCATTCCTACTGTAAAGCATGGAAGTTGATCGCTGATGATGTGGGCATGTGTGAGTTACAAAGGCACAGGGAACTTTTCAAAGTTGAAGGAAAGATGAATGCAGCACATTATCAGCAAATACTGAAGGCAAAATTGCACTCATCAGGCTGGAAGCTGCGCATAGGACGTACTTGGATGCTCCAATATGACAATGATCCAAAACACAAGGCCAAGTTGACCTGTCATTGCCTGCAGCAGAACAAAGTGAAGGTGCTGAAGTGATCATCTCAGTCTCCTGACCTCTATATCATTGAGCCACTCTGGGGAGAACTCAAGTACGCAGTTCATGCAAGAAAGCCCAGGAATTTACAGGAACTGAAGGCTTTTTGCCAAGAAGAATGGGCAGCTTTACCATCTGATAAAATAAAGAGCCTCATGCACAACTACCACAAAAAAATTCAAGCTGCCATTGATGTTAGAAGGGACAATACATGGTATTAATAACTGTAGTATGTGAACTTTTCATCAGGGTCATTTGAATGTTTTTGGTTGTCATTATGATTTAAAAAGAGAAAACACAGTAGTTTGACAATAAATGGCTTCACCCAACCACTAACTATGAGTGGAAAAAAGTTTTTGTGTTATTCTTAATTCCTCCATTGACAGCTCGAAATTAGCATCTTAGGTTACACAAAAATTAGGAGTTACTTCGATACACCCTGGGAGACATGTAGATGACATGAGACTTCTAGACTGGTAAAGTATATTCACAAAGTTCTAGTGCTGACAAATATTAGAAGGAGAGACTGCAATAAGAGACGTAAAGGAGGGCCTTAGAAAACATTTTTTATCAATTTCAAGTAGTGGGACTCCTAGGCCGGCAAATGCGTTTGCACTATTTGCAAAAGCTTCAAACCATTAGAAGGAGGCTCTTTGATACATAATGGAGAATATACAGAGGGGGCCTAGAAATATACAAGAAAAAAGGAATATTTTAGTTCACTTTATGATTTGGTGCTGTTATCAGGTGGGGTTGAGATGTGTGGGCCAAGACTTGTTCATTTTGATAAAAGTAAGCCCATCAGCAGAATGTCTAATGAAACTTTCCAAGACCTTTATAGTGTTCCCCTGCCTCTGTTGGTTCTGCTGTGTGTCTCCCTCCTCTCTACTCTTTGTAGCATGGGTTGAAGAGGGTGAACAACCAGTAATTATTATTGGCCAAAATGCATATGAAGGGAAGGTCACGAGAAAGGCAACAAGACATAAAGTCTGGCATGTGTGTCAGAATCTCAAAAGACAAGACTTCTCTGTCCCCACCATCCACCCTCCATCTCCTCCTTCTCCCTCTCCTCCTCTTCAGCCAATTCATGCTGAACAGACTAGAAACTGGCGTACACATGGTGTACCTTTACAAGTAACTCAGAAAAATATGGGTAGATTTTCAGAAAGTTCTGAACCACTAAGTTAAGTATGTGTGCCAGGCACATTACCCGTGCCTGGTTGGAGATTCAGTGGCAAGAGACACAAATCTGTCTTGTCCGTTGGACCTTTTAACAACTTTAAGCAGTGTCCTGTCTGTCACCTAAAGATATGAGTTTCAGCAGAGCCTGGTGCTGCTTCTCTGAGGCTGGGCCGTTGTTCTTACAGCTTGTGACAGATATGAATGACAATTCAGAGATTGAGGATAAGGAGGAGGGGGTGCAGGAACTGGTGTAGGAGGTGGAGAAAACCCTTATGGAACTAGGGCCTGCAATCCTTTGAAACAATAGCACATGTGTAGTCCCAATGGCCACATCGGTCCCGGCCTCCACAAAGTTCAACCAGTGTGCTATCAGTGAAATTTAGCATCCCAGGCCATAAGCATTTATCTACATGTCTTTGGTTAAGTGGACCTTCCCAGAAATTGCTTTGGTCAGGGTACGAATGATGATATTTAACACATTTTTGTGTAAGGTGGGTATGGCACAAATGAATATATATTAGCAGCTGGGGACCGAGTAACAAGTAATAGCCAACACCTTGAGGTTACAGAAAGCCTCAGTATCCACAAGCCTAAATGGCAACCTTTTCAGGGCAAGCAGTCTGGATATTTGGTGGCTTAGAGTTTGGGCCTGTGGGTGGGTGTCTAGATATTTCCACCTGCATTTCAAGGCCTGGGGTAGAGACACCTGAATGCTGCTCTGGGACAAGGAAGTGGATTTGGTTGCTGATGATGGATACAAATGTGCAAGGACAGTTGCAGGGCCGGAGGCATCTGCTCCTGCATCCTTGGCAGGGGATTGCCCAGCACATAGCATAGGGAAAGAAGCAGACATGTCACCCTTCGACACTGATTGTAGACCCAGGCGTTTGGCTCACCCAATTTGATGCTTGAATGACATATGCCTGAGCATGTTGGAGGTGATGGCTGGTAGTGGTCTGGCCTCTGCTGATCTTCAAATGGCACAGGTTGCAATTCCATGCACTTTCTGTAACAAAACACCATACTAGGGAAAACCTAAATCTTGCTTGGGAATCTGGCTGCTTGTGGGTGTTCTGTTTAACAGTTCCCTACCTTCTCCCTCTGGCCACCCCACTCCCTCTTCCTACCTGTTGAGGTGCTGCGGATTCTTTCCCTTCTGCACTAATGTGCTCGATCTGCATGCCACCCTGCTAGGTTGGGTCAGTGGCTTCATCTTTGACATAACAATATGACTTGTTGACAACTGTGTTTTATCATCATCCACCGACTGAGACAGTAATTAGTGTTCCCCACCATCATCTTCTTGTGACCGTGCATGCTCAAATATTTAGCTCATTTGATCTCCTCATGGCCTTTTTGAAAGTCCACAATGAGAGGCCAGAAGAAGCCATAAATGGAAAGGTAAAGAGCTCTTTGGAGTGTGAAGTATGGTATCACTTGTCTCCTGAGACTCACCAAGGTGGTAGGAAGGAGGAACAGGGTGAAGATTATATGATCCAGACTCTTGACTTGTGAGACTGGACTGTGTGGAAGACAAGTTGGTGCTGATAAAGAGACTGGAAGCATTGTCTGCCATCAAGCCAGCCAACTTTTCACACTGTTCTGGTTTCAACAGTGGGGTCTTGCACATTTTAAATTAGGTATGCAGCTGACACCAGTATTACTAGAGAATAGAATAATTTAAATTAGCCATGAAAAGGGCTTCTGGGATAACGTATCAGCATCAAGTAATGTAGAGCAATCATCCTTTCCTAGATGCCTCTAATACACTATTCTTTCTCCAGCAGCTCTCCCTACACTAACTGCAGCTAAGAGTTGTATTATTAGAGAATATAATATATTTGAATTAGCCTTGAAAATGGCTTTAAGGTTAGCATAGGAGCAGCAAAACATATAAGACAATAATCCCTTCCCAGATGCCTCTAATACACTATCTTTTTCTCTGCAGCTAGCCCTACACTAATTGCAGCTAAGAGGGGTATTATTAGATAATCGAATATATATGAATTAGCCCTGAAAAGTACTTTTGGGTTAACATAGCAGGAGCAAGGAATGTAACGTAATAATTTCTTACTGGATGTCTCTAAGACACTGTTGCTTCTCTAGAAGCCCTTCCTACACTATTTGCAGTTAAAAACAATATTATTAGAGAATAAGAATATATTTGAATTAGCCATGAAAAGTGCTTTTGGGTTATTGTAACAGCAGTAAGGCATGTAAGGCAATATTATTTCCTAGATAATACGCTATCCCTTTTCCAGCAGCTAGCAATACAATAATTGCAGCTAAGAGTGACTTATTAGAGAAGAGAATATATTTGAATTAGCGCTGAAAAAGTCTTTTGGGTAAATGTACCAGCAGTAATGAATGTATTGCAGTAATCTCTTCCTAGATGCCTCTAATACACTATTCCTTCCTCAGCAGATAGCCCTAAACTAATTCCAACTAAGAGCATTATTATTAGAGAATAGAATATATTTGAATTAGCCCTGGAAAGGATTTTTGTGTTAACATAGCAGCATCAAGGAATGTAAGGCAATAATCTCTTCCGAGATGTCTCTAATACACTATCCCTTCTCCAGCAGATAGCCCTACACTAATTGCAGCTAATAGCGGTATTATTAGAGAATAGAAAATATTTGAATTAGTCATTAAAAGGATAGTTCTCCACCTTGAATTCCTTCTTACAACAGCTTTCTGCCACGGTCACATTCCCAGAAAGGCGAGTACACACTCTATTATACCTGTCTTTTGACAAAACTTCAGCTGCATCTGTTCACATTATTTCTAACATTACATTTGATTTATTCTATTTTTTTTTTGTTAATCCTTTGTTTCCCAGCATAAACATGGGTACATCATCAACATGGGTACATCATCAGCCCCATACTTATTGACCACAGGGTGAGACACTTAAGGCCCTGTCACACACACAGATAAATCTTTGGCAGATCTGCGGTTGCAGTAAAATTGTGGACAATCAGTGCCAGGTTTGTGGCTGTGTACAAATGGAACAATATGTCCATGATTTCACTGCAACCACAGATCTGCCAAAGATTTATCTCTGTGTGTGACAGGGCCTTTATCCAAGTACCAGTTGCAGGTAACTTTACATTTGTGCTTTCTCACATAATATAGCACGGCAGTCCCTAAATTCTATTTGAGCACCCATTGCATCATAAAATTTATTGTGCAATTTCTTCTGAGTACGCTGATACTTAATTTGTGGTGGAAATTAACTGTTTGGGCACATGGCAGGGCTCGGGAGGGAAGGAGTGCCATTTAACTGCAAATATGAATGGAATCACTAGCGGAAACCATGTCGCTTTTAGAGAGCCCCTGATGTTCCTAAACAGTGGCTCATCCCCACAAGTGACCACATTTTAGAAATTTGACCCTGTTAGAAATTGGCGCTGCCGTAGCCGCAAGAAGCCTGCTGTGGTTCCTACTATGCCCAGGAGCTAGCCACCATTTTTGGCCATGCCTCGGGTTGTCTGGCTGCTTCTTCCTCCACGTCTAAGTGTGGAGAGGTGGCTAGGGCACATGTGCGTGCCATTTTGCCCCAGCCACAGCCTAAGGCCCCTTTCACACGTCAGTGATTCTGGTATGTTTGTGCTTTTTTTTAAATGTACCAGAATCACTGACATACGCAGACCCATTCTAATGAATGGGTCTGCTCACACGTCAGTGATTTGTCACTGCACGTGTCTCCGTGCAGCATACCCGCGTGTGCGTGATTGCTGCACGGAGACATGTCCATTTTTTTCTGGCATCACTGATGTTCCACGGACCACGCAGTGGTGTGGTCCGTGAAACACGAACCAGAAAAAAACGTGCTTTTAAAATAATAAACATTTTAACTCACCCGGCGTCCAGCGATGTCCTCTGCAGCCCGTTCTCCCTGCTCCTTCTGTGCCGGCTGATTACTGTCGCGCATATTCATTATGCGCAACACAGCCGACCCGGAAGCAGCTCCTGCAGGGGTCACCGCCGGCCGGATGCTGCGTCGCGGGAGGATTCAGCACCACGGACAGCGGGAGCGGGCGCAGGTGAGTGAATCTCTAAGTGCAATCACGGGCCACGAAGAACGGAGCCCGGATTGCACTTAGACAACCCACGTGTGCCGTGATTTTCGGCACACGCAGGGACATGTGCGTGTTTTACACGCCAGTGAAAAACATCTGTGTTTTTCACTGACGTGTGAAACGGGCCTAAGTCCAGTGTTTTGCCTAGTGAGCATGCTCCACCAGTTAGTGCCATTCCTGAGGCTAAGTCCTCAGTTCAGGCTACTGAGCATGCTCACACACTTAGTGCGATAAGCCTCTTTGCTCAGGTGCTTGGACTCCGAGCAGTGTCTAAGTCCTGTGATGTGCCTACTGAGCATGCTCAGGCTGATTGATAGTCTTATTTCTGAGACTTAAGGCCACTTTACACACAGAGATAAATCTGCGGCAGATCTTTGGTTGCAGTGAAATTGTGGACAAACAGTGCCAGGTTTGTGGCTGTGTACAAATGGAACAATATGTCCATGATTTCACAGCAACCACAGATCTCCCAAAGATTTATCTCTGTGTGTAAAGTGGCCTTAAGTCGGTCGTTCAGGCTACTGAGCATGCTCAGTGCATCAGAGGCTAAATCCGGTAAGGACTTCACTGGGCATGTCCGTGAGGTGGCAGGCCCTGATAGGCAGGAGAGCATCAGGTGTTCTGATGATGTGGCTATTCTGGACTGGCTCGTGGAGGCCCGCCCCTATGACCTGGGAGCCCATTATTGGTCATCAGACGATGACTGTTAGGGTGTTTGGGGCGGTGCTGCCATTGTGTCATCAATGGCGTGGCGATTCTGGATAGGCCGCTGGTTACATCACTGATGATGTGGCACTCCGTTATTGGCCCCTGGAGGCAGCATTGTGGCTTACAGTGGGTTTGGGTGTGGACCCTAGGTGATAAAAGGGCTTGGAGACCTCAACATGGTGCCCAGTCTTCACATGTTCTTACATGATAGAGCCACGTTGCGGCAACACCCACTAATTCTGGAAGTGGTAGGTAGGGTTAGGTGTCTGGTGCCTGTCACACCAAGACTTTGTGACTCAGCACGTTAGGATCAGGTGCCGCGCTTCCCCTCCTATCGCTGCAGTCCTGTTGTAGCAGCCCAGTGGAGTTAACTGGACTGCGGCTGCTGTGGTGACTGTTTCGGTGTGCCCCCTACGCACACGGACAGTGTATCCCAGGACCCCTGTGGTACTAACAGGGGCGTTCCTTGTTCGGGGGTGTGGACCCTGTGGCGTGAACAGAGTTAACAATAGTTCTGGTCCAAGTGATGTTCAACTTGGATCAGGCTCATATTATTTCAGAGCCACCAAGCCCTGTATTATTTGCCTGACCTATGGGTTGCCAGCAGCTGCTTTACCATCTTGGAGCATGGTGGACCCCGACTGGCAATTGGGATATGCATCACCTTTATCCTAATCTGCCAGTCCGCCCATAACAGACCCCTCAAGGAATTTATCTAGATGGTTGGTGAGCACCTTGAACCCTCGAGGATTTAACAGAAGTTTATAACGTTGATCCAGTAAAAAAAAAATAATAATTTTTACCACAAAATTGTTACTTGAACCACATAGCTTTTTTTCACAAGGGTATCAGGAAAAAATGCACCATAAAATGCATTGTTTGTACTGAGTACGCTGATACCTCACATGTGGTGGAAATTAACTGTTTGGGCATACGGCAGGGCTTGGAAGGGAGGGAATGCCATTTAAGAGCAAAATTGCCTGGAATCATTAGGAGACACCATGTCCCATTTGGAGAGCCCCTGATGTTCCTAAACAGTGGAGCTCTCCCATAAGTGACCCCATTTTGGAAACTAGACCCCTCAATGAATTTATCAAGCTGGTTGGTGAGCCCCTGGAACTCCCAGGGGGTTCACACATTTGTATTATGTTGAGCTGTGAAAATGAAAAAAAAAACCAATTATAACCTCAGACATGTTGTGTTAACACCAAATTATTCAAGTTCACTGTGGTAACAGGAGATCATGAACCATACAATTTCTTGTGCAATTTTTTTGAGATTGCTAGTACCCAAAAACTACATTTGAGGCAAAGTACAAGGTGAAGAAGGGAAGGAGCCAGGTCCCATTAGTAGAGCCTGTGACTTGAAACAGCAGAGCAGTAACCCCCCACGTATAAAAAGACTCACAAAAAGATGGACTGCAGCTCGGTAAGTTGTTGTGGAGGAAAGAAGCACAGAGGACAGGAGATTTCTATAAATACCTTCTACTCTGCTTGTACTGCACAACAAAGTGGTTTGGACACACCAAAAACAAACTGTTTCCAAAACATTTCTTTTTCCGATTGTGGGCATGCATCCTTACACGTAATCCCGGTACAAGAACTCAGCAGAGAGCGCAGGATAAGTAGGAGACACGCCATACTCCGATCTTTTAAAGGCAGAATGAACAAATCAATAGCAGGTGAAAAATTGTCTTTATTTTTTATGCCGTTCACCATACGGTATAAGTGATTTAGCGGCTTTATTCCTCTGGTCAGTATGATTACAGTGATTTCAGATATATATAGTTTTTTTTAGGTTTCTTAACTAACACACTAAAAATGCTTTTTACAAAATAAAGGTTTTTACATCACTGAATTTTGAAGGCTATAGTTTTTTTATTTTTCTGATGACAGAGTCATGTGGGGGGTTTTATTTTTGTGGGATGAGTTGACGTTTTTATTGGTACCATTTTCGGCCACATAATATCTTTTGATCGCTTTGTGTGTGTCTGCCTGCGCCAGAATTAATGTCCATGATGGCGACAGGGGAAGGAAGGCCAGGCAAGCAGACAGAGGCGGGAATAGATAGCAAAACTCGACCCACATATTCTCTTCCTGTTGCACCTGTCAATCAAATAGCAGTGCATTGCTGTAACTTTATTTGCATATATTTCCGAAATCAAACATCCAATCTCTGAATAAAAGGTATACTTACATTCAGCATCCTAGCACCAGCATAGCACTGGCTTTACTTTATATATTGAGATCCTGCTGGTTGGTTCCCTTTAACTCATATTCACATTAGCTATGTATTTATCCCTTTTTTCTAATAGTCTTACAGCAGTAAAGCAGTGCCAAAGTATCCCTTATATTATTAAGTGCCACTGGATATGCTTTCGTAGTTATATTAAAGAGTTTGTCCTGGTTTGTGTTGAAAGTTTTCTGTCACTGTATGTGACTGTAGGCTTTTGAATCCTCATAGCGTGCACACTGCAAATTTTCAGGAGTCTCCTGTCTTTTACCGGTGGCAAGAGTGGATGGTCATTTGAGTGTAAGTGAACAATTTCCATACTTATGTGGCGCCCTGGACAAGCCAGGAGCCACAGAGTGCAACACCTACACACCCCACACTCCCGGTCAGGCACACCAAAGTCAGACACAAAACCCTTGTTGCCTTCCTCCAGGGGCTGGTGTTCACACCAGGGGGTGGGCCAGGTGGTTGGCCCCGCCCATTGAGGAGTTCACAGTCCTGGAGGCGGGAAAAGTAAACAGTTTAGTTTTGGAGGTGAAGGTGGAAGGAAGAGAAGTGGTAGTGGAGCAACTAACTGAAGGTGTTCGGGTGTGTGGCCCGGGCGGTACAGCAAGGTTGGCAGACGGTGGTGACCGTCTGCAGGAGTGGCTGATTGGAGTCTACCGTAAGGACCGTGGACGGGCGGTGGCCGGCGGTACTGGACCGGTATGCAAAGAGAAGCCAGCACCATCTGGCAGGGGCTTATGGACCCCAGCAAGTCTAGGAGTCGCCGTGAATTTGCCGAATTCGTTAGTGAAGGGAATCTCCTGGGTTTCCCAACAGCCAAGTCCCGAGAGAAGGCAACAGTCCAACCAAGAGAGGGAGACACCGCCACCGCCAAGGCAACCGTTTCTCAGGGCCAGAGCCTGCGGGCAAAAGGGGCTCCTCCAGCCCATATCCAAGCTGGGGAGCGGGTTACCGGTGGGAACCCATTGGAACCATCTACCGTACATAGGTGCAGGGAAAGGCAGTCACTACCAACCTGCCGGGAGAAACAACACCGCAGCCGCCTGTGGGACCCGTCCATCCAGCCGTTTGTTTTACCGAGAACTGTGTCCTCATCATTGGCTGAGTGAGTACCACCGTGCCGTGCGGCACAGCGCTGCCCCCGCAACCCTGCACCTCACCAGGCCCGGTAACCCGCCTGCCATCTATCCCTACCCCATCACCGGGCCCCGGGACAACCAACCCCCTACCCACGGAGGGGAGAACTAACAACAAAGCTGCTCCCTGTCACCGCTCCCGGGATCCCCGTCCAGAGCAGCGGTGGTGTCACCAATATCACCACAACCGTGGGTGGCGTCACGGACAATAACCAAAACCCCCACAATCAAAATCCCCTTTTCACTCACGGGCGAGAAATGCCGCTCGAGTCCCCGGGATCCGGCCCACCGCTCGAGCCACCACTGAGCAGCAGCGGCAGCCACAGCAGCAGCAGCGGCCGGACCCGAACAGTGGGAGAGCACAGCGTCCCCTCCTCCGCCCGCAACAACTTGGCATCCCGAACAGGATCTTACCACTCTGCCGCCTGGTAGAGGTGCACCTTGTGACCGCCGGAGGTGTCCGGCCGAAAAATTTGAGAAGCCGCCATCTTGGGCGCGAAAAAATCCCGCTCGAGCGTCTCCTCGAGCAGTGGAGGCGGGAAGGCCAAAACCCCGCCCCTGTAGAGGAGGAGCCAGAGAGAGACTAAGGGGGATGAATGGCGGCCGGCCGCATGTAGCACGCGGCTATGGAAGCAGGGACGCCAGGACCCTGCGGCCATTTACTGGTTCCTGGAAGAAGCCGCTGCTAAAGATGCTGAGTCCGACCGACAACACCGTGGTCCCCGTGCCTGGCACCGCAGCGTGGGTGGAAGTCCGGACCGTCCAGCTAAGCAGCCGTCTGCAGGTCCGGATGCAGCTCTTCCTGGAGGAGTGGGAGGCCGACATGGCGGAAGTGGTGGCGGCCATACGGAGACGCGAGGTGGAGGGAGTCTTGGAAGGGAGGGTAAGTGACCCACGCCCCTGTACCCCTAGTGGGTCGGTCATTGCGGCCGAGGGACCCGGTCCATACCCGCTTGCCCTGCTACCTCCCCCGCTACCCGTGTTGGCTGCTGCTGCCCCACCACTAGGCCCGCTACCACCACCACCGGTAGCGGTACCCTGCCAATCCGCCCCGGCGGACCGACCTGCAGCAGAAGCCCGTGACCGCCCTGATCCGCTTCCATGGAAGAAGCCGAAAGCTGAGCCCGTCAGCAAAGGTGCACCGGAGGCACGGCGGGGATGCAGCTGCCAGGAGGCAGAGCAGGCCATGTCACAGCGGGGTCCCTCATTACTGAAGGTACCGGTCGTAGCCGGCACGGGGGGACTCCGGCTGGGTCCCTCCCCCACCCCGCCTGAACCAGAGCAAGCAGAAAGTGCTCCACACCGGGAGCAGCAGCTGCGCCGCGGGATTGCTGATTAAGAAAGAAAAGTTAGAGCATGGTAGCGGTTCCCGGTTACCTTGCTGTCGGTCCCCATTGGGACTCTGCTGACATTCCAGATGGCCCGCAAGGCTAAGGAGTCCGGTTGGAGGAGCAGTCATACCCGCATCATCGCAGCTGAAAATGGAGTCCTGTGGGACAGTGTCACCCCTGTGTGAGGGTGGCATTGGGGGCTCGTGCTGTTCGATGGTGGACTGTGGGAAAGCTGCAGGAGGAAGCTGTACCGGAGCCAGGTGTTGTGGATGGCCCCTGGGACCCAGCTGACAGTCCCCGTTGGGACCCTATGGCAAGTCTCCGTTGGGACCCTACAGTTTGCTTTGTGGTAGCCCGTTGGCTACAAGGCACTGTTGTCCCCGTGGGGACTGTTAACAACCCAATGCGTAGGAACTACTACGGACAAGCCCGAGAACTGGCAGGGCAACCACGAACTTGTGGTCTGTAAATAGAAATGTTGTTTTATGGCTTTACCGTTACCGCCTCCGGATAGGCTGATTCGGAGGATGGGCTTGGAGGGAAGTGATGGCCCAGGCCCGCCACTACCGCAACCGGTGGGATCCTTCGGGGGTTTCAGGGGTTCCCCATGGACGTGGGTCCCCTGAAAAGGACAGAACCCGCTCGGGTAACTTGTGCTGGACTGGGGTCAAGGGGTGCTGCCCATTTGCTTAGGGGCAGCATCAGGGCCAGGTTGCTTGGGTGGGAGAGAGTGGAAGCCGTTACCGTTTAGCAACGTTTAAGTAACCATGCCTCCCGATGTGGGAAGATGTTATTATACTTGTAATCTCTGTTTACTGTTTATCTTTTTCAGTTTGTAAAAATAAAACCGGTCATTGACAGGCAGCCCGCGGACGGTCTGCATTTTACTAAGGGGGAATGTGGCACTCTGGACAAGCCAGGTTGTCACAGAACAACAACAACACACCCCACACTCCCGGTCAGGCACACCGAAGTCAGACAAAAACCCTTGTTGCCTTCCTCCAAGGGCTGATGTCCACACCAGGGGGGTGGGCCAGGCGGTTGACCCCGCCCACCGAGGAGTTCACAGTCCTGGAGGCGGGAAAAGCAGGAGATGAGCTTTGAGTAGAGTTGAGAGAGGAGTGAAGTGGCAGTTAAGCAGACAGAAAGTGGTCCGGGTGTGTGGCCCGGATGGATCGGCAAGGTTGGCAGACGGTGGTGACCATCTGCAGGAGTGGCCTATTGGAGCTAACCGTAAGGACCGTGGACGGGCGGTGGCCTGGCGGTACCAGACCGGTACGCAAAGAGAAGCCAGCACCATCCGGCAGGGGCTTACGGACCCCGGCAAGGCTAGGAGTCGCCGTGAATTTGCCAAATCCGTTAGCGAAGGGAACCTCCTGGGTTTCCCAGCAGCCAAGTCCCAACAGAAGGCAACAGTCCAACCGAGAGAGGGAAACACAGTCACCGCCAAGGCTAAAGTTCTCAGGGCCAGAGCCTGCGGGCAAAAGGGGCTCCTTCAGCACCCATCCAAGCTGGGGAGCGGGTTACCGGTGGGAACCCATTGGAACCGTACACGTTACACAGGTGCAGGGAAAGGCAGTCACCATCAACCTGCCGAGAGGAGAAACACCGCAGCCGTCTGTGGGACCCGTCCATCCAGCCATTTGTTTTACCGGAGACTCTGTGTACATCATTGGCTGAGTGAGTACCACCGTGCCGTACGGCACAGCGCTGCCCCCGCGACCCTGCACCTCACCAGGCCCCGAAACCCGCCTGTCATCCATCCCTACCCGATCACCGGGCCCCGGGACAACCAACCCCCTACCCACGGAGGGGAGAACTAACAACAAAGCTGCTCCCTGTCACCGCTCCCGGGATCCCCGTCCAGAGCAGCGGTGGTGTCACCAATATCACCACAACCGTGGGTGGCGTCACGGACAATATCCAAAACCCCCACAATCAAAATCCCCTTTTCACTCACGGTCGAGAAACGCCGCTCGAGTCCCCGGGATCCGGCCCACCGCTCGAGCCACCACTGAGCAGCAGCGGCAGCCACAGCAGCAGCAGCGGCCGGACCGGAGCAGTGGGAGAGCACAGCGTCCCCTCCTCCGCCCGCGACACTTACATTGTGGGAGGCAGCCAGGGCTGTATTTGGCCTTTGTGCTGCCCTAAGCACTTTAAGTGGTCACGCCCCTTACTGACAGCATAAAACTATAACTATGTGCACACGACATCTGTAAGTCAGATCTACTCTGTAACACACTTTAAAATTGCTGAACGCTAGAAGAACGAAGATCTGCACTTGCTGACTAGCACAATACAATTTCAATTTAAAAAAATAAAAAATTTGGTAGTGTTTGCTAACCTGTCCTCCGCCTAAAAAACTCAACCGTTCGAGGGTGAATATGTTTGCACTCGATGCAAGCATGTTGCATATTTGGAAGCCAAGGTAACTGATCTAAATAAACAGATTGCAACACTCAGGGGCATTGCAAACCTGGAGAGGAGTTTAGAGCTCACTGAGCTTTCTGTGGCTGGGGCCAGTGATATGGAGGAGGGTGGAGGTGGAGACAATCAGGACCCAGAGGTAGGTAGTTGGGTAACAGTTAGAAGAAGAGGTAGGGGGAAAAGTGTCAGGGAGCCTAGTCCTGACCTGGCACAACCTAGTAAATATGCCTCTTTGGCTGATATTAGGAATGAAGGGCCAGGACTAGGGTCACTACAGCAGGATGTTGCTCCTAGCAACCAGGAAAACAACTGCTGTAGGAAGGAGGGAAAAAGGAGTGCAGCAAAGCCCAGACAGATGTTAGTGGTAGGGGACTCTATAATTAGGCGGACAGACAAGGTCATCTGTCGCCGAGACCGTGAATGCCGAACAGTGTGTTGTCTGCCAGGTGCTCGAGTTTGGCATATTGTGGATCGGATAGACAGATTGCTGGGTGGGGCTGAGGAAAACCCAGCGGTCATGGTGCACATTGGTACTAATGACAAAGTTAGAGGCAGGTGGAAGGTCCTTAAAAATGATTACAGGGATCTAGGAGAGAAGCTGAAGTTCAGAACCTCCAAGGTGGTGTTTTCAGAAATACTACCGGTGCCACGAGCGTCACTAGAAAGACAGCGGGAGCTTAGGGAAATAAATACGTGGCTTAGAAATTGATGCAGGAAGGAATGGTTCGGGTTCATGGAGAACTGAGCTGACTTCTCAGTCGGCTACAGGCTCTACGGTAGGGACGGGCTGCAACTCAATGGGGAAGGTGCAGCTGTGCTGGGGGAGAAAATGGTCAGACGGGTGGAGGAGCTTTTAAACTAGGATCAGGGGGGAGGGAGGGTAGTGGAGCAAAAAAGGGGATAGATAGAGCAGATAGAGACAGTGAGATGGTAGGGGTCAATGAAGGATTAGGGGGGGATGGGACATGCAAGGAACCTAGGGAGGCTAGGAGTAATAAAGGTGTTAATAGAATTAAATGTCTACTGGCAAATGCAAGAAGTCTTGCAAACAAAATGAATGAATTGGAGACTCTTATGTCAACCATGGATTATGATGTGGTCGGCATTATGGAAACCTGGCTGGATGAAAGCCATGACTGGGTGACAAACATACAGGGTTATAGTACATTTAGGAGGGACAGGAAAGACAAAAAAGGTGGTGGGGTGTGTATATTTATCAAATCTAACCTAAAACCTGTGTTGAATGATGACATTGGGGGGAACTGCAACAATGTAGAGTCAGTATGGGTAAATGTACATGGGGAGGGGAATAATGGAAAAATGCTAAATGGAGTTTGCTATAAGCCTCCTAACATACCTGAACAAATAGAGGGTGAAATGCTGGAACAAATTTAAAAGGCAGCTAATAATAATAATCGGGTTCTTATTATGGGGGATTTCAACTATCCAGACATACAGTGGGACATAGAATCTTCTGGTTGTGCTAAAAGCTGTAAATTCTTATCTACCATTCAAGACAATTACCTCTCTCAGATGGTAGATGAGCCGACGAGGGGAGATAATTTGCTAGATTTGGTCCTGTCAAATAGACCGGATACAATTTCAGATCTACAGGTCCGGGAGCACTTGGGCACCAGCGATCATAATATGGTAAGCTTCAACGTAATATTCAATAAAACATTTCAAAGGGGAAAGGCTAAAACCTGGAATTTTAGGAAAGCTGATTTCAACAAATTAAGGGAAGAGCTTAAATGTGTAGATTGGGACAAAGTCATGGTAACTGGGGATACTGAACATAAATGGGGAAAGTTTAAGGATATACTGCTAGAGTCCTGTAAAAAACTTATACCCTCTGGTAATAAAACGTCCCGGAATAAAAATAAACCACTATGGATAAATAAGACTGTACAAAGTATAATAAAACAAAAACAAAGGGCGTTTAAAATCTTGAAGGCTGAGAATACAGAAATAGCATTGCAGGAGTATAAAGATATCAATAGACAATGCAAAAAAGAAATCAAACAAGCAAAACTAGCTACTGAAACAAAAATTGCCAATGATATTAAAATAAATACCAAAATCTTTTATAAATACATTAATGCCAAAAGGAAAACAAAGGATAGTATTGGCCCCTTAAAATATAATAACAAGTTAGTTATAGAGGACAATCAAAAGACTGAGATATTAAATAGGCATTTCTCTTCTGTGTTCACCAAGGAACTGACTGTACCAGGCATCATTCAACAAGCAAAAAATCAAAGTTCACCACCCGATATAATTAATTTAACACAAGAAGAAGTACACCTACGTCTGAGTAAATTAAACATTGACAAATCCCCAGGGCCAGATGGCATTCATCCACGAATATTGAGGGAATTGAGCTCCGTAATTGACAGACCGCTGTATCTTATCTTTTTAGACTCACTTGTAACAGGGTTGGTGACTCAGGATTGGAGGATTGCTGATGTGGTACCGATATTTAAGAAAGGTAAGAGGGTAGATCCAGGCAACTACCGTCCAGTAAGCCTGACATCAGTAGTATGCAAAGTTTTTGAGGGCATTTTAAGGGATGACATGCAAAAATATGTTGCAGAAAATAATATAATAACTGACAGACAGCATGGATTCATGAAAGATAAATCATGTCTAACCAACCTGTTGGGGTTCTATGAGGGGGTAAGTGCAAACCTGGATATTGGTAATGCAGCTGATGTGATTTATTTGGACTTTGCAAAGGCATTTGATACTATACCACATAATAGTCTTATACTAAAGCTCCAGAAGCAAGGACTAGGGGAAACTATATGCAACTGGGTAAGGAATTGGCTAAAAGATAGGAAACAAAGAGTAGTCATAAATGGTAAATTCTCTAAATGGGCTATAGTCAGCAGTGGGGTGCCGCAGGGATCTGTGCTAGGACCAATTCTTTTTAATCTCTTTATTAATGACCTTGTGGATGGGATTGATAGTAAAGTGTCAGTCTTTGCTGATGACACCAAACTATGTAGGATATTAAAAACTGACCTTGATAGTATAATATTACAAAAAGATCTGGATAAGATGTCAGAATGGGCAGATACTTGGCAAATGAGATTTAATGTTGATAAATGTAAAGTAATGCACCTAGGACGGAGTAATCCTATAACTGCGTATACATTAAATGGAAGTAAACTCGGGTCTACAGAACAGGAGAAGGACTTGGGTATTCTCATTACAAATAAGCTGAGCAGCAGCACTCAATGTCAAGCAGCAGCTGCTAAAGGAAACAAGATTTTAGGGTGTATAATAAGAGAGATTAGATCCCGTGATCCCAACGTATTGTTACCCCTCTATAAATCACTTGTAAGGCCACATCTGGAATATGGGATTCAGTTTTGGGCTCCCCTTTTTAAAAAGGACATTCAGAAGTTAGAGTCTGTTCAAAGGCAGGCAACTAGACTATTACAAGGAATGGAAGGCCTCCCATATGATGACAGGTTGAAAAAGTTAGATATGTTTAGCTTAGAAAAAAGACGTCTCAGAGGAGATCTCATTTATATGTATAAATACATGTGTGGTCAATATAAAGGACTGGCACATGACTTATTTCTTCCAAAGACAATACTAAGGACCAGGGGTCATTCTCTGCGAGTGGAAGAAAAGCGATTCCGACAGCTAAATAGGAAAGGGTTCTTTACAGTTAGAGCAGTCAGACTGTGGAATACCCTACCACAAGAGGTAGTAAAGGCAGATACTATAACAGCTTTCAAAAAAGCGCTGAATGATTTCCTCAGTACACACAACATTGTTGGTTATAAATCAATTTGTGACCAAATGTAGAACTGGTGGAGGGAAGGTTGAACTAGATGGACCTAGGTCTTTTTTCAATCTTAGTAACTATGTAACTATATGTAACTATGTAACTATGGATGTGTAAAGGCCATGGTGTGTGCATAATCTAAGGCTATGTGCGCACGTTGCGTCGTGTCCATGCTGCAAATTCTGCAGCGATTTGGCAGTACATGTGTGCTTTAAATTGCTGCAGATACACTGCGTAATGGATGCAGTGTGTCTGCAGAATAGATGCCGATTTCATACACTTGGGATGCTGCCTCTTCCATAGACCGAGTGGGAGCAGCATTCAAACCGCACAAAATAAGTGACATGCTGGATTTTTAAATGCAGAGATTGTCAAATTTTTGACTCTCAAACCGCTGCGTTCGAAAAAGCATTGTGCGCACGGATTATGCACAATCTTCATAGATTGTGCAGGGGACGCAGGACGCATGCATTTACGCTGCAGTGCTAGACGCTGTGTAAATGCATGAAATTATGCAACGTGCGCACATAGCCTTACAGTTCACATACCCTTTAGATATAGTAGTTAAGGTGCTCGTACACAGACTACAGTTGGCTCAACCTGGAGATAGACAGGATTGGCAGACAGTCTGATTCTCAGGGAGATTAGGACCCAACAGGTCCAATTTCCTACCGTGGATTCTTTATTTCTCTAAGAGATGAGTCACTGCCAGAGATGTGTAGTAGTTTCTGCCTTATAGAGAACACGAGCACTTAAAGTAAGTGCTCCTGTGTATGGGAGAGCCAGGGAGATAGCTGCCAGCCGAGTGATGGGACATATATAGTGTATGGGAGAGTCAGGGAGATAGCTGCCAGCCAAATGATGGGACGTCTATAGTGTATGGGGGCTTTAGTCAAATACTGGTTTAACTGATCTATGGACTCAGACAGCTACAGTCATATGAAAAAGTTTGGGCACCCCTATTAATGTTAATCTTTTTTCTTTACAACAAGTTGGGTTTTTACAACAGCTATTTCAGTTTCATATATCTAATAACTGATGGACTCAGTAATATTTCTAGATTGAAATGAGGTTCATTGTACTAACAGAAAATGTGCAATCCGCATTTAAACAAATTTTGACCGGTGCAAAAGTATGGGCACCTCAACATAAAAGTGACATTAATATTTTGTAGATCCTCCTTTTGCAAAAATAACAGCCTGTAGTCGCTTCCTGTAGCTTTTTTTATGAGTTCCTGGATCCTGGATGAAGGTATATTTCACCATTCCTGTTTACAAAACAATTCCAGTTCAGTTAAGTTTGATGGTCGCCAAGCATGGACAGCATGCTTCAAATCCTCCCACAGATGTTCAATGATATTCAGGTCTGGGGACTAAGATGGCCATTCCAGAACATTGTAATTGTTCCTCTGCATGAATGCCTGAGTAGATTTGGAGCAGTGTTTTGGATCATTGTCTTGCTGAAATATCCATCCCCTGCATAACTTCAACTTCGTCACTGATTCTTGCACATTATTGTCAAGAATCTGCTGATACTGAGTTGAATCCATGTGACCCTCAACTTTAACAAGATTCCCGGTGCCGGCATTGGCCACACAGCCCCAAAGCATGATGGAACCTCCACCAAATTTTACTGTGGGTAGCAAATGCTTTTCTTGGAATGCTGTGTTTTTTGGCATCCATGCATAATGCCTTTTTGTATGACCAAACAACTCAATCTTTGTTTCATCAGTCCACAGGACCTTCTTCCATAATGTAACTGGCTTGTCCAAATGTTCTTTTGCATACCTCAGGCGACTCTGTTTGTGGCGTGCTTGCAGAAACGGCTTCTTTCGCATCACTCTCCCATACAGCTTCTCCTTGTGCAAAGTGCGCTGTATTGTTGACTGATGCACATTGACACCATCTGCAGCAAGTTGATGCTGCAGGTCTTTGGAGGTGGTCTGTGGATTGTCCTTGACTGTTCTTCTCTGCCTTTCTGAAATTTTTCTTGGCCTGCCACTTCTGGGCTTAACAAGAACTGTACTTGTGTTCTTCCATTTCCTCACTATGTTCCTCACAGTGGAAACTGACAGTTTAAATCTCTGAGACAACTTTTTGTATCCTTCCCCTGAACAACTATGTTGAATAATCTCTGTTTTCAGATCATTTGAGAGTTGTTTTGAGGAGCCCATGATGCCACTCTTCATAGGAGATTCAAATAGTAGAACATCTTGCAAGTGGCCACCTTAAATACCTTTTCTCATGATTGTATACACCTGCCTATGAAGTTCAAAGCTCAATGAGGTTACAAAACCAATTTAGTGCTTTAGTAAGTTAGTAAAACGTAGTTAGGAGTGTTCAAATCAAGAAATTGATGAGGGTGCTGTCACGCTTCCCGGTCCCCTGGCCCCGCTCTCCGGTCCCCGTGGCCCGCTCCCCACTCCCTGGCAGCGTCCCCTGCTCACCACTCCGGTCCCGGCCTCCTCTTCCCCGCCTGCGCCCTCCATGCGTCCAGCTCCTCGCTCCCGGCGCTCCTCTGCGACGTGGGACACCCAGCCGGGCACTCCTGCTTTCTCTGCACCGCTCCCTGGACTGGCTTCTGGTACTCGGGCCTCGCGCATGCGCATTAGGGCGCACGCACGGTCATTGACCCTTTCTTAAAGGGCCAGCACCTAGAAACAGGAAATTGCTTAGACAGGTACAGGGTATATTAAGATTCACTTTCTTGGTGTGCGGGGCCTGTTCTACGTGTTTGATAGACTAGGAGTTCAGGTCCCCGTATTGCTTGCTCTGTATTAACCCTGTCCTGTCTCGTAGAGCCTGTTCTGCCACGCCAGCCGCTCCAAACCACGTCCACTACGGTAACCTGACGGTGACTTCGGCGGATGTTCCACCACCTCTGCAGCTCCGCCAGTCTCCAGTCCCTGGTTCCGTTTGGTGACCCGTCCCATCGCTCAGCAGGTTCCGGATCCCGCCTGACCCTTCTACCCGGCCTTGGACCCTGAGCCTCGTCACCCGGACTACCGTCCAGAACTCCGTTTGTTCCACGACATCCACCTTTCCAGCTCTCCTACGGACTGTCTGACTACCAACAGTGCTTCGGCTGCCGTGCATCCAGACCCTCTGGCGAGGTGACCGGCCTGGCTGCCTCCTCAAGGGAAACCGGTGTACGGTCCAGAGTTTCCACCACCCGGACGTAACAGCTAGAACAGGCCATGGATCCCGCCGAAGCACTAGCGGCCTTGCAGCAGGAACTCACACGACAGCGCGAGACCCAGACCCGCATGCTGTCTTTCATGTCTTCTGTGGATACCCGCCTGAACACACTGCAAGCAACGGCCACATCCTTGGTGTCCCAGGTTTCCACTGCACAATCCACGGCCGCAGCTCCCATGGCAGCCTCCCCGGATGCTTCCAAGCTTCGTTTGGCCTCACCACCCCGGTACGCCGGAGATCCCAAGACAGGGGATTCATAAATCAATGCTCCCTCCATTTCAAGCTGCTGCCGCACCTTTTTGCCTCTGACTAAGCCAAGGTCGCGTTCATGATGTCCCATCTAGAGGGAGAGGCACTGGCCTGGATGAACCCCTTGTGGGAGAAGGAGGATCCGGTAACCACCAACATCCAGGATTTCCTGCAGGCATTTCGTAGCACCTTTGACGAGCCCGGACCTGCTTCCGCGTCTGCCTCATCCCTCCTCCGGCTACGTCAGGGGACTCTGACGGTGGGCCAATATGCTATTCGTTTTCGCACCTTGGCCTCGGAACTCGGGTGGAACACTGAGGCCCTAACCGCCGCCTTCTGGGAGGGACTCTCGGGTCGTATTAAAGATGAGCTGGCTGGTCGTGACGTGCCTTCCACCCTGGATGCCCTGATTGCTCTAGCGACTCGAGTGGATCTTCACTTTCAGGAACGATCCAAAGAGGTGTCCCGTGAGAGGCGTCCGATAAGGCACTCCTCTCCACCCCAGAAGTCCATCGTTCCCCAGTTGGCGTCACCTGGCGCGTCTACCTATGAGCCCATGCAGATTGACCGACTGAGGCAGTCGGAGCAACGCCGAGCAGAACGACTAGCAAAGATCCTCTGCTTCTACTGCGGTGATGGCACACACCTTCTACGTTCTTGTCCCGAGAAGCCGGGAAACTCCAAAGCCTAGGCTTGGTAGGAGAGGCCACCCTAGGTGCTGGGACTCTCTCAGACTCCGTTACCAGGACTATTCAAGTCACTACAGAAGAGACCCGGTTCACGGCAGAGGCGTATCTCGATTCCGGAGCAGCAGGCAACTTCATCCAGCAGGCCACGGTGGATAAGTACCAGGTGCCTGTCCTCCCACTAGAGAAACCGCTGGTAATCACCTCTGTAGATGGGAGACCCCTCTCTGACACCGTCTCACTGATCACCAAGCCTGTGGAAGTACAGATCGGTGCTCTGCACACCGAGAAGATCACCTTCTACGTTCTCCCGCGCATGTCTCATCAGATCCTTCTGGGACTCCCATGGTTACGGACACACGAACCGTCGGTCAGCTGGAGTACAGGTGAAATCACCCGATGGGGCTCCTCGTGTCACGAGAGATGTCTGAAATCCATCCAGCCCGTCCGACGCCCTCCGGTTCCTGAGTCTCTACCAGGACTGCCTTCTGCCTACTGGTCCTTCTCGGACGTTTTTGATAAAAAAGAGTCAGAGGTACTACCGCCTCATCGTCCCTACGACTGTGCCATCGATTTACTGCCAGGAACTACGCCTCCTAGAGGAAGGATATACCCCTTGTCCCCTGCTGAAACACGGGCTATGTCCGCCTATATCACCGAGAGCCTGGCTAAGGGGTTCATTCGGAGATCCTCGTCCCCTGCCGGAGCAGGTTTTTTCTTCGCCAAGAAGAAGGAAGGTGATCTGCGCCCTTGCATTGACTACCGGGGATTAAACCAGATCACTGTAAAAAACAAATACCCTCTGCCGCTTATTCCTGAACTATTCGATCGGCTCCGAGGAGCCCGTGTATTCACCAAGTTGGACCTCCGTGGGGCCTATAACCTGGTTCGCATTCGCTCTGGAGACGAATGGAAAACCGCATTCAACACTCGGGATGGGCACTACGAGTATTGTGTCATGCCCTTTGGTCTGTGTAATGCTCCGGCAGTCTTCCAAGAATTGGTGAACGACGTGCTCAGAGATCTCCTCTATGTCTGTGTCGTGGTATATCTGGATGACATCCTGGTCTTCTCTCCGGATCTACAGACCCACAGAGAGAACGTGCAGCTAGTTCTCCAGAGGCTTAGAGAGAACCGTCTGTACGCCAAGTACGAGAAATGCATCTTTGAAAAGTCATCTCTTCCCTTCCTGGGTTATGTAATCTCGGACACTGGCCTGCAGATGGACCCAGAGAAAGTGTCTGCCATCATCAACTGGCCTCCTCCTTCCGGACTGAAGGCTATCCAACGCTTTCTCGGCTTTGCGAACTATTATCGTCAATTCATCCCGCATTTCTCTGCCTTGACTGCGCCTCTCTCTGCTTTGACTAAGAAAGGAGCTAATCCTAAGGACTGGCCACCGGCGGCCGATGCCGCGTTCTGCTCCTTGAAACAGGCGTTTGCTTCTTCCCCGGTTCTCCATCGCCCTGAATTGAACCGACAGTTCACCTTAGAGGTGGATGCCTCCTCCTCAGGAGCCGGGGCAGTGTTGATGCAGAACTCCCCCTCCGGAAAGATGGTCACTTGTGGATTCTTCTCCAAGAGCTTCTCGGCACCCGGACGCAACTACTCCATCGGGGATCGGGAGCTACTGGCCGTGAAGCTGGCCTTGGAGGAATGGCGCTACCTCTTGGAGGGAGCAGTATACCCTGTGATCATATACACGGACCACAAGAATCTGGAGTACCTGCGGTCTGCCCAAAGACTGAACCCACGACAAGCCCGCTGGTCCTTGTTTTTTGCTCGATTTGATTTCCAACTCCATTTTCGGCCTGCGGATAAGAACGTGCGGGCAGACGCTTTGTCCAGGTCCTTCGTGCCCGTGGAGTGGGAGGAGGAGACGTTCCAGCCCATCATCAACCCCAGTAAAGTCATTCCAGTGAATCCTGTCGCTCTAACTCAGATACCCCCTGGGAAAACCTATGTCTCAGATACTGACAGACAGAGAGTCCTGCACTGGGGCCATGCCTCGAAGATCGCCGGCCATGCTGGTCAGAAGAAGACTTGGAGTACGATTGTCCGTCACTACTGGTGGCCGTCCCTTCGTAAAGACGTCGCAACCTTCGTCTCAGCCTGTCCATCCTGTGCCCGGAACAAGACACCCAAGCACCTACCATATGGACGTCTTCTGCCTTTGTCCATTCCTTCCGTTCCGTGGCAACATATTGCAATGGACTTCATTACAGACTTACCCTTATCCTCCGGACATACGGTCATATGGGTTGTGGTGGTTCGCTTCTCAAAGATGGCTCACTTCGTTCCCATGGCAGGGCTGCCCTCTGCCCAGGAGCTAGCTGACTCCTTCATACGGCACATATTCCGATTACATGGCTTCCCCGCACACATTGTGTCCGACAGAGGAACTCAGTTTACCTCGCGCTTCTGGAGGGCTCTCTGCAAACATCTGGGAGTGTCCTTGGACTTTTCTTCGGCCTACCATCCTCAGTCGAATGGCCAAGTGGAACGGGTCAAACAGATCCTGACCTCCTTCCTGCGCCACTACGTCAACATCCATCATGACGATTGGTCCACGCTCCTACCTTGGGCCGAATTCTCCCATAACCAGCACATCAGTGAGTCCACCTCCAGCTCTCCCTTTCAGGTCGTTTACGGACTGCAGCCTTCTGTCCCGTTGCCAGTATCCTCGGCTTCCGATGTCCCCGCAGCAGATGCTCTGGTTCGGGACTTCTCAGCTATATGGAACTTTGTCAAGTCTTCCCTAGCACGTGCTTCTTTGCGGATGAAGAGACATGCGGACAAGAGGCGCCTGGACCCCCTGTGTTTCTCCCCAGGTGATCTGGTCTGGCTTGCATCTAGATATGTCCGATTGAAGTTACCCTCGTACAAGTTGGGTCCTCGCTACATCGGGCCGTTTAAAGTCATCAGCAAGATCAATGCAGTCTCCTACAAGCTGCAGCTCCCGGCCACGATGCGGATACCCAACTCCTTCCATGTCTCCTTGCTCAAGCCTGTTGTCCTTGGTCCCTTCTCCGCTGATGCCGGTACTTCTCCTCCTCCTATTGCTGACGATGACATCTATGTGGTAAGGGATATCGTGGCCATGAAGACCGTGCGAGGTCGGCAATACTTCCTGGTAGACTGGGCGGGTTATGGTCCCGAGGATAGGTCCTGGGAGCCCCGGGAGAATGTTGGCACTCCTCTGATTCGTGCCTTCCTGTCCCGGTTGCGGGGAGGGGGGCGTGGGGGAGGGGGTACTGTCACGCTTCCCGGTCCCCTGGCCCCGCTCTCCGGTCCCTGTGGCCCGCTCCCCGCTCCCCGGCGGCGTCCCCTGCTCACCACTCTGGTCCCGGCCTCCTCTTGCCCGCCTGTGCCCTCCATGCGTCCAGCTCCCCTCTCCCGGCGCTCCTCTGCGACGTGGGACACCCAGCCGGGCACTCCTGCTGCCTCTGCACCGCTCCCTGGACTGGCTTCTTGTACTCGGGCCTCGCGCATGCGCATTAGGGCGCGCGCGCGCGGTCATTGACCCTTTTTTAAAGGGCCAGCACCTAGAAACAGGAAATTGCTTAGACAGGTACAGGGTATATTAAGATTCCCTTTCCTGGTGGGCGGGGCCTGTTCTACGTGTTTGATAGACTAGGAGTTCAGGTCCCCGTATTGCTTGCTCTGTATTAACCCTGTCCTGTCTCGTAGAGCCTGTTCTGCCACGCCAGCCGCTCCGAACCACGTCCACTACGGTAACCTGACGGTGACTTCGGCGGATGTTCCACCATCTCTGCAGCTCTGCCAGTCTTCAGTCCCTGATTCCGTTTGGTGACCCATCCCATCGCTCAGCAGGTTCTGGATCCCGCCTGACCCTACTACCCGGCCTCGGACCCTGAGCCTCGTCACCCGGACTACCGTCTAGAACTCCTTTTGTTCCACGACATCTACCTTTCCAGCTCTCCTACGGACTGTCTGACTACCAACAGTGCTTCGGCTGCCCTGCATCCAGACCCTCTGGCGAGGTGACCGGCCTGGCTGCCTCCTCAAGGGAAACCGGTGTACGGTCCAGAGTTTCCACCACCCGGACGTAACAGGTGCCCATACTTTTGCACCGGTCAAATTTTGTTTAAATGCGGACTGCACATTTTCTTTTAGTACAATAAACCTCATTTCAATCCAGAAATATTACTCAGTCCATCAGTTATTAGATATATGAAACTGAAATAGCTGTTGCAAAAACCCAAAGTGTTATAAAGAAAAAAGGTTAACATTAATAGGGGTGCCCAAACTTTTTCATATGACTGTATATATTTAGTCTGGCACAATGACCCTATAATAATCTACTATCAAGTCTAATAAATTAAATATTGCTACATTTAAACAACTACATCAGCAGATCCAACCTCATATCACTGCTACATCACCAGAACCACTATTGGTACTTGATTACATCACCAGGACCAATTTGAATTCAAGATTATATCACCAGAACCAAAACCAGCCCAACATATAATTATCTGACATGAAACTGCAGCTCCTACTATGTCTATAACAATGGTAAGGAGATACCAGTAGTTATTACCGGCCATCATCAGACTGCGGACCATACAGGAATCACAGTACTGATGGTGCTGGCAGTAGCACTATTGAACATTTAAAAAATACCTTTATTTTTGGAGAACTCTTCTATGTTTTAGGTCCATTAAATCTGAGTACATTACTGCGGGTCTGGGTTCTGAGACCCCCATAGATTGTGCAAAAGACCCCTTATGCGGGCGTCACACGAGACGATCTATCGCGCGATCGCACGAGCAATCGCATCCGCCCCCGTCGTTTGTGCATCATGGGCAATTAGTTGCCCGTGGCGCACAAAGTCTTTAAATCCTCGTCACACGCACTTACCTGCTGAGTGACATCGCTGTGTGTGGCGAACATCCATTTCCTGAAGGGGGTGGGACGTTCGGCTTCACAGCTACGTCACACAGTGGCTGGCCAATAGAAGTGGAGGGGCAGAGATGAGTGGGACGTAAACATCCTGCCCACCTCCTTCCTTGCGCATAGCCGGCGGGACGCAGGTAAGCTGTGTTCATCGTTCCTGGGGTGTCCCACGGAGCGATGTGTGCTGCCCCGGGTATGATGAACAACCGGCGCAGAGAAGAAGAAACGACTTTTTGAAAATGAACGACGTGTCAACGAGCAACAATAAGGTGAGTATTTTTGCTCGTTCCCCGTCGCTCGTAGCTGTCACACGCTACGATATATCAAACGATGCCGAATGTGTGTCACTTACGATGTGACCCCACCAACATATCGCACAATATATCGTCTCGTGTGACGCCTGCATTAGAAGTGCACAGCTTAGCAGACAAGACTGTGACTTTTAGGCTGGAATCACACGAGCTTATGGCATCCGATACAAGAGCATCGGATGCGATAAGCTAATGACCCCCGCCTCAGGCTCTGTTGCGAATGTGAGCCGAGTGTCATGTGACTGTGACCCGATCTTGTGATCGGGTCACAGCTGTGAAGCTGAGAACGGGCGCTGCAGTGGAGAGGGAGGGGTTAATCCCCCCATGTCCTCCATTGTCAGCCTGTGCTTTTAACCCGTGTTTACCCCCTGTCATTTTATTCTTGTGGCTGAGAGCGCGGCGCATGCGGTCACAACAGCAGTGGAGATCAGCTGATTTTCGCGATTAACTGCCGAATAGGACATCGTGCGCCCCCAGACACCTGGTAACGGCTTAACACGGGCTTCACAAAGATGGCGCCGGAGATAAGCCATAGAGCCAGAGAGAGGGAGGAAAAACTGACAGGAGGGGCGGGAATCCTTATGCATAATCCACCCTGCTGTTATATGCTGTGGTGCAACTGTCACTCAAAAAGCTGACGAATTTTTAACCTTTACTTTCTTGGATTTGAAAACCTAAACATCCGAGCTGCCCACTACAGGTATGTATAGAATGAGCCTGATAGTGCCAGTATAGCTCTGGCTTTAGGTTATATAGGAAAATCCTGGTGATTGGTTCCCTTTAAATAAGCCTCATGCTGTGCCCCTGAAAAAATTATTGCGCCTCGCTTTGCTCCCTGCAAACAAAAAAAAAAATTACTCCACACTATGCCTCTTACAGTACATGGCCTCCACGCTATCCTTTCCTATAAAATATTCCCACTACACTGTCCTCCCTTGTATACTATGACCACCACACTGTCCACCCTTGTGTACTATGAATGTCACACTGCCCACTAATAAGTAAAAATGGCACATTGTCCCCCCTTATAAATTATATCCACCACACCTGCCTCAATTATGATTCATGATCTGCACACTGTCCTCAAAATGTCCCATTCATGCTGCCCCTGTCCGTACTGAGCCCTCACACTGCCCCTCTCCATACTCCCATGCTGCCCCTTCTCCGTAATGAGCTCCCAATGCTGCCTGCCTCTTTACCATAATGAGACCTCCACGCTGCCCATCTCATCATACTGAGACCGCCAAGCTACCTCACGCCTAATGCTGAAACCCCCCCAAACTATCCTATTTTTCTTACCGAGTCCCCTTCATTGCTCCACTCCGTACCAAGTCCACCCATGCTGCCCCCTTTCCATACTTAGTCTTAACACTGCCCCTCCCCATATTGAATCATCATGCTGTCCCTTCTCTATAATGAGCTCCCCTTGTTACCCCCCCTCTCCATACTGAGTCCTTACTTCTACCCAGAGATTTTGTCCCTTACACTCTCACTCTGTGAACCCTAAACCCCCCTCTACAGCAATAGGCCCCCTAACTTTGCCTCTATAGCAATAGGCCCCCTAAACCCCGCCTCTACAGTAAAAGGCCCCCTTTTCCCGCCTCTCTCCCCCCAGCCTCCCCCAGCATCAGCCTCTCTCCCTCCAGCCTCCCTCCCCCCAGCCTCAGCCTCTCTCCCCCATCCTCCCCCAGCCTCAGCCTCTCTCCCCCTAGCCTCAGCCTCTCTCCCCCCAGCCTCAGCCTATCTCCCCCCAGCCTCCCCCCAGCCTCAGCCTCTCTCTCCCCCAACCTCAGCCTCTTTCCACCAGCCTCCCCCCAGCCTCAGCCTCTCTCCCCCCAGCCTCCCTCCAGCCTCAGCCTCTCTCTCCCCCAACCTCAGCCTCTTTCCCCCAGCCTCCCCCCAAGCTCAGCCTCTCTCCCCCCAGCATCAGCCTCTCTACCCCCCACCTCCAGTATTAGCTTCTTTACCCAACCCCCCCGTAGAATTAGTCTTCCCCTCCTCCTCATGCCCTGTCTGTAGCTTTAGCAACAAGAAGGGGCGGGAACAGGGCCCCCCCTTGCATGGTTATAGTGGACAAAAAGAGGCATCGCAACGATCACCAACTAACCTGTAGGGTGCCCATACATTCTAGGCTCTGCCTTAGTAACACCTCCATCTTCCCTACAAATTTTCAGCTCTGTAAGTGCATATCTGCTCCGGTGCCCCCTGCATTGCTCTGGTGATTATCCTCTTCTGGCTGGCTCCAGCTTCACTCGCGTCGTCCTCCGCGGCGTGTGTCGTCTACAGCATTTGACGCTGCAGCACGGGGCAGTGAGCTTATTAGAGCGCCCGCGCGCCTCTGACCCCAGAAGTGCAGTCTCAGGAACTTCCGGGGTCAATCAGCTCACTGTGCCTGGCGCCTGCCGTGTATTTGTATCAACAAATAAATAAACATAAGTGCGCCTCTCCTCCCTCTCAACCCCACCCCCCCGGGAACACAGCGGATTCACTAAACTGTGTAACGGAGGGAGGGGTGGGGGGCGGATGTATAAAAAAAAAAATATTTTGTTTTTTGCTGCCAGAAAGTGCCGCCCCACGGGTGCCTAGTGGCAAATACGGCCCTGGAGGCAGCACTTGTCTAGGTGGCATGTGACCACATGTATGCAAATCACATACTCGCAGTTTCATGATCCCCCATTTTCATTGCTGTCACAAAAGAATCCTGACAGTGTGCAATGCAAGACTTCTGAGGTCAGCAGTCATATAGTTACATCAATGGTTACATACATTTAGGACCTGTATGCGGCACTACCTTTCAAGTGTGCACGATTAGTGTAAACAACATGCAGTATATTGCAGACTGGAAATCCAAGAAAGAGAGAGAGCACTGCACAAAAAAATGTAAACCACGTGTTCATTTCTGGAGATTTATCAATAATGACAGGAGATGTTAGAATTGCAGATTCAAGAATGGCGATGAATCAGAGTGATTTACATTTTTGAGAAGTAATGTAGAATAGAATTTTCAAAGATTTGCTCATCTCTAATAATGACAAAGGGACCAGATTCTAGTACTATATCTGTGAGCCTGTGACATAATTTTTGGAAATGTCTTATGGCTGATGATAAATGTCTGTAATGCTATAAACTAGCATAAAGAAGCACAGGCGTTCTGCCAGCTCAAACGTGCTCCACAAGAGCTCAAGATTAATATATGTAGATTCTGTATTTTATTTTAAAAATCATTTTTATCTAAAATTAAAAGAATGCATTACTAAATATATAAATTTTCTAAGGCATTGAGTTAATTATTTACATAAGTTATTTATTTCTTAGCTAAGCTATTTAAAATGATTTAGGTTGACATATTACTTTTATCGGAAACAGGTGGCATCACATCTTCTATAGAATCTGTCATCTACTTTTTTCAAACTTGTTAATGGATTTATCTGTGGGAAGCATATCAGGAACAAGGTGAGGAAGACCAGCAACTAGAGATGATCGAACGCCCAAAAAACCGGGACCGGCGGATCACTGCCAGATTTTAAAAAGAGTCCAATCCACCCTGGAATCCGATGCCCATGTAAGTCAATGGGGACAGGAATCTGGAGATTAAAAACGTTTGTGGACAGGATAGGAGGGTAGGAGCGCGTGTGATTTACTCACCGAGGCGCTGTCATGGCGGCACACTCCATCCGGGTAACGCTTTCCCCTTCCGGAGCCAACAATTTAATATTCATTGTTTTGCCCGCCCACCAATGCATGTAATTGATTGCAGCTAGACACGCCCCCACTCTAAGGGGTACTTTGCATGCTGCAACATCGCAAGCCGATGCTGCGATGCCGAGTGCGATAGTCCCCGCTCCCATCGCAGCTGTGATATCCTTGTGATAGCTGCCGTAGCGAACATTATCGCTACGGCAGCTTCACATGGACTCACCTGTCCTGGGACGTCGCTCTAACCGGCGACCCGCCTCCTTATTAAGGGGGCGGGTCGTACGGCGTCACTGCGACGTCACAGGGCAGGTGGCCAATAGGAGCGGAGGGGCGGAGATGAGCGGGATGTAAACATCCCGCCCACCTTCTCCCTTCCGCATATCCTACGGGAGCCGCGGTGACGCCGGTAGGAGATGTTCCTCGCTCCTGCGGCTTCACACACAGCGATGTGTGCTGCTGCTGGAGCGTGGAACAACATCGGACCATCGCGTCAGCATAATTATGGATTACGCCGACGCTACACCGATGATACGATTACGACGCTTTTGCGCTCGTTAATCGTATCATCTAGGCTTTACACACTACGATGTCGCCTGCGATGCCGGATGTGCGTCACTTTCAATTTGACCCCACCGACATTGCACCTGCGATGTCGTAGTGTGCAAAGTACCCCTTAGTGTCAGCTCATTGCAACCAATCACAGGTGCCAGAATGGCCAGTGGGCAGGGAGGGGAAAGCAGGGTAAGTATCTGCAGGTCAGTTTGGTGGTAAAAAATAAACAATCGGCAGCACAGGTTTAGCACACGGCTGCAGCCTCAGCTGCCAGGCTGTATCTGGGCTGCATCTGTGCTGTGTATCCAGTCACACGTGCAAGGTTTTGCTGGGTGATGCCATGGCAGACTCGCGTGAGTCCCTTGCAAGTGTGATTCCGATGTAAGAGAAACCGCATGCAGCTTTTTAATTTTTTTTTTAATTTAAATAATTAAAAAAACGACGTGCGGTTCCTCCTAATTTTCATCCTCAGCCAAGATAACGCCGGCTGGGGGCTGGTATTTTCAGCCCGCAGCCCCTCGGTATTGCCGCATCTATTAGATGTGACAATCCCAGTGAGATACCGGCCCTTCCTGGTGGCCTGGTGCGGTGCCAATTGGGGTAATGAGAGGTTAATAGCAGCACACAGCTGCTTCTAAACCCTAGGTTTGTGATGGCACAGGCGTCTATCAGATACCTGCATCACAAACCTGTAAGTGAATGTAAATAAACACAGACACAGAAAAATCCTTTATTGGAATAAAGTACAAAACACACCCTCCTTCATCACTTTATTAACCCCAACACAGCCCTCCAGGTCTGACATAATCTACACGAGGTCCCACACCGCTTCAGCTTTGCTACATCTGAATATCACAGAGAGCGGCTATAGAGCATGACCACTCTCTGTGAGCTCCAGAGAATGAATGAGCTGCGCATTGAGTGGTGACATCACTCAGGTCAGTTGCAGTCACAGCTGGAGTTTCCCACCTTCCTTCATCTGTGATCGCAGGTAACCTGACCTCAGGTGGAGGTCACTGATTTCACACACCTGCATCTCCTAGCAGGAAATCACAGTTTTTTTGGCCAAGAGATGCAGATTTTGTGCTGAAATTTTTACACCATATTCCTGCATCCAATCTACACCTCCTGGCAAAAAACAGCGGTGTTTTGACACATTTTTTTGTCGCGGTTTTTGCCACGATTTATTGCTTCGGTTATTTTTCCGCGATTTTTGCCTATGTTTTCTGTCAGGAGGTGCACATTTGGTGTTCAAATTGACTGCCCCAGATTTCAGCACCAAACTTCCACCTGCTGGAAGATTTTTTTTTTTTTTCATTTTTGGGCCAAGGGATGCAAATTTGGTGCTGAATTTTTTTCCACCATACTCCTGCATCCAATCTACACCTCCTGGCAAAAAAACGCAGAGTTTTGATGCACTTTTTTGCCGCGGGTTCTGCCGGGATTTTTGCCACATTTTTTTTGCCAGGAGGTGCACATTTGGTGCTTAAATCATCTGCACCAGATATCAGTACCACATTTCCACCTGCTGGCAGAATTATTTTTTTTTGTGCCAAGGGATGCAAATTTGGTGCTGAAATTTTTACACCATATTCCTGCATCCAAGCTACACCTCCTAACAAAAAAACGTGGTGTTTTGCTGCATTGTTTCCACGTTTTTTACCGCGATTTTTAAATAATTAAAAAAAACTACGTCCCCCCCAATTTTCATCCCTAGTTATGATAACACCGGCTGGGGGCTGGTATATTCTAAGCCCACAGCCGCCCGGTATTGCCGCATCTATTAGATGTGACAATCCTGGTGCATTACCGGCCCTTCCCGGTGGCCTGATGTGGTGCCAATCGAGGCAATAGCAGGGGTTAATAGAGGCGCACAGCTGCTGTTTGTGATGGCACAAGCATCTATCAGATACCTGCATCACACCAACCTGTAAATAACAGTAAATAAACACACACACAGAGAAAAATCCTTTATGTGAAATAAAGTACAAAACATGCCCTCCTGCACCACTTATTAAACCCCAACACAGCCCTCCAGGTCCGGCGTAATCCACAAAAGGTAACATTATGACATATCCAGCTTTGCTTTATTTCAGAGATAGCAGCCATAGAGAAGATTGCCAGCTCTGAGTGTAGCCTGAGCCATGATAAGCAGCAGATACTGTCACAGGCTGGGGGGAGCGCATCAGCCTGTAACCAATCACAGATGAGAGGATGACCAGTGGGCGGGGAAAACATGGAAAGCTGTGCGATTGCATGCACAGTAGAGGAAGTGAATGCGCGACCCAGAAGCAGTGTGCCGCCATGACACCGAGTCTCGGTAAGTATGAAACTGATGCTTATTTGTTGTTTTGTTTATTTTTACTTTATTTGCCGAAACCATATCGTGCACCCGGAATCCTGAGCCCGAGTCCAGCACCTAGATGTCATTAAAATCGCGTGGATCCGGACTTTTACAGTCCAGATCCGCTCAGCCCTACTAGTAACCCAATGGCTTGATACCATCAGATAATGAAGAAGACCCTGGTGGACCTATCTAAGCTTCCACAGGATCAATGTTCATACAGAGCAGTCATCCATTAAGCTACCATCGCTCAAGATTGACCTGAATGTCGTTAAAAATGTATACAGTTAGGTCCATATATATTTGGACAGAGACAACATTTTTCACATTTTTGTTCTGTACATTACCACAATGGATTTTGAACAGAACAATTCAGTTGAAGGTGAAATTTAGACTTTCAGCTTTACTTCAGGGGGTTGAACAAAATGATTGCATAAAAATGTGAGAAACTAAAGCATTTTTTAAACTCAATCCCTTCATTTCAGGGGCTCAAAAGTATATGGCTAAATTAAATATTTGAAACTAAAATGTTCATTTTAATACTTGGTTGAAAACCCTTTGTTAGCAATAACTGCCTGAATTGTTGAACTCATGCACATCACCGGACGCTGTGTGTCCACCTTGTTAATGCTCTGCGGGCCTTTACTACAGCGTTTTTTTCAGTTGCTGTTTGTTTGTGGGCCTTTCTGTCTGAAGTTTAGTCTATACCAAGTGAAATGCAGCTCTATTGGGTTTAGATCAGGTAACTGACTTGGCCATTCAAGAATATTCCACTTCTTTGCTTTAATCTTGGGCTGCTTTGGCTATATGTTTAGGCTCATTGTCCATCTGTATTATGAAATGTCAACCAATTAGTTTGGCTGCATTTGGCTAGATTTGATCACACAATATGTCTCTGAAAACCCCAGAATTCATTTGGCTGTTACTGTCATGTGTCACATCATCAATAAACACTAGGGACCCATTGCCACTTGCAGCCATGCATGCCCGACCATCACACTCTCTCTGCCGTGTTTTACAGATGATGTGGTATGCTTTGGATCATGAGCTGTACTATACCTTCACCATACTTTTTTCTTTCCATCCTTCTGGTAGAGGTTAATTTTGGTTTCATCTGCCAAAAGAATGATCTTTCAGAACTGCGCTGTTTTTTTAAGATATTTTTTAGTGAAGTCCAATCTAACCTTCTTATTCTTAAGTTTTATGAGTGGCTTGTACGTGCAGTGAATCCTCTGTATTTTCTTTCATGCAGTTTTCTCTTTATGGTAGATTTGGATATTGATACACCTATATAATGGAGAGTGTTGTTTAGTTGGTTGGATGTTGTGAAGGTATTCTACGATCATGCACCACTGACATCCTCGTCTTTTTACATTGTTGAAGTCACCAGTGTTTCTTACTCAGGATGTACCAAACTGTAGATTTAGCCACTCCTAATATTGTAACAATTTCTTTGATACTTTTTTTTTCTGTATTCGCACATGAAGGATGGTTAGTTTCACCTGGAGAGTTCCTGTGAAAGCATGTTTACTTTGCAGCAAAAACTTTAAAGTCCAAGCACCACACCTCAAATCAACTCCAGGACTTTTATGTGCTTAATTGAGAAGGAAACATTAAAGGAATTATCCATGAAACAGCCTGAGAGTCAATTGTCCAATTATTTTTGGGCCGTTTAAAACCAGGGTGGCACATGAAAAGGAGCTGAAACTCCTAAACCCCTCATCAAATTTTAATGTGGATGCCCTCAAATAAAAGCTAAAAGTCAGGACTTTATGTCCATTATATAACTATAACTTGAATATGTTTTAGTAAACAGGTAAAAAAAAAACGAAAAAACAACTTTGTGTCAGTATTTAAATATACTGTATATGGACCGAACTGTATACCTGTCTCCTTGTCCATTTGTACATTGCTTTAGTATGTGGAGCACCATCACTTCACAGCCTTTTCATTCTTAAGATTTTCAAAAATAGTCTCATAAAAGCATGTAGCTGGCATGTATTGGCCTACCAGATGGTTACAACTAGTGAGCAGTAAAATGCTTGAGCAGGTCTGACCCTGGTCTGTGCTCGATCCAAGGACTGCGTATAATAGACGGCAATGGGAAACTCAAGCAGTTTTCTGGAAAGGGGGAGAGAAAGAGATTGTGGGACAAGGACTAAGGCATGATGCCAATTAATGAGCATACCCTAGTGCCTAAATGCTTAATCGAATGTTGAACAATGCCGAGCACACTCGTTTATCACTAGTCACAACAACATTTGATTAACCTGTACAGAACATGTACAACTCAACTTTGAATTATATCCTATTACAGAGTTGACACTGTCTTTTTGTTATCCTTTGCATTCCATCTGAAACCCCATAAAAACAGGGGTCTACGGCAGTAGACTATGGTCCGATTTATCATTTGCATTTTTTTTTACTTTTTTTTGTCTTGAGGTTTGCACTGACGTCTATTTTAACAATTTCATCTAAATGGTATATGCCATTTAAGAATTTTGCATAAAGAGAAGAAAAAGGCCATCTTTCCTGTCAAAAAATATTTTTACGACTTTTTGAGCAAAAAGATATCCGTATTTCAAAAAGTCACAAAAGATGTGGCTTTTGAAAAATATGCGAAAAACTATACAGGGAAAAACTGAAGTGGACTTGAGCTAAATTGTGCAAGTTTTCAAAAAGTCAAAAATAATGAATCAGCAAAAAACAGCTAGAGTAATTAAAATCAGCCTACAAAGCAGAACAAAACAGGTGAGCATACATAAAATAAATTTCAAAATAGGCGAAAATAGAATAACGAATTAGGTGCAAAGAAAAAGCGAAAAACACACAAAACTAGATAAAAGCAGGCGTAAAGGCAATGATGAATCTGACGCTTTGTTTCTATGCCTGTCAAAAAGATGGAAAGAAAATACTTCCCACAAATGTATTCATGTCAGTGTATTCTATGGTTACATCATGGTTTGTCTGCACAGTTTTTGTGGACAATTAAGATGGAACTTCATGATAAAGTGTGAATAAATTACCATATTTTTCGGTTTATAAGACGCACCAGATTATAATATGCACCCCAAATTCATAGCAAAAAAAGGTGAAAAAAAGGGTGTCCGTCTTATAATCCAGTGGTGTTTTACCGGAGAGGGTGGCAGAGGTGGTGGAGTGGGGTCACAGGAAACAGGGGCGGTGGGTGTCCCATATGCTGCCGGCTGTGCTAGTGCAGCTGTGCTGGGACTCAGGCTATAGGCGGTGAAGGCTTCAAAGAAATGGTGCCTGGAGTCAGCATGTGTGCAGATTGAGCTCTCAGCTCGATGCGAAGCCGAGATCTCATCTCCACAAGCGCCACCTCCGGGTGCTATTTTCCTTAAGTCCGCTGATGGAATATCAATGGGCCGGAGGCGACGTATGCGGAGATGAGATCTTGAGCCAAGAAGTCCATCTGCACACACACCGACTCCGGGCACAATTATTTGAAGTCTTCACCACCCGCAGCGCCTGTACCAGCCGCCGCAGACTTCTCACAGCCGCTGCAACCACCGCAGAACCCAAAGAGCCACCGCAGATCCCGCACAGCCATCGCAGCACCAGCCCAGCCGCCGCTGACCCTGCACTGCCAATGCAGCACCAGTGCAGCCACCATAGCCTCTGCACAGCCGCCACAGCATTCCCCTGGCCTCCTGTGACCCCCTCTCCACCACCCCCGGTAAGCTACATTCAGATTATAAAATGCACCCCTCTCTTTCTTCCCAACTTTTTGGGAGGAAAAGTGCGTCTTATAATTTGAAATATACATCAAATTAAAGTTCCTATGAGATGAGTGAAAAAATAATGAAGGGCACATCATGTTAAAAATATATAGATTTGGAGGTAATGTGTGATTAATATATAAAATAAATAATATTATATAAAATCTAACATATTTGTAATTATGATTTATTAATGAATCAGCTCATAATATTTGTTCCAAATCGAAATGACCGTGATTGGCTTCTAATCAGCTTCAATTCTGTGTTGTCTTCTTCTGGACACCTTATACTATCTGACCCTGTGGACACTAAAGATTCCTCTAATAAGTTCACAGATCAGTTCAACCTTGGGCGGTATGAGTCTTCTGCAACAGCATTGAAGTCATCATAATTTTATTCCATGCTAGTTCCAAAATTACCTTTCCGACGCCCGGGACTGTGATTAAAAAACAGTGAATTCTTAAATAGCATTAGGCAGCTTTTTTCAGAAGTGCAAATTAACACTTAAAAATGGTAAACGTCAACAAATATTCACAATTAAACATATCATCTCCGAGCTGTCATACGGCCGACAACACCTTACTTTCTATTAATTTAAACTGGCTACTAAGATGAGATTCTAAAAATATTGTGAGCACAGATGCTATCTACCCGTCTGCAATTATAATGTGAGGAAAAAAATCTGAATACCATACTATTTTAATTAATCGCTGTTGCAGAAATAGTTGGAAACACGAGTTGACAGTGGCCTTAAGGCTAATCGCTGCATTATTATTCAGTGGTGATAAAGGAATTATGAAAACATGTGTATCATAATGAAAACATCAAAAATAAAATTATTATTTCACTACATAATCTTCAGCTAAAAATCCAAAATGAAATCTAGCGCTGATCCAAACTATAATTAAAGTGTTTAATTTTCCTCCAATAAGTTACAGTAATACTATACATTATGCTAGGTGATTTGTAGCACTAGGTGGGCATCCAGCATGAAGATGACCACAAACAATTATCCCTACTGAAAACATTCAGGTGGCATAAGCTTGCCCCTGGCCATCAGTCTAAGTATGTAGGAAATTCGCCACACACTCTTAGGCCGGTTTCAGACATCCGTATTTAATCAGGTACCAGTCACACGCATTTTTATGGTCATATGTGTGTCACACATGTGTCATACGTGTGTCACATGTGTGACATCCGTGTTTGCATTAGAGTGACAGGTACCGGAGAAAACACGGGTCTGTGAAATAAAAAGATTTTCCATATTTACCTGCTGTCTCCAGCTCTGTTTCCTTCCGCTCCTGACCCCCGTTCATGATATTCATTGATTATTCACCGCACTCAGGACCTGGAAGCCTGGGACAGTACCGCCGAGGACAGCAACGCGGGGACACGTGAGTATTCTGCAAGCACAGTGACATCCAGGAGGTCATCGGACTTCCCAATGAACTCTGATGACATCCTGATGACACCCGCGACACCCAGAGTTCATTGGGAACTGTGATGAGTACCCAATGCTGTCCCCGCGATGTTCTGGCTTCCAGGTTCTCACTACACACACACACACAGACACACACGTATACACTGAGCACATGTACTTACATATGTAACATATGTATACACACACAAAGCAGACACACATGGATACACCGAGCACATACACACACACTCTGCTGTATACTCACCCAGTGATGCGGTCCCCGACACTGAAGTCCCGAGCGATGCTGCTGCTTCCAGCTCCACAGGGCACTGAATAATCAGTGAGTATAATGAGCTTGGGTCAGGAGCGGGTGGCAGCAGAGTCAGAGACAGCATCACTAAAGAGAGGTAAATATAGAAAATCTTTTTATTAAAAAGACCCGTGTGTTCTCTGATACGAGTCACACTGATGTCACATGGATCACATCAGTGTGCAATCCGTGTGACACCCGTGCTACCGGTGAAAAAACGGACATGCCTGCATGTGTCCGTGTCACGGGCGGAGGAGAGGACGCCGCAATCTCCCTACTGCTCGGGTCCGACTGCCGCGGCTGCTGCGGCCCGCTGCTGCTCGGTGGCTCGAGCGATGGGCCGGATTCCGGGGACTCTAGCGGCGCTCCTCGCCCGTGAGTGAAAGGGGATTGGGATTTGGGATAGTTTATTGTCCGTGACGCCACCCACGGTTGTGGTGATTTGTTGACACCACCGCTGCTCTGTATGGGGATCCCGGGAGTGATGGTATGGAGCAACCAGTTGTTGTGTTGCCCCTCCGTGGGTAGGGGTTGGTGATCCCGGGGCCCAGTGATGAGGTGGGAGATGCAGGGCTTGGTGGGCGCAGGGACGCGGGGGCAGCGCTGTGCCTTGCGGCACTGTGGTACTCACTCAGCCTGAGATGATGACACAGTTCTCGGTAAAACACACGGCTGGAAAGACGGTTCCCACGGACGGCTGCACTTGCTTTCCCCAGTAGGTGACGGTGACGGTCACTCTTCCTGCACCTAATGTTTCTGTGTTGGTAGCGATGGGTTCCCACCGGTTACCCGCTCCTCGGCTTCAATCTGGGCCGAAGGAGCCCTACTTTGCCCGCAGGCGCTGGCCCTGAGAAACTGGTGCCCTGGCGGTGGCGGTGTCTCTCTGTTACGGTTGGACTGTTGCTTTCAATCGGGACTTGGTTGTTGGGAGACGGTCGTCCCCTTCACTGACGGATTTGGCAAATTATGGTGACTTCTAGCCTTGCGGGGGTCCGAGAGGCCCCTGCCCTGGTGCTGACTTTTCCTTGTACACTGCTCCAGACCGCCGGGCCACTACCCGTCCGCGGTCCTTCCAGCAACCTCCGAGCAGTCACCCCTCCAGACAATCACCGCCGTCTGCTGACCTTGCTGTTTCTCAGCCCGGGGCATACACCCGGACTAACTTCAGGCTTTACTTCTGTCACTTTTCACTTTAGCTCCACTACTACTTCACTTCTTTCTACTTTCACTTCCTTAACTCGACTCCTTGTTTACTTCTCTCTCTAGCTCTTCCCTGAGCTTTCCGCCTGGTTCCTCCCGCCTCCAGGGCTGTGCACTCCTCGGTGGGCGGAGCCAACCGCCTGGCCCACCCCCTGGTGTTGACATCAGCCCCTGGAGGAAGGCAACAAGGATTTTTGGGTTAGCTTAGATGTGCCTAACTGGGGTGTAGGGTGTGGGGGTGTGATGACCTGTGACCCCTGGCTTGCCCAGGGCGTCACATCCGTGTGGGGCCACAAGGGGTCACAAGGTCCGTGTGAAAACACGGACGTGTGTGTAACAGCAAATAATATGGGTACGTGTGGCATCCATGTTCAAAACGGATGTCACACGTACCTGAAACACGGACGTCTGAAACCAGCCTAATTTCGAATGCAATTCTTTTTATTTAATTCCACGTGTAAGTCAACAGACATGTTTAAAAAAGTTTAAAAAAATTAGCATGGTTTCAAAGTGAACAAGGCAACAAAATAATATCTAAACCTTAAGCGGGCTTTACACGCTACGATTTCGCTGGGGTCACGGATTTTGTGACGCACATCCGGCCGCTGTAGCGATGTCGTAGCGTGTGACTCCTAGGAGCGATTTTGGATCGTTGCAAAAACATGACATGGGGGTCCGCTGCCAGTTATCGCTGCTGTCGCAGGGGCGAAGTTGTTCCTCGTTCCTGCGGCAGTGCACATCGCTACATGTGACGCCGCAGGAAAGAGGAACATCTCCTTACCTGCCTCCGGCCACAATGCGGAAGGAAGGAGGTGGGTGGGATGTTACGCTTTCATTGGGCGGCCGCTTAGTGACATCGCTGTGTCGCCGAACGGACCGCCCCCTTAGAAAGGAGGTGGTACGCCGGTCACAGCGACGTCGCTATGCAGGTAAGTATGTGTGACGGGGGTGCCAGATTTTGTGCGTGACGGGCAGCGATATGCCCGTTTCGCACAAACGATGGGGGTGGGTCGCATGCTACCGATATCGGGCCGGATATCGCAGCATGTAAAGCCACCCTAAATCCGCGTATTATTCATATTCCTATAGTCGCCCTGAAGGAAGGAAATTAACAAATTGTCAATGATGACAAAGATAAAACATTTTTACAGACTTCATATATACATAAAAGGAATGCATATTTACATATTTACATATTACATATTACCATAAAGTAAAAGCAATAATAAAGAGCAGTGATAAACAGTATTATATATTAATCACTGTATCATGATGTGTATTTAGTCAATTCTTATGTTTTGTTGGGGCAGGGATGGGGACATGCCACACGCAATCACTTTTTCTGCAACCCCTGGGCAGTTTCCCAAGGACTGCCATGTTCGTCTTGCTGGCATATTGGCACTTTAAACCACAACGTGTCCTGCGAGCATGCATGCTCAGCGTTCACTACTGAACGCTGCATGCGCATACATTGAAGGAATAGTTTCTCTGCACTCTGGCCAATGTCAATGTACTGAGGACATACTCTGTGGGTGGGGCTCGTGCACTCCAGTCTCATAGAAGAAGAGAAGCGGAAGCCCCACCATCCCCTGTATTGTACATGCCATACAGTGCTGTGTGCCCCCACCCACAGTGCTGTCTGTTCCCCCAGTGACGTCTGTGCCTCCAGCAATGTCCGAGCCCCCCCCAGTGATGCCATGCCCCACAGTGCTGTCTGTGCCACCTCAGTGCTGGCTGTGCCCCCAGTGATGAATGTGCCCTCCTAATGATGCATGTGCCCCACGACCATGTCTATGCTTCCGAGTGATATATATATATATATATTTTTATATATATATATATATATATATATATATATATATACTAGCTGTACTACCCGGCTTCGCCCAGGTTGCGGGTTAATAACTGTTGTTAACAAAATAGAATGTATTAACATTCCCAGGATAGAATGTATAAATAGAATGTATTAACGCCCGGGATAGTAACTGTCTCTCTGTTTCTATCCCATCCTCTGTCTGTCTCCCCCTCTGTATATATCTCTTTGTCTCTCTGTCTCTTTCCCTGTCTATCTCTGACTGTCTCTGTCTCTTTCTCCATCTGTCTCAATCTCTTTCCCTGTCTGTCTATCTACCTCTTTCCCTGTCTGTCTATCTATCTCTGTCACTTTCCCTGTCTGTCTCTTTCCCTCTCTTTCCCTCTCTGTCTCTTTCCCTCTGTCCCTCTGTCTCTTTGTCTCTTTACCTGTCTTTGTCTGTCTCTTACCCTGTCTGTCTCTTTCCCTTTCTTTCCCTGTTGTCTGTTTCCCTGTGTCTGTCTCTGTCTCTTTGTCTGTGTCTGTCTCTTTGTGTCTGTCTCTTACCTTGTCTATGTCTGTCTCTTTCCCTGTCTGTGTCTGTCTCTTTCCCTGGCTGCATTGTGACACGCCAACATTCCATATAAGGGTGTGGCTGCGCATTCTTCTGAAGTTCTGGCTGCACTGTGGCTCCCAGCTCCATTCGCTTTAATGGAGGCAGGTTTTAAAGTGCGGGGTTAAAATTTCCCCTCAAAACATAGCCTATGATGCTCTCAAGGTCCAGACGTGTGAGTGTGCAAAAGTTTGTGGCTGTAGCTGCGACGGTGCAGATGCCAATCCCGGACATACACACATACATACACACACACATACACACATTCAGCTTTATATATTAGATATATATATCTTCCAGTGATGTTTGTGCCCCTTAATGTTGTCTATGACCCTCAGTAATGTCTGTGTCCCAGTGTCTCCGGTGATGTATATGCCCTCAGTGTCTCCTGTGATATGTATGTCCCAAATACCCTGTATTATAAATGCCCCAGCATCTCCTGTGATTTATATGCCCCAGCATCTCCTGTGATGTACAGTTAGGTCCAGAAATATTTGGACAGTGACACAATTTTCGCAAGTTGGGCTCTGCATGCCACCACATTGGATTTGAAATGAAACCTCTACAACAGAATTCAAGTGCAGATTGTAACGTTTAATTTGAAGGTTTGAACAAAAATATCTGATAGAAATTGTAGGAATTGTACACATTTCTTTACAAACACTCCACATTTTAGGAGGTCAAAAGTAATTGGACAAATAAACCAAACCCAAACAAAATATTTTTATTTTCAATATGTTGTTGCGAATCCTTTGGAGGCAATCACTGCCTTAAGTCTGGAACCCATGGACATCACCAAACGCTGGGTTTCGTCCTTCTTAATGCTTTGCCAGGCCTTTACAGCCGCAGCCTTCAGGTCTTGCTTGTTTGTGGGTCTTTCCATCTTAAGTCTGGATTTGAGCAAGTGAAATGCATGCTCAATTGGGTTAAGATCTGGTGATTGACTTGGCCATTGCAGAATGTTCCACTTTTTTGCACTCATGAACTCCTGGTTAGCTTTGGCTGTATGCTTGGGGTCATTGTCCATCTGTACTATGAAGCGCCGTCCGATCAACTTTGCGGCATTTGGCTGAATCTGGGCTGAAAGTATATCCCGGTACACTTCAGAATTCATCCGGCTACTCTTGTCTGCTGTTATGTCATCAATAAACACAAGTGACCCAGTGCCATTGAAAGCCATGCATGCCCATGCCATCACGTTGCCTCCACCATGTTTTACAGAGGATGTGGTGTGCCTTGGATCATGTGCCGTTCCCTTTCTTCTCCAAACTTTTTTCTTCCCATCATTCTGGTACAGGTTGATCTTTGTCTCATCTGTCCATAGAATACTTTTCCAGAACTGAGCTGGCTTCATGAGGTGTTTTTCAGCAAATTTAACTCTGGCCTGTCTATTTTTGGAATTGATGAATGGTTTGCATCTAGATGTGAACCCTTTGTATTTACTTTCATGGAGTCTTCTCTTTACAGTTGACTTAGAGACAGATACACCTACTTCACTGAGAGTGTTCTGGACTTCAGTTGATGTTGTGAACGGGTTCTTCTTCACCAAAGAAAGTATGCGGCGATCATCCACCACTGTTGTCATCCGTGGACGCCCAGGCCTTTTTGAGTTCCCAAGCTCACCAATCAATTCCTTTTTTCTCAGAATGTACCCAACTGTTGATTTTGCTACTCCAAGCATGTCTGCTATCTCTCTGATGGATTTTTTCTTTTTTTTCAGCCTCAGGATGTTCTGCTTCACCTCAATTGAGAGTTCCTTAGACCGCATGTTGTCTGGTCACAGCAACAGCTTCCAAATGCAAAACCACACACCTGTAATCAACCCCAGACCTTTTAACTACTTCATTGATTACAGGTTAACGAGGGAGATGCCTTCAGAGTTAATTGCAGCCCTTAGAGTCCCTTGTCCAATTACTTTTGGTCCCTTGAAAAAGAGGAGGCTATGCATTACAGAGCTATGATTCCTAAACCCTTTCTCCGATTTGGATGTGAAAACTCTCATATTTTAGCTGGGAGTGTGCACTTTCAGCCCATATTATATATATAATTGTATTTCTGAACATGTTTTTGTAAACAGCTAAAATAACAAAACTTGTGTCACTGTCCAAATATTTCTGGACCTAACTGTATATGCCCCAGCACGTCATGTGATGTATATGCCCAGAGCCTCTGCTGTGATGTATATGCCCAGTGCACCTGCTGTGATGTATATGCCCTGAGCCTCTGCCGTGATGTATATGCCCAGAGCCCCTGCTCTGATGTAGATGTCCCCCGACCCTCCTGTGATGTACAGTTAGGTCCAGAAATATTTGGACAGTGACACAATTTTCGCGAGTTGGGCTCTGCATGCCACCACAATGGATTTGAAATGAAATCTCTACAACAGAATTCAAGTGCAGATTGTAACGTTTAATTTGAAGGTTTGAACAAAAATATCTGATAGAAATTGTAGGAATTGTACACATTTCTTTACAAACACTCCACATTTTAGGAGGTCAAAAGTAATTGGACAAATAAACCAAACCCAAACAAAATATTTTTATTTTCAATATTTTGTTGCGAATCCTTTGGAGGCAATCACTGCCTTAAGTCTGGAACCCATGGACATCACCAAACGCTGGGTTTCCTCCTTCTTAATGCTTTGCCAGGCCTTTACAGCCGCAGCCTTCAGGTCTTGCTTGTTTGTGGGTCTTTCCATCTTAAGTCTGGATTTGAGCAAGTGAAATGCATGCTCAATTGGGTTAAGATCTGGTGATTGACTTGGCCATTGCAGAATGTTCCACTTTTTTGCACTCATGAACTCCTGGTTAGCTTTGGCTGTATGCTTGGGGTCATTGTCCATCTGTACTATGAAGCGCCGTCCGATCAACTTTGCGGCATTTGGCTGAATCTGGGCTGAAAGTATATCCCGGTACACTTCAGAATTCATCCGGCTACTCTTGTCTGCTGTTATGTCATCAATAAACACAAGTGACCCAGTGCCATTGAAAGCCATGCATGCCCATGCCATCACGTTGCCTCCACCATGTTTTACAGAGGATGTGGTGTGCCTTGGATCATGTGCTGTTCCCTTTCTTCTCCAAACTTTTTTCTTCCCATCATTCTGGTACAGGTTGATCTTTGTCTCATCTGTCCATAGAATACTTTTCCAGAACTTCATGAGTGTTTTTCAGCAAATTTAACTCTGGCCTGTCTATTTTTGGAATTGATGAATGGTTTGCATCTAGATGTGAACCCTTTGTATTTACTTTCATGGAGTCTTCTCTTTACTGTTGACTTAGAGACAGATACACCTACTTCACTGAGAGTGTTCTGGACTTAGATTGATGTTGTGAACGGGTTCTTCTTCACCAAAGAAAGTATGCGGCGATCATCCACCACTGTTGTCATCCGTGGACGCCCAGGCCTTTTTGAGTTCCCAAGCTCACCAGTCAATTCCTTTTTTCTCAGAATGTACCCGACTGTTGATTTTGCTACTCCAAGCATGTCTGCTATCTCTCTGATGGATTTTTTCTTTTTTTTCAGCCTCAGGATGTTCTGCTTCACCTCAATTGAGAGTTCCTTAGACCGCATGTTGTCTGGTCACAGCAACAACTTCCAAATGCAAAACCACAAACCTGTAATCAACCCCAGGCCTTTTAACTACTTCATTGATTACAGGTTAACGAGGGAGACGCCTTCAGAGTTAATTGCAGCCCTTAGAATCCCTTGTCCAATTACTTTTGGTCCCTTGAAAAAGAGGTGGCTATGCATTACAGAGCTATGATTCCTAAACCCTTTCTCCGATTTGGATGTGAAAACTCTCATATTGCAGCTGGGAGTGTGCACTTTCAGCCCATATTATATATATAATTGTATTTCTGAACATGTTTTTGTAAACAGCTAAAATTAGAAAACTTGTGTCACTGTTCAAATATTTCTGGACCTAACTGTATATGCCACCAGCGTCTCCTGTGGTGTATATGCCCCCAGCCCCTCCTGTGTATGCGCCACCATCTCCAGTGATGTACACAACAGTTCAAAAGTTTAGGGTCACTTACATATTTCCTTATTTTTGAAAGAAAAGAATTTTGTTTTTCAATGAAGCTAACATTAAATTAAACAGAAATATAAAGTGGTCTCCTCCATAGTACATGAGGATCAGTCTGGATTTTTTCCGGGTAGGAGTACCTCGGATAACCTGAGGAGGGCGCAGGTGGTCTTACAGATGGGCACCAAGTTAGAGGAGGATTGGGCTTTGGTCTCCCTGGATGCGGCCAAAGCCTTTGATTCTATAGAATGGCCGTACCTGTTGGAGGTGCTGCGGGCATTTGGTTTCGGCAATGAATTCATTAGATGGATTGAGATTATATATAAAGCCCCATCTGCTAACATTCAGGTGGGCGGCGGGGTGTCAGAAACTTTCCTCTTGGGGAGGGGAACCAGACAGGGATGCCCCCTATCCCCTCTTCTGTTCGCCCTCGCCATGGAACCGCTGGCAGTGTGCATTCGGGCGGACCCAATTTACCGGGGAGTGAGACACCGTAGGGGAGATGAACGCTTGTCTCTGTATGCAGATGACTTGCTATTGTTCGCATCTGATCCGGATTCCTCCATTCCTAGAGCCGTGGAACTAATTGACCGATTCGGGGAGTTCTCGGGTCTGTCAATAAACTGGTCAAAGTCGTACCTCCTCTTTCTGTCCCGGGACAGAGAGGAAATGGCGAACACCCCCATATGTAGGGTTCCAGTAGTGGATCATTTTAAATACCTTGGGATTATACTGGCGGGAAGCCCTTCGGAGATGATAGCAAGAAATTTTGCCCCCCTGTTGTCACACCTCGGGGAGAAATTTAATAGATGGAGCCAACTCCCGCTCTCAGTGGCGGGAAGGATTAACCTCCTTAAAATGATGGTGCAACCAAAGTGTCTTTATATTACCCAACATGTATTTGTACAGATTCCTCGCTCTTTCTTTCGGTCCCTGGAATCCTTAATGATCACCTTTGTCTGGGGCACGTCCAGATCGAGGGTCCAGTTGGCCAAATTACAGAGACCCAAGGACATGGGGGGTATGGCCCTTCCTGATCTGTACATATACTACCTGGCTGGACAATTGAAATATCTAGGTCAGTGGACACTTCCTGGGGTAAGGGGTTCTCCGGAGGGACTCCTGGCAGAGTTCACAGGGGTGGATCTCCTATGGCCACTATTGACAGATCACAAGAGGGCCCCTGAGGGCCGCATCCTCCCGATACACAAACTAGGGGCCAGGATCTGGAAAGAGGCTAAAGCTATATTCGGATTTCAGGATATACCAACGGAGACACCCATATGGGATAACCTGGACCTTCCACACTTTTGTGGGCTGCCGGGGTTTGGCGAATGGAGGAATCGAGGAATAGTCTACCTGGGATCACTGGTCCGGGATGATGAACTCCGCCCCTTTGCACAACTGCGTACGGAATTCGATCTGCCGGAATCTCATGGGTTTCAGTATCTCCAGATTAGGCACGCCTTTCGGGCTCAGTTCTCTGGTCGTGGGGTTAGATTCTCCTCCTTTCCAATCATTGGAATTATTAGATCACAGGGCCCTGGCGGCCTTATTTCCAAATTATACTCCTCCCTTATTCGGGCCAAGGCCATGAACAGTCCTCTTTCTATCCGGGAGAGGTGGAGTGCCAGGATCCCTGAAATTGATGATGTAGTGTGGGACGACATTGTCGAATCCCACACGCTGGTCTCTCCCGCAATTAATAATAGACTGATTCAGTTATATATCATACACCAGAGTTATATCACTCCCCAGAGACTAAACAAGATGAAAAAGGCGAATAATTTGATGGGGGTGGGTTGCCCGAGGTGCGGGAGAGACGGTGCTGATTTCTGGCACATGATATGGGATTGCCGGGCCATTCTCTCCTATTGGAGTGAGGTTGTAACGACTCTTTCCACCATACTTCAAAAAAGGGTTGCTTTGTGCCCAATTCTGTGTCTATTTGGAGTGGTGGATGTACACTCCTGGTCCCAAGATGAAAATTTATTAATAAAAAAGGTATTGTTTCTGGCCCGGAAGGGCATTATATTAAATTGGATGGGCACTCATCCCCCAACTAGAGCCTCTTGGATTGCATTGGTAAATGCTATAATCCCGTCAGAACAATTTGTCTATAAGACAAGAGGTTCATTACATAAATTCGACAAAATATGGGGTAGATGGCTGGGATCGCCCTTGACCGGAGGATCACCCGGTTCCCTAGCTGATAACCTACAGTTGGTATTATTGCAATAATAATCAATAATGCTCCGGTGAGAGGAAAGGAGAAACATGTGATCCAAGATATACTGTATCAGGATTATGATGAGGTCCCTGAAACCTGGGTTGCACTTTCCTTGTTAACATGGGCTTTTTGCCTCAGGATGGATATGCCTCGCGAGTTGACACCTTTGTTATGTTTAATGTACTAAGGCCATGCTGAAAGTAATAGACGTTGACTTGATTATTGATGCTTTATTACTCTGATTATCAACCAGTTTATAGGTATTTTTTTTTACTGTACATTTTGCTGATTTATCCCTCAATGTAATGATTTACTTAACCTTCAATAAAACGAGTTTAAAAAAAAAAATTAAACAGAAATACACTCTATACATTGTTAATGTGGTAAATGACTATTCTAGCTGCAAATGTCTGTTCTTTAATGCAATATCTACATAGGTGTGTAGAGGCCCATTTCCAACAACCACCACTCCAGTGTTCTAATGGTACATTGTGTTTGCTAACTGTGTTAGAAGCCTCATGGATGTTTAGAAATCCCTTGAAAACCCTTGTGCAAGTATGTTAGCACAGCTGAAAACAGTTTTACTGATTAGAGAAGCTATAAAACTGACCTTCCTTTGAGCTAGTTGAGAATATGGAGCATTACATTTGTTGGTTGCATTAAACTCTCAAAATGGCCTGAAAAAGATACATTCATGTGAAACTCGACAGTCGACTCTTGTTCTTAGAAATGAAGGATATTCTATGCGAGAAATGGCCAAGAAATTGAACATTTCCTACAATTGTGTGTACTACTCCCTTCAGAGGAGATCACAAACAGGCTATAACCAGAGTAGAAAGAGAAGTGGGAGGCCCCGCTGCACAACTGAACAACAAGACAAGTACATTAGAGTGTCTAGTTTGAGAAATCGACACCTCACGGATCCTCAACTGGCAGCTTCATTAAATAGTACCCGCAAAATGCCAGTGTAGTCTACAGTGAAGAGTTGACTCTGGGATGCTGGCCTTCAGGGGACAGTAGCAAAGAAAAAGCCATATCTGAGACTGGCTAATAAAAGAATAAGATTAATAATGGCAAAATAACACAGACATTAGACAGAGGAAGATTGGAAAAATGTGTTATGAACAGAAAAATCGAAGTTTGAGGTGTTTGTGTGGCGCTCCTGATGCGTTAGGTGCCACAGGGTATTGCATCCAGTAACAGGTGCAGTGCTAACCCCGGGATTCCTGGAAGACCAATGCTTGTAAATACCATTCAAACACACACATTCATGCCCTTTTTCCCCAGACTGGGTAACAGGCTAGAGACGGATCCGATGGATGGCCAAACACTTAATTGCCTTCTTGCGTTTTGTCTTGGTGAGTGATGTTAACAGTTCATTGAAGGAAGCTTCGTTGTAGTCTTGCGACTGGAACCAGGCATTTGTCCATTCATAGCAGATGAAGTCACATGCTATACCAAGGACGTGACGCCACTATTCGTCTCCAGACACCCGACTGACTTGGAACCGATACATCATGACCTTGTTCAGCAATGGTTGCAAGCACTTTATTTGCTTTATGTGTAGAAATGTTGTTTTTCCGTACCAGTAAACTCGCTGTTGTAGTGCTTGCTCTTTTGTATTTCAGTGTGCATTCAGGAGAAGATGACGCGGAAGAAGAGGTTGGCTTTGGAGTCTCGGGTAAAGATTCAGAGACAGTATCATGTGTGGGTTGCGATTGCGAAGTGCTGGCTTGAGCTTGAAATATTGATAGTCGGATTCGTTTTCTTGGATGAATTGATTCCAAAGGAGCTTGTTTGAGCGTTGAATAACCAACCTTGCCTCCACTCTCAACTTGCCTCAGGTAGAGCTCTTTATCCTCCGAGTTTTTCCATTCTCCATTGACGTTGGTGACAACAAATAACTGAGAAAGTGTTGCAGTGAATTTATCAGAAGGTTTCTTTTTGTTTTTGTCATTTAGATCAATCAGACTATTGAGTTTCTTTCTGATGAGTGCACTGGATAAAAGTGGGAAGTCTAGAGTTTCCCTCCAGAGCAATTATATATCCATTATCATATTTTTTATTCAATCCAGTCGCCGTTTCTCGCTGTTGAACAGAAAACTGAAGTTTCCAAGAATTTGTCAGTTCGTTGGCATCTGCGTGAGATTGGAGAGCTTTTCAACATATGGAATTCTTATAGCACGTTTGTAAGGCTAGATCTAACTTTTAAAGAAAACGTTAAATATAAATTTTTAATGGGTAAGAATTAAAAATGTCATTTTTTCACTAGATTATTCTTATTCTAGATGTTCTAAAGTATTCCTGAATATTCTAAATCATTCCAGAATCCTCAAAAAATTAAAACACGAAAAATCGTTTTTTTTGAAAATTTTGAAAGGAAAAAGAGGGGGAACTTTTTTGAATATTTTACAAATTTGATGATACTAATGTCATTTGAATGCAATTGTTCCTCCAATGTAAGGGGTTTCATTTTCATTTTGCAAAATTTTTAAAATAGTCATCACACTAATGGCCACCTATTGGTCGGGACTTATCCAATCTGCTAGTCAGAAACCTGGGAGGAGGAGGGGTTAGTCAGTGCAGTGGACAAGAGATGGACATCTTGAAAGTCAGACAGTCTGTGGACGGTCAGTCAGAAGTGGACGCTCAGACAGAGAGTGTAAAGTGACTTATTGGGCTAAAGGAGTATGGTCGCCCGGGAGATTACGGTGTGAGTACTCATGGTACCGAGCACCGGCGGGGTGCAGAGCCCTAGTTCACAATGACGCTTCTAGCTCAGATGATAAATCTGCCCGGTGAGGGAATCATCATTGTTCCTCACCAACATTAGTGTCCGGGGCAAAGCAGCAAAGAGGGAACCCAGGAACGGGGACAGAGGTCCGACCCAAGAGAGGTTCAAGCTGCCTGCTATATGGGCAAGGACTGTGACAACAGTAGGGGACCGCAAAACGCTTCAGGCCATGAGGACCCACCAATTGCAGATGAGTGCGTGGAAGTAAAGCTCACCAAGTCACCACACCGACACTGGAATCAAGGGAATACTGGATTACCTGAGGCGCAGATTGGTAGAGACCAGCAGCAGCCGGGTTGCAGCATCACAGAACTAGTGAGTAATGAACAAGTTAAACCGCAGCCCCTGTTTTGTCTGAATTCTTCCTACACCTCTGCGTCACCAACTTTCACCATACTACAACCACCATCATTCTGGGGCTTAGCTCCACTTGTGGAGGGCCATAACATCCAAACTGCTTAATACTACCAGTCCCAGCATGAGAGACTTTGCAGCAGCGGCTTTCCCCACAAAGCCGCATACCACAAGTGGCGTCATGACAAACATTTTATTTATTCTTATTTTCCCTTTTACTTTTTCCCCTTTTTTAAGCGACCTCCAGGGTCACGGAACCAGGCAGCGACCACCCCCGTGACACATACCTGTAACTGAAGACCTGGGACAGAGTACTCCAAGGTCCTGGGGTGCATCATTTGGATCACACAGAAGAACATTTGTGAGATGAAAATATGATGGAAGAGTGCCTGACACCATTTGTCAAGCATGGTGGAGGTAATGTGATGGTCTGGGGTTGCTTTGGTACTGGTAAAGTGGGAAAGTTGTACAAGGCAAAAGGGATTTTGAATAAGGAAGGCTATCACTCTATTTTGCAATAAAATGCCATACCAAGTGGACAGCGCTTTATTGGAACCAATTTCATCCTACAACAGGACAATGACCCAAAGCAGACCTCGAAATTATGCATGAACTATTTAGGGAAGAAGCAGGCAGCTGGTATTTTATCTGTAATGGAGTGGGCAGCCCAGTCACCTGATCTCAACCCTATCGAGCTGTTGTGGGAGCAGCTTGACCGTATGGTACATAAAAAGTGCCCATCAAACCAATCCAACTTGTGGGAAGGGCTTCTGGAAGCATGGGGTGAAATATCTCCAGGTTACCTCCGCAAATTAACAGCTAGAATGCCAAAAGTCTGCAAAGCTGGAATTGCTGCAAAGGGAGCATTCTGTGACGAAAGCAACGTTTGAAGGAGAAATATTATTTCAATATTATTAATCATTATTTCTAACCTAGTCAATGTCTGGACTATATTTTCTGTTCATTATGCAACTCATTTGATAAATAAAAGTATGATTTTTCATGAAAAAGAAAAAATTGTATGGGTGAAACCAAACTTTTGAACTGTAGTGTATATGCACCAGTCCCTACTGTAATATACATGTCCCCAGCTCCCATCACTAATCTCTTGATTAATATTAGTTGTGGACTGTTATTAACCCCTGCTATTACCCCAATTGCCACCGTAATGCCCCAGCAACTGGGTCATTACAGGGTACTAAATGTTACCCCATTTTTTCCTGGGCAAGAGGAGTGAAGTCCACACACACACTCACATCACACTGGCAGGAAGGAGTTAATAGCTTTTGCAGCATGTAGTTTTGAGCCTCATATGTAAGTATGGAGAAAACAGAACAGGCTCTCACCGATTTTTGCTGTGTAGAAAAAAGCAGGCATTTATTCGTGTGCTGAAGTTACATATTGTGGCAAGCGGGGAGGGGGAGAGACAGGACAGCACGTTAGACAACGGCCGTTTCGCACACTATGGAAGTGCTTCTACGGGTCTAGAAGCACTTCCATAGTGTGCGAAATGGCCGTCGTCTAACGTGCTGTCCTGTCTCTCCCCCTCCCCGCTTGCCACAATATGTAACTTCAGCGCACGAATAAATGCCTGCTTTTTTCTACACAGCAAAAATCGGTGAGTGCCTGCTCTGTTTTCTCCATAGTTACATATTGGATTTTTTGTCTTGCTTTTGCAGTGAGCACCATGTAGCTGTAGTAGATTTTCCTTTAGCCTCGATGGTCACACCAGAATGCGGTAGGTATCTGCTTAATGTGAATACTGACAGATATTATAGTTGGAAGTAGTGCCCTGTATTTTCTCCTTCTCAACTCCTGCTTATTCAAGTTTTGTTCCTCATGACTAATCCTGTCTCCTTAATGAGCAGGTGTCTGCACACGGGCAAGTTTCCATGACAACCCAAGGGGACGGGGGCCTGAATAGGAGTGAATTTAGTGCAGAACACACAGAAAGTTTAGCAGAACGTCAGAGGCTGCAGGAGAGTGCAGATCTCCACAGAAAAGCTCCCTGCTGAGGACATGCCATGAGACCAGGGCTGATAACATCTGAGGAAAGGAATGGAGCTGAGGACTGGGTATCTTTGGAGAGTGTTGTACCCGGTGGCGGTTGGTGTTTACGCTACCGGGCAAGAAAGAGACAGAGAGGCGGCGAGTTCCCAAGATGCTCTATGCCACGGGGACGGCACTAACGCACTGAATGAGAGGGAACCCCAGATCACCTCACCGGACCCCTTCCTCCTACCTGCCCGTGACCGACCAGAGGCTACAGACGGCGAGTAACAGCACCCGGGTGCGATGTGGAACGGACTTTAAAATAAAGAGAAACTGGAACCCGCACTCCGTGACTGGTGTGAGTAATGCTGCTGCCCTGCACCCTCGGTGATCCCTGAAGACTGTTTCCCTGGGTCTCCTTAACCTCCCGGGGCTCCCCCGCTCCACCCGTGGGGAGCGATTCCATCTAGCTGCCTGTAACACCTGCCCCGGAGAGAGACTGTGCAGCGGCGGCTGAACACCTGGCCGCATACCACGGGTGACGCTGCTTGCATCCCCCGTCCCATACTGTTTCCTGGGGGAGAGCGGTGGCAGAGGAGGCCGAAACCTCAGTGGCCGCTGTGAGCGATGGCAAGCTCCCCAGGAACCCCGTTACCCTCCTTCCTTCCCCCCCTTGTAACACCGGACTGACTGTCGGACTTTCCATTTTATTGAAACCCGCCGGGGTCACGGAAGCCGAGTCGAGCCACTCACAGCCTGACTCCTAATACCACCGGCCCGGTGACTGTGTGAGCCCTGCAAGCCCCGGCACGGGCGTTTCACCTCCGCACCAGGGCAACGGGAAGAGCCATGTAAAGCACCGAGCTTGTCGCATCTATTAGATGCTACAATCTTGGACAGCTGCAGCTTGCTATTTTTAGGCTGGGGGGTGGTCCAATAAGCATTGACCATCCCAGTCTAAGAATACCAGCTCTTAACTGTCTTGCTTAATGTTAGCTGGATATCAAAATTGGGCAGGACCGCATGTCGTTTTTCAAACTATTTATTTAAATAAATAAAAAAAAAGGCGCATGCAGTTCCTCTTATTTTAATACATAGCAAAGATGAGCGCCCGTCTGGGGGCTGCAGCCTTTAGCCATGGGCTTTATCTGTGCTGGGTATCATAAAACGGGGGGTCCCTACTCCAACTGTTTTATTTAATTATTTATTTTTAGACCTCGGTACTGATCCTCATACAGCGCCTGTGAGTAGTTGCAGTCAGATGCTGTCACACAGGCTGGGGGCATGTCTGACTACATCCAATCACAGATGCCAGGATGGCTGGTGGGCAGGGGAAGCAGTGCATATGCAATAAATGATAATGAACAGCTCAGGAAGTGAATGCGCAACCTGGAAGCAGTTTGTCACCATGACAGAGTCTCGGTAAGTATGAAGCACTCACTTTATTCTTATTTTCTTTATTGCTCCTATATTTTTTTTTTCATTTCTTGGGTGCTGGATCCGGATCAAACTCCTGGAATCCTGGGTCCAGCACCCGAGTACCTTTGAAATTGCTTGGATCTGAACTTTTACAGTCCGGGGCCGCATATCCCTAGTTACTTAAATTGCCTTAGATCTAGAGATGTAGTTGGAAATGTACAAGTTAGACACCAACCTGAGATAAGTGCATCTAGTAAAATCATCCCTTAGGCTTTTTAATGTTTATTGGAGATAATGTCACAAGAAATGTTCGCTATAAACAGTATATTTTGGGTCTGTATTTGTTTCTGTGCTGTTTTTTGTATGAGTATATCTGATCATCCATGCTTGCTCAGTTTGTTTGTGAAGTAAAAACTATATTCATTATGCTAAGCTAACCATTGAAAAACTGAGAAGCTGCAGCTGCATCCCCCTCCTCATATTTTTCATATCATAGCTTAGGTGTCTGAATATGCAGACTGTATGCAGGGAAAAAAAAAATTGACTGCTAAAAGGATGTTAATAAGACATGTTATAAATTTTAATTTGTTCACCAAAGTTTGAAAAAGCCTGTAGAGACTCAAACTGCCAATCAATGACTTGATCCGGGGTTCAGGTCAAGCTCAAGCCTGTGGAGCTAGGCTCGTTTGCTGGTGGCGAACCGAGCCTTGACGGAACCACTCATCTCTACTCACCATCACCTGTCTAATCCTTGGTTAACTTCTGGATCGGAGTAGGCTGCACTGAAATCCCTTAACACTAAGTCATGGCTTCTGAGTTTAAAAAGCCCAGAAGGGACTCTACGTCCGAGCCTGCAAAGGTCTTTTATGTTCAGATAAATGGTGTCCAGCGGTCGTCATTCTGCTGGGTCTGTGAAAACTTGATTCACGAAAACAATCTCCAGTTGGGGAAATGCGGATTTTTGTAAAATTCAAGTAGAATTTAGTTCCTCTCAAATGTATTCACTCCTCTCTATTCACATGTACGACTGATTAACACAAAGCACATTATGAAGATATTTTCATATAACTTTACTTGGAATATAACAACTCAAGCGTGTAAAAACTGAAGCTTCTTTTAAGGATGCTATTAGTTTTTCTTGATGCTTGCCACTTTATTATAAATAGGCTTCTAAACAGCATTCATTTTAATATGTATAATGTATCACTAGAACACAACGTCTTGCTCTATTCTGTTTTGCTGCCAATATATACATGTGAAAGGCATTTAATGAATTATTAAGTACTCTAGCACCGTTTTCTTCCATAAAATTCTGCAAACATTTGGGCAGGGATTACTTGTCTTCCATGGCTTCTCCTTCGGTCTGGCCTTTATTATTATTCCCCAGATCCATGTATAGTCATATAATTGTGGCTTAGGTTAAACTGATAATGTTCTGCATAAAATAATTTGAAATGTGAACATTTGGGAACAGTTTCTAATTAAATGTGAATAGTGGCAGAAGGCAAAAGTTTCTACAAACTTTTAACCTTTATAATATTTTATATTTTATATTATTTTATGTTGAGAGAAAATATACTGTTCCACATTTATCAAAAATTGTGTAATTTGCTCCAAATATTTTGTGTATTTACTTCAACTCTACTACTTCATATTTATCAAATGTTGTAGCTTAATAATGAATTTGATGCAAATTATGGCAGGGAATTTTTTTCAGTATGGTAGTACACTTTGCCCTATTAGATACAAGTTCAGTATTAGATAAGAGCTTGAGACCAATGTGTGTAAACATTGCAAGTCGTTGCAAAATAATTTACGCAAATTGCAAGGGTTTTTTTGCCTTTTATGTATGTAGTTGGTATACTTCCAACTGTTAGAAAATAGCTTGAAAACAATTTGTGAAGTGTTGCATATTAAAGGGTTATTCCCATCTGCAAAAATGGATATTGTCACTTCTCAGATAATGCTTAAAAATACAAGCAATTTTGTTTACAGCTTGTTGCTTTGTAGGCCTATCACTGCTTCTACAAAACAGACCATGTGCAGTTATTTTTTAGCTAGACAGTATTGGTATCAAGCTACCACAAGGGGGCGCTGGGTAGAATGAGAACTCAGAATGAGTGCAGTAAGACAGAAGCTTACTAGAGGTCACTAACACAAAAACAGGGATAGTCGACCAGTCAGGGTCTATTCCGAGATGTCACGTCTGAACAGAGGAGAAAACAAGCCAAAGTCAAAGAACAGAGCTGAAGTTGGATACCGGTAGAGCAAGTAAGCATAGAGGAGGGAGTAGAGGACTCGGAACTGGACCGGAGTCTGAAGGACAGGGAGGATCGGAGAAAAGTCCTGGAAGGAGGGACAGAGATCGGGACGGGCAGAAAGACAGAGGTCAGGACAGGGAGGGAAACAGAGGTCAGGTCAGGTTGGGAAGGAGGGATAGAGGTCAGGATGAACAGTACTGGATAGCAGGACAAGAAACAGAGAACTCTAAGGAACAGTGCAAGCAGCAAAGCTGGAAATATTACTGGCGGCGTCTCGGAGGCAGCAGCACCAATATATGGTGGCGTGACCCCCGTAATGAGGCCAGAACAAACAGGCTCCTCCCAAGGGATCTAAACCCCGGAGGAAGAATATATCAACCGGCTCAGGAACAGCAGAACCATGCATGAATCATGACAATCGGTGATAGTTCTTATAGACAATGATCTCTAAACAAAAAAGTGATAACTTTTAATCACCTCCGATACAATAAATATATAGTGCTTTCCAGATTCAGAAAATCTCTGCTTTCAGCCATCAGGGCTAGCTGAGACCATGGAGAACATGATTGGGACCGGTTTTCACATAAAATAAGTTGCATACACTTTCAAAATAATTTCTCTCTCCCTGATCTAATATGTAAGAAGAGAGAGAAATAATGTCTCCAAGTCTCCCTTGAGACCCTTGTGACAGTGCCACCATCCACAGCCCCCTACTCTTTTTCACAAAGCAAAATAGCTTGTACTTACGTTGTGTACGTTCCAAGATCTGCTGGCCGGCACCCGGCAACATCAAGAACTAAGTTTGCTGGTTCCTGATGTTTAATCACTGTGATAAATCCTACCACTGTGATCAAAACCCAAAGTGTTTAGAAAATATGATAGCCCTTGGGCTGTGCCTCTCTCTTCTCTCCTTGTTGTTGTTCTTGGAGAAAAGATAGATACACTACAAGTGCTGTCCAGTCAGTAAACATCTTACCAACATTGAAAGTACTGGTACGTCCTGGCTGTCTGGGCCTTAACAACCAAGTACGTACCCAGTACTTCCTAGTGAGAACACAAGAGATAGGAAGCATAGCCAAAAGTATAACAAAATCAATGAGAATGGGTGCAGCATCTTACATGACCACGGTAGATTTCAAGATAATATTCAGGTCGGCACTCTCAGTTGCTATGTGGTGCTAGTATCATAGGATGGCTTTCTGAATCACAAAATGAATAAAGGATCGCACTCACTTAAATTAATTTGATGTTTCTTTATTCAATAAATCCAAATTTTCTTTACAAGCTTTCAATGATGCGTTTTGGCTAGATAGCCTTTCTCAAAACTATAGTCATCAGAAGAAAAAGAATTCAGCTCGTACATAGTGGATGCACACACCAGAGACGTAGTAATGCTGAAGAAAAATCTGAATATTTTATTGATACAAAATGCATTGACAAGGACACAATAAAACTATTTAAAATCAATGAATGACAATTAAATGCATGGCGACCTCATAGAAAATACCATAATAATAATAATAATAATAATAATAATAGTAAATCACCAAATTAAAACAATAATATGATTGTGACTAAATACATAAACAACATACAGTAGACCACTAATGCCTATTATCAAGTAACTACTCTCAGCACTAGCTCATATCCAATGTGCATGACAGTTTTATGTCCCAAAATGTAGATGGAGAATTAAACCAATGACAGAATCATCAAAACTCAAAAAAAGAACATGTGGAAAAAGCAGATCTTAGTCTAGTGCTATTAGCAGAGTCAAGTATGAAGAAGTACATAAACGCAAATTCAAACTGTATGTGCAAGGCTGAAGGAGACTACAGAGAGTAAAGCTGTGTAAAAAGCACAGAGTGGTGGTACTGCAGGTAAGGAATAAAAGCAGAGAGGAGAAGACATTGTCAGCAAAGCCCCACACGTATCGCTGTCAAGCAGCTTTGTCAGGTGAAAGTGCTTTACGATCAAGGTTGGTAAGTATATATAGAGTAATATGAGTAGACAATTAAGTAATTAATCCTACCGGATGCTGGTGTGGGTGGGTCCCAAACACCACCAGAACATGGAAGTGGATGCCTGTATGATTTTTCCGGAAACCTGAAGTTGTTGAAAATTCAACGCGCCTGTGTAGGAATTTGGATGGAAACATCACATGATAGTATTCAACATTTAATTGCGCATGCACAGGTAATGAGCCACTGGTTAAGCACCAGCATAAATCTACGGAGACAAGGAGACACAAAAAGTCCAATGCGCTTGAGCTGAAAAGCAATTAAAATGCATTAATTATCGAATCAATGCGCATGCGCAAATACAAAATCACAAGTGTGTTAAATGGATATCTGTACTGTATAGACCTAAAGATCATTGTGGTCTCGCAAGTAATAAAGCACAAACCTCAAGCTGACAGTGTATGATGTATAATCGCACAGCAGGATATACTAATTTATAGCTTGCACATGGTGTGATCGAGTGGTGGTCTATTATTACAGTACATAGAAAGTGCTAAGGCAAGGCAATCTTGCCCAAAGCGAACAAATGATAATTGTACATAGAGAATAATCTTAGGATTCAATAAAAGGAAAAAAAAACATATAACCCCATGTGAATAGCAAGATATGGATTAGAGCATCAATTAGCTAATATAGTACAAAAATATTAAAAATTAAATAAACACAAGGATGCGCTGAAGTATCCAACTGAACAGTATATTGGATGCACCAAACCACGCAAAATGTGTAAATACGTGGATACAAAAAAGGGCACATATGTACCAAAAAGGAATATTTGTACAGACAGGAAACCATTAAGATGTCTGAAATATAAAAGGACCCCTTGAGTCGGGTATAGACCAGGGGATTTAAATATGAACCACAATCGGCATTCAGAAGTAAGCCCATGGGGTGGTATGTCTTTTAGCTTATAGTAACCTCCAGAATAGCCATGGCACGGAGATTGTAGTTTTAAATACAATTAGCCTTATGGGATAGACTAAAATAGAGAAAAGAAAAAGAGAGACACACATGATGTTTCAAATTATTGCCACAATAACGTAGAATAAATAAAGTTGTGCTTTTAAAAAAATATAAGTGAATGAAGCTACTAGCAGTCAATGCCAGTTGCTTAAGGCAAATAGAATATAATTCTCCTTTTGAACAGTAGAGAACATATAGCTGGTACAGAAAATGCAGCTGCATTGGGACCTGGGGTAGGTGGGTTCCCTCACAACCAGGGTCTGACTGGCCTGGTTGTTTTTGTTTTGGGGTAATTTATTCCCACACTTGGGTACTGCCCTTGTCTGAGCAGGAGTCAAACAGGGGCACAACCTGTCCTGCAGCTTCCATCCAGATACATATGATGGAAGATCTCAACTACTGACTGGGTGAGATCAAAACAATTTTATTTCTATGTAATTGTGCATGGTTTTGTGTTTTTGTGTCTTTGCACTGAATTTTGTGTCTTTGGCACTTTTCTCTTAGTTATTTATGCTCCTGCATGTTATGAACCGGCGTCGCCATAGCCGCAAGCAGCCTGCTGCGGTTCCTGTTGCGCCCAGGCGCCGGCTGCCGTTCTTGGCCGTGCCTCGGGTCGTCCAGTTGGGTGTTCCTTCCACCACGTCTAAGTGTGGAGAGGCGGCTAGTGCGCATGCGTGCGCCGATTTACCCCAGCCAGAGTCTAAGAACGGTGTTTTGCCTAGTGAGCATGCTCAGCCTGATTGTGTTATGTCTGAGACTAAGGCGGGCTTTGCACACTACGACATCGCAGGCCGATGCTGCGATGCCGAGTGCGATAGTGCCCGCCCCCGTCGCAGCAGCGATATGTGGTGATAGCTGGCGTAGCGAAAGTTATCGCTACGCCAGCTTCACACACACACTCACCTGCCGTGCGACGTCCCTGTGGCCGGCGACCCGCCTCCTTGTTAAGGGGGCGGGTCGTGCGGCGTCACTGCGACGTCACACGGCAGGCGGCCAATCAGAGCGGAGGGGCGGAGATGAGCAGATGTAAACATCCTGCCCACCTCCTTCCTTCCGCATATCCTACGGAAGCCGCAGTGAGGCCGGTAGGAGACGTTCCTCGCTCCTGCGACTTCACACACAGCGATGTGTGCTGCCGCAGGAGCGAGGAACAACATCGGACCATTGCGTCAGCGTAATTATGGATTACGCCGACGCTGTACCGATGATACGATTACGACGCTTTTGCGCTCGTTAATCGTATCATGGAGCCTTTACACACTGCGATGTCGCATGCGATGCCGGAAGTGCGTCATTTTCAATTTGACCCCACCGACATCGCACCTGCGATGTCGCAGTGTGCAAAGTGCCCCTAAGTCCTCAGTTCAGGCTACTGAGCATGCTCCAACAATTAACCCTAACAGCCTCTTTGCACAGGTACTTGGACTTCGTGCTGTGTCTAAGTTCTGGGATGTGCCTACTGAGCATGCTCAAACTGATAGTCTGCTTTCTGAGCCTATTGCTCAGGCTACTGGGCATGCTCAGGCACTTAGTGCACCAGAGGCTAGGTCCGGTAAGGACCTCACTGAGCATGTCTGTGAGGTGGCAGGCCCTGATAGGGCAGAGGGTGTCAGGTGTCCTGATGACGTGGCAACTCCGGACTGGCTCGCAGAGGCCCGCCCCTATGATCTGGCACCTCAGTATTTGTCGTCAGACGATGACTGGTGAAGTGTTTGGGGCGTGGCTGCCATGAGGTCATCAATGACGTGGCGGTTCCGGATAGATCACATGTGACGTCACGGATGACATGGCACTCTGCTATTGGACCTTGGTGGTTCCACCCTGGGTTTGAGGCGGACCCAGGTTATAAAAGGGGCTGGAGACAACATGGAGGTGCGCAGTCTTCACTTTTGCTCAGTCAGAGCACACCTCCATGTTAGAGCCTCATTGCGGCATAAGCCTATGTTGGGAAGCGGTAGGTAGGGTTAGGCGAACGGTGCCTGTCACGCCAAGATTCGTGGCTCGGCACATCAGGGTCAGGCGCCGTGCTTCCCTCCTGCCGTTACAGTCTTTCTATAGCAGCCCAGTGGCGTTAACTGGGCTGCGGCTGCTGTGCTTCCTGTCCGATTGTGCCCCCTACCAAACGGACAACGCACCTGCTGCGCTACCTGTCCGATTGTGCCTCCTACGCACACGGACAACGCACCTGCTGCGCCACCTGTCCGATTGTGCCCCCTACGCACACGGACAACGCACCTGCTGCGCCACCTGTCCGGTTGTGCCCCCTACGCGCACGTACAGCTTACCCCAGGACCCCTGTGGAGTTAACAGGGTGTTCCTTATCCTCCTCGGCTTCCCGGTCAACGCTACTGGTGTACCCATCTGGCCTGACGTGTCCTACACACACGTGGCCAGGCGAGAGGTGGCCAGAAACGCTAATCGGAGGACCGCTCGGCCTGACGTGTCCTACACACGTGGCCGACAGGGCGCTTTCGTGGCGGTCTTCCGGTCAACGCTACCTGGTTACCACCTGGCCTGACGTGTTTCCTGCACACGTGGTTGGTGTAGCGCTAGGTGCACCAAAACGCTAATCGGGTTGTCGTCCGGTCTGACGTGTCCCAACACACGTGACCGGTTCCCAGAGTTCCTGGGTTATCTCAGAGCCATCCAGCTCTATAGTCTCCGCCTAACCCTCAGGTTCCAGCAGCTCCTTTGTCAGCTGGAGCACGGTGGGCCCCGACTGGCGATTAGGATATATACCCCCTGGTCCTAATCTGCCAGTCCCCCCGTAACACTGCATATTCTAAAATTATCTAATAAAAGGTATATTTGAAGAAGATGGCATGGAGAAAGTTAGAAATATATTATAGTTGTTCTGATTCAAGGAAATAAAAAAACTCATGGCATGTCTCCTACATGTCTGTCCACAAAAAGAACATGTAATTCATGTAGCGATGTCATTGTATGATATATTTTTTGAGAAGCGCAGAGACAGCTTCCCACCAACCCAAAAAAAGATTTGCATAGGCAGGCGCGCAATGCGCCCCCATAGCGACACCAGAGATCTGCAGATAAAAGCTATTGTCAAAAACAAAATAATTATGTTCCAAGACAAAGCTGCATATATCCATAAGAAAAGAATTGTGCATCCTGCCAGAGTTGGTTTGGGAATCTAGGAAACGGGATTAGGCCCGGATGCCGTCCTTGTGATTAATGCTGGAGTACAATGACGTGATATAACAGGTGACTAGGAATGTTAGGGGTGGAATAGTGGTGGCTCGACAGAACCTGATAAAATCTGTGGAGTCCTTAGTATAGGATGGTTGTTGGAGGACCATAGGCTGAAGGAAAAATACAAATATGTGCCTTCCTTATCCCTATGACTCCCAATGTTGGAAACAATAGGTTAACCTTGTGGTTTGGATGCTTGTTTTTGTACTTTTCAGCATATAAAAAGTGGTATCACCGGATGTTCCACCCACATGAATTTCTTCTCCTTAGTTGTGAGGACACCCAAGCTACTGGAACCATGCTACAAGGACAATGTACCAGAATTACTTCCATCACTGGAGTGGGATCAGAAAATGCAAGAAGACAAGTGCACGCTTGTAGAGGCTTACTGATGTTGTTCGCACCTGACAGTGGGGCTCAGTGGAAGAAAAAAGCAGAGGAGGGGGAAGTGGCCAATGCAGTTGTCCCATTTACGGCTGGGTCTCCAAATTGGACACATGGCCTGAGCTTGCGCTTTATGCCATGGGGGTGCTGGCCTGCAAGTGTAATATCAGTAGTACATGTGTTTAGTATGACAGGGGGTGTGATCACAGAGAGGTGCAGCTGCCTGTGCACAGCCAATGTGGGCCAGCTCACATTCATTAAAATGAACTAGACGTGCATCACTCATGATTTGTCCGTACCTTTGGTTGACTAGAGAACTATACCAGCCACACCCAGTCATTGGTATACTTTAGATGCCATTCACAGTGTTTTGGGGCCATCAAAAATTTAAAAAAAGAAAAAAATCAAACAAACAAAGAGATATGAAAAGCGTTGGCTATTTCCTCCTCTTCCACCAACATAGCCATGTCCACTTCCATCTCGTCCTCCAATTGGACCTCCTCTTCCTGGATCTAGACTTCTTTTTATTCTGTCTTAATTTAAGTCATCTTCCCAAACAAAATAAAAAATAAAATAAAACAAAAAAAAACATCAAACATAAATAAAGAAAGTGTTGACTACCTCTTCAGCCTATTACATCTCCACCGCCACATCCACCTCCACCTCCTCCACCACTTGGACACTTGGAAAGCCACCTCCTGGTTAAATCTTTTTTTATTCTATGTTATTTTAAAGGGGACCTGTCAGGTGCAATATGCACCCAGAACTAATCCTTGCCTAACTATCCCTGCATCTAGCAACATACAGTTAGGTCCAGAAATATTTGGACAGTGACACAAGTTTTGTTATTTTAGCTGTTTACAAAAACATGTTCAGAAATACAATTATATATATAATATGGGCTGAAAGTGCACACTCCCAGCTGCAATATGAGAGTTTTCACATCCAAATCGGAGAAAGGGTTTAGGAATCATAGCTCTGTAATGCATAGCCTCCTCTTTTTCAAGGGACCAAAAGTAATTGGACAAGGGACTCTAAGGGCTGCAATTAACTCTGAAGGCGTCTCCCTCATTAACCTGTAATCAATGAAGTAGTTAAAAGGTCTGGGGTTGATTACAGGTGTGTGGTTTTGCATTTGGAAGCTGTTGCTGTGACCAGACAACATGCGGTCTAAGGAACTCTCAATTGAGGTGAAGCAGAACATCCTGAGGCTGAAAAAAAAGAAAAAATCCATCAGAGAGATAGCAGACATGCTTGGAGTAGCAAAATCAACAGTCGGGTACATTCTGAGAAAAAAGGAATTGACTGGTGAGCTTGGGAACTCAAAAAGGCCTGGGCGTCCACGGATGACAACAGTGGTGGATGATCGCCGCATACTTTCTTTGGTGAAGAAGAACCCGTTCACAACATCAACTGAAGTCCAGAACACTCTCAGTGAAGTAGGTGTATCTGTCTCTAAGTCAACAGTAAAGAGAAGACTCCATGAAAGTAAATACAAAGGGTTCACATCTAGATGCAAACCATTCATCAATTCCAAAAATAGACAGGCCAGAGTTAAATTTGCTGAAAAACACCTCATGAAGCCAGCTCAGTTCTGGAAAAGTATTCTATGGACAGATGAGACAAAGATCAACCTGTACCAGAATGATGGGAAGAAAAAAGTTTGGAGAAGAAAGGGAACGGCACATGATCCAAGGCACACCACATCCTCTGTAAAACATGGTGGAGGCAACGTGATGGCATGGGCATGCATGGCTTTCAATGGCACTGGGTCACTTGTGTTTATTGATGACATAACAGCAGACAAGAGTAGCCGGATGAATTCTGAAGTGTACCGGGATATACTTTCAGCCCAGATTCAGCCAAATGCCGCAAAGTTGATCGGACGGCGCTTCATAGTACAGATGGACAATGACCCCAAGCATACAGCCAAAGCTACCCAGGAGTTCATGAGTGCAAAAAAGTGGAACATTCTGCAATGGCCAAGTCAAACACCAGATCTTAACCCAAATGAGCATGCATTTCACTTGCTCAAATCCAGACTTAAGACGGAAAGACCCACAAACAAGCAAGACCTGAAGGCTGCGGCTGTAAAGGCCTGGCAAAGCATTAAGAAGGAGGAAACCCAGCGTTTGGTGATGTCCATGGGTTCCAGACTTAAGGCAGTGATTGCCTCCAAAGGATTCGCAACAAAATATTGAAAATAAAAATATTTTGTTTGGGTTTGGTTTATTTGTCCAATTACTTTTGACCTCCTAAAATGTGGAGTGTTTGTAAAGAAATGTGTACAATTTCTATCAGATATTTTTGTTCAAACCTTCAAATTAAACGTTACAATCTGCACTTGAATTCTGTTCTAGAGGTTTCATTTCAAATCCAATGTGGTGGCATGCAGAGCCCAACTCGCGAAAATTGTGTCACTGTCCAAATATTTCTGAACCTAACTGTATATAAAGAGATCTTTAGAAAAAGTATTTCTAAGGATCCTTTATGATATGCTAATGTGTGAAGGGACTAATCGTAAGGGCATTAGCTCCTGCACTCATTCCGCTCTCTTAGCATGTTAGTATGCCCTCAGAGACGTGCTAATGTCGCGGGCGGGGAGGGAGCCGTCGCTGCTGCGCTCTCGCTGGCGCTCGGGTCCGGCGCTGCTGCTGCTCGGTGGCTTGAGCGGTGGGCCGGATCCGGAGAGTCGGGCGGCGCTCCTCGCCCGTGAGTGAAAGGGGGGTAGTTTGGTTTGGGGATTTGGTCCGTGACGCCACCCACGGTTTGTGGTGAGGTTGGGGCACCACCGCTGCTGGTGACGGGGATCCCGGGAGCGATGACAGGGAGCAGCTGGGATGTTGTTTCCCCCTCCGTGGGTAGGGGTTGGTTGTCTCGAGGCCCGGTAAGGTGTGACGGGGAGGTACTGTTGGTGGGGTTCAGGGTCGCGGAGGCAGCGCAGTGCCAGACAGCACGGTGGTACTCACTCAGCCAAGAACGGATGCAGAGTCTCCGGTAAAACAAACGGCTGAATGGACGGGTCCCGCAGCCGGCTGCTGTGGTTTCTCCCAGACGGTTGGTGGTGGCTGCCTTTCCCTGCACCTGTTGTGTATCTTCGGTCCCGATGGCTTTCATACCCGGCCACATACCCGGACATGGTCAGTTTGCTCCTCTACTACCACGTTACTCCTCACTCTTTGACCTCCCTACTCAACTCCTCTCCCTGAACTGACTTCCTTTTCCCTCCTCCAGGACTGTGAACTCCTCAGTGGGTGGGGCCAACCGCCTGGCTCTACTTCACCTGGTGTGAACATCAGCCCCTGGAGGGAGGCAACAAGGATTTGTGTCTGACTGATGTGCCTGTCTCGAGGTGTGGGGTGTGTTGTTGTAGTACCTGTGACGACCTGGCTAGTCCAGGGCGCCACATTCCCCCTTGGTTAAATGCAGACCGTCTGCGGGCTGCCCGTCCATCACCAGTTTTATTTTCACAACTGAAAAAGGTAAAACATATAAAAACATTCAACAAGCATTTTTATAAATCTTCCCTTAACGGGAGGCACGGTACTTTTAACGTTACCAACGGTAGTCAATTTTTATTAAAACAGACGGCTTCCGCTCTCCCACCCAAACAACCTGGCCCTGATGCTGCCCCTAAGAAGTGGGCAGCACCCCTTGACCCCAGTCCAGATCCAGGCTGCCTGAGCGGGAATGGGTACGGTGTTTCGCACCCTACCGTCACTTCAGGGGACCCCACGTCCAGGGGGACTCCTGACCCCCAGAGGATCGCCACCGGTTACGGTAGTGGCGGGCCTGGGCCATCTCTTTCCTCCAGGCCCATCCTCCAAATCAGCCTCTCCGGAGGCGGTAACGGAATCATGCCAACATATTTACATTCCACCAGTTTGTGGTTGCCCTGTTAGTTTCCAGGCATGTCCATAAGCAGTTCCTTATGCATGGTAACAAAGGGTCCCTACGGGGACTACTTGCCGGCAACGGCTGGGTCAATCACAGTCGACAATCAGGTAACATCTTTGGTTGATTACTTTCATTAAACAGGTAACGGTACTGGTGGTCCCAACGGGGACAACGGTGCAACAGAGGGACCGCTGACTTCACTGTTCACTCTCATCCTCCTCACCCGGCCACAGGTGAAGAAACACAGGTACCTGCCCTTCCAGCGCACGGCAGGTGCGACGAGGAAGGGCCACCGAATATCCATAATTCCCACTCCGTGGGATGTAAGTGGCCTCCATTTCATACAAGGCGATGGCTCCTTCCTCCTCCGAGACAGGCTCTATGTCAGGCCCGGAGTCACTATCATCCGTTCCTGTGCCAGGCAGATTGCCGCCAGCTGCCGCAGTCCCCGGGCTCGCCACTCTTTCTGCTGCCACTGCAAGAGGCCGTAAGCCGGATGGACCAGCGGCGGCGGGGCACGCGGGCAGGGGAGACGGAGGCAGTATGGGGGCCGGGGGCAGACCGGGTCCCTCAGCCGCAGCGGCCGGTCCGTCAGGGACACAGGGGCGTGGGTCACTCACCAGCTCCATCATGGCCTCCATCCCGTACACTCGGGCGACTGCAGCCAACTCCTCCACCTCCGCGGTCCACTGCTCCATCAGAAGACATATCTGACTCCGGTAATGCTGACAGATCCTCGCCGTTCGTGCCCTGAGCCATGCCGCTGTTCCAGGCACCGGCCCCGGGAGCTCCGCGTGGCTAGACGGGGCGGACATGTTGGTAGCGGTACCCTCCAGGAACCAAAATATGGCTGCAGAGTCCTGGCGTCCCTGCTTTTATAGCCGCGGCTCACATGCGGCCAGACACCATCCGTCCCCCCTTGGTTCTTTCTCAGCACCTCCTCTTAAGGGGCGGAGCTTCGGCTTTCACGCCTCCACTGTTCGAGAAGACGCTCGAGCGGGAAAATCTTCGTGCCAAAGATGTCGTCTTCTGAAATTTTTCGGCCGGATACCGCCGGCACGACACAACGCGCACTTCTACCAGCCGGTAGAATGGTAAGATCCTGTTTGTGACGCCAAGTTGTCGCGGGTGGGGAGGGAGCCGTCGCTGCTGCGCTCTCGCTGGCGCTCGGGTCCGGCGCTGCTGCTGCTCGGTGGCTCAAGCGGAGGGCCGGATCCGGGGACTCGAGCGGCGCTCCTCGCCCGTGAGTGAAAGGGGGGTAGTTTGGTTTAGGATTTGGTCCGTGACGCCACCCACGGTTTGTGGTACCACCGCTGCTGGTGACGGGGATCCCAGGAGCGATGACAGGGAGCAGCTGGGATGTTGTTTCCCCCTCCGTGGGTAGGGATTGGTTGTCCCGGGGCCCGGTGAGGTGTGACGGGGAGGTACGGTTGGTGAGGTGCAAGGTCGCGGGGGCAGCGCGGTGCCAGACAGCACGGTGGTACTCACTCAGCCAAGAACGGATGCAGAGTCTCCGGTAAAACAAACGGCTGGATGGACGGGTCCCGCAGCCGGCTGCTGTGGTTTCTCCCGGACGGTTGGTGGTGGCTGCCTTTCCCTGCACCTGTTGTGTATCTTCGGTCCCGATGGCTTCCCACCGGTAACCCGCTCCCCAGCGTGGATATATGCCGGAGGAGCCTCTTTGCCCGCAGGCTCTGGCCCTTGGAATTCTAGCTGTGGCGGTAGCTGTATTTCCCTGTTACTGTTTGGACGGTTGCCTTCAATCGGGTCTTGGCTGTTTGGAAACCCCTGGGGTTCCAGTCACTAACGGATTTGACCTGTTTAACGGCGACTCCCAGCCTGGTCAGGGTCCGCAGGCCCTGCCGGTTTGTGCTGGCTTCTCTTCACTCCCCGGTTCGGTACCGGCGGGCCACCGCCCGTCCCCGGTCCTACGGTTCCGCGTCGATCTGCCTCTCCTGCAGACGGCCACCACCGTCTGCCAACCTTGCTCTTGGTGCCCGGGCCACATACCCGGACACGGTCAGTTTGCTCCTCTACTACCACGTTACTCCTCACTCTTTGACCTCCCTACTCAACTCCTCTCCCTGAACTGACTTCCTTTTCCCTCCTCCAGGACTGTGAACTCCTCAGTGGGTGGCGCAAACCGCCTGGCTCCACCCCACCTGGTGTGGACATCAGCCCCTGGAGGGAGGCAACAAGGATTTGTGTCTGACTGATGTGCCTGTCTCGAGGTGTGGGGTGTGTTGTTGTAGTACCTGTGACGACCTGGCTAGTCCAGGGCGCCACACTAACATGGTATTCAATGCCCACTGACCAGCATCATTATTGGCAGTGATGCACATACTTGTGTCCATTGCACCACCTCAGAATGCCAGCCATAGGGTCAGTGCGCATGATCAGAGGTCACTACACTTCCGATCATGCACAGTATAAAGCTGAGCTTTAGAGAGGTCTAGTGCGCATGACCGGAATTGCCAGGGACTTCTACTCATGCGCTCTAACCCTATGCCTGGCATTCTGGAGTGGAGCAATGGACACAGGTACGCTCATCACTCCCGATGATGATGCTGGGCAATGGGCATTGAATACCATGTTAGCAAATCCCTATGGGCGTGCTAACATGCTAAGAAGGTGGAATTAGCGCAGAAACTAACGCCCTTGCGACTAGTCCATGCGCTCATTAGCATATCATGAAGGATCTTTAAAAATACTTTTTCTGAACATCTCTTTATCTATGCTAGTGTATACAGGGACAGTTAGACAGGGATTAGCAATATGCACCCAGAACTGCTCGTGGTTTTGGGTGAATATTGCACCTGACAGGTTCCCTTTAAAGGGGTTTTGGGTGCTCTGTGGCGTAACTCTGAAAAAAGGCCTTTTTAAATTGTTGCTCTGAGGGAGAACTCTTACAATCTTGGCTGTGTAGGTCAACTGGGAAAACAGGCTCTGTAAAGGTCATTTTTTAAAAATTGTTGCTTCTAATCTTGGCTGTGTGGGTGAACTGAGAACAGAGGCCCTGTAGGTACCATTTTTTTAATTGTTGCTCTGTGGGGGAACGTTGAAATCAGCCTCTGTGGGGGCACTTTTAAAATATGTTTATTTATTTCTTTTGCAACTATGATTGCTATGGTGACAGAACCACTTTAGGTGATTTTCCTATCCACATTTGCTTGCAGAGTAATTGTCCTCATTTTGCTTCCTTTTGCAGCTCCCTAGACCTTACCATGACCATTTTATAGCCATTTTACAGCACACAAGTTTGGATCTCTATTGACTTTTATGGGGTTTGGGGTCAAGGGCCAAGTTTGGGTCAAGTTCAAGGACCAAGACTAACTTTTAAATAAAGTCCAGCTCAACCCAAACATCCATGGATACAATCATCCCTACACCTTTATTATGATCTATATCTCAGGATTTTTTAAAAAAAATCTGTTGATTGCACATTTATGGATCATAAAAATGGTGACTGGTAGCTGCTATTGTTCTGAATCTACTGTACGTGTCATTTCATTTTACAAATTTGAGTAGAATTCAATTCCTTTCATATTTATTCACTCAACTTTACATGTGACAGCTAGTGTGACCTGCAATCTAGTACATGCTACCCTGAGGAGACAGCAGGTCAGTCTTAAGGGTGCTTTACACGCTGCAACATCGCTAGCGATAGCAACCGCCCCCGCCATTTCTCCGACATGTGGTGATCGCTGCCGTAGCAAACAATATCGCTACGGCAGCGTCACACACACATGCCTGTTCAGCGACTTCGCTGTTGCTGCCGAACAATCCCTCCTTCAAGGGGGAGGTGCGTTCGGCGTCACAGCGACGTCACAGCGGCGTCACAAAATGGCCGCCCAATAGAAGAGGAGGGGAGGAGATGAGCGGCCGGAACATGCCGCCCACTTCCTTCCTTCCTCCTTTCCGATGGACGCAGGTAGGATAATGTTCGTCGTTCCTGCGGTGTCACACACAACGATGTGTGGGGCCGCAGGAATGACGAACAACCTGCGGAATGAAACACCAACAACATTATGATTTGGAGCGACGTGTCAACGATCAACGTTTTTTGCCGTTTTTGTGATCGTTGATTGTCGCTCCTAGCTGTCTTACGCTGTGATGTCGCTAACAACGTCGGATGTGCGTCACAAACACCGTGACCCCAACGATATATATCGTTAGCGATGTCGCAGCATGTAAAGCACCCTTTAGACTTTTAGAACCTTCCTTCCAACTAGCAGTACCTTTCTTGTTCTTCTGTATGTCCACCCCAAGCAGCTGAAGATATAATTTATGTATTATACAAGAGAGCAGTGAAATAAGGAAATCCAGATGCTCAACTGTTCACATTTGTAAGCACTTATATGACCGTTCCTGTCCCTTTAAATTATTTACAGCTAAACAATGATCATGATATAGTTTGTAGAGGTTATTGTTATTTCACGATGGAATTTAAAGTGCACAAATCAGCGGAATTATAAACCTGAAATAGTAGTTCTGATGTCAGCAGAAGTGATATTTATGTTTCAAATTAGTCGTCAGGGTGAAGGACATAATTTCTTTAGTACTTTTAATGTTATATGTTGATATTTGTTCACAAAGACACTTTATTTTTTTGCAAAGAGAGCACGGAAGTGTTTGAAATATTTCAGATGACTTAAAGAAATAGCTAATAGCTGATCTCTGGCCCCTCTAAAGACACATAAAAAAAACTATTCAGCTACAATGAAAAGCTCTATAGCTTCTCGGAAATTGCTGTAAAGAGTATTTCATATCCACAGGCAGTGTTTGCGTTTTATGTGTCTTTTCTCACATCATTTTAAAATATTATATGAAATGTTTCCTCTACTTGAGGGTCATTTAAAAAAAAAAAAAAAAAAATCTCCTTTTAACCTTAAAATCTGGTATTGTGTACTCCCGTTTGTTAAACCAAAACAACTTGAACCATTTACGGGTTAACTTATGGCCTTTAAAAGACATCTTAAGGTGTTCTGTGGTGTCTTACACAAAGATGTAAGCAGCAGATCTTTTAAAGCATCTTGGCACAAATAAATATTAATAAACGGTAAATTATATCATATACTAATACAGTGCTATTAAGGCAGGTGCCTTGATCCTCTTTTTAGCTGCTCCTATCCTGTACTGTCAAGTTGATTTTTGATTCTTTTCTTGTCAAAGAACATGCAAATTGCCTCCTCAGAGAGGAAGAAGACTTGATTTCTAGTAATATCTATTGGGAAGTAGTAACCCTAACTGATTTTTTTGATTGTTAATTCCAATAGGAGGCACTGAAGTTCAAGTCCTCATCCTATTTCCAGGAGCAGTTTACATATTTAATTTCCCAGAGGAGCACTGCATGGCGTATAAACCTCCTTACACAAATATATCAGGCATGTCACTCTCCACAAGGAGAAATGTTACTCTTTTGACACAGAACAGTATTTCTTATGACAGCATGTGACCCAAGCAATGGGTGAAGTGCTTTCTGTCTATACATCATCTGACACAGAGAAGGGGCAGTCTTAGATTTTAAGTAGTCAGCTAGCTCTCAACACAGCGGGCTGATGATGTGTTGACACAGGAAACTCTGTCCTGTGTAAAGCAAAGTACTAGAAGAGGATCCAAGTTGGAGCAGTTACTGAATGATGAGAGGGCCTGATCTAAAAAACAATATTAGTGATTTTTTTTTTTTTTTTTTTTAAACCAAATTTTTATTTCTTTTCTTGTAATGGTAAAATAGGGTACAGAGTGAAGAAAATAAGGGTCAATAAATCAAAATATCAAATAACATAGTCTCTACAATTTATCGATCAAATATTTGTCATGGTCATCAAATTTGCTCCTTCCCCTTCTTCGTCAATGTATATTTCCATTATTTAGTCTCCGCTACCCCTTCAGCATTCCTTGATAACTTGTTACAAACATTACTTATAAACACTATCCCTCCCATCCCCCCCTCCCCTCTCCATGCGACACAACCCAGAATTTGGCCAACTATACTTTCAGCTCGCACACTGACCCTGACAGGTCTTCCTTCATGTACCATTCCGTAGACACAAATGTGGACATTATTTCTTGTCTAGAACATATAACGCTTATGAACTTTCTCCATTTACTGAAAAATGTTGCTGTCATTTTTTCTTTACACCTCTCCACCATCACCTTCTCCAACATGAGCATTTTTTTCAGTTGATTAACAAGTACTTCTTTTGTTGGTATTTCCTTCATCAGCCACTTCTGAAGAATAGCCCTTTTACTTATCATTGCTATATCATGGAAAAGATTCAGTAACTTGTCTCCCCCTTTATCTCCCTCCTCCCGATGCTGATAGTGGAATAATCAGACCATTGGATCCAACTCTACATTTTGATTCCAGATTTTCCTCACTACCCCTTGGACTTGTTTCCAAAATCTTTCAATTCTTTCGCACTGCCATATCCCATGATATAGATCTGTTTTTTCCGTACCACAATTTGGACAACTCATCATCTTATCTGGATGTCTTGCATTCAGTATATTAAATCCATAGATAGCTCTATGTATGATCCTGAATTGGGTATCTCTTAAGTTCTCATTCACAATCTTCTTTCTCATCACCATTCAACCATTCAAAATCTTCTCCTCCACCTCTTGATCTCCCAACTGCTTTGCCCACCCTTCCAACATTCTTCCTGATATGTTAGGGACTAACACTTCTCTCATATTTCCATAAAGATTTGATATATTTGTGGCTTGGATGTCCCTTAATATGATCGCATCCATCTGATTTGTCTCATATTCGTTATTTATGTTGTATAGTTTCTTCATTATCCCTTGTTTCACCTGTTCAAACTGGAGAGTCTGGAATGGGCGCAAGTCATACTTTGCTGTCAACTCATCACACGTCATCCATCTCCGTTCTGTATCATGCATCAGGTTTTTAGAGTTCCAATCCCTTTTTCCCTCCATTCTTTAAAAAGATAATTTTCCCTTCTCTGTGGAAAGTCAGGACAAGCCCATATATTAAGGAATTTGGAGATATTCCAGGCTAACCCGAACTTTTTCGTAACCGCCATCCAAGTCATCACTGTGTCTCTACAAATCAGTGAGTGTTTAATGTTGGGCGGCAAATTTGGAATGGAGGTATGTAGTATTGAACTCAGGTCCCAAGGTTTACAAAATTCAGCCTCTATATCCCAGTCAGAATACCTACTTGTTCGTCTAATCCAATCGACTACATGTCTTAAGATACAGGCCAAATTGTACCCCCTGATGTTAGGTAGTCTAATCCCTCCATTTTCCGTTGATAACATTAGCTTTTTGGCACTAATCCTCGGCCTATATCCCTTCCACAAAAAACGTGAGAACGCTTTTGTCAATCTGTTCACATCCGAGTGTTTAAGAAGCAATGGGATTGTCTGCATTGGATAGAGAAGCTTGGAAAAGCTCATCATTTTTATTAGATGATTTCTTCCCAGAAGAGTCAACGGCAAATTTGCCCAACCTTGCAGTTCACGTTCAATTTTCTCTATCAAAGGGGAATAATTTAATGAATATATGGTCTTAGTATCCCTTCTAACCTGTACTCCCAAGTATTTAATTGTATTTCTAGCTATTGGAATGTCACATAATGCACCCCTCTCCCCCTTCGCTCTCTTTCCGTCCAAGAAGAGAATTTCACATTTGTTTTTGTTAAGTCTAAACCCTGCTAACCTCCCAAACTCCTCAATTTGTTCTATGACTCTACTCAATTGCGTTTTAGGTTTGCTCATGAACAGGATTATATCGTCAGCAAACAAGGCTGAGTGCAATGACTTCCTCCCTACCTTGATCCCTTCAAACCACCCCCCTCATTCAAACATCTAGCCAGTGGTTCAATAGCCAAGTTAAACAATAGTGGTGACATCGGGCATCCTTGCCTGGTTCCCTTCATCAAAGGAAATGTTTTTGACAGAAATCCCGGGTTACTCACTCTTGCCTGAGGATTTGCATAAAGGACTCTCACAAAATTCCTAAATGCTCCGTGTAAGCCCAGGTGATCTAACACCTGTTCCAGCCATGACCACCTCACATTGTCAAAGGCTTTCTCGACGTCCAAGGTGATCAAGGCTGGATGCCCCTCTCCCCCTTCTCTCCTCTGCTTTACTACATCAATTGCTAGCATTACTTTCCTAATGTTTGTCACCAATGAACATCCTTTAACAAAGCCAGCCTGGGGGAGATCTATAATCTCTGGCAATACTGCCGCTAACCTATTTGCCATCAACTACGCTAAAATTTTTAGGTCTTGATTAATCAGCGAGATGGGCCTATAACTAGATGGGTCTTCTAAATTCTTTCCTCCTTTAGGAATGAGCTTTATATATGCTGTATTAAGTGTACCCGATATTGTTTCCCCGTCCATTATCTTATTGAATAACTCTGTCAGTATAGGTGAGATTTGATCCTTCATAATTTTGAAAAAACTGCCGCTAAAGCCATCTGGTTCCGGGGCTTTTGTTTTTTTTAACTCTCCTATAACCTGTAGCACCTCCTCCTCCATCACCTCTTTATTCAGAGCCTGTAAATTTTCCTCCGTGAGCGTAGGCATTTTTGTTCCTTTTAACCACTCCTTTCCTTCTCTCCTATCATCTAACCCCTCCTCTTTATATAAACCTGCATAGAAGTCACCAAGAATGTCGTTTATCTCTTTGGGATCTGTCGTTTTACTCCCCACAGCGTTTCTCAGTGTCATAATATGTGTCATCGGTCGTCGTCCCCTTGCCAGATTTGCCAATAACTTCCCTGCCTTGTTCCCGAAACGATTCAACTCTGCCTCTTGTTGTGTCCTGTACATACCTTCTTTCCTTTCTACCCAGTTCTCAAAATTGCCCTTCGCCTCCACCCACTTTGCTTTTGTCACCCTTGATGGTTTTTCTAAGAAGTCAGTATATGGTTCCCTGACTGCCCGGCTAGCCTCCTGAAACTTTACTTGTGCCTGTCGTTTCACCTTTGTCGTATATCCTATCACTTTTCCTCTCAAAACTGCCTTAGCCATCTCCCAATACAATAGTCTTTCCCCACTGTGCTCCTGATTCGTCAATGTATAATCCACCCACCATTCTCTCAGTATTCTATGGAAGTTCTCATCCAAAGTCAAGAATGAGGGGAAGCGCCATATATAATCCTGTCCTCTCTGAACTTTGTCAGCTATACTGACTACCACTGGGCTATGATCCGATATTACCATAGTCTCTATAACTATCTCTTCTACCCTCTGCAATAAATTCTCACTTGTCAGCCAAAGGTCAATCCTTGACCAAGAGTCGTGTGGGTGGGAATAGTGTGTAAATTCTCTCTCTTGCGGGTGATATAATCTCCAGCAATCCTGTAGTGTAGTTGTATTTAACAATGCTCTCAACGACCCCTCCGTGTTCCTCACCTGCTTCCCCTGACTCCTCCTCTCTTTTTCCTGAGAAACCACTGTATTGAAGTCTCCCCCCACCAATTTACATATATCCTCATCCAGCAAAATCTTATTAGCTATATTTTTAAAAAAAAACCTTTGTTCCGTATTGGGTGCATATATCTTGTGGATACTAAAAGTGCCTTGAGTACCTGAAATCTTTATATGTATGTATCTTCCTTCTTCATCTGAATCTTGTGTTTCCACCTCGTGTGCAAAGTTTTTATTGATCAAAATAAGAACCCCTGCTTTCCTACCTTTTGAGGCCGACCCATATACCTGTTACGGTTGCTGCGAGCACTGGAGACTATGTCCAGATTTCTTGCTACTGCACATGTGCGAGCGCTGGAGACTAAGTCCAGATTTCTTGCTACTGCACATGTGCGAGCGCTGGAGACTAAGTCCAGATTTCTTGCTACTGCACATGTGCGAGCGCCGGAGACTAAGGCGGGCTTTGCACGTTGCAACATCGGTAACAATGTGTTACCGATGCTGCAGCGATAGTCCCGCCCCCGTCGCACGTTCGATATATAGTGAAAGCTGCCGTAGCGATTATTATCGCTACGGCAGCTTTACATGCACATACCTGCCGTGCGACGTCCCTCTGGCCGGCGACCCGCCTCCTTCCTTAGGGGGCGGGCCGTGCGGCGTCACAGTGACGTCACACGGCAGGCGGCCAATTGAAGTGGAGGGGCGGAGATGAGCAGGATGTAAACATCCCGCCCACCTCCGTCCTTCTCATTGCAGCCGGGAGGCAGGTAGGAGATGTTCCTCGCTCCTGCGGCTTCATACACAGCGATGTGTGCGGCCGCAGGAACGAGGAACTACATCGTACCTGTCGCTCCCCCGGCATTATGGAAATGTCGGAGGCTGCAGCGATGATACGATGACGACGATTTTGCGCTCGTTCATCGTATCATCTAGGATTTACACACTACGACATCGCAAGTGACGCCGGATGTGCGTCACTTTCGATTTGACCCCACCGACATCGCACCTGCGATGTCGCAGTGTGCAAAGCCCGCCTTAGTCCTATATTGGAGCAATTGCACATGTGTGGGTGACATCATCGCTGACACGAGGTCACATGTCTCTGACACCTTCTATGCCGATTGGTCGCTGGTCATGTGCTTGTGATGCCTTGCTCGGTGATAGGCCAGCATGACGTCACTCCTGTCGTTCTGGCAGCGAATTGGCTCTGGTGTCCTCCATCTTGGATGAGGCACAGAGTCTATATAAGACCCTGACACATGCCGCATGGCGCTCAGTCCTCTTGGTTCATGCATAAGAGTAGACGCTCTGTGCGCGTTCCTCTAGGCATTCCTCTGTCTATGCTAGGTGAGCGCTACCGGCAGGGTAGCGTTCTTATACCTTACAGCTTCGGCTGCTGTCTGTATCCTTACCTCTTAGGGGAGCGGACATAGGCAGGTGCCTGAGGCACATGGTCTGGCTGGGCCTTGTGGTTCGACTCGTAGGTGGACGTTGCCGCTAGGGTAACGTTCCTTATACTGCGTCTGGCAGTTGTTCGTATCCTCGCACACTAGGGGAGCGAACAGAGGTAGGAGCTTTGTGCGGCTTACGCTGCTGTTTGTCTCTTTTGCACCACTAGAAGAGCGGACCTAGGCAGGTGCCATATCTAGTTGTTCGTGTCCTCGCACACTAGTGGAGCGAACGCAGGTAGGAGCTTTGTTCGGCTTACGTTGCTGTTCGTCTCTTTTGCACCACTAGAAGAGCGGACCTAGGTAGGTGCCATTTCGCACACATTGCCTTTGTCTCTGTGGTTATTAACAGAGATCATTCCACACACCCTCCAAGTAAGGGAGGAATTGCTTTACTTACTTATTATATCCTTCTGTGAGTTAACAGAGGTATTGCACTCTGCCATAGTCTGCAGCAGAGTCTTTGCACGGTGGACCCTGACTGTCTGATACTCCTTTAGGTTATTATCAGACAGCCCCCCGTAACAATACCCTTCCCACCCACATCTTGTTTGTACGGAAGAACTCATCCTTTTGCAAGTGCGTCTCCTGTAATAAAGCAATATCAACCTTAAGCGTCTTGAGATGACGTAGTATCATATTTCGTTTGTGCGGCGATCTGAGTCCCTTAACATTCCACGTAATGAGCTTAATCATAATCCCCAAAATCAACAGTTCCTTTTTCAGGCCGTGTCGCATGGATTCCCCAACTCTCTTCCCCTCCCCTCCCCTCCCCCAACTGTATATAACCCCTCCCATCCCCAACTTTACAAATACAATTAACGTCTTCCATTTTTTCTGAGATGATTGAGACTCCTTTCAAACCCCTGCTGCAAGTCAAGCTCTCCATGAAGCCACCCCACTAAGTCACCTCTGCCCCTCTATTGGCTATTAACTCCTTGCCCCTAAACAGCCTTTATAAATTTAACAAGCTCCTAAAACCGTCAGTAAGAGAAGAAAAAGAGAGAGAAAAAAAAAAAAAAGCCTTAGTAGATGATAAAAGGGAAATAGTGATAAGCATGAAAAAGAGAGAGAGAAAAAGGGAGCGAAAGAAAAATAGATAGAGAAGAAGAAAGAGAAAAGGAGGTAGGCAAGACATTAGAGAGTTAGGGCACATTTGTCACCATACGGCTCCATTCAGCAGTCCCAAATTAAGTCCTTGTCTTGCCTGCTTGTTCATGAGCTGCTGCCTCTTCCTCCTCTTTTCCCAGCTGAAGTCGCCATCTGTCGCTTTTTCTTCAGACTGGCTGGTCTGGATCTCGATTGACTCCACTCTGGCTCGTTGTCGGGTTTAACTGCAGATGTTATGTTTGCAGGATCTGCATGTTTCGGATCAGTGAAAGTTCCTTCTTTTCCATTCCTCTCCTGTCGCCGTGTTCTCCCCTCCTGTAGTATCTCTCGCTCCGCCTCTGAAGGATCCCAAAAAGTCTTTGTGACTCCATCTGTTCCTCTTACTCCTAGTATTGCTGGGTATAAAAGCTGAAATTTAATGTTTTTGTGATAGAGGGCAGTGCAGATCTGGCTAAATGCTTTTCTTTTTCGTGTGACTTCTGCCGAATAGTCACTAAATAATAGAATCTTGTGTCCCTGAATGCATAGTGCCTGTTTCCTATTCCCGAAGGCCCGTAGAATTTCTTTTTTATCTTTGTATTCCAGGTATTTTATATTAACCTGTCTTGCTCTGGACATTTCACCTTGCTTGGAGGTATTATCATTGTTACTGTGACCATCTCTTTGCTCCCTTATGGGTCCCACTCTGTGTGCTCTTTCTACACGGCAGCTATGTGGTAAGCCTAAAGCCTGGGGTAATTCTTTTTCACAGATTGAGTCCAAATATTTTGTTGTCACTGTCTCAGGCAGACCCACCAGCCTTAAGTTATTCCTCCTAGATCTGTTTTTAAGATCTTCTATTTTATCCTTCATAAGCTGAGCATTAGTGTTTAGCTCCTTAAATCTGCCCTCCAATCTTGTCAGATTCTCTTCAGCATCAGAAACTCTTTGCTCTACCTCTGTCAGTCTCATATCATGGTGCTCCACATCCTCCTGCAGCGCAGCCAAAGCCTTCTTCACTGAGGCTGCTATTGCCTCTCTGATTTCTGCTGTCAGATGATCTGCCACTTTTTTTGCCAGCCTTTTGTAATCAATCTCATATATTTCCCCCAAGCCCAATGTCTCTGTACCACTCTGCATACTCTGAATTCTTCTGTTATCTTGGCCTCCTGCACATTGCTGCAGCTGCCCTTGTGGTTCCTCTCCCTCCTCCCCCTCCTTCCTCCTCACTGTCGGCGCCATGTTATCTCCACTCACCCCCTCCTCCCTCTGCTCTGCTCTGGGCTTGAATGGTGTTCCTCCACTTCTGAGGAGATAACGATCCATGCACTGACAGCTGGTAATTCAGTGCAGCCTCTCTATGTTGGTCTAGGGTGCTGTTTGCTTCTGTAGGTCGCTGTGTATTGCAGTGGCTGTATGGAGCTGCTCCTTCTCCCTCCTCACATCTCAGCGCAGGAACAGGAAGTTTAATATTAGTGATTTTTAAAACTTACTATTAGAAATCCTTTCTGAAAAAAAATTGCAAACAAATGCCCTTTAAGTACTGTTGCTAAGGAGGACCATTGGATCAAATACTTAATTAACCCCGAGACATAGGGGGTTGTGTGAAATCAACAATGAAATGCATTATTTCACCTTACCTAGTGAGTTCAGATATATCATCGTGTGACACACATTAAGATGGCTGCCATTTCCTGTTCTCCACACCCTGTCCTGGTATACAAGGAATGTCCAGGAGGGAGAAGAGGAACAACCCACTGATGATCTCATGGACCAATCCACTGACCGGCCCACGGATCAGCCCATGGACTAACCAATTGACCAACCTTCTGACCAATGGACACATCCGAGTATGCCCACTGTAGAGCTGACAGCAACCCTTTTCCTAGTTTATATAAGTCAAAGCTCTGTTGAAATAAAGCTCTCTTGGAGCAGTGCCATTCTCTGATCAAGGTGAGGTTACATCCGACTCTGTCTGATGTCATTCTTTCATACATGCACTTAATCCATACAAATTAGACCAGGAGCAGGCAACTAGTGACCATTTCAAAGTGTTCACCCTAACACTGGAAATTGTAAATGGGAACTCCAAGTGTCCCGCAGATTGGAGTGAGATCTTGAGTATTTGGAGATTACATCAACACCCTTGACTTTTTATCAAATTGATGATTGAGAAATATCCCTTCCCTTTAGTCAAGTAAGTCAAACGATCCCCATTATTAAACCAACCTTCACCAATTGGGAACTGGATACACATCAAAATACAATCTAATTAAAAAGTAAACTACCACCTTTCAACACAACATTAAATTTTACACGCACCATATATATCCTAATATTATAGCAAGTGTATGAGTCATAAAATCAGAGGAAAAAAGAAATATTTTTATGATCCCTGAAAATCCAGTCCAAGCAACATCCTGTCATTTCTGTAACATGAAGAGATTTAATATGGAACTTTTACAATAACAGTAAGTAGTTACATCAATTGTGAAGGACCAGGTGGCCAAAATACAACAAGTGAAAGACATTCATAAGAATCACCAATTTCTTTATGACTTAGAAAAACAATTTTACTCCCAAGAGGATACAGTCTCCACACGAAAGATCTCACTAATTAAAAAAAGAGAGGTACGCACATATTTTATATACGGTACATTCTTATAAAATATTAATTGGCTAAGAACCAGCGACATAGTAAATATCTCTCTGAATTGCTAGACTTCTCTAAATCCTTAAACCATTCTCACCCATGGGAATCAGAGACAATTAGAAGAGATATTAGATGTTTTCCCTCCAATTGTAAATAACAAAACTTACACAAACCCAACAAGCCATAGTAAGTTTCTTTTTTTACTATTAAACAGATCCAGTCCAATCTGTCAAAAAAATGTTATCTGGTAAAAGATTGGGCTTTGAAGATTTACCTGAGGAAAAATAAAACTTGACAACCAGCATTACAATCCTACCTATTAATAGACTAATCTAACCCCAACTGAATTGCAGATTTCAAATATTACTGATAAAAGTGCCATCCTTCCTCCCAAAGCTATTATTTTTATGTAATATGCATACAAATGTAATTTGATTTAAAAATTTGGATCCTATACTAGATGCCATGATTGCAACATCCAATCTTACGTCCATTCTTATATGCTTGATATTCTTCCGTAAAGCAAAAAAAAAAAAAATAAATAATAAAACAAAAAAAAAAAAATATATATATATATATATATATACATACTGTATATATATGACAGATTAAAGGCTAAAATGACTTTATATACTTTATATATGGTGATTTTGTATTTAGCAGGATTTATGTTTTCTATTCATTGTGCTCGCAGGGTTGGACTTTACAATTGACTTATTATAAAAAATATTTTCAGTACAACTGCTATGAATATGTAAATGCCTACAAGAAATAAGAATTAAGCCTGCTTTACACGTTACAATTACACATGCGATCTCATATGCGATTGCACACGCCCCCTTCGTATGTGCAGCACGTTCAATTTGTTGCCTGTGTCGCACAAATAATTAAATCTCGTCACATGTACTTACCTTCCATATGACCTCGCTGTTGGCGGCGAACATCCTCTTCCTGTAGTGGGAGGGACGTTCGGCATCACAGCGACGTCACACGGCAGCCGGCCAATAGAAGCGGAGGGGCGGAGATGAGCGGGACGTAAACATCCCGCCCACCTCCTTCCTTCCGCATTGCAGGCGGAACGCAAGTATGATGTGTTCATCATTCCCGGGGTGTCACACACAGCGATGTGTGCTGCCTCGGGAACATTGAACAACCGGACGTTCAATGTTTAGAATTTCAACGCCGTGTATGCGATCAACGTGTTTTCGTACAATCACAATCGTACATAGGTACACTACACGTAGGCACGCTAAAATAACACTAACAATGCAGAATGTGCGTCACTTACGACGTGACCCCGCCGACACATCATTAGATTTATTGTAGCGTGTAAAGCCCGGTTTAGAGTAACAATTGACTGATCTCTCAAAAAGAACAGATAAAATCTTTAGTTGAGTTCTGCTTTTCTCAAGGAGTGGCAAATGGGATTTTTCCAGGTACTGGAAAGCTTTAAGCATGTGCTGCAACACACAGGCTACACAAGTACAACAATGCAACAGAGACCTCAGGCACTAGCAAGAGGGAAGCGGGGTCACCACCTGCACTCACCTGATGCTGTACCTTGCACTCCCTGATTTCCCTACATGGGTTATTTCACTCTATCACCGATCACATGCCTAAGCCCTTGCTTGCCTTAAACTCACCCTGGCTAGTGAGCAGGCCAGTGAGAGCACTAGTCTCACCTCTGCAATAAAGAAATAAAAGAGCATAACAGACAGGGGGACATAGACATAAAAAGACAAAACACTCTAAGCAGCTACAATGCAGCTAGCACCACAGCTGCAAGTCACACAAAACAAAACCATCTTCCAGAGCCTGGCTGCTTTCAAAGTGGACTGCATAGAAGTAATGAGGTCTTAGATTCTATCAGTCAGATGGTAGAACACGTGAGTTTATATAGCGAAGGGGAGTGGCAGCAAAAAAGATGCAGCTGGGTTTAAAGACAGCAGACAGGAAAGAGTGCTTAACCATTACAGCACTACAAGCAAGTAGATGTTATATAAATACTAGTGGTGCCTCTGTGAGCACTAAGGCATTGAGATCTTCTGTTACCATACTTGCCTGAGATCCCCTCTGGACGGGAGACACTCATGAAAGTTTTTACCTTTTTGCAGCTCACTGAAAACATCTTTTCCTTGAAAGAGTGAAGCCATTCAATATGCATTATGTTGTGATTTATCTACATAGAAAATACATTTTAAGAGATATAAAAGAATTAAGGGACTCCACATATTGATTTCACAATACCAGTAGCATTATAAGATGGCATCTAGAAGAGTGTTTAGAAACCGTTCCTCTTATGTGCAAATGTTCGATTATGTGTAGTCATTCTTCTGGGATATATGTTACTGCTTTGGTGTTGCAATATACATGTAAACATGTAGTCAAAGAAAAATGAATCAAGTTTTCATAAAAAATTGCTGGAAATTGAAATGATTTGAACAGTGATCAAGTAAATGGACAAAGGCAATCATTAAAACAAAATAGTTTTGCTTCATTTTAAAGAGTTTAATAAGAATAGACGTGTGATATACATCAAAAATCACCACGGAAAAAATTATTTTCGCTAAATTTGCTACAGTGGTCACTTCTGCTTGAACTCTCATATGCACAGTTTATTGAACTGTTCTTTGATGAGAAATACAATCATAATGACCACAGACCTTCTTCAGGGCTGACCACAGATGGAGCAGATTTTGTTCTAAGGATCTAAAGGCCGCTTTACATGCTGCGACCTCGCTAGCGAGATCGCTAGTGTGCGTACCCGCCCCATCGTTTGTGCGTCACGGGCAAATCGCTGCGGACCCGTCACACTACTTACCTGCCTAGCGACGTCGCTGTGACCGGCGAACCGCCTCCTTTCTAAGGGGGCGGTTCGTGTGGCGTCACAGCGGCGTCACTAAGCGGCCGCCCAATAGAAGCGGAGGGGCGGAGATGAGCAGGATGTAACATCCCGCCCACCTTTTTCCTTCCTTATTGCCGGCAGCCGCAGGTAAGGTGAGGTTCCTCATTCCTGCAGTGTCACACATAGCGATGTGTGCTGCCGCAGGAACGAAGTACAACATCGTAACTGCAGCAGCAACCATAATTGTGAATAGAGGGGCATGTCACCGATTAGCGATTTTGAACGTTTTTGCGACGATTCAAAATCGCTCATAAATGTCACACACAACGACATCGCTAATGCGACTGGATGTGCGTCACAAATTCCGTGACCCCAACGATCGCTTAAGCGATGTTGTAGCGTGTAAAACGGCCTTTAGTCGCATATCACCTATGCTGTGTATCGCCACTCTACTCGTATGATGATATCACCTTTTGGCCACCCAGTCTTGTTCCCAGGTCTTGATCAACACAGAATTATTATCATCATCATCAGCAGCAGCATCAATGTGAAGAAAATCCGACACTGAAATGCGAATAAGGTGAAAAATAACTGAAAGTTTATTTTCGTGGTCCAAAAGAAACTGTGTATATAGTACGTGACGTTTCTGTCATATCAGATCGTTTTCAAACATACACTGTGGAGAAAATGAAGCAAAACAAGTATAAGAGATCAAAGGTGAAAAGAAATAAAAATATTGTTGACAATACAAAGTTAAAATAGACATGGTACACTGCAAGCCTAGGAAATAATATGAAACAGTGAGAATTCAGTTATGTGCAAAATAACAGCAGTGCGTTTAAAACAACTTAAAAAAATGAAGCTCCATCCTCATCGTACAATTTATTTCCATATACACATAGGCACTGGGAGTTGTGATCAGTGAATATACTCGTCACTATTCATTACTCGCACAAATAATAAGGTATTCACAATATTCGTCATTCGTCAAGTTTTTCGTGAGTTTCGAGTCCCCTCCCCACACGTTTAGTGCCTGATTTCAGCCAATAAAGATGCTGGGATTGATTGACAATCACAATAATGCCATAGCCATCTTTGCTACTACCATTATTGTGATTGGGCGGCGCAGTGGAAAAAAAATAAATATATATATATATTTATATATATATATATATATATATATATATATATATATATATATATATATATACTGTATATGTGTGGTTATTATAGCAGAAGAATTATACTTACTGAGTTTAACCACAGCTGTAACACTGCTTCCTGGTCTGATCATTAAAGTTTATGAATATGCACTGCTTCCCCCGCTCACCCTCTGTAACAGTGTCAGTGAATGGTTGCAGTCCTGCTTTCCCAGCCCACCTTCTGTGCTGGCATCTATGATTGGTTGCCTTCATACTAGCTGTCTTTCTTGGTCCCCAAAATGGAGTAAAAAAAGAAATAAATGATTTGAAAAAATGGTGTAGGGTCTGCTATATATTGATACTCAGTACAGATAAAACAGACAGCTAAAGGCCACAGACATCAGCTGTGTGGGTTATCTTGGCTGTGTAACTAAATACGAGAGACCCCATGCTTTTTTTTTTAAATAATTTATAAAAACTTTGTGCAGTTCTCCCAATTTTTATACCCAGCCAAGATAAGTGGATAGCTGGGGGCTGGTATTCTCAGGCTGGGAAGGCACATGGTTATTGGGCCCTCACTAGCCTTATAATAGTAACCTGCAGCCGCCTCAGAATTTTCACATCCATTAGTCATGACTAAGACTGCTATATGCACTTGAAACGCGTAGACTGCGTTGTACATGCACTTTCGCTGCTTGATCCACTGTAATTGAGTTGGACTAAAGATACTTCACATGTACGGAGCTGGATCGTCATATCTTATTTGAACTTTGGATTGTTTAGAGCCATGACGGGGCTGGATCTGGGACTCCATGGAGAAGGGGAATGGATTCTGGGGTGAGCTGAATTTGTTTCCATTACATTGCACTTAATGCCGGATTTCGGATTAGGTGATGTGCGCACATTGAGTATTTGGTTGCAGACATTGTAGAAATTATTCAGCACAAAGAATCCGAACCCGAATATTCTACTAATAACCCATTTCTAACTGGAAGCACTGCAAATTGAATTCCAAATGAAAACATGAACAATATACTGTATATATTTTTTAACTTAACATGAAGAAAAAGTAATAATAAGCTGTACACAAATAGTAGCATCTGCATTTTCATTTATAAATTTGAATATTTACAGTATGAATTTAAATTTGTTTACAAAGTTCATTTTTTTGTTAATCACTGAACTAATATTTAGTAGTGTAACTGTTAATTCTGATAACTGCCTTATATCTGTGTGGCATGACTAACATCTGACACCTGAGAACAGATATTCCACCCCACGCTTACTGGACTACATTCCACAGTTCTATTACAGTCTTACATTTTGTATCAACACCACAATTTTTTTTGTCCCTCCACAAATTTTTAATAGGATTGAGGTCTGGGGATGGGCTGGCCACTTCATAATATCAATCTTATTGCTCTGGAACCAAGATGTTGTCCACCTGCTGCTGTGTTTGGGGTTGTTATTTAGCTGAAACACCCAAATTTAAGGGCATTTCTTCTTTAGCATAAGGCAGTATGACGCCCTGGCCTATCAGGTTGTCACAGTGTATTGTGCAATCTGCTCTTCTGCACAGTATTCAATCCTCCTTGGTTACGGGTCCTGGTCCTTTGGTGTTGCTAAGAGCTTAGCCAGTCAAAACCCTAGAAACACTTTACATCATACTCACCAGAAACACCATCGGGGGCCTGAAGGGAATAGGGCCGCCCACTTGGGGGGTTGATAGGGGAAGGTGCAAAAGTGAAAGGAAAACTGAGAAAGGAGTGGAAGGAGTAGGAGGTAGAGCGGTGACTCTCTGAGAGGGATAGGTCACCGGGTTGGAGCAGGGCTCCTTGAGTACTAGGTGGCAGACGTTGGTCTGAGCCTGGTAGGAGCTGGAACCCCGGTCGCAGGGGATCGTGTCAAGGGGCACGGATTGACGAGGAGGGCAGCCAGCGGCCTATATCCATCTCCGGGCAGTAGCTTCAAGCGTCCTGGTAATTTACCCAATGGGGTGAAGCCTTCAAGATTCATCCCTCACCCACTCCAAAATTGGGGTACTAGTGCACCGATGGGATAGGACTTTCACTGACACAGTCAACCAAATCCCAAACGTGAACCCTGAGAGCAAGCTCACTCTGTTAGCCATACGGGTGAGCGAGATCCGACTAGTTCCACACTACAGGGTCCAGTCAGTGAACAAGGTGCCATGGAAAAGGTCACAGGCTAATAAGCAACATCAAGGACACGGACCCAAGCGTGCTCCCTCCTGGCTGCAACGGTGCTCAGAATTCTGGTTTACAAGCTGTCGGTGTCGGTATTCTTGGACTGAGTGAGTACGCAGAAATCCTTCCTTTTCCCAAAGGCACCCCACACCTGCACTACCAACACCGGGCCCCGGGGCACAAACCCCCTACCCACAGAGGGGTTAAACACCTTGCTGCCGCAACATCGCCACAGGGTTCCCCCTTTCCCCAACAGCAGCGGTGGTATTCCACCTTACCACGCACCGTGGGTGGCGTCACAAACTTGTAACTCCCCTGTACATACTCCCCTTTTCAAATTCAAGTGTCCGCATGAACCTCCCGGGTCTGCAGACCGCTCGGTTCCGGATCCGAGCGGCTCGGCCGCTGGCACGGGGGCGGTACAGCAGCATGACCTCTTCCATTATTTTGATATATTCAAACTGGTCGAGGAGGCCTGGTATATGATAAATGGATCCAACTCCAAAGTATGAGAAATTTCCCCAAAACCATTATGGTTGGATCTTTATCTATTACAGTCTTCATCGTGTACTAAGGCTTGAATTCAGGATTTATGGGTGGTCTCACAAACTGTGGCCTTCAAACCCAATAATAACAATCTTGCTTTCATCTCATCTCATTTCCTTAAAAGCTATCAAACATATATAAAAATATATAATATATATATAAAATGGGATAATGAGGATATGATAAAAAGAGGCAGGATGAACCTCTCCAAAGAGGTATATCACATCAGTAAAACAGGTCTGTTACTTCATTAAGTCCTATCGGTTTTAATGTATTCAATCTATAAATCCAAAAAGTCTCTTTTTTATTATTATTTTTTATTTATTTTTTTTATTATTATTATTATTATTATTATTATTATTATTATTATGCATCATGCATGCAGATGTTTTTTTCTTTACTTTCTGACTTTTTTCAAAGTGCCGGGAGGCGGTACTTTGTGGATACCACATGTATAAAAGGTTTCATCTCTATGTACATGTAGTGTTGATTTACTGGTCCTGAAGAAGAGGTCATAGACCTTGAAACGCGTAGACCCATGGAATAAAAGATTGTTTTATTTATCAACATCTCCTCTGTATTACTGGTGGATTGCGCAGGTTTAACCCCTTCTCCCTCTCCACTTTGAAGTCCAAAAGCAGTAATTAAACACATAAGCGATGTTAGACTGTTGTTATTTTGCACATATTTGTACATCACAATATTTCACAGGACAAGTAATAGCAGTGAATAATACAAGTATAAACCTAATAACAAAGGTAGATCTCACACAGCTAAGAGTTACGTTTAGGATTCTGGTGGCAGTGGTTATGCAGCTCCAGTCCTCCATATAGCGTCTGAGGGGGTGCACGCTCCGAAGGTAGCTCGTATCCAATGCAAAGTCATATTTGAAAAAGAGAAAAATGAGCGGCTCCACTCAGGTATGCATAAAAAACTTCGTTTTATTTTATGAAAAGGTGGGTATTAGAAAAGCTGTTTGCAGGCTCCCCAGGACGACGGCCGTTTTGCACTGTCAAGTGCTTCTACGGGTCCAAAAGAAGTGGACTGAGCTCTTCCTCTAAAAGGAACACCCTGTCCATGTCACTGATCAATTAAAAGCAATTAATTTGCTAATTACAAAGACTCACAAGTACAATAATCACACATTGTACTGAAATATATCTTTATATATATAATTGTCAGAGGTAATTAGGCATGACAAAAAAAGAAAAAGAAAGAAAATGTATCCGTAAGGCAAGACACTGGATTACAAAGAAAATCTGCATGCCATACAATTATCAATTATGCATGAAAAAGACAAATATATAAATATATATATATATAAACATATATATATATATATACTGTGGCCAAGTTGGGGACTACCCAGTTGAAATATATAAACTCTTTCACAGTGTGTATAAGGATCTTACTATTTGAAGTCTGGCCACCTGGTTGTGTGTATGCTGGTATGTTGATTTATATATATTGAGATCCTATCCAAGCACCAACACCCAAGAGGGAGTGCCATATTTCCTTCATATTATCATCATCATCATCATTATTATTATTAACACAAAAGTCCTTTCATGTAAAAAATGAATGGACATTTGAACATTTTGAGATTTGATTCCCCCCAAAAACTGGCCCGCCCTGGTTTTCCACATGGGATTAAAAATCATGCTAACATCATTTTGGATTGCCATGTTGGCCTCCCTAGAATGCCCTGCAGCTATGATATTGTGACGCCCTTGCCAATCAGGTCGTTACAGGGTATTGTGCAATCTGCCCTCCCGCACAGTATCCACCTTGGATAACGGATCCCAGTCCTCCGGTGTTGTTAACAGCTAGTCCAATTAAAATTCTAGGAACACTTCCCACTTGAACCTATCAGACACACCATTGGGGGGCCTGAAGGAAAAGGGGCCGCCCACATGGGGGGTTGGTGAGGAGAGAGTGAGGACAGTGACAGTTGGGAGTTGAGAGTGAAGGAGAGAGGAGGTGAAGTGGTTCTCGGGAGGAGAGGCCACGGAGGAGAGCTCCTGTATACTAGGGGGCAGACATTGGTTTGGGCCTGGTTGGAGCTGGAACCCGGTCGCAGGGGATAGTGTCAAGGGGAACGGACTGCTGAGGAGGGCGGCCGGCGGCCTTGAGCTATCACCGGGCAGGGGCCAGGGCACGACGGGGTACGTGGACCCTAGGCTGGAAAGTAGCTTCACGCGTTCCAGCAATTTACCCGACAGGGGTGAAGACTTCAAGTGACATCCCCAACCCGCTCCAAAATCGGGGTACTAGCGCAACGATGGGATAGGACTTTTCCACTACAGTCCAAAGAAATCCTTCGCGTGAACCCTGAGAGCAAGCTCATCTCGTTAGCCACATGGGTGAGCGGGACCCAGAGAGTTTCACACCAATGGGTCCAAACAAGTTTAAAGTGCCAGGGATAGGGCCACAGACCAACAACAACACCAGGGGCACGGATCCAGGTGTGCTCCCTGCAGACTATGGTGGGGCTCAGAACTTTGGTTTACAAGCTGTCGGTGTGGTTATTCTCAGACTGAGTGAGTACATTGGAAACCCCTTGTACCTTTTCCCTAGCGGCACCCAAACATCACCATCCAACACCAACGGGCCCCGGGGCACAACCCCCTACCCACGGAAGGGTTAAACACCTTGCTGCTACACCACTGCCACCGGGTTCCCTCACCAACAGCAGCGGTGGTACACCACCTTACCAATGTATAACCTTGGCGTTTGGTTTTGGGGCTCCTTTGCAGTGATCAATACAATGGCTAAACATCTCTCATTTCTATTATTCATAGCAGTTATGCACATTCCATTTTCATGTTTTTCACTTTTTTCAGATAGTCCATTGTATTTTTTAGTCTAGTATTCCCATAGCAGTTCTGCTTTTCATTATTCCCCTATACATTGTGACTGGTGTGCAACTGTTTATCCTATTATTTAGTTGTATATTTTTGAGTCTTGCACCTTGTTCACACCATGGTGCTCCAGATGTCCATTCTTTAATTAGTACACATCACTGGAGGGGCTGGGGGCATATGCATCACATAGGAAACGCTGGGACTGCGGTATATATATCACATAGGTGACGCTGGGGCTGCTGTATAAACATCACAGGAAACACTGGGGGCACATACATCACACATGTATATGCCCCCAGCCCCTCCTGTGAGGTATATGCCCCCAGCCCCTCCTGTGAGGTATATGCCCCAGCCCCTCCTGTGAGGTATATGCTCCCAGCCCCTCCTGTGAGGTATATGCTCCCAGCCCCTCCTGTGAGGTGTATGCCTCCAGCCCCTCCTGTGATGTTTATGCCCCCAGCATCTCAAATGTGATGTATATGCCCCCAGTGTCTGAAATGTGCTGTATAAGCCCCAGCATCTCAAATGTGATGTACATGCTCCATCACCTCTTATGATGTATATGCCCCTTACATCTTCAATGTGATTTATCACAGGATGGGCTGGGGCATACACATCACAAGAGATGCTGGGGGCATATACATGACCAGAGGGGGTGGGGGCATATACATGACAGGAGGGGCTGGGGCCATATACATCACAAGAGGGGTATCACAAGATTATAATTGTGTTCCTCTCACTGAGAACATTCAATAAGAGGGGCTGGGGCACAGACATCACTGGAAGACATAAACTTGGCTGTGGGGCACAGACATCACTGGGAGGGGCACAAGCATCACTAGGAGGGACACAGGCATCACCGTGGGGGAGGGCACAGGCATCACCGGGGGAAGGGGCATAGGCATCACCCAGGGAAGGGGCACAGGCATCACCAGGGGAAGGGGCACAGGCATCACCAGGGGAAGGGGCACAGGCATCACTGAAGGAAAGGGCACAGGCATCACCGGGAGGAGACTGGGGTAATGGACAGCACTTGCAGAACACAGACATCACTAGGGAGCATTGAAGGGAACAAAACACTGGGGGTGACACACAGCACTTACAACTGCACAGAGTGTCGGAGAGCGGGCACACAGCGCCAGAGAGCGGGTGCAGGGAACATGTATCACTAGGGGGGCACAGGACATCACTGAGAGGAGACTGGGGGGCATGGACAGCCCTTGTGGAGCACAGCATTGCAGGGAACACAACACTGGGGGTGACACACAGTACTCAGAGCTTCACACAGCACTGGAGGAGGCACACAGTGTCGGAGAGGGGGCACACGGCGCCGGAGAGTCGGCGCTGGGCACAGGCATCACTAGGTGAGGCACAGGCATCATTAGGGGGGGCACAGGCATCATTAGAGTTGGCACAGACAGGACTGGGCAGCCATAGGCATCAGCAGCAGGGCACAGACATCAATGGGGGGCAGAGGACAACACTATGGGGGGGCACAGGCATCACTATGAGGGGGCGCAGGCATCACTATGGGGGGCACAGGCATCACTGGGGGGAGACTGTGGAGTACGGAGAGCAGTTGCAGAGCACAGAAATCACAGCTCTCAAGGCTGCACACAGCTCCCGAGAAGGGGAGCAGGGCACACAGTGCCAGAGAGCGGGCGCAGGGCACACACCGCTGGATGGACGTGTACATACCGCTGTAAGTAGGAAGTGGTGAAGCGGCTGTGAGCCGGAAGCGCAGAGCGCTAAACCCACCCACAAGTCCTCAGCACTCCTGCACTGGCCAGCGAGAGAGCTCAGTGGTACGTGCAAACAGTGCATATAGGGATTTAGAGGGCCGGCGGCAGCAAGACTGCGCCGAGGGCTCGAGCACTGCCACCCCCGGGAATCTGCCCGGGGGCCGTATGAAAGGTCATGGCGGGCCGCATGTGGCCCACGGGCCGGAGGTTCCCCACCCCTGTTCTAGCTGCACATTGCCTGTGCTGTGTTTTGCCAAGACCAGCACCTCTTTGGCACCCCTGTCTGGTTCCCAGGTTTTGTCTATCATAGATTGATCGTCATTAGCATAATCATCCTGGATTCACTGACAGTTGCCTCTTTGTGTTAAATGGTCAGTGCTCCCTGCTGCCTCTCGGAATTACTTTCCTAAGGTTTGTCCTGGCTCAGAGTTCTACTACCATTAAGAGTTGGATCAGATTGCACAGCCAGCAACACAGCTATTATTGTTTAACCTCTTCATTCCCCGGCGATTTTTCATTTTACGTTTTTGATTTTTCCTCCTCTTCTTCCAAGAGCCATAACTTTTTTTTATTTTACTGTAAATTTTGCCATATGAGGGCTTGTTTTTTGTGGGCTGAGTTGTACTTTTGAATTACATAGTAACATAGTTACTTAGGTTGAAAAAAGACCTAGGTCCATCTAGTTCAACCTTCCTCCACCAGTTCTACATTTTGTCACTAAGTCATTTATAACCTATTAGTTTTACACTACTAGTTTTATGAAATAGTATACTGGAAAACGGAAACAAAATCCAAATGAGGTGAAATTGTAAAAAAGTGCAATTATAAGATTATTTTGGGGGTCATTTATTTACAATGTTCACTATATGATAAAGCATGTCAGTATGATGCCTCAAGTCGGTATGGGTTCGTATATACCAAATATGTATAGTTTTACTTTAATCTAAGGGTTGAAAGAAAATTCAGAAGTTTGTCCAAAGAAAATTGCGCATTTGTCGCTATTTTCCGAAACCCGTTCCATTCTCATTTTTTTGGGATCTCGGGCTCACTGTTGGCTTTTTTTTTGCATCTTGAGCTGACATTTTTTATTGTACAATTTTTGCATAGATACAATGTTTTGATCGCCTGTTATTGCATAGAATGAAATATTGTGGCAACCAAAAAACATAAATTTTGCATTTGGAATTTTTCTCTTGCCACGCCGTGTACCGATCAGATTAATTGATTTGACATTTTGACATATCAGGCATTTCTGGAGATGGCAGTGCCAAATATGTGTACATTTTTAATTTTTTTATTCTCAATGCGGTGAAATGGGGGGGTGATTTGACCTTTTAGCTTTTTAAAAAAAAATCATATTTTTTTAAAACTTTTTTAAAATTTATTTTACTAATCCTCCTAGGGACTGTATACTCTGATTGCTTATGCTGATCAGAGCGATGCTGCAGCACCACTCTGATCAGCAGAAATGTACTGTTCCTGTGAGTGCCGGCGCACTCTGGTTCTGAGACAACACTTAGCAGACTGGAAGGGTTTCGTCCTGAGGAGAGGTCATGGAAGCAAAGGGAGAATATTAATGCCCCTCTTGTCCATAGGAGATTCCTGGAAAAGAGGAGGCATAAGAGGGTACTGTAACTGTAACACTCATAACGGCATCCCTGTGCATTACTAGCCCTCTCCCTCGGGGGGAAGGCCAGCACTTTCACCTTCCTGGCCACCCTGCGGTGGCTGTTCTGTCCTCGGTCCATACTGCTGCTGCCTCTGCAACCAGAGACTGTGTGTATCCATGGCGCTAGCTGCTGAGGTACCGTTGATCTCCTGAGGCTGCCCTCTGTCGTCTACCTACCAGTGGGTGTGCCTATTACCATTTGAAATCAAGCAACACATCTGCCATTGGGTCCAGAATAGGGGAGAGAATGGCAATTAATGACAAAGAACTACAGATACTGTATGTGTGATGGGTAGAGGTGATAAAATCAATCTCCAAATAATAAACTTTCAGACGATTTTCCTAAAATTTACAGGTGCCCTTGAAATTAGTTTGTGATTCAATTCATGTGGATTGCCATTTATGGAGGATTGATCATCATTTAAGACCATTAATATCTTTGGACTCTCTGCCTTCAGTTATTTCTGTTTACTCTCCTTGTCCTCTATCCTCCACAAAACAGGTAGAAGTAGATGAATCTCCTGTTGGTATACCTCAGGGTTGGTTGTGAAAATCACCTCCATGGCAGATGCTTGAGGATCTAGGATGAAGGCAGTTCTAGTATGGCCTTTATCTCTATCCCTGTTTTCATAAAACGACATATCAAACAATGTACAATATAAGTCGGTATGAAGCTCATGTGAGGACTCATTAGTATCTTGCTTTATATAATTTAATGACATTTGCTTGGATCCTTGCTTTTCATCTACTAGCCATGTGTTAAGGGAATTAATGTATGTATGAGTTGCCCGAGGCAGCATCAGATGTGTTTGCAGGCTGGGATTCATTTTATGTGTAACTGTCATGGCTCGGTTACATAGATACATAATTACATAGGTTAAAAAAAGTCTTAGGTCCATCTTGTTCAACCTTCCTCCACCAATTATATATTTTGTCACTAAATCATTTAAAACCAACAATGTTGTGTATACTGAAGAAAACATCAACCCCTTTTTAAAAGCTGTTATAATGTCAGCTATTACTACCTCTTGTGGTAGGGCCTTCCACAGTCTGACTGCTCTAATTGTAAAGAACTCTTTCCTATATAGCTGCCGGAATCGCCTTTATTCTACTCGCAGTGGGAGCCCACTGGTCCTTAATATTGTCCTTGGAAGGACAATATTAATTTATATATATATATATCAGAATAAGTCATGTGCCAGTCCTTTATATTGACCACACATGTATTTATACATAAAAATAAGATCTCCTCTGAGACGTCTTTTTTCTAAGCTAAACAAATCCAACTTTTTCAGCCTCTCATCATATGGGAGGCCTTCCATTCATTGTAGTAGTCTAGTTGCCCGCCTTTGAACTGACTAACTTCTGAATATTATGTTTAAAATGTGGAGCCCAAAACTGGATCCAATATTCCAGTTGTGGCCTTATAAGTGATTTATAGGGGGGTAACTATACGTTGGAACCACGAGTTCTTTTTTACTTTTTTAGTTTTTAGACTAAAACATCATAAGGATAATTTAAAGTGTATTAACCATGCTGATACACTATGGATTTTGAGAATTTTTTTCTCAATTTCATCTGCCATTTTTTTAACTTATAAGGATCTTGCCAAGATTTCAAAGTTGGGCGGTCTTCTGACATTGATGTACTTGTGTATATACAGTATATCAGCTCATCCTCTGTTGAATCAGATTATTTAAGTCCTTGCCTGTTGTCCTGAAGGAAAAGACTGCAATCTCCGAAACGCATTGACCTGAATAAAGACATGAAATAATTAAGTTACATCTTGGTTGTGGTCATAGCGTGGCAGGACACCCGGTTCCTTCTCCTGAAATTATTTTCAGCTATGTTAGGAGGCTTATAGCAAACTCCAACTAGCAGCTTTCCATTATTATCCTCCCTGTGTACATTTACCCATAATGATTCTACATTGTTGCAGCTTCCCCCAATGTTGTCATTGAGCACAGGTCTTAAGTTAGATTTCATAAATATACACACCCATCCACCTTTTTTTGTGTTTCCTGTCGTTTCTGAATGTGGTGTAACCTTCTGCGTTTGTCACTCAGTCATGGCTCTCATCCAGACAAGTTTCTGTAATGCCTACCACATCATCAGCCATAGTTGACACAAGAGTCTCATTCATTTTGTTTACAAGACTTCTTGCATTTTCCAGTAGACATTTAACTTCTTCACCTCTAGGCGATTTTTCGTTTTTGTTTTTTTTTAGATTTTTTTTTTGCTCCCCTTCTTCTGAGAGCTGTAACTTTTTTATTTGTCCATCAATCTTGCCATATAAGGGCTTGTTTTTTGTGGTATAGGTTGTACTTTTAAATGAAGTAATGAGTTTTGCTATGTAATGTACTGTAAAACGGCAAAAAAAGTCCAAGTGTGGAAATCTTTTTTAAAAAAAGTGTGATTGCACAAGAGTTTTTGGGGTATTTTATTTACTGTACTCACTATATAGTAAAACAGATATGTCAGTGTGATGCCTCAGGTGTCTACAAATTCATAGATACCAAACATGTATAGGTTTACTTTTATCTAAGGGGTTAAAAAAATCAGAATTTTGTGTAAAAAAAGTGGCACACTTTCTGTGCCATTTTACAAGTCCCACAGCGTTGTAATTTTTCTGGATATGGGGCTCATTGATGGCTTATTTTTTGCATCTCAAAATGTTTGCACAGATGCTATGTTTTAATCACTTGTTTTTGAATTTTGCGCAAAATTTGTGACAACCAAAAAACTTTATTTTGGCGCTTGGAATTGCTTTGCCGCTACATCGTTTACCAATCAGTATAATTGACTTTACATTTTGATAGATTGGGCATTTCTGAACGTGGCAATACCAAATGTGTGTATATTTTCTTTTTTAACCAATTAATTTTCAATGGGGCAAATGGGGGGTGATTTGAACTTTTAGGTTTTATTTGTTTAAAAGGGTATGGCTGTTGGCCAGCCATGGCCATCTCTTCACATCAAACCTTTGATGCTTTCTTGTCTGGACATACACTAATTTAACCTACTGGAGCTTATGCAGAAAATGCTCCTATAAGCCTTCTGATTATTTATTCACATGTGGACAAGCACTTGGTTGACTAACCTGGAGCTCACACAGCAAACACTTACAGCAGTCCATTGGCCACTCTTGCAATGGAAGCTTACACGTTAAGTGCCTCCCTCACAGACTCCAACTATTCACCAGTTGACTATAAAGAGTCCCTGACCACAGAGGCATTGCATTCCCAAAAGTTCTCTAACAAAACTTTGCCAGTCACAAATCACAGCTAAATTTGTTCCCCATAGCAAATTTTATAGAAAATACAACTAAACTTTTAGCTTGCATTAAAATATCACACTGCATAGCAATTTATTTAAACTTAATTAGGAGTCGGCTAACAAGCCAGAGGTCCTGAAAAAAGGAAACGTGGAGAACAATGCCATGATAATCTTTTCTTCTGTGTTGCCACAAGTCCAGCTGGTCCACTCAAGTAATAACATAATAATGGACATTGGCTTGTGCAGCAAGCCTGCACAGAGTTGACTCAAGTTGTCCTAATTTAGACAAGCATCAGCTGATTGAAGTGTAATAACTTATGGACATAAGTGTCTGAGTACAATATAGCCTGGTTAAAGAGGTTAACCAGCACTTTATCACTGATGCCCTATCCTTAGGATGGGTCATCAATGTCTGATCAGCCTGGGTCCAATATCTGGCACCCCCGCCGATCAGCTGCTTTTGGTGTCGGTAGTGGTAGCAGGCAGCCAGAATGCTCAGTTCCGGAGCTACCCCGTCTTCTGATAGTGGCTGCAGCCAGGTACTGCACCTCCACTTTCCAATTCAACTCAATAGGAGGCGGAGGTGCAGTACTCGGCCGCATACGCTGTTAGTTGATGGAGCGGCTCCGGAAATGAGCTTCCAGCACCAAGAACAGCTGATCGGCAGGGATGCGGGGTGTCGGACCTTGGCTTGTCAGACATTAATGACCTTGCCTATGGAAAGGTCATCAATGTAAAGTAGTGGATGACCTCTTTAATAATGAGCAGTTAGCTTTTTTATACTATTTAGAATGGTGGGAAACTGCTTGACTTTTTTATCAGAAGAATTTTAGGTAATTTAAACATGCATATCAATATTTTTAGGCACAATAACTAATGTTCAAATTCAAAGAGAGGGAATAGCTCTAAATCTATTCTTGTCTGCATACATAAGCATAACTGAATGTATGTCAGACATTTGTTTGAGGAAGGTTGTTAAACACAAATGTTCTGTGACCCTTTTTTTGGAGAGAGCAAAATGTGCATTTCTTTAAAGTGAACCTGTCTTGTGCAATATGCACCCAGAATCACGTGCAGATCCGGGTGCATATTGCTAATCCCTGCCTAACTGTCCCTGTACCTTATAGCATAGATTAATCAATCATTAGAAAAAAAGCATTTGTGACGTCCCAGGGCTATGGAGTACTCGGTCCCCTGACATATATGTACAGGGATGCTGTTTCACGGTTGTGTAATGGCTGATGCCCTGTTCTGTGACCCTGGGAGTCGCTTGTTAAAGGAATGATATACAGGAGAGATGAAAGAGTTTATATCGTGATGCCACTTGCGGGTTGCGGTTATGGGGATGGAACCACTGCTGCACAGTCTGTTGCCACTGGGGCTGATAGTGACAGCAACTTGGATGGTAGGCCCTCCACAAGTAGGGCCGGGCCCCAGGGAGTAAATGGTAGGATCCGTCGCAGAAAGAAGGGAGACCACATGATGGGGTGCAGTGCAATTTTTATTTACTCACAGCGCTGTTGAGCTGATGCACTGAGGACGGCTGGTTTCGATCCCTGGTCCCTTTTGTTCCAGTGCCGGTGTGGTAACCTGGTGGCTTTTTTCCACGGTACCTCTCACACGTCCGTCCCCTTCCACTGTCACTACTGGACTCCCTCTGTCTTTTTGTCTGTCCCCTCCTACCGGGTTGTCATATTGTGGACTGGAATGGCTCCACCCCTGGGTGGCCATCCATTGGTTCCCGGACTAGTCAGTCAGCCATGATTTGGAGAGGGAAACTGAGGATGCTTATATGTTTTGGTGGTACCGGCACTGGTCTTGTAGGTCCCTGGGGGTAGGCCCTGCATATTTGTCAGGATGCAGTACCTTGTAGTGCACTGATGGGTTCAGAGGCGCTACACATTTCTAAAGATTCCTTATAATAAGCTAATGAGGCCATGGATTAGTCACAAGGGCATTAGTTCCCTTGGCTAGTCAGCCCCCTTAGTAGGTTAGCATGCCCCTGTAGGCGTGCTAACATGCTAATGAATGCGAAGTGTCAGAGGCATGATTTCATTCTCCTTTGCCACCACTGCTGGTTTTTGGCTCAGTGCACACAATCAGAATGTCCCAGGACTTCTGGTCAGGCGCACTACACTACCAGTTGTTTGAAGCCGGGACGCATACATCTGACTTCATAACACGCATGACTGGATATCCGGGACTTCTGATCATGAGCACTGAGCAGAAATCCAGCATTGGGCATGGTGTTGGGACAGAATACTCATTAGCTTGTTAGCACGCCCACAGGTGTGGGCTTACATGCTAAGGGGCCGACTAGCCAAGGGAAGCAACACAATTGCAATTAGCTGCAGGCTGCATTAGCATATTATAAAAAATCTTTAAAAATACTTTTTTTTTTTTTTTTTTAAAGATCTCTGTATCTATGCTACTAGATACAGGGACGGTTAGGCAGGGATTAGCAATATTCACCCAGAACTGCTCGGGGTTCTGGATGCATATTGCACCTGACAGGTTCCCCTTAAAGTCAGTCTGCAACAGTTTTGGCTATTTTATGCTTATAATTTGAAGCACACTATCCTGCTTAATTAATTTATTTTATCAGTATTAAACACTGTTTATGATCCTTGTAATCAAAACTGCAACCTGCAATCACCTAGCCTGTCCTATATGTATTTTATGGATATGTCCTAACTCTTAATTCTGTATTAAACTAGTAATACATACTGTTCATCTTCCTTTTCATTACTTCATACCCCAAGGCACTGTCTTCTTATACAGGAGGATTATTACTACTCATTTATATTAACAGGATAACATAGGAAGAAATAAAAAAAATACTAATGCTCTCATAAAAATATAGGTGGTCTAGTAACAGCGCAGTTGATCAGATATCTATAGTTTGTATAACACAAATTTAAAAATATAAAGAAGACAAATTTAAAAGGTTAATGGATAGGAGATCTGAAATGTAGAGAATATTTCTTTTAGATTGCTTTCCTCTATCTGCTCCCTGATTAGTTGTTTTATAACAGTTTTACAGAAGCTAATCTCTTACATTTGTAAATGAATAGTTTATTGAATGAAGAAAATAATGATCTTTGTTATGGAAAAAAAATGAAATATTAAAATGCAGGTAAATTAGTCGCAAGGGTAAACTCTCCAAACTCTCCAAACAAAATTATATTACAGAATTACAATTCCTTTATAAATAATTTATGAATATAAAAGTGAGGTGCACAGGTAGGATCAGTTTTAAATTAAAAAAAATCAGCTTATCCAGAAAAATTTAACTGACCTTAGATAGCAGTTGAAAACTTATCTTTTTTCCTTCTGAACCACTTCCCTCTCCCATCCTTCTCCTCCTAAAGTCAACATTATCTCTCAACCCCCTCTTCATGCCCCTCCAGCTAGATTCCATCTTTGTCAATGCAAAATGGGAAAACAGGTAATAGAAGTATCAGGTACCAGCAATTACAAAACTGGAAAGAAAAAGCAGGGGATTGATGAAAAGTAGACAGTATATTGAGAGACCAGGCAGACACAGGTGGAGCAAATTATTTTAATTCAATGTTGGATTCACAGCCACACTGCTCAGTACTGCTGTCTGTGCAATATCCTCCATGATGCTTCTGTCTGTGTGTTACGCCCCTTTCACACGTCAGTGATTCTGGTACGTATGTTGCTGTTTTTATACGTACCAAAACCACATATGCAGACGCATTAAAATCAATGGGTCTGCACACACATCAGTGATTTCTCACTAATGTCGCGGGCGGAGGGGACGCGCTCGCCACGCTCGGGTCCGGGGCTTCTGTTGCTGCTGCTCGGTGGCTCGAGAAGTGGCCCGGACCCGGGGACTCGAGCAGCGCTCCTCACCCGTGAGTGAAATGGGATGGTTTGTTTGGGGAGAGAGTTCGTGACACCACCCACGGGACGTGGTGATGATGGCACCACCGCTGCTGGTAACGAGGATCCCGGGAGAGATGGTAGGGTGCAGCTAGGATGTTGTCCCCTTCGTGGGTAGGGGGTTGGTGATCCCGGGGCCCGGTGGTGTAACGAGGAAGCCGGATGGCTGGGGTGCAGGGACTGTGCAGCGCGGTGCCGGACGGTACTGGTGTACTCACTCAGACAATCACTGACAGAGTCGTTGGTCAACCAAAACGGCCGGATGGACGGGTCCCGCAGCCGGCTGCAGTGTTGTTGTTGTGCTCTCCCCGGACGGCTGATGATGGCTGTCTTTCCCTGCACCTTTTAGAAATATTCTGACTCTTGTGATTGCCCACCGGTAGTCCGCTCCCCGGCGTATAGGTGCCGTAGGAGCCCATTTTGCCCGCAGGCGCTGGCCCTTGGATCTCTAGCCTGTGGCGGTGGCTGTATATCCTCTCTGGGTGGACGGTTGCCTTCAATCGGGACTTGGTTGTTAGGAAACCCCTGGGGTTCCTGTCACACTCGGATTTGACTATTGACGGTGGCTCCAAGCCTGGTTGGGGTCCGATGGCCCTGCCTGTGTGCTTAGCTTCACTCCATTCCCCGGTCCGGTAGCGGCGGGCCGACGCCCGACCCCAGTCCTTACGGCTCTGCGGAGTTCCACCAACTCCTGCAGATGGCCACCACCGTCTGCCAACCTTGCTGTCAGTGCCTAGGCTCCTACCCAGACACCTCAAGTGTTTACTCCTCTCACTTTCACCTCCAAGACTGAACTGACACTTTTCCCGCCTCCAGGTCTGTGAACTCCTCTGTGGGTGGGGCCAACCGCCTGGCTCCGCCCCACCTGGTGTGGACATCAGGCCCTGGAGGGAGGCAACAAGGGTTTTTGTCTGACTGTTGTAACTGCCTAGGGTGGGGTTGTGTATGTTGTTATGTATGTGACTACCTGGCAAGTCCAGGGCGTCACACTAACATGTTTCCGTGCGGCACACACGCGTGTCTGTGTGTTCCGCACAAATTCCATTTTTTTCTGGCATCACTGATACACGTACATTTAAAATAAAAAGCTTTTTAAACTCATCTGTTTCCAGCAATACTGTCTTCAACAGCTGCTGTCTCTACTTCCAGGCTGGCTAATTATGCTCATGCATATGCACTGCACAGCCGACCCTGAAGTAGTTGCAGAGTTGAGACAGCGGCGGCCGAACACAGCATCGCGGGAGACTACAGCACCATGGACAGCAGCAGCGTGGACAGGTGAGTAAGTGTCTGATTTCCGTGTATTATCACAGATAGTACATGGAGATCACGTGTGCCAAAATCACAGCACAAATGTGACGCCCTGGACAAGCGGCGGTTGGACACGCTCACCAAGGAGTTCAGAGAGCCTGAGGCAGGAAAACAGTGCAGTTTCAGTTTGAGAGTGGAGTGGAGGAGGTCAGGCCTGTAGGTCAGGCCTGTGACAGACTGACAGGTGCTAGGGTTGGAGCCCAGGCACCTTTGGCTAGGAGGCATATGGAGGCCTCTGTCTGCAGGAGCCGGGAAGACGGCTCGGTGGAACCATGGTGGACCGTGACAGGGTAGTGGCCCGCCGGTACCGACCTGGGGAACCGACTCGGAAACCGGAGCACAAGAGGGGGTACTCAGGCCCTGAAACGAGGTCTAGAAACTACTGGAGTGAGTTAATTAACTGATTGCGGTCTGGACTTTAGGTCCTTTCCCACCCAAAGTCCCTCATAGAAGACAACAGCCCAACGAGGGGGATAGAAAGCCACCACCAAGTCTCAGAGATCCCACAGGCCAGCGTCTGCGGGCAAATGGGCTCTTCCGACATCCACAAGCCGGGGAGCGGACTTCTTATGCTGCAAGGGCAGGTAGTCCAACAACACAAACAGGTGCCGGAGAAAGGCAGAAACCACCAACCGGGTGGGTGAACTCGACTGCAGCCGGCTGCGGGCACCGACCACCATCATCTTGGTTTACCAGAGACTCGAGTGTTTCATTCTAATAGTGAGTACACCAGTGCCCTCTGGCCGCCCATCTTCCTGCACCGCCAAAACACCCCCAATGGGTCCTGGGGCCACCATCCCTGCCCACAGAGGGGTTAACAACTTGCTGCATACCATCTTCCCCGGGTGCCACGTAACTGCAGCGGTGGTGTCCACCTTCACCACATCCCATGGGTGGCATCATGAACTTAAAACACGGCTCCGGCCGTACACTTACGTCCCCAAACCGCCAACCCCTTTTTGGTCGGAGTGACCGCAGGACCCCCGGGTCCGGAGACCCTCGAGCCACCCACTGAAGGTCTGGACCCGAGCGGCTCGGTTGCAGCTGAGCACGGGTCGGCACACCCCCATTTCTGGCGTCACGAACAGGATACTTACCCATTCACTTACCTAGTGAAGTGCGCCTTTAATGCACAGTCAGCGGTGATCCATTGCAAAATTTTCAAAGTCCTCTATCTTGCCACCATTGTTTGGTGCAAAGATTCCCACCAGAGTCTTCTTCCCCATGAAAAGAGTGGAAAACTGAAGCGCCGCCCCCTGGGAACACGGCCGTAAAGCAAGGCCGGAAGTCGAAAAACGAAACTTACCGGCCGGAGAGAGGAAGGCCGCGAAAAGACAAAGGGGGAGCAGATGGAAGATGTCTGCTCCTGAACCCGATGCCGGCCCCGTGCCGACCGCTGGAGCGGCGGCGCCCATGGGGGAAGTGGCCAGCGAGGAAGCTGCACTTCCCGCTCCGGTCGCAGGAGCGGAGGGCCCTGAGGTTCCGGTGGTGACTCCCCGTGCAGCAGCTGGTGGTGACCCGCCTACCGCAGGAAGGATCTCGGCCTTATGGGTGGCGTCATGAACTTAAAACACGGCTCCGGCCGTAAACCTGCGTCCCCAAACCGCCAACCCCTTTTTGGTCGGAGTGACTGCAGGAGACTCTCGAGCCACCCACTGAAGGTCCGGACTTGAGCGGCTCGGTTGCATCCGAGCACGGGGCGGCACACAAGGAGGGACATATGCACCTTTATCACGTCAGTGAAAGACGCATGTGGTTTTCACTGACGTAAGAAAGAAGCCTTACAAAGAACAAAAAGCAATAATCCATCTCTCTATATGTACTGTGAAAAAGAGACATCATAGCAGTGAATCTCTACCCACTAGGTCAGAGACAAAAAATTAGAGCTGTGACTGGTGAAAAATAAAGAATACAAGTCATATAATGGTTAGAAATAGTGTTATTCTTTACATATATATATATATATATATATATATATATATATACACCATAGTTTACTCTGCAATGTTACCTGAAACAACAGATACACTTTATTAAGGTCCATTTGTGTTTTTTGGTATTTGAAATTGAAAAATATTGCTGCAGCCTATGATTTTAATAGCAGCAACTCTGATGGATATCCTTATTATTAATTGAAACACCGCCTAAGGCTTCTGCCACACTCACGTTTAAAAAACGTACGTGTGATGTAGTCCGTTTTTTGTGTCCGTGTTCCGTATTTTCTGTCCGTTTTTCCCCTCCGTGTAGTGTCCGTATGCATATCGTGTGTCATACGTGTGTACGTGTGTGCGTTTTCCTGTGCGTGAAATACGTCAGTGTGTGTTCCGTGAGCAGTCCGTTTTTTGTGCGTGTTTAACATGTTTCACACATTGAGATAATGGTGATCAGTTGGAATTAAATGACACATAGGTGTATGTGATTAGGACATAAATATAAGTTACCTATAAACTGTTTCCTGCTTGTATTCTGCCTTGGAGCACCTATGTGTTGTGACAAATATTTGGCAATGCCATTATCCACGGAGGCCTTAGTGTTTTTATGTTGGATTATATCTCGTCGTTTTGGCGTTAGACGGCACATGTTGCAATATGATAATGTAAGAAGAAACAGATTGTGGGTGCATCCACTAATCATGATGCGGCCTATGCATGGTCATTTCCATACTTTATTTTTTGAGTTACGGAATTTCCCAGATAAGTTTTTTTCATACTGCCGTTTGTCAGTTGAGAGTTTTGATTACTTACTAAATATTTTACGACCTCATTTGCAACATCAGGACACTTGGATGCGGCTTTCTATTTCCCCTGAGGAGAGATTTATGGTGACTCTGAGGTATAATATTTGTTTTGTATTTTTTTTAAATGTGTTAGGTTTCACATTGAAATGTGTAATTGATATTTCTTGATCTAATCTCTGTTTGTAATCAATGTTTGTGGTTTTTTTGGTTTGCTTTTCTTTAAAAAAACATATTGATAATTGAAAATCATTGTTTGTCTTGTTTTCATAGATTCTTGGCGACTGGTCAATCTTTTAGTGCGTTACATTTTGATTTTTTGTTGGGGAGATCAACCATTGCCGTTATAGTACGTCACACATGCGACATGAAATGGCAACATTTAAAAGAAGAAATGATGCCTCAGCCAAACAGCCAAGCTTGGTTGAAAATCTCTAAGGGCTTCAAGGACTCTGTGGACTTTCCTAACTGCATAGGAGCTTTGGATGGCAAGCATTTCAGAGTTAAAAAACCACCAAACTCTGGTTCCCGTTATTTCAATTTTCATAAGTTTTTTTCGGTTGTTATTTTGGCATTGGTTGACACAGAATACCGTTTTATTTATGCTGACATTGGGGCCTATGGTAGTGCCTCAGATGCCCGTATTTTCCGTTCATCAAGATTAGCCCAACGCCTGCAAGAAAATTCATTATTGATCCCACCCCCAGTTGCCCTACCTGGTACATCTGGACCGTTGGCACCATATGTGATGGTAGCAGATGCAGGATTTGCATTATCCAAACATGTTATGCGACCATATCCAAGGAGATCAATTGATGACAGGAAACAGTACTTTAATTATCGGCTAACTAAAGCAAGACGTTATGTGGAGTGTGCATTTGGTATATTATCTAACAAATGGCGCATTTATCACACAACTATTCAGTTGCAGCCAAACTCTGTCAAATCTGTCATCAAGGCTACCATAGTGCTTCACAATTTCTGTCGGATGCATGAAGGAGGAACTTATGTTGATGATGAATTTCAGATAAACCATGTTGTTAATCCAACAGGTGAACCTATGTCTCATAATTCCGTGACATCTGGATTACAAATTAGAAAATTATTTACTGATTACTTTAATTGTTTTGATGCTAATAATAATAAGGATGTTTGTTAAAATTTTAATGGCAATTTTTGATTGACAATGTTTTTTTTTTCACTTAGACGAAAATGTTTACTTAGTTTAAAAAATCTAAGAGCTTAAAGCTTACTTGTATTAAAGTGAAAATGCATTAATCAACAACTTACATTTCTGTTAACAACATGGATTTCTGAATGTTGTATGTATGTGTTTGTAAATTTCTGTGTTAGTATCATGGTTTTTTTTTTGTTTAAAATTACAAAATTAATAATGTTAATCGTCTATGGAAAAAATGCAATATTATATATACATTAAAAAAAGAAACAGAATATTTTTTTTTAAAACATATTTTTTTATTAATAATATGCCTATTATTCCAAAAAGTAATAATGTTCTTTTTTAGTTTCCAAATAAAAAAAAAAAATCTTGCTCATCTTCTGGAAACTTTTACAAAATTAACATTTGTTTTTTTTCTTAAAAATTTTTTCATATACTTTACTTAAAATAGTACACTTGGAAAATTTTTTGCATTGCTTACAATGTTGTTACATTTTCAACCAATTATGTTGGTCTCATGTTGGACATTTACATAGACATAATAATTGTAAACTTTGTTTTTAGAATATAAGAACTCATCTACCCATCAAATTGGTTTGGTACAAATGTGTTCATAAAAAATTAAACATATCCATGGCATAAAACGTATATGTCATCCGGCACAAAATATAATCACACATGCCTTTTTTTGTATTTTTAAGACTCTGAGTTTAAACATTTTTGTCAAACCCAATGTTTTTTTTTTTGGCCCATTCATCATATTTGTTGGTTGAATGTAAAGATTAACAAAAATGTGTATCATAAGTCTACCAGATCTTCTAGGGAAGTAACCTGAGTGTTGCTGAGTATGTTGTTTTGGGTGGCCTCAGAAATAGTATTTTCAGGAATGGAAGCAGTTGTTTGCTGAACAACATTCCTATTACTAACTACAGTAGTGTGTGGAACAGTCTGTTGCATGCTTGTTTGGCCCAACACATTGCCTGTTGTTGAGTACACCTGTGGGTCTACATGGGTAAGTGGGTATTGTGTGTGTGTATGTTGTTGACCTTGAGGATAGTTGACTGATGTTTGTAAGTGTGGTGTAGGTAACATAGTTGAGATTGGATAATGAGGCATCATGAATGATTGTGGGTATGTTGAACCAGGAAACAAGTTAGGTAAAGCACCAATATTTGTGGGTTGAGTAAAGTAACTAGTACTTGGAGTGGGTTGTAAATTCATATAGTTTATGGGTTGCTGTGAGGTTGCACTTTGTACAGTGCTTAAGGCGCCAGTATTGGTTGAAACATACCCTTGTCTAATTGGTGTTGGGAATAACGTACTTGAAGCCATAGAAGGTTGACCAGATTGTTGTAATATTGGATTAGTGACAATTACTGTTGCCATTGTTGTTTGTGTTGAAATGGTATTTTGATTGTCTGTTGTGTTTGGGACTGTATGTTGTTGCATAATGGTACGCCAATTTTCTATGGCCTCATAAACTCTCACTGGTTCCTGTTCTGCCTGACTAGCTGAAAGTAGGGTCAGCATAGCAGCACGTACACATTCCTGCCTATCGGATGCAATTTTGGTTACGCTAGTAGATAAAGACCGACAAAAACGCTCGGCATCTGTTTCAGGAATTAAAGTGTTCATTATGTGAATAATGCGTGTGTCAATTATTTCCGGTAAGGATCTCATTTCCTCAGGTCTGCGGATTCTTCTTGCACGGAGAGGTTGTGGTGCAAAACGAGGAAGTACGTTTGTTTGTGTCGATTGTGTTGCTGGTGTGGTTGTTTGTTGTGTTGATGAGCCTTGGGTGTTGGTTTGTGCACTCTCTGTCCCACCCTCATGTGATTCAGTTGCTGCTGCTGCATCTTGTTGAATCTCTTGATTTTCACTGTCTTCTCTGCCAGGTTCTTGTTCTGATGCTGAGGTGGCTGTAGCAGAGGGACCAGCTGTTGGTTGTTCATCAGAATCGTCTAGATTATCCTCCGTTCTATATTAAATTAGATAACATATTACAATCATTAAATTTATGTTTTTAAAATTACCTTCAGAAAATAAAGAAATTTAAAAGAAAAATTTTTGTAAAAAAAAAAAAAAAAAATATATAACAAAAAACTTACTGTGTTACTTCTAAGATGGGTGCTAGGAAGCTTATTTGTTCATAGTAAACATATCTGCGTTTGCGGCCTTGGCTGGATGAGGATGGTATAGGGTTGTACTCCCTTCGGTGCTGATCACGTGCTGAACGCCAACGCCTTTTTACCAAGTCAACTGTTGAATTTAAAAAAATATGTCACTTGCAACATTCAGCATAATTCTGCACACATTAATGATAATAATGTTTGCTAAATGTAATATACAATTTTAAATAATAAAGGTGGACTAATACATTAGAGGAAAATACATTATTTAAGATATTCTTCACTAAAAAGCATTTTTATACATTCACACATAACAAAATAATATTTCTCTGGAATTATCTTGGAAGTAATTGTGATATAGATTTTAAAAAGGTAGGTTTTTTATAAACAAGAAAAATTTGTTAAAAAAATATAGAAATATTATTTTATTAATTTAGGTCATGATATTGAAATGTTATTAAAAAATAAATAAATAAATAAAAAAAAAACATCCAGAATTAACCAAACATGATTAGAAATTGGGATACAAAAATTAGACTAATAAAACATGGAATTGAAATTCACATGACAGTTTTATCTGTTAATTAATTAACTTCATGAAGAATTCAAAATCATATTACAAATTAAAGTTTACTTTGAATTTTTGAAGTTTTGTAAAGTTAGGTAACATTTATAAAAATTTAACATTAACTCAACAAAAGATTATTACATATAACAATTCTTCACAAAGTTAATTTTACTAAAAAAGAACATTACAATAACAAAACATTCACAGTTTGAAATTATTAAAAAAAAAAAAGAAATATATATTAAAAAAAAACCTCGCAAAAAAAAAAAAAACACTCACCATATTTAGCACGCTTTGAAGGCGAACATCTATCCCATGCATTATTGGGGTACACTTCCTCAGAAACTTGAAGCCAATGGCGGTCAACTGTCAGTCTGTCATGGTAACCATCAACACGTGTATCCCATAATGGTGGGTGAGTCTCGACAGCTGATATCAGTTTCTCCGTGTCCACCCGTGGAGCCATTATTATATTTGGAAGCAGAAATTGTGGTCAAATAAGTTCTTTCACTACACAGAACTACAACTGCTTGCTTGCTCACTCCTTCTGCAAATGCAAAGTAAGTTTTGAGCAAAAAAAATATGTTAGCTACGCCACCTGAAAGTATTTGAAATTGTAACAACCTTGATTTTTAATACACGGACACGGACCACACGGATAGCATACGGAGGCCATCCGTATCACGTACGTGCAAACACGGACCCATAGGATTTAATGGATCCGTGAGGACGTTATGCCGGGGGAAAACGGACATGTCGGCGCTTTTTCGGCACGGTCAAACGTAGGCATGGAACGGACACACGCTCCGTGCCAAAACACTGACGTGAGGCTATTTATATTAAAAGGACTGTGTCAACATAAGCACGTGTCTCCGGTACGTGTAAAAAATGCCAAACACGTACCGGAGGCACGGATGTGTGTTGCAGGCCTTAATCAGGGAATTTGTACTTAGCCAATAAAACGGGAGGCACATTAAAAAAAAAATGTAATCGTATGGGTAGCATTCTTTGCAGTATGAGATAATGTTTTCAGTTATTCCATTTTTTTCAATTATCTTTTTGATTATTGTTTTGAACATTTTTGGAGTGTTACTTATTTTCTTAGTGGGTTATGGGTTATTTTACTTTGTTTTTCATTTTATTTTTTTTATTTTTTTAGTAGTAGTAGTAGTAGTAGTAGTAGTAGGAGTAGGAGTAGGAGTAATATGGGTTATTTTACTTTTTATTGTGACGGTAACAAACATATTTTACTTTTTACATAAAACAGCATTTTTAGTGGCAGAATATATTTCCATTATTTTTTCATACTTTGTTTATTTTTTTAACTTGTCCCTCAATTTTCACAATAAAATAATATTGTCATATAACTGGCATCATATAATTACTCTGTCCCCATCCTGTAATAATATCCCTCATTCTATAATAATGTTCTTCATCCTATAATAATGTCCCCATTCTTGTAATAGTGTTCCACATCCTCAGTGGCGCAACAATCATTCTATAGACACCGCTCCGCTACAAAACTTAAATCTGGGCCCCCACTAGCATGTTGGTCAGATGGAAATGATACTGTAATAATGTCCCCCATCCTGGCACTTACACTATAATAAGTCCTACACTATAATATTATTATAATAATAATAATAATAATAATAATAATAATAATGTCCTCCTGTTCTGGCCCCTATCTTATAATAATTTCTTCAACCCATTATCCTGTAATAATGTCCTCCATCTTGGCCCCCATACTGTAAAAATGTCAGATACTCTAATTATGTCCCCCATTTTGTAATATGTCCCCCGTCCTCGACCCTTTATTTTATAATGTCCCCCTTCCTGGCCTCTATCCTGTAATAATGTCCTCCATCCTGGCCTCTACCTTGTAATATATTCCATCCTAATCCCTATCTTGTAATAATATCCTCCCATCATGGTCTTATCCTGTAATAATCTCCGATAATATAATAATGTCCCTACCATATAATAATGTCCACTGTCCTGGTCCCTGTTTTATCATGCTCATCTTTCTGGCCTCTATCCTGTAATTACGTGTTCCACCCTGGCCCGTACCTTCTAATAATGTTTTCCATCCTGACCATTATAATGTAATAACTTGTAAATATGTCCCCAATCCAGACCCCTGTCCTGTAATAATGTCCTCTAACCTTGTCCCCATCGTGTAGTAGCATGCTACATCCTGGCCCCCTTCTGCATCCTGGCCTCTAGCCTCTTATAATGTCCTCTGGGCTGGCCCAGATTCTGTAATAATGCCTTCTGTCTTCTAATAATGGCCCACATCCTGTTGTATCCTCTTTTATAGACTCCTATTCTGTAATAATATACCCTTTACTAGACTCCCACTCTTTAATAATGTCCCATTTCTATAATAAATGATAATAAATAAATAAATAAATAAATGATTTTAGAAAAGTCCCACACTGCATGTATGGCCCCCTTCTCACATCCATGCCTCTGGTCTGTGCGGTGTCAATTTCACACTTAAGGCCAGAGTCACACTTGCTAGTGCCTCGCGTGTAACTCGTGCAAGTCTCTCATTGAATCACCCGGCATGGACTCACACTCTCAGGACAGGAGCATCTCAGCTGCATAGACATACATGCAACCGACCCGCTCCTGTCAGGAGAGTGCGAGTCCGTGCCGGATGATTCAATGAGAGACTCGCGCGAGTTACACGCGAGGCACTCGCAAGTGTGACTCTGGCCTAAGAGTGACACGTTCACACACATACTAATCAAAGTCAATAGATATCTTCTCACCTCACTTGTGTGTCTGGGTGATTCTCAAGGAGACAAGTTCGTTCTTTCCAGCAGCATGGATCAGATATGGACAGCACATGGATAGCATCCATGTGACCTCTGTATAAAACGTACTAAAAAAAAGGATGTCACTGAAATAAATGATATTTTTCATGTGTAAAAGGTGGGCAAAGATAGAAAAATGATAGCTTGTACAGCAATTTTGCAGAAATAAGAATTTAAGCAACAAAACATTATGTGGGGTCCTCTTAATTTCCATGTCCAGCACAACTGTCCTTTTGGATAGTTTTGAAAAACAGAGGGTATACCATACTGATTTTTTAATTACTTCAAAAAATAATTTTAAATAATGGCATAGGGTCCCCCCATTTTTTTAGAACCAGCCAAGGGACAGCAGACAATTGGGGGCTGATATTATTAGGGTCAGAAGGGCCATAGTTACTTGGCCCTTTCCAACCTAAAAATAGGTTGAGGAGGTTATCCAGAGCGCACGGTGCAAGGATTAAAAATAGTCAGCAAAACTCACAAGAGTAGAAAGGAGGGAAATCCAGCAAACTCATTCAAATCTTCAATAAAATAAATTCCCTTCATGTTCTTTAAAAAAAATCCATCCATAAATTCAATCCATGATAAAATCTCAATTAATTGATATAATCAGGGTGCGTTTCAGACTCTATGCCCTTATTCTATCTCTGTTCCGTGCAGAATGGATCATAGTTAAAAAACAACAAGTAACTGGATGTGATGCAAATTTCCCTCCTTTCTACCCTTGTGAAAGTTCTTATTATTTTCCTTGCACATCCAGGCGGGATGACCTCCTCAGGATTGCATAAGCTGGATCTTCGTTATCTTGTGTGAGTTAGCTCCTGTAATCTTGCTCCTCATTTCTACAATATATACAGTGTCTTGCAAACGTATTCGGCCCTTTTCAATTTTTCAATCTTTTCCCACATTTCAGGCTTCAAACATAAAGATAAAAATGTTAAATTTTATGGTGAAGAATCAACAACAAGTGGGACACAATTGTGAAGTTGAATGAAACTTATTGCTTGTTTTAAACTTTTGTAAAAAATAAAAAACTGAAAATTGGTGCATGCAATATTATTCAGCCCCTTTAAGTTAATACTTTGTAGCACTACCTTTTGCTTCGATTACAGCTGTAAGTCACTTGGGGTATGTCTCTATCAGTTTTGCACATCAAGAGACTGAAATTCTTGCCCATTCTTCCTTTGCAAATAGCTCAAGCTGAGTGAGGTTGGATGGAGAGCGTTTGTGAACAGCAGTTTTCAGCTCTTTCCACAGATTCTCGATTGGATTCAGGTATTGACATCTTTGATAAATGGCTTTCTTCTTGCCACTCTTTCATAAAGGCCAGATTTGTGCAGTGTATGACTGATTGTTGTCCTATGGACAGACTCTCCCACCTCAGCTGTAGATCTCTGCAGTTCATCCATAGTGATCATGGGCCTCTTGGCTGCATCTCTGATCTGTCATCTCCTTATTTGAGATGAAATTTTTGAGGGTCGTGTCTTGGTAGATTTGCAGTGGTATGATACTCCTTCCATTTCAATATGATTACTTGCACAGTGCTCCACGGAATGTGTAAAGTTGTGGAAATATTTTTGTAACCAAATCCAGTTTTAAACGTCTCCACAACAGTATCACGGACCTGCCTGTTGTGTTCCTTGGTTTTCATGATGCTTTGTGCTTTCAACAGAACACTGAGACTATCACAGAGCAGGTGCATTTATACGGAGACTTGATTATACACAGGTGGCTTATATTTATCATCAGTCATTTAGGACAACATTGGATCATTCAGAGATCCTCAATGAACTTCTGGAGTGAGTTTGCTGCACTGAAAGTTAGGGGGTGAATAATATTGCACGCCCCAATCATCAGTTTATTCTTTTTGACAAAAGTTTAAAATAAGCAATACATTTCGTTCAACTTCACAATTCACAATTGTGTCCTACTTGTTGTTGATTCTTCACCATACCATTAAAATTTTTATCTTTATGTTTGAAGCCTGAAATGTTGGAAAAGGTTGAAAAATTCAAGGGGGCTGAATACTTTGGCAAGGCACTGTATATGGCATTATATTCACCTTTTATTGAATGTAATATATAAAATTGAGGTTCTGAATATAAAACAGGCACATTTTTTAATATGAATAATCACATGAGATTAAATAGAGCAGCAAACTTGTTTTCTAATATAAATAAGGATACACGACGGGGCGTGTCCTGGCCATGAGGGAGTGAGGTTGTGCTTTTGCCTCAGCTCCCCCTTATCTCCCAGGAAATCAGCTACTACATTAATTTTTTCGGCCCTCTATCCCGGACTATGAGCACAAAGAGGCGGAGGGGAGCTCAGGGACACCTTTCCAGGCAGAATCAAGGCAGCATCCAACGATTTCAGGCTAAACCAAGAGTGGCACAGATGGAGCAGGAGGGAAGTAAGATGGCCGCTGGCCTTGTCAGCTATGCAGCAGTGGCAGCGGGGGAGGCGGCGCACAGAGTACCTGTCAGAGGCCCACAGCAGAGAACAGCCCGAGGAGCAGAAGGTGGAGGCAGGAATCCAGATGGTGACAGATCCTGTGCAGCTGGAGAAGTGGGGTTTGAGGAGCCAGGTACTCAGGGGGAGCAGGCTCTGGTGTCTTCACAGCATGGGGAGCAGTTCCTGGCAGAGGGAGAGGAGGTGGACGGGCGGCAGGTGAGAGGCCTGGGCCTTGCAGACTCTGCATCTTCTCCTGGAGGAGGGGAGAGGGATCTGACTTTGCCCCTGAGCCCTTCACTGTCAATGGAGCTCCAGGAGGGACAGGAGGATGGGGCTCCCTGGACCTCCAGCCCATTGCTACTCAGTGGCTCTGCAGCTGCTGTGACAGTCACAGAGGTCAGAGCTAATATTGAAGATATATAGAGTATGGAGCACTCCATCAGCCAGATTTCTCAGCATGTCAGCACTCTGGGGCTGGGACAGGAAGGTTCCGGTGTCCTGAGGGAGCTAAGGGAGCTCAGAGCAAGAATCATCAGCATCCCATCCAGAGAGGACATGGAAGGCTATATCTCCAGATTGGAGAAGGCGTGCAGGTCAGAGCTGACAGAAGTGTGTTCCAGTGTGCAGAATATAGATGCAAAGGTCCTGTCTCAGGAGACCCAATTACAAGAAATGCAGAAGGACTTATCCTCTCATAAAGAGTTGCTAGAGACCCAATCTCGCCAGCTCCACTACTTGACTGAAGCACTGGACGATGCAGAGAACAGAGGACGACGCAACAACTTAAGAGTACGGGGTCTGCCAGAGTCCGTTGATTCCAGGGAACTCCCACGTGTCCTCCAAAGAATCTTCAACAAGATATTGGGGCTCCCTCCAGCCACAGAGATCGAACTTGATAGAGCACACAGATCCTTGGGACCCAAACCAGCGGAATCGGAGTTCCCGCGGGACGTGGTCTGTCGGGTCCACCATTATTTACAAAAGGAGTCTATTCTGCTGAAGCTCCGGGAAGGGGTACCGATCCTTTTCCAAAAGATTAAGTTGCAGATCCTACCCGACCTCTCTCGTCTTACTCTCCAGAGGAGGAGAGCACTACGGCCTCTGTTGGAGCTCCTTCGGTCACGGAACTTGGTGTACAGCTGGGGCTTCCCTTTTCGCCTTCAAGTCCGCAGTGGCGGCCGAATGCACGTTCTTCATTCAAAAGAGGATCTGACACCCTTTTCGGAGGCCTTAAATCTCCCCAGAGTTGAAATCGAGGACTGGCCTTCTATTCCAAGAGAATTCTCGTGGGGGCTTCCTCAGCCTCCTCCAAGAAGTAATCGCAGGGAGAGGAAGACGGGAGGAGGAGGTCGTCCATCTACCAAGGACTGATGTTCGTCAAGACGGGGCTTGTATGCTTCTCACACTTTATACTGTACTTGAGTAGTATTGTTATTTGGTGGTTGGATGCGGAGGGCTGATTGAGGGGCTAAGTTTAAGTTAATGAAGTCATGGGAGAGGTTTAACGCTAGATATAATAACTGACGTGAGTCTAAACGGTTCCCTCTCTCTGCCGCTACAATTTTGCCCTCCTGCCCCCGATTCTTGTAGTTTCATGCTTTTACAGAATTCCTAGCAGTTTCATATAGGACATGTATTGTTATGATTAACACCCCCCCCGTTTTTCATGTTTCCTTCCGCTTCCTCCTTCTGTGTCCCCTTTGGCCTTTTATCGCCTCTTTTCGGGCCCGTGCTCCACGACCTCTCTCTTCCCCCTTTCTTCTTGCCCCCTGTGGCCTTCTGTCCCCGTCCCCCCCCCTTTTTTTTTTTTTTCTCTCCTTCCCCCCCCCTTTTTTTTTTTTCTCTCCTTCCCCCCCTTCCTCCCTCCCTTTTTTCCTTCCCTCCCCTTTTTTTTTTTTTTTTTCTTTTCTCTCCTCCCCCCCTTTTTTTCCTTTCCCCTTTTTTTTTTCTGTCTCCTTCCCCCCCCTTCTTCCCCCCTTTTTTCCTTTCCCCCTGTGTTTTTTTTTTTTTTCTTTTCTCTTTTCTTTCTACCTCTCTCTTCTCCCTCCCTCCCTTCCCCTGAGGGGGGGTGGGTCGTGGGGGGGGGGGGTTGCAGGGTGCGCATCTGAGCTGGGGTTTGTCTGTGGTTTGGGTTTTATAATGAGGCCTGGGAGGGGGGGGCTTCTGTCCTGGAAAGTACACGCCTGGTTTGGGTTTACGCGTTGCGGATTGAGTGACGCTTGAAGCAATACCCAGGAATTACCGCATTTGTTGGCCTTACAGTTTGTAATCTTTGTTTTCCCTTTTCTTTTTCTCTTTTTCACAGCCTAATCTTTTCTTGATTCTTGCTGCATTTCTTGCTCCTTACTCTGGTCATCTCTCTTTCCCCTTCTTCACCCCTATCCTTAGGTGTGGGACCCCAGTGCTCGGCATGACGCAACTTAATTTTGGCTCCCTTAATTGTAAAGGGTTGAATGTGCCGCAAAAGAGATCGCAAATATTTTATGCTATGCATAAACAGAGGACTCAGGTGTTATTATTACAAGAGACCCATTTTAAAGCAGGCCAGGTTCCAGTTCTTAGGGATAGATTTTACACAACATGGTTTCACAGCCCTAACCCGACTGCTAAATCCGGGGGGGTCTCCATTGCTCTCCATAAGTCATTGGTGTTCTCCGTGATCGACTCTTTGGTGGATCCTGAGGGTAGATTTATATTTCTGAAGCTCAGGTTGGTGTGGGTGTATATACCGTAGCTAACTGGTATTTACCCAACTCCAGATCCACTGTGGCATGCTCTTCCCTCCTGTCTCGGCTGGCGGAATTTGCAGAAGGGACTTTAATAGCTGGGGGGGACTTTAATTTCACTTTTGAACCGGCAATTGATACCTCCTCGGGGCGGCGTTTTATTTCAGAAAAAGGATGTTGGCACTAGGGAAAAAGTTGCAAGCATTACAATTGGTTGATATTTGGAGGGCACTGCATCCCACGGAGAGGGATTACTCTTATTTCTCCCCAATTCATTCATCTTACAGCCGTATAGATATGTTGTGGATTAGCCAACACGCCAAGCCATGGCGAGCCCAGGCCTCCATATATGTCTATCGTAAACATGCACCGGTGTTCGTCCAACTCACTCCCCCAGACGGTTCGCGGCGACCATGGACGTGGCGTCTTAATGAACATCTACTTAAAGACGACTTATGTGTAGCAGAAATACGACAGGTGATGAGTGATTTCTTGGAAATTCACGCTCAGGACCAGACGGCCTTGCCGACACAGTGGGAGGCCCTTAAATGTGTGGTGCGGGGTATATTAATAAAGCATGGATCAAGACTTAAACGGGAGAGGGCCTCTCTGATTACCTCTTTGGTTCAGCGAATACAGACCTTGGAGGCATCCCACAAAAAATCCTTATCGGCCTCGGTGTACGCTGAATTGGTGGGATCCCGGGAGGAACTTAGGGGGCTCTTAGATCAAAAATACTATGCACAGAGGGTACGTTTACAGAGATACTTATATGAACATGCAGACAAGTGTGGAAGGGCATTAGCCAGGTTTATTCACCCGAGGAAACTCACAAATCATATCCCGAAAATTAAGGACAGAGGAAGACATATGATTCAGGACCCGGTTAAAATAGCTGAAGAGTTCCGTGCCTTTTATGGGGACCTGTACAACATAAAGGGTCAGTTTACTGATATGTCTCCGACGGCACTCAATAATAAGATTGAGGACTATGTCCAGTGGACTGCCTTGCCTAGGCTAGCGCAATCAGAAATTGAGACGCTGGAGTCAGATTTTACGGAAGAGGACATATCTTCGGTTATCAGAGACACCCCAGTAGGTAAGAGCCCGGGACCGGATGGTTTTGCAACTACATTTTTTAGAATTTTTAGGGAACAAATTGTCCCCTTTTTGACACGGGTCTTTAACTCGGTGCCTGCTGGAGCATCTTTTGTTCCTCAGTCTCTAGAGGCGCATATATGTGTAATTCCGAAGCCAGGGAAGGACCCGGTTAATGTCTCCAATTACCGTCCCATATCATTGATTAATATAGATGTCCAATTCTTTTCAAAAGCTCTCGCCAATAGACTGGCACCTTTGCTTCCAAAAGTGATACACACGGACCAGGTGGGTTTTGTGGGGGGCCGAGAGGTAAGAGACAACACGAATAAGACGTTTCTTCTGCTGGCTCGGGCGAAGGCAAAGGCACTACCTATGTGTTTACTTTCCATAGATGCGGAGAAAGCCTTCGACCGGGTCAGCTGGAGTTTCATGTTGGCAGCGTTGAGACAGGTGGGGATAGGTGACAGGTTCCTTAGAGAAGTGGCCTCCCTTTGTAGTACACCGACTGCCAGAATAAAGGTAAATGGGTCCTTGTCCGCGCCAATTAGCATAAAAAATGGTACCAGACAGGGTTGTCCCTTATCCCCCCTCCTATTTGTTCTCGTAATGCAGCATTTGGCTTTGGCCATTAGACAGAACCCAGATATAAAAGGGATAGAGGTGGGAGAGCATAATTGTAAAGTGGCATGCAGATGACCTCCTCCTATACATTACACAGCCCCACATATCCTTTCCCTCCTTGGTTAAGGATATTGAGAACTTCGGACATATAAGCAACTTTAAAGTTAACTATAATAAATCAGAAGCCTTGAATTTCACTCTGCCGGGGAGGGAAGTAGATCATATTGCATCCAACTTTCCTTTTAGATGGCAGACATCAGCCCTGACTTATCTGGGGGTGGCGGTACCACGGGACAGTACCAAGATTTTTCACCTCAATTACCTCCCTTTGTTGGAACGCACTATGAGAGATCTTAAACAAATCGATAGACAGAAACTGTCCTGGTTTGGACGTATTAATGTCATCAAGATGGATGTTCTCCCTCGTTTTCTATATATCTTTCAAACGGCCCCTATAGCACTACCATCGTTTTTCTTCACCAGAATACAGTCAATTATTAACAAATTTGTGTGGGGAGGGAGGAGCTCTCGGGTGGGGAGGAGAGTGTTGAGTAGAGGTAAGGGAGAGCGGGGGCAGGGTTGCCAGACTTTAAAAAGTACCACAAGGCGTCTCTTCTGCTGAGACTAATGGATTGGCAATTTAATAGGAGCACTAAACAATGGGTGAGTCTGGAGCAGGTTTGGTCCGAAACGCCCCTGCGGTTCCTCCCGTGGATCACACCGCTGCGGAGGGGACGGATAGATGGAGAGGCGGAGTTTCTCAGGGCATCCCTGAGGGTCTGGGACGTTGAGTGCAGGCGGGGATCTCTCTCTATGGGTCCTGGTCCACTCTCACCGCTTTTCTCTAACCCGGAGTTTCCCCCAGGGATGGGAGTCGAGCGTTTCTTAGGTTGGAGGAGGGTTGAGTACACACTGATAGCCCAGACTTTGCACGGTTTGGAAGTACCCCCCTTTTCGGCCCTTTTGCTCCCAGAGGGTCGGCATCCAACGGCTTGGCTGGAATACCTTCAACTTAGGTCCTTCTTGATGGTTGACAACAGACTTGGGCTTTTTGTGGCTCAGCCCACAAAATTTGAACAATTGTTTTTACGGGAGGATTCTCCCGGGCATCTCTTGTCTCTGGTTTACTCCTTCCTGATTACAGAGGCGGACATGGGAGATCTTAAATATATCGAGAAGTGGAATAGAGATTTGGGGACTTTCATTCCTGAGGAGGACTGGAAAAAGTCCTTTATCCTCACTCATAAATTTTCCATCGCCTGTGCAGCACAGGAAAAAAATTATAAGATTCTGACCTGTTGGTACAGGTGCCCGGATACTCTACACTCAATATTTCCCGGGGTCTCAGATAGCTGCTGGAGGTGCGGAAGGGGAAGGGGGACAATGCTGCATATCTGGTGGGACTGCCCATTGATACAACCTTTCTGGAGGTCCGTGTTCAAAGCATACGCTGTGATTTGCGGAGAGCAGTTGGTGGGTTCCCCTCAGATGGCGCTGCTTTCAATTCTCCCAGGATCGCTTAAATCACAAAAAGCGGGCCTTCTGAGATACTGTCTTACGGCGGCTTGCATGGTGATCCCGAGATACTGGAAATCGACTGGGGTGCCATCTGTGAGGGAGTGGTTTGCGGAGATGGCCATCATCCACAGGATGGAGTCCCTAACGGCAGAAACCAATGACTCAGTGGATACATTTCTTAGGATCTGGACCCCCTGGACCCTGGCTCTTGATTCTCTACCATTTCAGAACCTTATTGGTAACGCATGACGCGTGTTACGTCAGTCCAATGTAGCGGCCCGAGTACTGGGGAGGTAATCCCTACCATGCCTTCCCTCCCTCTCTTTCTGTTGCTCTTCTCTTCCCCTTTTCCTTCTCTTCTTTTCCTTATCTTTCCCCCTTGCTACTTTCCTTTCTCTCTAGATCTCGTTAAATCTTCACATTTTTTCCTTTTCTTTTTTGTTTTCGGCAGTAGCCTCACTTTGTTTGAGGTGTAGTTCTCAATTGGAAGGAGATTGTCTGTATTATAAAAGGTGGTTACATGTCGTATGCGTGCCTTATGATAGTAAGAGAAGAGGTGTTAGTTAGGATGTGGCTTATACTCTTCTCTGTAAGTTGACATGAAGTAATCACGTATTTGAATCTTTTTTTTTTTCTTCCTGTAAATTCTCTTGTTTACTTTAATAAAGAAAGATTAAACATAAATAAGGATACACCTGATACTATGGTGAAATTAACAATCTCATGTGGGATCTAGAGAAACTTATGTCTAACAGACTCAGAGAATGTTGGGACAGTAAAACCTTACAAGTCTATTTAGATAAAGATATGATACCGAGGGGCTTATGTATGAAAAAGAGACCCACTATACAAATAATATGGACTTTGTTGTTCAATGGAACCAGAATTTGTCGGAATGCTTGAATAAATTTATTAAATCAATTATTGAGCATGAATAAAATCTAAATGGAGAGTCTAGAAACAAACATCAAAGAAATTGAGTGTTCCTTGAATAAGTTCTCAAATTTAGAGAACTATAAAACCCTGTAGGAAAATATACACGATAGCCTTTCCAATCTAGAGGATGCATTTACATCTATGAAGGAGAAGAAATTCAAAAGAGACTCTTTAAATTTTGCTAATAACAGAGTGTACAATTGGCACACATGTAGTAAAAGTTTTACATCTGGTACAGGATCCATACTGAGGAAAAACCACAGAAGAAAAGATTTGAACAACAGTTTCTGCTTCCTCTATGGCATTGACAAGACAGAAGACAACATGGATCTGTCTGATATAGAGGCCAAATGTCCATCAACTTCCTATACCAACCAATCTGAAAGTAAAAAAAAAATACCGGCCAGGATGAAAAGTGCTTGAAAAAACCCCGATGAGCAGGATGTAAGTGCACTCACAAGGAGAACTCACAGTCACTTTACATGGAGAAAAAAAATATTAGAGGAGCAGAAAGACTTCACAATGATCAACCTGTCAGCCAGCATATTACAAAGAGAGCATATTACAATTGCTGAAAAAAGGCTTGAATTTTGTTCCCAGCATAAGATTTAACCTGTTTGGCACCATACTTGACGTTAACCGGCTTGTCTCGAAAGACTAACCATCAGGAAGCATTTTTCTTAAGGTGAAGATAACAATATCCCAGTAACTAAAACTCCTCAACTTAATAAATTTAATCCTCTTTCATTTACTGAACATATTATTCTTTCCAATTTATGGGATTTATCTGAACTTGATTGAAAGGTGCCAGGGCTCCATGATGCAGCTTTTTCTACTACCGTACCAAATCCAAGACACTATCCAATACAGTCTATAAACCAGCCTATGGAAGATTTCCAAAATTAGGCAGAACAAAAACTTACTAAACTTAATAAGGAAAAAGGGTATATACAATCAAATCTGTCAAAACAGGAAAAATCTGCCGTAAAGAAACTCCAAGAAAATACCAACACAATAGTTAAAAATTCGTATAAAGGTGGATCTGTAGTGATACTAGACATAGGTCTATTTGAAAAAGAACTTCAAATAATGCTTAGAGATGATAACCTTTCTATGAGAATTAAATCAGATACCATTGTTACAATAAAATAATCATTGGAAAGACTGTTGGAGGAAGGAGTACACTTATGTCTGTTGAATTCCAAGCAGGTGAAATATCTTAACCCTAAATGGCCGGTTACTCCTTCATTTCACGCTCTTCCAAAGTCGCATAAAAACCAATTTCCTCCAGTGTTCAGACCTATCATTTTTGGAATTGGCTACATTTCTGATCATTTATCAGAATGGCTGGTTGACAGATTAAAAAGTTTGGCACAAATATCATCTAGTTATATGCAAGATTCAAAACATGTTTTGAATGTCCTTACATATAACAAATGGCAGGCAGACTACAGTTGGGTTACCAATGAGATTAAATCACTGTATACTTCCATCCCTCACCAACTGGTAATTTTATCATTAAACTGCCAACTTAAAAAGTATTCTAATTACTCTGAAAACCTACAGGGATTTATCCTGGATGAAACTTGTTTCCTCCTATAGAATAATTATTTTACTTTTATGGTGGAATATTATGTTCATTATCAAGGTTGTTCCATGGGAGCATGTTTTTCACCATCTTTAGCCATCGTGATCATGACACAGTGGGAAGTTCACTATATTTTCTCTAATATTAATTTGTTTGCCCCTGATATGGAAATACAGTGGGGAAAAAAGTATTTAGTCAGCCACCAATTGTTCTCCCACTTATAAAGATGAGAGAGGCCTGTAATTGACATCATAGGTAGATCACAACTATGAGAGACAAAATGAGAAAACAAATCAAGAAAATCACCTTGTCTGATTTGGCAAGATTTTGTTTTTGCAAATTATGGTGAAAAATAAGTATTTGGACAATAACAAAAGTTCATCTCAATATTTTGTTATCTATCGTTTGTTGGCAATGGTCAAACGTTTTCTTTAAGTCTTCACAAGGTTGACACACACTGTTGGTGGTATGTTGGCCCATTCCTCCTCTAGAGCAGTGATGTTTTGGGCCTGTTGCTGGGTAACACGGACTTTCAACTTTCTCCAAAGGATTTATATTGGGTTGAGATCTGGAGACTGGCTAGGTCACTCCAGGACTTTCATATGCTTCTTATGAAGCCACTCCTTCATTGCACTGGTGGTGTGCTTGGGATCATTATCATGCTGAAAGACCCAACCACGTTTCATCTTCAATGCCCTTGCTGATGTAAGGAGGTTGGCACTCAAAATCTCACGATACATGGCCCCATTCATTCTTTCATGTACACGGATCAGTTGTCCTGGTCCCTTTGCAGAGAAACAACCCCAAAGCATGATGTTGCCACCGCCATGCTTCACAGTAGGTATGGTGATCTTTGGATGCAACTCAGCATTCTGTCTCCTCCAAGCACTACGAGTTGTGTTTCTACAAAACAGTTCTACTTTGTTTTTATCAGACCATATGATATTTTCCCAATACTTTTCCGGGGATAATCCAAATGCTATCTAGTAGTGTTGAGCCACTCCCCCAGTGTTCAAGTTCAGCTCGGTTCGTCGGTTCGGCTCAGTTCAGCGAACGTTCGACGAACGTTCGACGAACACCTTCGAACCCCATTGAAAACAATTGCAGGCAAACACAAACACATAAAAACACATTATACATGTACACATACAGTTAATAAACATTGCCATTACACCTTAAGGTCTCCACAATGCGTCCTGCACTCTGTCTCCCGCCGCTTTTCCAACTGATCATCGCTGCGCCCTCCAGGTAACCAGCACTGATGATAGCACCTTCCGTGACGTCGTCATAGCATGTGACCAGTCACATGTCTATTATCTCATTGGCTACAGACTGGTCACATGGCTAGACGTCATCCTAGGTCCTGTCAGTGCATCTCTCTGGTACGCGGTGCTTGTTTAAGCATCTCCGTGTACTGGCAAGATGCTCTGGCACATGGTCGACTCCCCGTCCATGCATGTCGGCGCTCTTTACAGAGTCAGCCCACATACAAGGACTGAATGCCACAGCCGGTGAATAACGGAGATAACCGTTGCTATAGTAACCCGCCTGTCAGTTTGCTTTTGCTATGGTGGCAGCGGTGACATCACCGCTTAAAGCCCACAGCCTCTGCTCACTCACTGAATGATTAGACTGCACGGGGGCAGCAGCATCTTCCTCCCATGCAGTTCTGTCTGATGTAGCAGAGCTGCATGGGTTGAAGGAGAAAGAAGACAGAAGAGCAGGATCGTGGAGGGTTGAGAGGGAGTAATAAACATGGAGTCTCTAAGTATGTCCGTGTATTTATTTCTATTAAAGTATTTTTTCTCTGTGTGGTGTCTTTTTTTAACCCTTTATTGAAGATTCTTAATGGCAGGGTCAAACTTGCCTGACATTAAGAATCTCTGGCTTAATACTAGTTAGTAAAACAAAGCTAGTATTAACCCATTATTACCCAGCTAGCCACCCATCACCAGGGCAGCTGGAAGAGTTGGATACATCGTCAGATGATGGCGCTTTTATGAAAGCCCCATTTTCTGGGGTTGCTGCGGACTGCAATTTGCAGCAGAGGGGCCCAGAAACCTCGGGCTAACCTGTGCTGCGGATTCCAATCCCCAGCTGCCTAGTTGTACCTGGCTAGACACAAAAATGGGGCAAAGCCCATGTAGTTTTTTTTTTTAATTATTTCATGAAATTCTTGAAGGTGCCACTCGCACCTGTTAACCCCTTAGATCACGCTGTGAAAATGTCACAGCATAATGTAACAGTGGGCCACGGTAAGCATTTACTTACCCGTTCCATCGGAAGTCATGGGATATGATCACATCACATAGATCCGATGGTTGTCATGGTAGCGCAGGGTCATGTGATGACTCCTGTAGCTATCATGAGTCAGTTCCTCTTGCAGCTGGCAGAGGGCCGTCGTGCAGATCATAGCAATGCTGCCCTTATCTACAAGAAAGAATGAGTGATCAGACTGCTGATCATTATAGTCCCCTATGGGGCCTAGTAAAATAAAAAAAAGTAAAAAAAAGTTTTACAAAATTAAAAAAAACTAAAAGGTCAAATCACCGACCCATTCAGCCCATTGAAAATTAAAGCGTTAAAAAAATAAAAAATATACACATTTGCTATCGCTGCGTTCAGAAATTCCCGATCTATCAAAATATAAAATCAATTAATCTGATTGGTAAGTGGCGTAGTAGCAAAAAAATTCCAAACTCAAAAAATACATTTTGTGGTCGCCACAAATTTTGTGCAATATGTGATAACAAGCGATCAAAACATAGCATCTGCGCAAAAATGGTACCGTTAAAAACATCAGGTCAAAGCTCAAAAAATAAGCCATTATTGAGCCATAGATCCCAAAAAATGAGAACGCTGCGGATTACGGAGTATGGCGACAAAGTGCGCCATATTTTTGGGACAAACTTCTGAATTTTTTTTGACCCCTTAGATAAAAGTAAGCCTAGACATGTTTGGTATCTAAAAACTTTTAGTGATCTGAGGCATCACACTGACATGTCAGTTTTACCATATAGAGAAGACAGCGAATAAAATATCTCAAAAACAATCATGCAATCGCACTTGTTTTGCAATTTTATTTTACTTGGAGTTTTTTTGCCATTTTCCAGTTCACTATATGGGAAATATTATGGTTTTATTTAAAAGAAAAACTTGTCCCGCAAAAATCAAGCCCTCATATGGCAAGATTGACAGAAAAATAAAAAAGTTACAGCTCTCAGAAGAATGGAAGCGAAAAAAAACAGAAAAATGGAAAATCGCCCGGGGATGAAGGGGTTAAAAATGAACTTCTTTATATTTTCCTATATATACTCCTAATGGTTATTTATATGCATCCTCTTAATTAGTTACTCACCTGATGTTCATTGCATCACATCCGGTTACTTTGTTTTTTAACCATGATTCATTCTGAAATGAATAGAGATAGACTAAGGACATAATGTCCAAAACCTAGCATTTTAGGTTTCGTTACCTTGGTTTTCATTTAGTTGAATGTCCTTATTTTAACCCCTTCACCCCCGGCCACTAAAACACCTTAATGACCGGGCCATTTTTTGCAATTCTGACCAGTGTCACTTTGACAGGTTATAACTCTGGAACGCTTCAACGGATCCTGACGATTCTGACATTGTTTTTTCGTGACATATTGTACTTCATGTCAGTGGTAAATTTAGGCCGATACTTTTTGCGTTTATTTGTGAAAATTTAGGAAATTGTGCAAAAATTTGGAAAATTTTGCAATTTTCAAACTTTGAAAATTTATGCCCATAAATCTGAGAGATATGTCACACAAAAGAGTTACTAAATAACATTTCCCACTTGTCAACTTTACATCAGCGCAATTTTCGAAAGAAATTTTTATTTCGTTAGGAAGTTAGAAGGGGTCAAAGTTCATCAGCAATTTCTAATTTTTCCAACAAAATTTACAAAATATTTTTTTTAGGGACCACATCACATTTGAAGTGACTTTGAGAGGCCGAGGTGACAGAAAATACCCAAAAGTGACCCCATTCTAAAAACTGCACCCCTCACACTGCTCAAAACCACATCCAAGAAGTTTATTAACCCTTTAGGTGCGTCACAGGAACCAAAGGAAAAAATGAAAATTTTACTTTTTAACACAAAAATGTTATTTTAGCCATAAAATTTTCATTTTTACAAGGGAGAAAAGAAAAAGTGCACCCTACAATTTATTGTGCATTTTCTCCTGAGTACGCTGATACCCCATATGGAGTAAAAATCAATTGTTTGGGTGCACGGCAGAGGTCGAAAGGCAAGGAGCGCCATTTGAATTTTTTAACACAAAATTAGCTGCACTCATTAGCGGACGCCATGTCGGGTTTGAAGACCCCCTGAGGTGCCTAAACAACGGAGCTCCCCCACAAGTGACCCCATTTTGGAAACTAGAGCCCTCAAATATTTTTTCTAGATGTTTGATGAGCACTTTGAACACCTGGGGGCTTCACAGAAGTTTATAACGTTGAGCCGTGAAAAGAAAAAAAAAATTTTTTACCACAAAACTGTTGCTTCAACTAGGTAGCTTTTTTTTCCCAAGGGTATCGGGAAAAAATGCAACATAAAATGTATTGTCCATTTTCTCCTGAGTACGCAGATACCTCATATGTGGTGGAAATAAAATGTTTGGACACACGGCAGTGCTCGGAAGGCAAGGAGCGCCATTTGAATGCAAAATTAGCTGCACTCATTAGCGGACGCCATGTCAGGTTTGAAGACCCCCTGAGGTACCTAAACAATGGAGGTCCCTCACAAGTGACCCCATTTTGGAAACTAGAGCCCTCAAATAATTTTTCTAGTTGTTTGGTGAGCACTTTGAACACCTGGGGGCTTCACAGAAGTTTATAACGTTGAGCCGTGAAAAGAAAAAAAAAAAAATTTACCACAAAACTGTTGCTTCAACTAGGTAGCTTTTTTTTTCACAAGGGTATCAGGAAAAAATGCACCATAAAACGTATTGTCCATTTTCTCCCTCCTGAGTACGCAGATACCTCACATGTGGTGGAAAGTAATTGTTGGGCGCATGGCGGGGCTCAGAAGAGAAGGGCACCATTTGACAGCAAAATTGATTGGAATCATTAGCGGGCGCCATGTCACGTTTTTAGACCCCCCCCATGGTGCCTAAACAGTGGAGCTCCCCCACAAATTACCCCATTTTGGAACTAGACCCCTCAAGGAATTTATCTAGATGTTTAGTGAGCCCCTTGTACCCCCAGGGGCTCCACTGAAAGTTGATAACGTTGAACCGTGAAAATTATTTATTTTTTTTAAATTTTTTTTTTTTAATTTTTGCAGCAACAAGGTAGCTTTTTTTTTTTCTTTTTACAATGGTATCAGGAAAAAAATGCACCATAAAACGTATTGTGCAATTTTTCCCGAGTACGCAGATACCTCACATGTGGTGGAAATCAATTGTTTGGGCGCATGGCGGGGCTCAGAAGACAAGGAACGCCATTTGACTTTTCAAACGCACAGACGCAGTGCACTGATCGGCCGCTGCAGGAGGCACTGTCGGATGAGATACAAAAAGCGCTGGGGATACGGAAAAAAAAAAAAAAAGTCACGCCAAAAATTGAGCAGGGATGTTGATCCGCGCTCAGCGGGACGCACGGACAGATACGATACTTTTTTTTCCGTATCCTTGATGCTTTTTGTATTGCATCAGTCCGTGCGTCCCGCCGAGCGCTGATCAGGGATGCACATAACGGATCGCCATCCTTGCTCAATTTTTGGCATGACTTTTTTTTCCGTACCCCCGATGCTTTTTGTCACGCCAAAAATTGAGCAGGGATGCCGATCCGTTATGTGCATCCCTGATCAGCGCTCGGCGGGACGCACGGACAGATGCGATACAAAAAGCGTCGGGAATACGGGAAAAAAAGTCTTGCCAAAAACTGACCACGGATGCAGATACGTTATCTGCATCCCTGATCAGTGCTCGGCGGGACGCACGGACGCATGAGGTGTAAAAATAGAAAGGGGATAAAGGAAAAAAAGAAAGAAAAAAAAGAAAAAAAAAAAAGTTATACTCACAGTTCCCAGAGGATTGGCAGGAGGAACAGCTTTACAGCAGCAGCCAGCAGGCAGGAAGTTGGACAGCTCAGCAGAAGACCCAGGAAGAAGGACCCAGCGATGGAGGCAGATGTGATCGGCCGGTGAAGACAGGTAAGAGGACGTCGGGGGGACAGCAGAGGGGGACGGGGACAGCAGAGGGGGACGGGGACAGCAGAGGGGGAGGGGGAGAGCAGAGGGGGAGAGCAAGGAGGGAGATACCGGAGGAGCTGCAGAATAGAGATCACGGGGGAGGCCGGCAGATTGGGATGTCGGGGGGCAGACTGGGATGTCGGGGGGCAGACCGGGATGTCTGGGGGCAGATCGGGATGTCTGGGAGCAGATCGGGATGTCTGGGGGCAGATCGGGATGTCTGGGGGCAGATCGGGATGTCTGGGGGCACATCGGGATGTCTGGGGGCACATCGGGATGTCGGGGGGGGTAGATCGGGATGTCGGGGGGGGGGCAGATCGGGATGTGGGGGGGCAGATCGGGGAGACAGGTGGCGGAGGGCAGCGGCGGCGGCGGATCGTGACACTTTCGCCGGTTTCATACAGTGCAATGGCTGCGCGGCAACTTCCGGGTCCCATGCTCCGGTCTCATAACAGCATGGGACCGGAGCTTGCCGCCCTGCCATTGCACTGTGTACACTCACTGTGCTGGCGTGCTGCAGGGACGACAAGTGAAGCTGATGGGGGCGGTCACCGGCAACAGGTCCAGTGTGATTGGAGAAATCGGTCACAAGGCCGATCTCTCCAATCAGAGCTACTGGAGCTGGGGGAGGGTGATCCAGTGAGGTCACCCAGCTCCAGCCAATGGCCAGTGCTACAGCTGCACTGGCCAGGGCTGGATTTCAATCTTTCAGTCATTTTAAATGGCTGGAACATTACAGTGGCTGTGATTGGTTGAGCGGCGTTCGTCAGCCAATCACAGCCTCCGTAGGTCCGGGGAGGAGGCACCACCCCTCCTAAGGTCAGGAACAGGTCCCCTCCTCCCCGAATCTGCGGTTTATGTTAACATATTGCAGTCACCGGAGGCTCCGGTGCCGCGATTCCGCCATGATGGAAAGATCAGTCCTTGGTCGTTAAGGCCCAGAGCACAAGGACGGATCTTTCCGTCCATGGTCGTGAAGGGGTTAAAATATATAAATAAATAATATGAGGTTAAGGTTTTGCAACTGTTCGACTAGTTGCATTTAACTATCATAGGCGCCACAACAATACTGCTGGCTTTTGCCTCAAATTAGTTTCCATGCTTTTACTTATAGAGCAACTTCTTTAACCCCTTTATCCCACAGCATGGTTTTCACCTTCCTGACCAAGCCATTGCTTTCAATTCTGACCAGTGTCACTTTGACAGGTTACAACTCTGGAACGCTTCAATGGATCCCAGTGATTCTGAGAATGCATTTTTAAGACATATTGTATTTCATGAAAGTGGTAAATTTGTGATGATATTTTTTGCATTTATTTTTGAAAGTATCAGAAATTTAGCAAATATTTTGAAAATTTCTCAATTTTCAACCTTTGAATTTTTGTAAAAATCCAACAAAGAAAAAAATTCCAGCGTAGAGAAGACTGAACTAACTAGACTTATCATATAAAATTTCTCTTTTATTTTCCATTAAAATAATTTGCCAAATGGTCAGACAGCTAAAAATAATAATAATAATAATAATAATAATAATAATAATAATAATAATAATAAGTTAATAATAAGAAAAAGCAGACATCCATGAAAAGGTATAAGCCGAAACGACACCCTCCCTTTGTCATGGATGTCTGTTTTTTAGCTGTCTGACCATTTGGCAAAAGATTTTATTGGAAAAATAAAAGAGAAATTTTATGTGATAAGTCTTGTTAGTTCGGTTCTCTCTGTGCTGGAATTCTTTTTCTTTGTTGGACTTTCTGCCTTGTCCAGGCCTCCAAGCGGCAGATTTAAAATCGGACTCTACACTCACATGCATTGTTTAACTTTTAGTTAAATTTAAAGTTAGAAGGGTTCAAAGTTTCATCAGCAATTTTTCATTATTCCAAATAATGTACAAAATCATTTTTTTTTGGGACCACATAACAGTTCAAGTGATTTGGAGTGACCTAGGTGACAGAAAGTGACATCATTATACAAACTGTACCCCTCAAAACTGTTCAAACTACACCCAATAAGTTTATTAACCAATTAGATGCTTCACAAGAACTAAAGTAATGTCGAAGGAAAAAATGAAATTTTACTTTTTCCCACAAAAATGTTACTTTAGCCTCAAATTTTGTATTCTCACAAGAGAAATAAGAGAAAATGCACCATTCAATTTGTTGTCCAACTTCTATTGAGTATGCCAATATCCCTTATGTGGTGGAAAGCTACTGTTTAGGCGAACAGCAGAGCTCGGAAGGGAAGGAGCGCTATTTAAATTTTTTTAATGCAAAATTACCTGGAATCTTTAGTGGAGGCCATGTTACATTTGGAGAGCCTCTAATGTGCCTTAGCAATGGAGTTCCTCCACAATTGACCCCATTTTGGAAACTAGACACCATTAGAAATTTACCTTGAACCTCCAGGTGCTTCACAGAATGTTATAACGTTTAGCCGTGAAAAGGAAGAAATACATTTTTAATTACAAAAATGTTGCTTTCATCTCAAATCTTTCAATTTCACTATGGTCACAGGAGATTATGGACCATACAGTTTGTACCCCATATGTGGTCGAAAACTTTTTTTGATGCTCAATGCAAAGTGAAGAAGGGAAGGAGCGCCATATTTGAGTTCAGATTTAGTTGGAATGGTTTGCGGGTGCCATCTCACATTGGCAGAGCCCCTGAGGTGCCAGATCAGCAGAAAATCCCCAGAACTGATCCCATTTTACAAACTGCACTCTTCAATGAATTAATCTAGGGGGGCAGTGAGCATATTGACACCAGAAGGTGTGTCATAACATGTTACACTCTTGGGCAGTGAAGAAAAAATAAGTACATTTTTCCACTAAAATGCTGTTTTGACCCCAGATTTCCAATTTTCACAATGAGAATAAGTAAAAATGGCCTCATGATATGTTACATAATTTCTCACATGTGACTGCACAGTACTGTTTGACTGTACCGCAGGGCTTGGCAGACAAGGAGCAACATTTGATTTTTAGTACACTGATCTTTCTAGAATAATTTGCAGACTCCATTTGCATAGCCCCTAAGTGCCAGAACAACAGAAATGACATCACGTGACAACATTTTGGAAATTACTCCCCTGTAGGAGTTAATTTACTGATGTAGTGACGTTTTAGTCTCTGGAAAACTTCCATGGAGTCAAATGTAGTGAATATTGCAAAATTAAAAACTGAAAATAAGCCTTTGTTATACCTATTTCATTGTAGTACCTGTACATTTGTGGCCAGCTCATGCTTCTGGACATCTGCATCCCATAAATTAAGTGGGCTCTTCTCACTACCACGATACCAAACATGGGGGTGCTAATTCTGGTTTAATCCCATTGTGGGGCTCATAAGGAAGGGGGAGGGGTGCATTTGGATTTTGCTGGATTTTTTTGTTTTTTGGGGGGAGGACCACAGCGTTTTTCCAGAGCCTTTCTGCTAGCAGTGATGTGAAAGCCCCTATACTTCTGTTAAAAGATCTCGGACCTGAGTGATGACTTTTTTTTTTTTGTTGGTTGTGTTGAATGCTATTTGATGGCGATTTGGGTACAGAACATTTTGGATCAGTCCACATTTATTCTGTGCTTTATGCTGAGCACTTATATCGGGGTTTCCATCTACATTTCTAAAGTATGTAATTTAGGTGAAACGCTCGACAGATCCATTCACTAATGAGTCAGCAGAGTTACTCCAGAATCTGTTTGGCCTCTGGTCAGCATTGTCCATCTTTTCAAATTTGAACAAAAGTGTTCCAATGCGCGGTGCCAGGAACCAGTTGCGTATGTACCTGACCATGGCGATCACTGTGGCGCAGCCACCCTTCATGTACTGGCTGACATACCACCTAATGAGATTATTCCCTACCTACAAAAGTGTAATCTGAAGGCAGAGGTGCCATACTGTAATTTCACTCTCACCTCAAACAGGCATCATTCTTTATCTTTTTGTATGCCTAAAAAGATGCATGAAAAGATGGATAAGTAACCTTAGGCTCCTTTGTCAAGAGTATGATAATTTTATGCCAAATATTGGTTGTTGGCAAAGCTTAGAAAAAAATAAAACATTATACTTTTGTCCAAAATGTATGCTAAACCTAAACATAGCATGAGCGATGGATATCATAGGCGATAGGAAAAAAACAACTAATCCGATTAAAAATTACAGATTAAAGTGTGCTCATGCTAGCAGCCATTTTAATACCACCAGTGGTGCAGCAACCGTCTCGGCATTACCAGTACCAAACCTAAGTCACTTTTGATTTCCTTTGCAATCTCTGGCAAGCACATTAATTAAGAGGAAATGGGGTGGGCATAATTGAGTTTGTGGCCTATCGCTCATCTAAATCACAGCAGGATGATGTAGCCTTTGACTGCAACACCATAAGCTAGAATCAGCATTCTGGTTAGTCCACCATTTCCACCGCCATATCAGTTAATTTTCTGCATAGCAAAATTTACAATTTGTCAATGACACCTATTTCTATTCTGCCCAATGTCTCCTAAGTTAAAGCACACTGGGGGCTAAAGAAGTTACTACACTTTGAAAACTTCTGGTTAATTTGGAAGATGAACAGTCGGCCTTTGTTATCAAAAGATATGGTGCTAGAGGCGGCAGACCACATGATTCTAATGCCATCCTATGTTGCAGTCAGTAGTTCCTGCTAGCAGCAGATTTAATACTATTAGTGGTGCTGGAAGCAACCATCCTGGCAATAGCAGTACCAAACCCAAGTCACTTTTGATCTTCTTTGCAAACTCTGGCAAATGCATTAGTGAAGAGAAGGCAAGGGGAATTGCTTATCCCAATCACAGAAGATGATGTAGCCTCTGTCAGCAACACCATGAGCTAGAATCAGCATTCTGCTCAGTTCATCTCCTTCATTGTCATATCAGTTAATGTTCTGCACTGCAAAATTTTCAATCCGTCAATGACACCTGTTCCTATTTTGCCCCAAAGATCCCTAAATCACAGCACAGCGAGAGATAGGGAAGATACTAGTCTTGAAAAACATATTCCGGTTAATAATTTGGAAGACTTGAACAGTCTGCAGTTTCCTTCTCAAAAATATGGTGCCGGAAGTGAAGTGACAGACCAAATGATTCTAATGCCAATATGTGATTCAGTGTCTGCTAGCCGAGGTGATGAGGATACTTTCTGTGGTAGTAGCACTCTGTACCTGGGAAAACTTTGGGGAGAGAATTAGGAAGGTAAGTAAGGGGAACAAAGAGTGCTAGGCATTTTACACATAGAGGCACCTTTAGCCAAATAATAGATGACAATGGAGATAGTGATACTGATTCGATTTTACAAGACCTATAAACAAGACAGGGGTGGAGAGGAGAAGGTTGCTGGCCTGCGAAATACACAGAGCAAGCATCATGCATTAACATCTTCCTCTGTGGCCAAATCAACTTTTCCTGGAGATGGCTCTACAGTATATGAAAGTTCTGATCATGGTGGTGGCATGTAGTTTGTTTGGACTTCTTGTGTGGGAATTCTTTTACATGTTGCTAGTGGACCAATCAATATGACTATGCAGTCTATGACGTTGGAAAATAAATTGAACATCCTGGCACACATCGAAGAGGAACTACATCACTCTATCAAAACATGAAATAGGATCACCTAGCCATTTGGAGGAAGCAATATGAGCAAGGCTCATGCTTGCCCTCATTTCTCTCCTCATGATTATCATTCTATAAAACAAACCACACCCGCAAATAGTGCTTTGTCTTTGTGATCAGCACCATCATCATCATCTTCTCCTACTTCTTTTCATATCTTCCTCATATACCTGCATTGCATTGTCAGTTCTAATTTTTGTTACCAATAAATAAGTGTTCAACCATACGGTTACATGGAAATTGTTCTCCCATTCGTTCAAGTCCAGTAGAAGAATAGCTACGGACAATTTATCAATGGTCACTGGATAACAGCTGCCAATAAAGGCAAAAATGAAGACATGAATGTTAAAAAGTTTGGCCTTCTGTGTGGCAACATATGGATGCAAAACTTAGACAATTAAGAAAGTAGACAGAAGAAAGTATGCCTTCAAATTTGGTGCTGAAGAAGTATGTTATCAATACCATGAATGGGAAGAAGCACAAATCAATTTTGGAACAAATTTAGCCAGACATGTCACTCGAAGTAAGGATCACTATGCTACAATTTGCTACTTTGGACATATCTTGAAAAAAAGCAATACTGGAGAAGGACATCATGGTTAGAAGAATGGAAAGAACAATGCTAAGAGGAAGACTAATAATTCAATGGCTTCATATAATCAAAACATTGGTCGAGAAGAAGATCCTGGTGGACCTATCTAGACATGCATGAGATCAGTCTTCCTACAGATTGTTCATCCATCAAAATACCTTAGCTTGAGTTTGAACCAAATCCGAAAAAAAGATCCAAGTTCATTATAACAGATGCCAGGCCATCTGGATTGTAATTACATATAGTTACATGTAGTTACTTAGGTTGAAAAAGACCTAAGTTCATCTAGTTCAACCTTCCGCCACCAATTCTACATTTTGTTCCTAAGTCACTTATAACCAACAATGTTGTGTGTACTGAGGAAATCATCCAGCCCTTTTTTAAAAGCTGTTATAGTATCTGCCATTACTACCTCCTATGGTAGGGCATTCCACAGTCTGACTGCTTTAACTGTAAAGAACCCTTTCCTATTTAGCTGCCGGAATCTCTTTTCTTCCACTCGCAGTATATGCCATTTGGTCCTTACTATCGTCTTTGGAAGGAATAAGTCATGTAAATGAGATCTCCTCTGAGACGTCTTTTTTCTAAGCTAAACATATCTAACTTTTTCAACCTCTCATCATATGGGAGGCCTTCCATTCCTTGTAGTAGTCTAGTTAGCCGCCTTTGAACTGACTCTAACTTCTGAATATCCGTTTTAAAATGTGGAGCACAAAACTGGATCCCATATTCCAGATGTGGACAAGTGATTTATAGAGGGGTAACAATACGTTTTGATCACGGGATCTAATCTTTTTATACACCCTAAAATCTTGTTTGCTTTAGCAGCTGCTGCTTGTCATTGAGTGCTGCTGCTCAGCTTATTTGTAATGAGAATACCCAAGTCCATCTCCTGTTATGTAGTCCCGAGTTTACTTCTATTTAATGTATAGGTAGCTATAGGATTAATCTGTCCTAGGTGCATTACTTTACATTTAGAAAGCATCAAATCTCATTTGCCAAGTATCTGCCCATTCTGACATCTTATCCAGATCTTTTTGTAATATTGCACTATCAAGGTCAGTTTTTAATATCCTACATAGTTTGGTGTCATAATCAAAGACTTTACTATCAATCCCATCCACAAGGTCATTAATAAAGAGATTAAAAATAATCGGTCCTAGCACAGATCCCTGCTGCACCCCACTGCTGACTATAACCCATTTAGAGAATGTACCATTTATGACTACTCTTTGATTCTTATCTTTTAGCCAATTCTTTACCTAGTTGCATATAGTTTCCCCTTAAATAATAATAAGTTAAATTAATTATATCGGGTGGGTAACTTTGATTTTTCACTTGTTGAATGATCCCTGGATCCCTTAATTGACATTTGCAAATGAACTGTGTGCACTGTGGCTTAATAGAAGACAGGTTTTGCTCTGTTCATATTTTTTTTAAGGTGTCTGTAATCTTTTTGAATATGAAGAAAATTATAGAGATTATTTGACTGTAATTGTCATCATGTTCACAGTGATTGCAGCGTCATATCAAAATGTCTTCATAGCAGAATTGTTGTCTGTAGATATATATCGCTTATAATCATAATGATTTATTGTGGTTTTCCAATGTGTCAGTAAAAAATATTGTCTGTCTGTGACTTTTTTATTAGTTGTCCAGAAAAAATAAAAAGTCAAGTTGGCAATCCTGATTAAAGATACCTAGAGCCATTATTTATTGTACCAAAAAGCCATCCCTGCCAGGTTTGGGCACAAAATGCATAATTTTTTTTAACCAAAATTTAATTTATTGATACGAAAACTTGAACTTCATTCTAATTTTTCAGTAAAACTAAATAATAGTTTGACTGAATCTTGGTCAAATGTTCCCTGGAGTATCCTGATCATGACAGTGAAAAAGGATACAATTGTTGAAAATTATTCAACCAAACTTCTGTAAACTTCATTACTGATTTTTCTTTAAATTATCATTGTTTTACCAACTTGTTTAGAATTTTTTGAGCAGTAGAATTGGTATGCTAGGAGGGTATCTGTGTTGCAACAATCGGTGTGGCTTTTGCCAAGTGACTGGTTGCTGACCGTATACCCGATAAGAAGAACTCATTCAACTTCCTGTAAACACCTCTCCATGTGCATGGCTCTTTCACAGAGCAGATAGAAAAAGGAAAAATAATATTTAAAATTATTAAACCAAGATTCTTTGATTTCCTTAAATCAAAATTTCATATAAAAAATGATATTTTTTTTTCCAAAAATATTAGGAACATTTGGAGGCACGAGAACTGGTGCTATAATAGGGCAATATGAATTCCTAATTGGTGAAGCTTTTGCACAGTGGTTGATTGCCAACCATATGTATGACCGGGTAGCCATTATGTGCTTTTTTTCATGGTGAACATTTCCCTGAGTATTTAGATCCTGCAACGGGCATGGCAGAAAAGCAAAAATTATCAAAAAGCAGCAACTGTTTAAAAATTTCAAAACCAAATTTTTGAAATTCCAAAAGTTCAATTTTTTTGTATTACAAAATTACACTTTCTACAAACATACGATGCCGCAGCAGCACCAATTACAATTGCCAATATATATAATGGACCAGATGGCTTATCTTCCACTGAAAAACTGATCCACATAAGCAGAGTTTCACTGCCTGAACATCCAAGTTCAGTGATATTTACATTTAGACATCTTTAAAGCAGATACAATGAAGCCCAATACCAAAAATTTCTAGGTCAACACATTAGACCAATGGCAAGAACTGGCCCAGGTTACTATGCACAAAATATCACTATGCACTGAAGCTACTTTACAGGCATGCCAGCCACATATGTCCTGACAGCTCACTATATTTCATAGTGTTTGACTGTATTGTTGAGGCTGGGAAACTTACTCATGTTTTTATACTCACAAGAAACAGTTTTAAAAATAGGGCACATTTTTGAAAAGTCATCATAATGTCAAAAAGCCAGAACATTTTCACATTCAATATAGTGCCAATGTCTTGTTTCTATAAGTAAGCAGATAACTTTTAATGGCTTAATAAAAATAAAAATTCTACTAATTTTGTGAATACCAAATGAGTAGTGGACCACAAACAAGGGATCCTTTTTTTAATTTCTGGTTGAGAGGCCATAACTTCATATTATAACTCTACAGTACTCTTGTTCCATCTCCCTAATTAAAAAGATAATTTTTGGACAGCTTTTAAAAAAGCTATTTCTTCTTCTTTTAGCAAACTGCAAAGCTCTTTATGCCCATAACATGGATTATTGCTATACCCAACTATGTGAAAATACTATAACTTCTTTCATCTACACCACCTGTCTATTAACAACAGCAATGTATGTTTGTGAACCTAAAATGGGATTATTTTTAGACTGTTTATGCAATTTAGGTAGCATAAAAAGTCTGTTATAGCAGTCTGTTGTGGAATAAGCTGTTGGCTACCTCTGAATTCCAATTTTTCTTTTTTTCTCCTAGCAACACATTTGGATATTAAAAAAAAAGCTGTGGTTGCATTACAGATTTCAAAATATGTTGAATTGATTTCAAGGCGCAATCCCAGTGTTCTAGACATATTTTCCAGATGATTAGTGGCTTTCCAAATATGGGATTCACAAGAATATTTTGAATTAAAAATCAAATCAATTGAATTGAAATCAAATTTTTTGGACAACTTTGAATTCGCTCATTTGTAGTGCCATAGTGAGTTGAGAATTACGTTTGATTGCCTTTGTGTGATTAATTGACAATGAATCCAAAGGTAAAGTTTCCCCCACATTCAAGCGGTACAGTTTTTCTTTTAATCCTATATGCTTATTTTATTTCAAAGAAAAGATCCCTGAAAAAAATAAAGTAATTAAAAGTTCAGGAAATTATAGACTCAGTAATAACAGTAAGGTAGCAGGTTTATGTTGGCATATTCCAAAATATAAGCGTATGATTTGTATAACCAGAACCATTCTAGATTACTGCAGAAGAGAGTACTTCCACTCAGGAAATGTATGTGTAATTTATTGCTTATTAGACTTAAAATGAGGCTTTTTATATAATTTAATTCATATATGCCATAATAAGTGCCACTACAGGCCAAGAGCAAAATAATTAGAGATTTGTCATTACAGTAAATATATGCTATTAACATGCAATTACATTTATTTCAGGTAGAACCATTACTAAAAGTATATTTCATATTAACGTTATTTAGCGGCAAGGCAGGATGATAGATGGTGATGATGATCACCATCATTATAATCATTATCTAACTAATAATAATTTTCAATTCATTATTAAAGAGTTTTTAATCCATGTTTTACCAATATCAAAAATTAACATTTTAATACCCTGCATAGTAAATGTCAATACTATGTATTGGGCTTTTAATAGTGAGAACATAGTTTCAAACTATGTAGGTGAATTATTTTTTGAAAAAAAAAAATAATTGTGGGGATGTTTAAGCAAGGACAGCAGTTTGTCTTACAAGTGGCTACATTTGGTATTGGAGATCATTACTCTGATTTACATGGTTATAACGGTCAGGGCCCCACTGATCCAACAATCAGTGTAACCTAAGGAAATGTCAATAATAACAATAATTATTATTATTATTATTTTTAGTATTTTTTTTTATTTAGCGCAAACATATTCGGCAACACTTTACAATTAAGAGGGGACATGTACAGACAATAAAGACAATACAAAGGAACACATAGTTCAACAGTTGCAGAAGTGAGAGCCCTGCTGTCAAACTGAGATTCTATAAGGAAAGAGAATAAATGTAATAAGTAAAAAGTGTATAGGTAGGGTAGTAGAAGAAAAAAACACGAGAAGTTCATTTTTGAGGAGATTCAGTTTCTGATAGAGGAAGGACATGATATGAGAGACAGCTGACAATACTTGACATTTTGTAGTATTGAAGGGGTGTCATCAGCATAGAAATGATGCTGGAAACCAAATCTGCTGGTAATTAATCTTGTCCAGTAGAAGTGGTGTAAAGACAGATAATGAAGGGGCCTAGGACTGTCCTTTGAAGAACCCCGATAGTAAGAAATGTTAAGACGTGTAAGAGCCTACAAAAGATACAGTGAAGGAGCAGTCCAAGAGGTGGGAAGAAAAGTATAAGAAAATGGGGTCTTTGAGGCCCATAGAGCAGAGCATGGAGAGTAGAAATGAGTGAACTTTGCAAGGTTTGGTTCGGTCCACGTCGACGAACATATCCAAACCACACTGAATTCAATGGGAGGCAAAAACAAAGGCATAGACAACACCATCAGGGGGCCCAAAACTGCCAAAACATCTTAAAGCACAACCATTAGCTTCCTAGACTATTAACATAAGAAATACTGAGGTGCGTGAGTGACAGGTGTAGACCTGGTTGGCAGGTAGCCCGCATACCTCATACAACAGCTTAAACTGCTAAAAAATTAGGCGTAAACACCAGGAAAGTAACATAGCATAATGGCGCAGCATGCATGCATTGGGCCAGGACCTGGGATAAGTTCTGGCTCAGCATTTTTAGCTTAGACATTGATCAGTAAGAGGTGGATGAGTGACAGGTGTCAGTCTAGTGCTCTGAGACCTTCCACTACAGGCAACACACAACAAGGAGATCCAAATAAGAATCTCCATTTACAAAAAATGTGGCTTATTGTGACTCAGGAGGAAGCAAACGGAGGAGGAATTAGAAAAATATTAGGTTCTTCATACATAAAAAAAGTCAAATTGTAAAAGTAACAGCAATGAACACACCGGTTGGTTGTTGCGCTACCAGGACACTTGTTAGTAACATCAGCAGCTGTAATAACAGCATCCACAGAAGCCACGACAAAAGTGTCTCAGACTGCAATAACACAATTTCATTGCAGCACACTGAAAACTACACTATCTCCTTTTTTATTACCCTCAAAGAAACCCAAATGGCTTCTGTGTTAGAGCCATAGATCAAGTTTATCTGGGGAACTCAAAGAAACCCAAATGGCTTCTGTGTTAGAGCCATAGATCAAGTTTATCTGGGGAACAGAGGCAGAGATGTCAAATGCTGGTTACTTCAAAAAGAAAGAAGATGGAAGATGATTCTGAAAACAATTACACCATTTCGGTTGAATGAAGCTGTAAGCTTTAAATCTTTTCTCTGAACTGTAGTAGTTAATTGTAGCTCTATTTTAGTTTTTAGGTATCCTCTTTTATACAATGTTACAATACTAATGTCATGTCTTGAATTTTCAGGTGCCTTATTATATGTACGTCTTACGATTTATGTGTGGTGATTGTTTTTCCTGACGATATCCTGGCTTTGATCAATACTGGATTTGAAACCAGAGGTTTACATACACTATCTAAAAAGACACAGCTGCATGTTTTTCTCACTATCTCACATGACATCAGAATAAACCTTTCCCATTTTACGTCAATTAGGATTACCAAAATTATTCTCACATATAGAGATATAAGAAAGCTAATCTGCCTCAGAGCAGTCCCCAAAGATAGATAGATAGCCCCCACATGTAAAGCCTATGGTAATATAGAAAAATACAATAAAAAGCTAGAAAAAACAGATTCATTAAAGGGAAGGCCCAAACTATCTTTATAGGAAAGGATAGGAAGGAGCACTGTGTGAAACTGTAAAAAACCCTAATATATACCAGCACTTCTAATATGGACAAACCTTGAGGCCACACAACCTCTCCCCCACTGTATCAGCACTCTGATGTTACTGGGATCTAAAAATGACTCAACTGCCCCAGGGCCTTAGGTGACTCGGTGTCAGGCCGGACTAGTCCGGGGTAGTCAGCGGCGGCGGGGCCTGGCTCCGTGACCCCGGCAGAGTCAATCAATGTGGCGGTATTGGGGGAGATGGTAATAAAGTTTATAAAAGATTCAACACCACCTGTGGATTGCGGCTTTGGAGCCGCGGCTGCTGAATGGGACCTCCAGGGCTGGTGTTATGGCAGCTGAGGTGGTTCTTGCTCCCCATAGGTGGAGCGTTACGCCGGGGCAACCATATAGAAAGTCTATGGTGGATGTTGATGAGGTGCAGGAAAAAGCAGACGACACGGGGCTTTGCAGTTAAGATGTTTTTACTCACTGTTGGTTACAACACTGCAGCTGACTGGTTACTCGTGGTATGCCGAGATTCACCATTGTGGGCCTCCACCGATCCTGAATAGTTCAAGGGTCAGTACCGGTGCACCAATCAATGTGTCCTTCCTGGCCGTTTCACTAGCGCCGACCTTCAATAGACTGTCCTGCATCTCCGCCAATGAGCCTGTCCAAAGGGTGGCTGACCTCAGTCCTTTTATTGCTCCCCTTTGCAGGTGAAGGGTGGCAGGTTGTGGCCTCAGGTGCCTGAAGCAACCTCCCGAGCCGTCAGATTGCTAAAGGAAATGTTTTCTTCTTTAGCCTGGGTTCCGTCCCCGCTATTGCGACCAGATCCCTCCAGCCTGGTGTTCTTGGTGGAACAAGTCCACAGAGGCCTCCCGCACATCCGTGGCACTTTGGAATCCCTTCAATCGGTGTCACCTGGGCCTAGCAAGACCCCAGCATCTTCACCATAAACCTCCTTTTGGCTAAACTCCTCACTGACAAGATCTTTCTGTCAACTGTCACTTCTCTGACAGACTGCCTCACACTTACTGAACTCCCCCTAACTGATCCTAACCAGTTCTCCTCAACTGTTCACTTTTTAAACCTAGCTCCACCCACTTTTCATACTAACTCACTGACTCCTCCTACACTCCCCCTGCCAGGCCCCACCCCTTCAGGCCAGTGAATGGGACTTAAGGTTCCATAACCAGGTATACTGGTCACTGCTTCTCAGCATTAATGGAGTACCTGCCTTAAACCCTGACCCAGTGTGTGACCTGACAATTGGTGTATGCAGGTTTTGTCTGTGAACTGGTAGATGACCCCCTTCTTACCCAGGATGGGATACCACACCTCTGGCTGAGGTGCAGTACCTCTGTGGCGACGAAAGCCTTAGAGGCGCCACACTCCCCCACAGCGAATCCCATCACGTCCGCGGGCTGAAACAAAAATACAGTGGCATTAACTGCAAAATTTTTGAATGCTATAACATGTTAACCATTAACTTTTCATCCCTTTATGGGAGGAACTTTCTTTAACGTTGCATAACATTTGAACAATTTTATTACTAGAGCATGTAAAACTTTGTACATATTCTTGAGTCTTTGGTGCACTTTTCCTTTTAAGTGCAGACATTTTATAGCAGTAGATTCCCACCTTAATTCTGGTAGGGAGCACAACTGGTGCAACTATATACAAGGTGGAGTCCTGGCTACACATAGTCCTGTGGCCCACATGTCCATCAACTTTTTATCATTTGAAAAGAAAAACAAATTAGCAGCAATATATTTCAAAACTTTTTACATTAAAGTTCCGACCACCCAAAGTTAAGCGGACCGGTCGTCCATTTTTATCAACATAACCAGGGGAAAGATTCAGGGTGCCATCTTCAAAAAAACAAGGGGCTAAGGAAAAGTCAGGGTGATGTCTTTGAAAAGAACAAAGGGGCAATAAAGGGCTATTTACATGTTGGGATCCCGGCATTTTCACAGTTTGGGATCCTGCTCTGGCACAGCTCCAGGTATCAGGTAGGCTGTTGACAGCATTGTCTGACCTCCCTGGTTTTGGGAGCTTGCTGCTGTGGGGCTGCTGCAGGAAGACTCTTCTGTTGGCACTGTATCCTCCTGGTGAATATGTACGTCCAGGGTGTACCACCCGCGTGTACCCATTTGACGGGTGTATTCAACTTTATCACCCGGGTATACTTCATATAGCCTTTTCAGTCTCTCTTTAAAGTCGCTCAGGGTATGTGACTCCCCTGAGTATTGTGGTAACCAGACCGCTCCCAGGAGGTATGGCATTGTAAGTGCATCATGAGCACTGCACCTGGGGCTGTAGCGGCAGCCTCGTCTCCACCTGGGCTGGACATTTTCTTCCCCCCTTAGTGGATCTTACCAGGCTCCACGTTTCTCTTCCGGGTCTCTCTTCCGGATAGCGCAGGGTTAACTAACCGTCGCTCTGATGGTGGGCTTTCTTTGTGCTCTTTTTCTGGCACGCCCCCTTTCTTCCTGTGCCCATCAGTTTTAATGGCGGCGTCAGTTTCCACCAACAGTAAAACACAGTCTATTAAACACAGTTCTGAGGCACACAGTACCCAGTGGTACTGGGCACGAACATCCTGTTTAAACCTAGCTCCGCCCACTTTTCCTACTGACCCACTGACTCCTCCTACACTCCCCCCTACTAGGCTCCACTCCTTCAGGCCAGTGAATGGGACTTAAGGCTCCATAACCAGGTATACTGGTCGCTGCTTCTCAGCATTAATGGAGTACCTGCTTTAAACCCTGACCCAGTGTGTGACCTGACAATTGGTGTGTGCAGGTTTTGTCTGTGAACTGGTAGATGACCCCTTCTTACCCAGGATGGGATACCACACCTCTGGCTGAGGTGCAGTACCTCTGTGGCAAAAACACCAATACAGATGAGGAACTGATATAATACCAAACATGACAAACACAATACCTTGCAGAATCATGGAGCTAAGTATACAGCCACTACCAGAAGGGAATGATCCCATTCCACCAAGAACTCCACACAGACAAAATAGGAATCAAGCATTAGTATCAAAGCAGAATAAACAACAAGAAAGTGGAAAACAAACAGCAGAGGTACAAAGACCACTTATCTGAGAGGAGTTCTGGTAGTCAGCAGAGCTGGTTACAGAATGTACTTAACACACAGGAGACCATTGAGCACCGGCAAGTAACAAGAGAAAACTACTTAGTAATATAGTCCCAATCTGACCATGATTGACAGTCCTCTACAGGTGTGTGGCTTTCATTCCACAAATCAACTGCACTTCCAGCACTGACCACAAGAGGGAGCCCCAAACTGGAAAACGTTTTAACAACAGAGGCCATTTCGAGGCAGAATCCTACAAACTGTTCTAGTTGACACAGGGACTTGTGGTGACCAGGCCAGTTGAAGCTCTGCTGCAGTGGAAGATGGTCTGGCTTTGGATTTTCTAACCAACAAATGTTCCTCCTGAGCAGTTGTCTTGCGTGGTCTGCCGGACCTGGGCTTGTCAAAAACATCTCCAGTCTCTTCAAATCTTTTTTTAATTCTTTGTACTTGACACTGAGACACATTAAAGGTGCCAGCCACCTCTCCAGTGGATCTGGTCTTCAGCCTCTTAATAATCAAGGCTTTGGTTGCAGGGTGGATTTTTGGCATGTTGTCAGAGGTCAAGTTGCAGTTCAACTGAAGGTCTGGAGTGGTCTGGCCGTAATCCAATAAGGGGGTCCACGACGATTAATACTTATTGTCCCAGTCAATGAAGAACAGAATGTTCCCCTTGGCTAGGAGAGCAGTGCAGTGACCTGAGCTAACATCAATAGGTCAGCCCAGGTCACTGCAGGGCATGACAAGTGCTGCTGTCAGGAGGAAAGTGAGGTACATTACCTGTGGTGATCACTGCACTCCTGATAGCAGATCTGTCACTGAGTTCAATGACCGCCGCCGTCACAACCAAGTATCGCGGGTGCCTGTTACGTCACCACTAGTGACAGTCTTGGGTCGGCAGCGAGAGGAGATGTGACAAGCGGTAGCTAATTAGACTGGCAACTCCTGTAACTTTGGTTCTTGTAACCACGTGACAACGGCCAGAGGGTAATGCTGATATAACCCCTCCCTCTGCTATTGTCACATGCGGCGCTCCAATAATCTTGCGGGGCGGTTACCTAATTGCAACTGGGGGTGGTAACACATGGTTGTGCGACATCACTAAGGGCGGCGACGTGATCCGCTCACATGACATTTAAGGGCGGCAGTTTTAAAGCAAAGCGCACTATGCCATGCCCAGACACACCATGTTGGAAGTCCGTACTAGACTGAAGGTAGGACTCTGTCTATGATTACATGCTGAGACTTGTGGTGCACGCTTTCTTATTATGTTTTCTCTGACCACACTGTTTCTTTTGCAGCTTTTGGTCTGTTGACCAGAATCCCCTGATGATTAAGTTACTTAAGAAATGCGTTGGGAGGTCATAGAATTTGGGGAATATTGGGCTGTTTTTTGCCCCCTCCCCTATTGGAACAGTTTCTATTTTTCTGCCACAGTGTTATTAACCTGTGAATCTGCTAATTTTACACTGTTGGGTATGCGATATATAATTTTGGCGTACACATGGTGTGGCAATTGCTCTAATTTAGTCACCCTGTTTATCTTTATGTACGGTAAGGGAATCCCTCACTGTAAATTTGTCCGTGTTGTGATAGTGAGAGCTATATACTATACTTGCTCTGTTTTTGATTCTAGGTTGGTTTTACAACAGTACGTGTTGTGTGGTAAGATTTTTAACGGTTTATCATTAAAAGTTATATATTAATTGTCACCACATTATTATTTATACCATTGCTTGGCTGTTTGTTTATGATCTGGTAGAGCATTGACACTTCTTTATTCATTGTTATTCATTGGAATGGCAGGTTTTCTTACAACAGGTCTGGACACAGGTAACTGGGCACAAGAGGCCAAGGATATTTTCTCTGATAAGCACTTTGCACAACCAAGATATACCCCAAGTATAGTTTGGTTTTTAAGGAGCTAACGAGGATCTATAAAAATCAGATTACATCCTGGTGGGAGGTGCAGAGCCTTGAGAATTATATCAAAACCGAAATAGTTCCACGTCATCTTAGGATCTCGCTTCTCCCAGATTTAAGATACAAAAGCTCTACCCTCCTCGAGAAATGGGAGAGGGAGGCCCTAATAGCTCCATACAATTTATGAAACTATTAGAGGACGAAAAGCTAACTCTATCTACTCTCTCTACACAATTGAAAGAACAGATTGAAATCACAAAACATTTTTCCAGTGAATCTGATTTTGCTTCAAAAAAACATCTTTACAGGGCCAACTGGAAAGAATTCAATACCATTTAATAGAATGCAAGCATCGTTTTTTTGTGAGAGACTTACAGGCATTCAAAGATAAGCAGGCCTACCTCTTCTCTACCCCCAGAAATATCCCCACAAACTTTGAAACAGATTTTTCTTCCTCTGACACTGAGGCATCAGACAGTGAGAAACGGAATAAAAATCCGAGAGGGATACAACGTGGTCGGGGCGGTAGACGAAGAGGCAGAGGATTCCAAAGCGGCACCTCGGGAGTACGTTTTTTTAGATCAGATGTACTACTTGAGGAGCCACTCACGGTCGTCCAACCAGATAGACAGCCACAGGTCCTTAATCTGTCCTCTCGCACCCTAACTCCAGAAAAAATGTGTGTGCTAAGCAAAGGTCTTTCTTTTGTCCCTACCTCAGATTTTCAGCTATTTGATGGCATTAAGGATTTACATCTATTTGACAGAAAGCAGAAATGGCACAAACATTTTGTCAAGCAGGAAAAGCGCATAAGTAACGAACTAGGAGTGCCGGAAACACTTTTGGGCGACATACGTCTGCTCGATCACTTGTCAGATCCTGACCCTAACCTTTGTCGTGACATTCCATTTACCTCCTTGAAGAGGAAGAGCACCCGCATGCCCCCCAATTTGTTCGATCAATCAACGATCGATGTCTTTGTGGAACAGGTCTCAAGGGACTTTGAACGACTGGCCAGTAAAAAGAGACATAAGATCTTCAATTTGAATAAATCAGAAATAATGGCCTTGAAAACCCTGGAGCAAGATCGCTTAATCATCATAAAAAGTTCGGACAAGGGAGCAATGTGGTGGTGTTGGATGTGGAAAAATACAGAAATATGTGTACTACTATTCTTAAAGATAAAAACAGTTACTTGAAATTGACCAACAATCCCCTCAAGAAGTTAAAACTTGAACTCAAAGAATTACTTCTAGAGGGTTTGAGTAATAAGCTCATCGATAAAAATGAGTTTGAATTTCTGTTTCCCACACATCGCACTTTGGCCATTTTCTATTGTCTCCCCAAGGTTCACAAAGGCCTCACACCCCTCAAGGGCTGACCAATAGTCTCAGGGGTTGGAGGTCTTTGTCAATCGGTGTCTACCTTGACCACATCCTGAAACCTTTTGTGGGTGCCCTAAATTCTTTCACCTTGGACTCCACTGACTTCTTGAGGAAGATTGAGGATGTCGAACTGGCCGATGAGACCTTACTATGTTCTATTGATGTGGAAGCCTTGTATTCCTCCATAGTGAATAAGGATGGGTTGAGAGCAGTTGATTATTTTTTGAGAGGACGTGGCTGTCATCTCACCAGACATAATATGTGGCTTTTGAAGTTACTTGACTTCTGTCTTACGAGGAATTTTTTTCTCTTTGATGGGTTCTTTTTCCACCAGCTCAGGGGCACCGCCATGGGCTGTCCATTTGCGCCCTCTTATGCCAACTTGCTCCTGGGTTGGTGGGAAGAGAACCTCATCTTTGGGGAAAGCTCCCCTCTTGAATTGGATAGGATTGTGCTGTGGACCCGCTACATAGACGACGTGTTGGAAGAGACATTTTTGCGATTTGTCTCAGAGATTAATCATAATCCCCTGGGTCTCCATTTTACAGCACAAAGTAACAACAGGGAACTCCCCTTTTTGGATATTTTGGTCACCAAAAATATGGACGGGACCTTGGCAACTAGGACATATCGTAAACCCACTTCCTACAATTCTTTATTGCGATGGGAGAGAAATGACCCCCAACCACTAAAGTGTTGTGAATGTCAGTTATGCTTTGGCTGCTTGGAGGCTCGCTCTTGTGGCCAGGAATGGTTTGGACATAGACCAGGTGTGTTGAGCAATGGGCGTTTCCATTGCTAACTCTCTGCTTATTAAAATCCTGGTCTGATAGCAGGCTATGCCGGATGTCAGTTGTTCTTTGTTCACCAGACTGCTTTATTCTGCTCCACACCACATCTACCCCAGATAAGTGCTTTGCTCTTTATTTGTTGCTTGGTTCTTTTACTCTTATCTGAGTTTGTCATTTGCTGTGGTTGTTTTCAGTTTATTTGCATGCAGGGATTTTCCCTCTCGTTGCTTAGCTGGGAAACTCCCTGCAGTTATGTTTGGAGTATTGCTCCTATAAGTCCATGTGTTTGTGGCTTTTTGAATTTGTAATGTTTCTTGATTTCTGTTCATTGGTATGATGAGCGCCTGGTATAGGACGGAGTTCAGATCGTGCGATCTGAGGGCCTTTTTGTACTATCAGGAATTTGGAATTTTGCAAGGTTTTTCTCCTATTTTAGTCAGTGGGGGCCTCACCTTTGGCTAATCCTATCATCTATCTGTGTATTGTGTTTTCCTATATCACCGCAGCCTTTGAATGTGGAGGGCTTGCTATTCTTTATCTATTTTCTGAAGCAGAGAGTTATTCATCTTTCCTTCCTTTAGGATAGCTAGTTCTCCGGCTGGGTTCGCGGTGCATAGGATGTTAGTTAACCCCTCGGCTACTTCTAGTGTTGATGGTTAGTAAGGGGATGGCGGTCAGATTAGTTGCCAATGCTCTTGTCACCTTTTACCAATGATTTGTGGTGGTCTTCCATGGTTCCGGATCATAACACTAAAGGCTGGCATCCCAAAAGGCCAGTATTTGAGGGAACGCCGCAACTGTTCGACTCCTCTTAGCTTTTCTAGGCCGGCTGAAGACCTGCATATTCGCTTCAGAGAGAGGGGCTACCCTGATCATGTGTGTTCTCAGGCCTATCAGACAGCACAGTCGAGGGATAGGACGAGTTTACTGGTCCCTTCCCCTAAGAAAGAGACGACTGTGGAAGGAAAATTCCGGTTTATCTCTACCTTCACAAACTGTTTGGCGGAGATATGGAAGATTCTTGAGAAACATTGGTCCATATTACGGATGGATGTTGACATTGGCGATGTTGTTGGTACCCACCCCCAGTGTACATACAGAAGGGGCTGCTCTATTGGGGACAGAGTTGTCCATAGCCACTTTGTCCACCCACGTGAAAGCAGTTGTTTATGATCTGGTAGAGCATTGACACTTCCTTATTCATTGAGAGCAGTGCAGTGACCTGAGCTAACATCATCAGGTCAAGCCAGGTCATCGCTGGGGATGACGAGCGCTGACTTCATGAGGTTATCTATGGTATATTACCTGCAGTGAAGAACTCCGCTGTACTCCTTACGTCAGCGCTTGTCAATGACCTCCATGGTGCCCACATTCACTAGCGAAGTCTCGCGTGAGCCCGTGATGTCTCCACTAGTCACAGTCTCGGGTCTCTCTCTCTTTATATATATATATATATATATATATATATATATAGATCATGCATAATATATAACTAAAACAGCATACATACTTTTCTTCTCTGCAGTGAACCTATTGGTGCCCTTTTACCTTGATATTGGTCAAATTTTAGTGATATATACTGTATGTGAGTTCACTTTATTTTATTGGCTGCTGTGTAAGATATTTGGCATTTACTTATTGTGTACTTATGCCCCTAATACCATAAAGTACTCTCTACATAGATTTTATAACATCTATAAGTGCTCTGCATCATACAGCTACCTGTTTTAGGCTGTAATATGATGCACAACTATTACGGCAGTTTGTTTTTCTATTTGGGCCCAGACGCGCTGCGTGCATGTGCTTCTCTCATATCCTGCCTGTCGCGGTAGCATGCAGTATTGCCATGGTGATGGGACAGAAGACATTGTCCTCCTTTCCAATGTCATCAGCATGCTCTAGTCATGACGTTGTGGGGGGTGGAGCATCATGGTGCTCGTCAATCACGGTCATCTCTCTGTTGTTGAGATTAGTGATAGGTTCTGGGTCAGAGCCTCACTTGACTCTGTTGATTAAATGTATTCCCTTTTCTTTCAGCTTCTGACTCCTGTCAAGTGTTTCTGGTTTGGACCACTCCTAGGTCCTATGTATACCCTCTGCTTCCAGTAGAGCTTTCCGGTTATTTTCATGCATTTGGAAGCTTGGCTAGGAGGTGTAAGGAGCTGGAGAATGCCTCTCTGCTACTTGCTGTGTTGCCTGCCACATTGGTGCTGACTGCAACAGACCGTGGTGTGCTTATTGTATGGTGTGGAAGTTTCCCATTTGTCTGTTTACTTGCCCCTTTATGTTGTTTTCCCCTGTGCATGTTTAGTAACTACTCTGTGCGTGATTGCCGAGTGTACAAATTTTTGCTTTTTCCCCTCTTTGTGTTAGTTGTGTCGTTTTTTGTTACGGTCCCGGCTCACCCCTCGTGGGGTGGTGGAGGAGGAGAGTTACATCAAGGCTTGGACAGGAGTTAGGGACATGCTGGTGACCTAAATCTTTCAGAGCCTATATTCTGAGGGTCAGCTTAGGTGTCCCGGTCCTGTCATCCGGCCCCCTTTTTTTGGCTGTGTTCATATGGCTCAGGCTGCTCCATTGGTACATTTGTGGCAGTCTCTGTCACAGGAGGTGGCCAACCAGGACCCAGTTTCCCATTGTCATTCCTCAGGAGGAGGTCTCACTGGTACAGCTCGATGAATCCATGCAGGTGGGGGGGTCTCCCCTTGTACTAATTCACCTGCGGTTCACCATTACATGCGTGGGTGCATTTTCTGTGGTCGCAAGGGTCATCAAGTGTAGGCTTGTTCATCTATCTCCAGTAGGATGTCATATACCCTTAAGCCACATTCTCCTGTTCGTATGGAGGAAGGCGGTTAGAGAGTGTGTATTTCATCCATTTTTCCAGCTTTGCCAGCCCAGGTTTTTCCGACCTCAAGAGAGGATTCCCTTCCCTCTCCTCAGGCTTCACCTGAGTGCAAGGTCACTAAACCCCAAGACTGTTTGGAGGAAAACAATCTGGGTGTATATATCTCTTCTATCCAGAAAAAGTAGAAAACAACTACCTTAGCATGGTGATTACTGTTGGCTGAGGTGTGGACCAGTAGAAGCGTGCTAGACACGCAAAATGGCTGTAGTCTATTCGCCCTGCATCTCTCTCTTTTTTGCCTGCCTTGCCTGGACTTTTAAAATGTCTGTCTGCATTACACAATCCATTGTTATCGATGGGCATTATGTAAGCCTGGTGCTACAAGGCAGCTATATATAGCAAATAGAGATAAGCAAATCAATTCAATATAAGTTGTCTTGTAAAGGTACCATCACACTAAGCGACGCTCCAACGATCCCACCAGCAACCTGACCTGGCAGGGATCGCTGGAGCGTCACTACACGGGTTGCTGGTGAGCTGTCACACAGGCAGATCTCACCAGCAACCAGTGACCAGCCCCCAGCCAGCAGCGACGCTTGGAAGCGATGCTGCGCTTGGTAACTAAGGTAAATATCGGGTAACCAACCCAATATTTACTTTGGTTACCAGCGCACACCGCTTAGTGCTGGCTCCCTGCACTCCTTGCCAGAGTACACATTGGGTTAATTACCCGATGTGTAGTCTGGCTACATGTGCAGGGAGCAGGGAGCCGGCACTCGCCGCGTGAGAGCGGCGGACGCTGGTAACCAAGGTAAATATTGGGTAACCAAGGAAAGGGCTCCTTGGTTACCCGATATTTACATTGCTTACCAGCGTCCACAGAAGCCGGTTCCCTGCTCACTGCACATTCAGTTGTTGCTCTCTCGCTGTCAGACACAGCGATGTGTGCTTCACAGCGGGAGAGCAACAACTAAAAAATGGTCCAGGAGATTCAGCAACAACCAGCGACCTCACAGCAGGGGCCAGGTTGTTGCTGGATGTCACACACAACAACATCGCTAGCAACATCGCTGTTACGTCACAAAAGTCTTGCCTCAACAGCGATGTTGGTAGCGATGTTGCTCAGTGTGACGGTACCTTTAGTTTAAAGTCATAAAGCTAATCCATTGGGCAACCACACTGACTAATCATGTCCTACTGTAACAGGATCGATGGCGAGAAAGAGATGTGAATGTATGAATATATCACAGGGAATACAGCAAGCTGTATATATTAGATAGGGTAAAAATGGGGAAAAAAAGTATTAAGTTAGCCACCAATTGTGCAAGTTCTCCCACTTATAAAGATGAGAGGCCTGTAATTGACATCATATGTAGACCACAACTATGAGAAACAAAATGAAAAAACAAATCCAGAAAATCACCTTGTCTGATTTTGCAAGATTTTATTTGCAAATTATGATAGAAAAATAAGTATTTAGTCATCTAAAAACATTTAAGACTTCTGGCTCTCACAGACCTGTAACTTCTTTAAGAGGCTCCTCTGTCCTCCACTCATTACCTGTAGTAATGGCACCTGTTTGAACTGATCAGTATTAGGCCCCCTTCACGTCAGTGAAAAGCACTGATGTTCTTCACTGACGTGTAAAACACGCACATGTCCCTCCGTGTTCCGTGATTCACGGCACACTTGGGTTGTCCATGTGCAATCCGTGATCGTTGATCCGTGATAGCAAATGGACATTACTCACCTGCTTTTGCTCCTGCTGTCCATGGTGCTGAACTCCTCGGCTCTGCAGCGTCCGCCCACCGCTCTCTGCAGCTACTTCTGGGTCGGCTGTTCCTGCTTTCATGAATATTCATGAGCCGGGCAGAAACTGCAGAGAGCGGAGGCTGCACAGCGAATCGCTGGAAAGGTTAGTTGAAAATGTTTATTATTTAATATGTCAGTAATTTTCTGGTATGTGTTTCACGTATCACACACGGATCACACCATAGTTTGGTCCGTGGGTCATCAGTGATGCCAGAAAAAAACGGACTTGTCTCCGTGCAGAATCACGGACACGCGTGTACGCTGCACGGAGACACGTTCAGTAAAAAATCACTGATGTGTGAGCAGACCCATTGATTATAATGTGTCTGCGTATGTCAGTGATTCTGGTACGTACAAAAAAAACACATACATACCAGAATCACTGGCGTGTGAAAAGGGCCTAAAAGATACCTGTCTACTACTTCAAAGAGTCACACTCCAAACTCCACAATGTTGAAGACCAAAGAGCTGTTGAAGGACACCAGAAACAAAATTGTAGCCCTGCACCAGGCTGGGAAGGTTGAATCTGCAATAGGCAAACTGCTTGGTGTGATGAATAGAGATGAGCGAACCGGCCGTGGTTCGGCTCGAGTTCGGTTCGTCGAACGGAGGTCCCGTTCGAGTTCGGTTCATCGAACGTTCGACGAACCGAACTCGAACCGCATAGGAAACAATGGCAGGCAATCACAAACACAGAAAAACACCTAAAAAACACCCTCAAAGGTATCCAAAACGTGACAAACAACTCACAACACAACACAAACACATGGGAAAGTGACAAGGACATATACTCATGTGAAAACAAAAGAGCTGGACAAGGAAAAAGAGGAGGACACACAGATATAGGCATGGCACGCCCTTCTAAAATCATGTAAAACACCGCAAGGTGACTCCAAGCGGAGTTCTCCCTTTTTTCCAAAAATTGGGCCACAAACACATCCACCCCTTCAGTGGCAGCACTTGTGCCCCAGTTGTACACTTCACAGCTAGATTTGCATCAAGCACATTCAAAAATACGCCATACTTAATCGTCCCCAGGATGACACCGGGGTATGTAGCAAAGTCTTTCCTGATCCCAGCTCCGTGCATCTTGGATCATTTTTAGAAACAATGTAAGCAAGGGTTACTCCAAGCGGAGTCTCCCATTTTTCCAAAAATTGGGCCACACACCCACCCCTTCAGTGGCAGCAGTTGTGCCCCAGTTGTACACTTCACAGGTAGATTTGCATCAAGCACATTAAAAAATACGCCATTCTTAACCGTCCCCAGGATGACACCAGGATAGGTAGCTAAGTCTTTGCTGAACCATGACTTGTTCATCTTGGCTCCTTTTAAAAAACACAGCAAGCAAGGGTTACTCCAAGCGGAGTCTCCCTTTTTTCCAAAAATTGGGCCCCACACACACCCACCCATTCAGTGGCAGCAGTTGTGCCCCAGTTGTACACTTCACAGCTAGATTTGCATCAAGCACATTCAAAAATACGCCATTCTTAACCGTCTCCAGGATGACAGCGGGGTAGGTAGCTAAGTCTTTGCTGAACCATGACTTGCTCATCTTGGCTCCTTTTAAAAAACACAGCAAGCAAGGGTTACTCCAAGCGGAGTCTCCCTTTTTTCCAAAAATTGGGCCACACAGACACCCCATCAGTGGCAGCAGTTGTGCCCCAGTTGTACACTTCACAGCTAGACTTGCATCAAGCACATTCAAAAATACGCCATTCTTAACCGTCCCCAGGATGACACCGGGGTAGGTAGCTAAGTCTTTGCTGAACCATGACTTGTTCATCTTGGCTCCTTTTAAAAAACACAGCAAGCAAGGGTTACTCCAAGCGGAGTCTCCCTTTTTTCCAAAAATTGGGCCACACAGACACCCCATCAGTGGCAGCAGTTGTGCCCCAGTTGTACACTTCACAGCTAGATTTGTATCAAGCACATTCAAAAATACGCCATTCTTAACCGTCCCCAGGATGACACCGGGATAGGTAGCTAAGTCTTTGCTGAACCATGACTTGTTCATCTTGGCTCCTTTTAAAAAACACAGCAAGCAAGGGTTACTCAAAGCGGAGTATCCCTTTTTTCAAAAAATTGGGCCACACAAACACCCCATGAGTGGCAGCAGTTGTGCCCCAGTTGTACACTTCACAGCTAGATTTGCATCAAGCACATTCAAAAATACGCCATACTTAACCGTCCCCAGGATGACACCGGGGTAGGTAGCAAAGTCTTTCCTGATCCCAGCTTAGTGCATCTTGGATCATTTTTAGAAACAATGTAAGCAAGGGTTACTCCAAGCGGAGTCTCCCATTTTTCCAAAAATTGGGCCACACACCCACCCCTTCAGTGGCAGCAGTTGTGCCCCAGTTGTACACTTCACAGGTAGATTTGCATCAAGCACATTCAAAAATACGCCATTCTTAACCGTCCCCAGGATGACACCAGGATAGGTAGCTAAGTCTTTGCTGAACCATGACTTGTTCATCTTGGCTCCTTTTAAAAAACACAGCAAGCAAGGGTTACTCCAAGCGGAGTCTCCCTTTTTTCCAAAAATTGGGCCACACAGACACCCCATCAGTGGCAGCAGTTGTGCCCCAGTTGTACACTTCACAGCTAGATTTGTATCAAGCACATTCAAAAATACGCCATTCTTAACCGTCCCCAGGATGACACCGGGATAGGTAGCTAAGTCTTTGCTGAACCATGACTTGTTCATCTTGGCTCCTTTTAAAAAACACAGCAAGCAAGGGTTACTCCAAGCGGAGTATCCCTTTTTTTCAAAAAATTGGGCCACACAAACACCCCATGAGTGGCAGCAGTTGTGCCCCAGTTGTACACTTCACAGCTAGATTTGCATCAAGCACATTCAAAAATACGCCATACTTAACCGTCCCCAGGATGACACCGGGGTAGGTAGCAAAGTCTTTCCTGATCCCAGCTTAGTGCATCTTGGATCATTTTTAGAAACAATGTAAGCAAGGGTTACTCCAAGCGGAGTCTCCCATTTTTCCAAAAATTGGGCCACACACCCACCCCTTCAGTGGCAGCAGTTGTGCCCCAGTTGTACACTTCACAGGTAGATTTGCATCAAGCACATTCAAAAATACGCCATTCTTAACCGTCCCCAGGATGACACCAGGATAGGTAGCTAAGTCTTTGCTGAACCATGACTTGTTCATCTTGGCTCCTTTTAAAAAACACAGCAAGCAACTGGAGAGCTCTGACCATTTTTCAAGATTTGAAGACCAAAATGAGCAAGGCTCCATTTGCAAAGTCATGGCATAAATGTTCATTTGGAGATACTCCTGTATCATCCTCTCCAGCCGTTGACTATGTGTCAGACTTGTTTTTTCTGGTGGCCTTGCAAAGGACGGTCTAAAACAATTATGAAAAGATTCCATAAAATTGCTGTTACCAGCACCAGATACGGTGCTACTGGGATGGGTAGACTGTTGAAGATGACAAGACCGTCCCATGTTTGTCAAGGTACAACTGGGAGATTCACTCCCTGCATCTGCACGGTTGTTTGGTGGAAAAGCCGAGCTAAGATCGAGTAGCAGCTTCTGCTGATACTCCTGCATACGTGCGTCCCTTTCTATGGCTGGAATTATGTCACAAAATATGGACTTGTACCGGGGATCTAATAGTGTGGCAAGCCAGTAGTCATCATCACTTCTAATTTTGACAATATGAGTGTCATGTTGGAGGTAGTGCAGCAAGAAGGCGCTCATGTGTCTTGCGCAGCCATGCGGACCAAGTCCACGCTGTGTTTGTGGCATAGAGGTGCTAACCGTTCTTTCTTCCTCTGACATCTCCCCCCAACCTCTTTCAACTGAAATTTGACCAAGGTCTCCCTTATCCGCTGAGTCTTCCATGTCCATGGACAGTTCGTCTTCCATTTCTTCATGTTCTCCTGCACCTTCCTCAACATCTCGCCTGCTACCATGCGCCCTTGTTGATCCCTGTCCCCCATGGTCCCATGCCTGCCGTGTTGGTGATGATGAACGTCTGGACCTTGGTGATGTTGTTGTCCCTTGCGCATATGAATCCTCCTGTAGTTCCTCCCCTTCCTGTTGTCTCACCCCCTGACTCCGAATAGTGTTTAGCGTGTGCTCCAGCATGTAAATGACTGGAATTGTCATGCTGATAATGGCATTGTCAGCGCTAAACATATTCGTCGCCATGTCGAAACTGTGCAGAAGGGTGCATAGGTCCTTGATCTGAAACCACTCCATCAGGGTGATCTGCCCCACCTCTGCATCTCGTTGGCCCAGGCTATACGTCATGACGTATTGCACCAGGGCTCGGCGGTGCTGCCACAGTCGCTGTAACATGTGGAGAATCGAATTCCAGCATGTCGGCACATCGCATTTCAGGCGATGAACCGGCAGGCCGAAAGACTTCTGGAGCGATGCAAGTCGCTCAGCTGCGGCGGTTGAACGGCGGAAGTGAGCAGACAATTTTCAGAAGGTCAGAAGGCCATCTAGGCCGGGATAGTGTGTTAAAAATTGCTGGACAACAAGGTTCAATACGTGAGCCATAAAAGGCACGTGTGTCACCTTGCCCAGGCGAAGGGCCGCACCCAGGTTTGCAGCATTGTCGCACAAGGCCTTACCAGGCTGTAGGTTGAGTGGAGACAACCATTTATTAAACTCAGTCTCCAGAGCTGCCCACAACTCAGCCGCTGTGTGACTCCTATTTCCAAGACATGTCAAGCTAAAGACCGCCTGATGCCGTTGCGCTCTGCTGCCAGCATAGTAATGAGGGGTGCAAGATTCCTTCTGCACAGTGAGAACGCTGGTGGCATGACCAGGCAGGCTTGAGGCGGAGGTGGAGGACCCAGATGAGGTGGAGGAGGCAGAAGCAGTGGCGGAACTTGGACAGACAGAGGATTGACACACAAGTCGTGGGGACGACAAGACTTGTGAAGCAGACCCTTCACCATCTATCACCATAGTTACCCAGTGCCCAGTCAGCGACATGTAACGTCCCTGTCCATGCTTACTGGTCAAAGTATCGGTGGTGAAATGCACCCGTTCACACACAGAGTTTCTCAAGGAATCGGTGATGTTGTGTGCGACATGCTATTGTAGCGCGGGCACACCTTTCTTAGAGAAGTAGTGGCGACTGGGCATCTGGTACTGGGGCACAGCGACAGACATAAGGTCTCTAAAATCCTGTGTGTCCACCAGACGGAAAGGCAGCATTTCGGTAGCTAAGAGCTTACAGAGGGATAAAGTCAACCTCTTAGCTTTTACATGGGTCGCAGGAAATGGCCTTTTATTTGTCCACATCTGAGGGACAGAGATCTGGCTGCTGTGTGTAGACGGTGTTGAGTAGGGTGTCCCTGGAAAAATGCAGCTTTGTGAGGAAAGTGCAGGCGTAGACATGATGTCGCCTTCATCAAACGTTGGTGCTATCGATGTCTGAGAGAGCTGTACACACTCACTTGTTTCCCCTTCCAAACCAACTGACGACCTACAAAGCAAACTGCCTGTTGCGGTTACAGTGGTGGAAGTTGTGCGTGGAAAACCAGGTGTGACAGCTGTCCCCACAGTCCTAGAAGATGAAGAGCGCGCGGATGCACTAGAAGGGGCAGGCGGTGGATGGTTCGCTCCGCTAGGCCGCATTGCAGCACGGTGAGCTTCCCACCGGTACATATGATATTTATTCATTTGACGATTCATGGAAGAAGTTGTCAAACTGCTGAGGTTTTGCCCTCTTCTAACAGAATCATGACAAATTTTACAGATCACATAATTTGGGCGATCTTTTGCTATGTCAAAAAAGGACCAGGCTAGGCAAGGCTTAGAGGCCATGCGACCTGCTGATCCACCCCGACTAGTGCTCAGAGGCACAGTGGTGGCTGAGGATGCAGTTGTAGACGTGCTACCAGTACTCCTACTCTGTCCAGGAAGGCGCAATGTAACTTCGTCGTCAGTTTCATCCTCCTCCACCGTCTCTGTTGACCTCCTCGAGGGCCTGACTGTGGGTTGACAGTAGGTGGGATCTAGAACTTCCTCATCAATTGTTGTGTTTGCACTCCCCTCACCCTCAGACCGAGCCTCTTCTTGCCCTGACCGAATATTTAGGTTGTCATCCCAATCTGTTATCTGCGTCTCATCGTCATCAGTATGTTCCTCATTGTCTATAACAACAGGTGTTACAGTTGGTGAAAAAGGGTCAACATTATGCTCAGAAACTTGGTCCTCACGGCCTGAATCAGAGTGACAAAGGTTCTGGGCATCACTGCAGACCATTTCCTGGTCTGTACTCACTGTAGCTTGGGAGCAGACCTCTGATTCCCAGGCTATAGTGTGACTGAACAGCTCTGCAGACTCAGCCATCTCAGTTCCACCATACTGTGCAGGGCGGATGGAGACTTCAGAGCTGGGAGAAAGCAAGTTTGATTGGGATGACAACTCAGAGGACTGGTGTTTTTTGGATGCGGCAGTTGAGGTGGCGGAGAGGGCACTTGTTGGACCACTTGAGATCCATTCAAGCATTTTCCTTTTTTGGCCATCATCTACCTTTGTTCCAGTTGTCCGTATCCGTAAAAAAGGGAGCACATTGGATTGTCCACGGTAAGTAGTAGACATCTTACTCTTGCTGGAAGATGGTCTATCTTCAGCAGATGTTAATGGAGCTTTGCCACCTTCCACACGGACAAACCCTTTTTTTCCTTTTCCAACACGCCTCTTCCCCTTTCCACCAGCATCTGTCATTTTGCCACTCATTTTGATTGCGACAAGATTGTGCACTTAAAATGTGGTAGTAAAATTGAGAGGTGGTGTAGATTTCAGCGGTGGTCTAGCTTTATTAACAGCAGAATAAACATCAATAATTATTCCTGACAATGCAACTACGGCCCTTAAACTGGCAGCAGTGTTTGCTAGTATAATGGCTTAGAGTTAGTAACAATGAGTTTGAGTGTGCAATGCAGGCAGACGTGCTGCAAATATCTTTGCACTAGTGGGACAATACAGAAGTCCAAGAGCCACTTTTAGGATGCCACTAAGTTCACTCAGTGTTTGCTAGTATAATGGCTTAGTAACTATCAGTTTGAGTGTGCAATGCAGGCAGACGTGCTGCAAATATTTTTGCACTAGTGGGACAATACAGAAGTCCAAGAGCCACGTTTAGGATGCCACTAAGTTCACTCAGTGTTTGCTAGTATAATGGCTTAGTAACTATCAGTTTGAGTTTGCAATGCAGGCAGACGTGCTTCAAATATCTTTGCACTAGTGGGACAATACAGAAGTCCAAGAGCCACTTTTAGGAAGCCACTAAGTTCACTCAGTGTTTGTTAGTATAATGGCTTAGTAACTATCAGTTTGAGTGTGCAATGCAGGCTGACGTGCTGCAAATATATTTGCACTAGTGGGACAATACAGAAGTCCAACAGCCACGTTTAGGATGCCACTAAGTTCACTCAGTGTTTGCTAGTATAATGGCTTAGTAACTATCAGTTTGAGTGTGCAATGCAGGCAGACGTGCTGCAAATATCTTTGCACTAGTGGGACAATACAGAAGTCCAACAGCCACTTTTAGGATGCCACTAAGTTCACTCAGTGTTTGCTAGTATAATGGCTTAGTAACAATGAGTTTGAGTGTGCAAAGGGCAGGAGGGTACAGTGGCAGGGTTGTGGGTCTCTGGGTAGGGGAAAGGAAGCCTGCCTTTCTATCCCTCCTAATGGGGAAATGCAGTGAGGAAATCCCTGACCTTAGCTACACAGGCGCTGTCATCTTGTGTAGCTGTTGAACTCTGTTTTAAACTCTGTCACCTATGGCTCTGACCCTGCCGGTATGAGCCCTTAAAAGGACTGATAGAAAGTGCTATCCCTAAGCTGTCCAGCGCTGTGTATGGAGCGTATACAGCAGTATCGGCGATAGGAGCTGCGCCGTGATGTCTGACACCAAGGACGCAGAAGGCAGATAATGGCGTGCTGGAGGAAAATGTCCGGTTTTATAATGCAGGGACATGTGACATGGACATCCTATCACACATGCCGTTGCTTCTCTGGCTAAAAGTACACTTAGCTGTGTGTGTGTCTGGGATTGGCTGACATGCTGGCCCGCCCCACTACACGCGCGTGCTTAGGGAAGGAAGACAAGGAAAAAAAAAAAAAAATGGCGATCGCCATTATCCATACAGCAGTGATCTGAATGCGCTGTTCCCGCACACTATACACTGAAATTTCATAATAGTGTGAGTCACAGAGTGACTTACACTATTACAGCGGAAAGCCAGCTACTAATTAGCTGGTCTTTTTGCTGCTAGAACCGTTCTCGAACGTATCTAGAACTATCGAGCTTTAGCAAAAAGCTCGAGTTCTAGTTCTATCTAGAACAGCCCGAAAATCACTCGAGCTGTGAACTGGAGAACCTCAAACCTCGAACCGCGCTCAACTCTAGTGATGAAATCAACTGTGAACAATAATAAAAAAAATTGAAGACATACAAGACCACTGATAATCTCCCTTAATCTGGGGCTCCACGCAAGATCTCACCTCATGGAGTCAAAATGATCACAAGAACGGTGAGAAAAAATCCAAGAACCACACGGGGGGAGCTAGTAAATGACCTGCATAGAACTTGGACTATCGTAACAAAGACGACCATCAGTAACACACTGCGCCACCAGGGACTCAGATCCTGCAGTGCCAAACATGTCCCCCTGCTTAAGCCAGCACATGTCCGGGCCCATCTGCAGTTTGCTAGAGAACATTTGGATTATCTAGAAAAGTATTGGGAGAATGACATAAGGTCTGATGAAACCAAAGTAGAACTGTTTGGTTGAAACACAACTTGTCGTGTTTGGAGGAGACAGAATGCTGAGTTGCATCAAAAGAACACCATACCTACTGTGAAGCATCACATCATCACAACATCATGCTTTGGGACTGTTTATCTGCAAAGGGACCAAGACGACTGATCCGTGTACATGAAAGAATGAATGGGGCCATGTATTGAGAGATTTTTAGTGGAAACCTCCTTCCATCAGCAAGGGTTTTGAAAATAAAGTGGCTGGGTCTTTCAGCATGATAATGATCCCAAGCACACCGACAGGGCAATGAAGGAGTGGCTTCGTAAGAAGCATATGAAGGCCCTGGAGTGGCTTAACCAGTCACCAGATCTCAACCCCATAGAAAACCTTTGGGGGGAGTTGAAAGTCTGTGTTGCCTAGGGACAGGCCCAAAACATCACCGCTCTAGTGGAGATTTGCATGGAGGAATGAGCCAACATATCACCAACAGTGTGTGACAACCTTGTTAAGACTTACAGAAAACGTTTGACCTCTGTCATTGCCAACAAAGGATATATAACAAAATATTAAGATGAACCTTTGTTATTGACCAAAAACTTATTTTCCACCATAATTTTCAAATAAAATCTTGCCAAATCAGACAAGGTCATTTTCTGGATTTGTTTTCTCATTTTGTCTCTCATAGTTGTGGTCTACCCATGATGTCACTTACAGGCCTCTCATCTTTTTAAGTGGGAGAACTTGCACGATTGGTGGCTGACTAAATACTTTTTTTCCCCACTATATACTGTATATACAGTGCTCAACATAAATTAATACACTTCATTTGAAAAGCTTCTAATCAATACATCACAAGAACAATTTCCATTACTGTAAAAGTGTGATAAATAATATCGTTACAAAATCTTCAATTTTACTCAGTCAGTTAATGCAAATATGAATACATCCCCCATTAAAAAGTATGACATGTAGTATCTTGCATGATATTCATGAATTTTAAAGACTACACATATTGCAACATCTTTTTCCCTGTATAAAGAATGACCTTTTTTAGAGCCTGGATGCTGGATGGGGAGTAATGCTCAATTTGCCTCTTCTGAATTCCCCACAGGTGTTCAATTGGGATCAGATCAGGAGACATACTTGGCCACTGATTTATTTTCATTCTGTTCTTTTTCAGAAATACAAATAAAACCCAAAAAAGTGAGCCGGAGTGTGAGATGGTATACATGGAGCTTGTAAGCTCATGTTCACACTGGCCATAAGACAAAGAGAAAACCAAGGGAAAAATTATGAACATATACCCTGCTGTAACTAAATAAAAGCATAGTGCATAGAAACATAGGGTACTTAGTAAACACTGTTTTTGATAAAAAAAAAAAAGCATAAAGCCATCCCACCAACGACAAGCACTATGCTTTTATTTACAAGCTCCATCTATACCATCTCATACTCCGGCTCACTTTTTTTTTTTTTTGTTTTTTGTTTTTTTTTCTTTTTCAGAAATGTAGCAGATGTATGTTTTGAATTATAGGTATGTTAGAAAAGAGCACGTCTACCAAAGGCACAGAGTGATGATAACATCTTCTCTTCCAATATAGAGCAGAACATCATGATGCCATCAATGATATGTAGCTCCCTGACATCAGCAGCCCTCAGGCCGACCCTCATAAGGACACCTCAACCACCATATTTCACTGTATCTTAGAAGAATCAGTCCCCACAGTGTATAAGGGACACTCAATTTGCGGTAAATAAGTTCACCTGATCCGCTAATCTCTAACAGCTGCCATTCATAAGATGATCCTCTGTGCAGTGCATGTAAGCATTTTAATTCAGGAAAGGGGACATTCTTGCCCCTTAGGTAATTTTCCTGAGAAGAGTTAGCATTACAAATAAAAATATAATATTTATTAATTCACTTTTTATTTGGGCATTTTGTAATTATCAAGAAGTCACATTTCATTTCTTTTAATATCTTGATTTCGATTCCTCCCTGAAATCTTCTAGACTAATAACCACACTATTATTCCTGCTAGATTGTTGTGTACAAATTATTTTGATGCTAAAATATTATCCCTCAGGTATATTTTTCTACATATGGTTTGATAATAATAGTTATTATGTAGAGCCAACAACATCAATATAATAGTTATTATGTGGAGCCAACACTAGCGAATCAGTATGGAAATCTGCAGTTGGCATCTTTTCTTATTTATCCACATGAGATTTATACACTCAATTAGTGCAGATAATTGTATATTTAGGAGCAAAAGTCACTTAATTTATAAAAATACTGTTTTCTGTCCATTTATATTTTACCTGAATATCAACCATTTTACATGATGTCTACAGATAAAGTTGAAATAAAACTCTTTTAAAACATCTAGCAATAACCTTATAAAATAATGTAATCCTGATTGTTGGAAATTAAATGATTTAGGCCCACAGTGAACTACAGACTGTGGGCTGAAACCAGAAGTATACATACACTATCTAAAAAGACACATCTGCATGTTTTTCTCACTATAGTATCTGACATGAAATCAGAATAAACCATTCCCCTTTTAAGTCAATTAGGAAGCAAAATTATTTATATTTGCTAAATACCAGAATAATGAGAGAGCGAATGTTTTAAGGCATTTTTACTACTTTATGCAAAGTCAAAGTTTACAAACACTAAGGCGGGCTTTGCACACTACGACATCGAAGGTGCGATGTCGGTGGGGTCATGTCGAAAGTGACGCACTTCCTGCTTCGCTCTCGACATCATAGTGTGTAAATCCTAGATAATACGATTAACGAGCGCAAAAACGTCATAATCGTATCATCAGTGTAGCATCGGCGAATTCCATAATTACGCTTATGTGACGGTCCGATGTTGTTCCTTGCTCCTGCGGCAGCACACATCGCTGTGTGTGAAGTCGCTGGAGCGAGGAACATCTCCTAACTGCGTCACCGCGGCTCCTGTCGGCTATGCGAAAGGAAGGAGGTGGGTGGGATGTTTACATCCGCTCATCTCCGCCGCTCCGCTCCTATTGGCCGCCTGCCTTGTGACGTCGCAGTGACGCCGCACGACCTGCCCCCTTAATAAGGAGGCGGTTCGCTGGCCAGAGCGATGTCGCACGGCAGGTGAGTGCATGTGAAGCAGCCGTAACGATAATATTCGCTACGGCAGCTATCACAATGATATCATTGCTGTGACGGGGGCAGGGACTATCGCGCTCGGCATAGCAGCATCGGTTTGCGATGTCGCAGCGTGAAAAGTACCCCTAAGACTATGGCTTTAAACAATACGGGACAGCCTATATAATGAGGTCATGTCTTTGGAAGCTTCTGATAGGTTTATTGGCAATATCTGAGTTAATTAGAGACACACCTGTGGATGTATTGTAATGCACACCTGAAACACACTGTTTTTGTGTAGCATCATAGGAAAGTAAAAGAAATAAGCCAAGATCTCTGGAAGAGAATTGTGGACTTGCACAAGTCTAGTTCATCCTTGGGTGCAATTTCCAGATACCTAAAGGTGCCTCATTCCCCTGTACAAACAATTATATGGAGATACAAACAAAATGGGAATGTCAAGCCATCATACCACTCGGGAAGGAGATGGTTTCTGTGTACCAGAAATGAATGTGTTTTGGTCAGACATGTGCATATCAACGCAAGAACAAAAGCAAAAAACCTTGTGAAGATGCTGGTGGAACCTCGTAAGATTGTGTAATTATCTACAGTGAAATGAGTACTGTAACAGCATAACACATGTCCTGAAAGCCACTCTGCTAGGAAGAAGCCATTACTCTAAAAGAAAGCCAGATTACAGTTTGCATTAACAATGCAGAAACAAAGACCTTATTTTTTGGAGACATGTCCCGTGATCTGACAAAACTAAAATTGAACTCTTTGGCCATAATGACCATCATTACATTTGGAGGAAAAAGGGAGAAGCTTTGAAGCCTAAGAACACCATCCCAACTGTAAACACGGGGGTGGCAGCATCATGTTGTGGTGTTGTTTTGCTGCAGGAGGGACTGGTGCACTTCCCAGAATAGATGGCATCATGAGGAAAGGAGATTATGTGGCAATACTGAAGCAACATCTCAAGACATCAGCTAGGAACTTAAAGCTTGGGCAGAAATAGGTCTTTCAAATGGACAATGACCCATAGCTTACTGCCAAACTAGTTACTAGGGGACTTAAGGATAACAAAGTCAATGTTTGGAGAGGCCATCACAAATCTCAATCTTATTGAAAATTTATGGGAAAAGCTGAAAAGTCAGGTGCGAGCAAGGCGACCTACAAACGTGGCTCAGTTACGCCGGTTTTGTTAAGAGAATTGACAGAACTGGCGTCACATTCCTCTCCAGCTTCTCTTCATAGCACAGTACAAAATTTGGTCCTGAAGAAGTAGCAGGGGTTCTTTTATGCTATGTAATTTCCCCCTAATTTCACACATCTCTTGTCGTTATTCATAAGCTATGTCTAGCTCAGCATTGGACATCTCTTATGTGGCTACTTTAGGGTTTTGCACCACAGCTGTCAAAGACATTTTTTCAGGGCCTGTTTTAGGTAGGGATCTCTTAGGCCCACAACCAGCTGATCTCTTAGCACCTCATTCAGGGATCCTAGTCCCCTATATTTGACTTTGGTCTTTTTATTGATGGGAGCCATTACTTCCTTTAGCATGTTCATGTACAGAGCCACTGAGCCACCGTATCACCCTCTCTCTGAACCCGATTAAATAAGCTAATATGTAAGTTGCCCAAGTCAGTTGTATTGCCATGGATGTCCTCTAGAATCTTCATCACCTTATCTACAGTATCATGATCACGTGCTTGTCTGTACATGATTGTCTGTCAGGCCTTCCTGTCCAAAGTCAGCAGGGCTATCTCTGTTGGACATGCGTTGGTGTCACCCTTAACTAATAACATAGACAAAAAGTACACAGGCCCTTACAGGAATTCGGCACAATCCTCTGGGCCACAAGTTCAATTCTAAACAATAACTTTCCTCACTTAGTATCTTACACATGGACAGGAAGAAACAGCCCAGCTCAGTCAGATCTTCTTCTGGATATGGTGTTTGGTCTTCAGGTTCCTTCTGGAGTTGGTATTCACTATTCATTATTTAGTGTTTGGGTTCCTTCTGTAACCAGTGTTTGGTACTCGATCTTCAGGTTCCTTCTATAGCAATGGTCGCTGTGCTGCATCACAACTTCTCTTTTCCGATTCTTGCTTCCCTTCATTGCTGGTTTTTATAATTAACAACTGTGCCACAACTACCAACTGACCCAGCGCCTCTTCTAAACTCTTCCCTCCACTCATTAGGTCCTGTGTGTTTTTTCCAGCCAGCAGATGGCAGTTTTCACTTGTAGATGCTGTGAGATGTTTGTTGGATTTGTCTCTTTTACCACCCAGTAAAAGCAGGTTAGGAGGGAGGAGATCTGACTCTAGTTCATCCTTCATCCTCCTCACCTCTTTCCCTCTGCATAGTATCTTATCAGTCATGATCTATCCCAGTGATGTAAGTATCTTCATGATTGAGAATTTGGAAAATAAATGATCAATCCAGGAGAAGAAAGAGGCCAATTTCACTGATAAGATATATTACAGAAATGCTTATGTTCATGTGCACTATTGATTTAGGAAATGAAAATTAAAATGACGGTTACTCTTTAAGCCTCTGTCAAAATAACATTATCTTTATACACTCTCCAAGTAAATCAGATTAATATCTTGTTAATATTCTCTCTGACAAGTTTTCATTTTGTATCTGTCTCTTGTCTTGACCTGAAAAATAACCCCAATTCCAGTGTGTCACTTTTCTGACCTACTAGTTATTTGCTTCTAGAGCATTTATAATTAAGTCCTTTACAGTTTAACGAGACACAAGATATCTTCCCAAAATAGTGTTTAGTGTACAACTGACAGGTAAAAACCTGTAGTTATTTATCTCTACTTAGGAAAAATATACGCAATACCATGTTTTCTTCATTATTTTACCTTCAAATCATTTACATCATGCAAAGTTATTGATATTAGCAGTTACAACTTCAAAGTAGAAAAATTTGCCTGATTCACATGGCTCATGGAAAAAGCAGTAGACTACACAACAACAAGAAGGAATCTCGTGTCACCTATGGAAAATTAGCGAATACAGTATAAGAATAAATAAATGATCATTTTCAGCAATTATTTTCTGTTTTCTACAGTATTTTCACCTTTTTGTCATCTGTCAGCATGGTCACACAATAACAAGTTACACTTGCTATGGGCAAACGTTTGGTTCAGTAGCTGTCAACCTTCAAGCTCAATCAAACATTGCTCTGACAATGTAGGTCAAATAGGTTTACTACATCAGGAAAATACAATAATTCTGTGCATTTTAATTTTATGCTGTGCCACAGATATCAACAGGATGGGATTGCTGTATAAGTCCAGTGCCGTAACTATAAACTTCGGGGCCCCGGGACAAAACTTCATAGTGGGGCCCCTCAACATCTCAATTACTAGAGGTTGTGCGGAAGGTGATGAAGCCTGCCTGTATACAACACACAGGCTTCACCACGTTCTGCAAGACCTTTAATAGATTTTGTTTATGATGCGAGTTTTAGAAGTTAAATATTCAGTGAATATGTTTGGAAAATTAATAAGGTGAATAATTCCAAATATTGCACAATTTTCAAATAACTGTATATGTTTATTAAATATGAAGTATTTTTAAACAGTATATATTTAAACTTTGTTCCCTTTTTCCTATATTAATAGTTTCTATATTATTCAAGTTTTTATTAACTTTAAACTTGAATAATATAGGAACTGGATATTTTATGAGAAATTAAAGTATTAAAATACAATTTTTTACCATCAGTTTGGGGCCCCTTGGTTAGTTGGGGCCCCGGGGCAGTGCCCCGGCTGCCCCTGGCTGCCCCGGTTATAGTTACGGGCCTGTATAAGGCCTCATTTAGACACCTATATCTCAAATACGTGTTCTATGGATAGCACATATACCTGTTTTAGTGCATGGGTGATGTTCACCTGTATAATTTTTTGTGCGATCAATACAAAATTCACAGAGGCATACGTTTTTTCCGGCATTGCAGCTGAAAAGTATTAACAGAAGTCTATGGGTCTGTAAAATAATGTACATATGGCATCCTTGTGCTGTCCTTGATTAACATTGCAATGGATAGGAGAAACTTTGTAAATTTATTTGTTTGTTTATTTATCCATCCACGAAAAACACTGATGACACACTGATGGTAAAAACACATGGACTAAACACTGATGGCACCCAGATCTAAAACACTGATGGTAAAAACTGACATTGACAAGCACTGCTAACACACGGATCCAATACAGCGACACTAGTATCAGTTTTTCACATATGTGTTAATGTTTGAATGAGGCCTCAAATAGTGATACTGGCACAGTTCTCATACAGTGTACTAGTAATATTTTATTGCCTTCAATGTATTGCTCAGAACTAAACATTTTAACCAGCTTTTCCTTTTCTCTTTCAAGTTAACAAAAAAAATCCATGTAGCCATTTTATTTATTTTTGGGGGATCAAAAATATGCCATGTGTTTCACCTTAAAAAGGATTGTCATTCAGATTTTCAATATTATTTTGTACTCTAGCATATGAAAACGAGTGGAAATATTTATTTGCAAAGGATTAATTCTGGAAAAACTGGTAACAAAGTCTGAATCTGTCATGCTGCCCATAATAGTTGCTCTGCAGATCATTGGATTGATCCATAGAAGATAAGGCTTGAGATGGTTTAAGGGTATGACCGCACTTTGGGTTTTTAGCTGCAGCGTTTTCATGCCAAAATGTATGCGTTTTGGTTTTCCGTGATAGTCTATGGAAAATGATGATTTCCTGACTGCACTTTGCGCTTTAAAACGCTGCGTTTAATTTGCATAATTTGTGGCAAAAACCATGCGTTCAAAGAAGCAGCATGTCAATTGTTTTTGCCATTTCTGCAGCGTTTTGGTAATACTAGATTCTATGAGAAATGTCAAAACGATTGTTTTGTTGAAAAATAAGCATTTCAAATACGTTTTCTCTGCATTTTCACTGCGTTTTGCTTGTCAAAAACGCAGTTGTTGGAGGATGGGAACGAAATCCCAAACGTAATCACCTGCATCACATCCGTTTTGAAATAAAAAGAGACATGGCCATGCACTATTTTCCCACAAAATTGTATGCAAAAACGTTGTTAAATTTGCCTATACTTATATTTCTGCCATGGCTTGGTATCAGCGTTTGAAAATCGATATCTCAAAATTGATAAGTATGGTATGTCTTATTTTTATTTTTTTATTTTTTTTAAGGTTTCATATGAATAATCCTTATAATACAATTTTAATAAAATTGTTAAATATTAGTGATGAGCGAGCATGCTTGTCACTACTCGGTACTCGCACGAGTATCGCTGTACTCGGGCTGCTCGGCGGGGACCGAGTAATCTCGCGATACTCGTGCTGTACTCGTGGTCTTCATTTCTGCATGTTGGCGCTCTTTTGAGAGCCAGCCCTCATGCAGGGATTGGCTGGCAGACCACTGCAATGCCACAGCCCTGTTAGTTGTGGAATTGCAGTGATTGGCCGGCCTGCACAGCGTGACCGAGCCTTTATATCGTCCGGCGCGCTGTGCTGTGCTCACAGCTATCCAGACTGTCAGTGCAGGGAGAGTGTCGCTGATTCAGGGAAAGCTTTGCGGCCCTTTATAGCTTTTTCAGTTGCAGGGCTGCAAACAGTGTGACAAAAAGTCCTTCTCAGGACTATTCTAGTTGTATACAGGCAGGCAGGGTATAGCCAGGTCGGAGTACAGTAGCAGAGTCCTTCTCAGGACTATTGTTGCTATATACAGGCAGGGTATAGCCAGGTCTGAATACAGGCTAGTGACCAAAAGAGTCCTTGTCAGGACTATTGTACCAGTATACAGGCAGGCAGGCAGGCAGGGTAGTGGTGACCGTATACCAGCCTTCATCATATCTGGGGCTGGTGTACACAGTGTAAAACAGTCCAGATAGTGTCTGACTTGTCTGTAATTGTCGCTCCCCAAAAAAACCTGTTAGGTTCTTATTGCGTCCGTGCTTGGTTTTTAAAACCGCACGTGTGTGCCTGTTGGTGGCAGCGTACAGGTGCACTTGTGTGCAATTTCCACAAACATTGATATAACGCACAAGTAGTGAATATACACGTCAGCAGTGCACAGCATTGCAAAATGCGCAAGGGCATTGGCAAGGAACAAGGAAGTGGACGTGATGGTGGTGCAGGCAGAGGCCGAGGTCGTGGGCAAGCTCTAATTTCGCCACAACAAAGGGCTACATCTAGTCGCTCGCACGTCCTGTCCCAAATTCTTGGGGACCGCAGCAGTACACCGCTCTTGAACCAAGACCAGTGTCAACAGGTTGTTAGTTGGATAGCAGATAATGCTTCCAGTCAGATTGGCACCACCACAAACACTCTGTCTTCCACACGGTCAAGTGTCAGTAGCCGTGATACTGCACCGCACATTTCTGAACCTGATCCTCCTTCCTACCACCAGGCTGAGTACACGTCCTCCTCGGACATTAATGATCCCACACTTGGACACTCGGAAGAGCTGTTCACGTTTCCATTCACACATTCTGGCCTCTCGCCAGCTCATATTGAAGTGGGTCATGAGGAGATCATCTGTACAGATGGCCAAATATTTGAGCAGCCACGTTCTCACGAAGTTGGCAACGTGTCCCAACAAGTGGTGGACGATGATGAGACACAATTGTCAGGAAGTCAGGAGGAGGAGCAGGGTGCGGAAGAGGAAGACGACGTGGTGGATGATCCAGTAACTGACCCAACCTGGCAGGAGGATATGCAGAGCGAGGACAGCAGTGCACAGGGGAAGGGAGGCGTAGCATCACAACAGGCAGTAAGAAGCAGGGTGGTGGCCCCAGGCAGAAGTCAGGCAACCGTTCCCCGGAACAACACGACGACACAAGGTGCCTGTACAAATGTTAGGTCTTCCCGAGTCTGGCAGTTTTTTAAGTTGGATCCAGATGATTCAAAAAAGGCCATTTGCAACACCTGCCGTGCCAGCATCAGCAGGGGTACCAAAACTAGCAGCCTGACCACCACCAGCATGATCAGGCACATGTCAGCCAAGCACCCGACTTTGTGGGAAGTACAACAGAGTCGAGGAGCAGTGCTTGCTGATGTCACTGCTACGTCTTCGCTGGTTGTGCATGCGAGCCAATCCTCTGTCCATGCTGCCTGCGAACAAGCCTCCTCCACTCCTGCACCTGCAGTTGCCTACGCATAAAGAACACCATCATCAAGCACGTCCTTGTCCCAGCGCAGCGTTCAGTTATCCATTCAGCAAACCTTTGAACGCAGGCGCAAATACACTGCCAACACCCCACATGCCACAGTTCTAAATGCTAACATTTCGCGACTGCTTGCGCTGGAAATGTTGCCTTTTAGGCTGGTGGAGACAGAAGCATTCCGTGACCTGATGGCGGCAGCTGTCCCACGTTACTCGGTCCCCAGCCGCCACTATTTCTCCCGGTGTGCCGTCCCCGCGTTGAATAACCACGTGTCACAAAACATCACACGTGCCCTGAACAACGCTGTTTCACCCAAGGTCCACCTAACCACAGACACGTGGACAAGTGCTTGTGGGCAAGGCCGCTACATCTCGTTGATGGCACACTGGGTTAATATTGTGGAAGCTGGGACCCAGTCTGAGCGAGGGACGGAACACGTCCTTCCCACACCAAGGTTTGTAGGCCCTACCTCAGTCAGTGTTTCACCCACACTCTACAGCTCCGGAATGTCATGCTCTTCAGCCTCCTCCTCCTCCTGCGCATCCTCATCCACTGTGCCCTCCACACCAGTCACAAGCTGGAAGCACTGCAGCACTGCCTCGGCGAAGCGGCAACAGGCTGTGCTGAAGCTAATCTGCATAGGTGACAAACCCCACAATGCAGAAGAGCTGTGGACAGCTCTGAAACAGCAGGCAGATCACTGGCTCACACCTCTGAACCTAAAGCCAGGAAAGGTCGTGTGTGACAATGGCCGGAACCTGGTGGCGGCTTTGAGGCGAGGCAAGCTGACACATGTTCCATGCGTGGCCCATGTGCTCAACCTCGTGGTTCAGCGGTTTATAAAGTCATACCCAGAGCTGTCTGATCTGCTGGTAAAAGTTCGCCGCCTGTCTGCACATTTTCGAAAGTCACCTACTGCTTCAGCCGGCCTTGCCGGCTTTCAGCGCCGTTTGCATCTTCCGGCTCACAGACTGGTGTGTGATGTCCCCACGCGTTGGAATTCAACTCTGCACATGTTGGTCAGGATATGTGAGCAGAAGAGGGCAGTTGTTGAGTACCTGCATCACCTAAGCCGTCGGGAAATGGGTCAAACTCCACACATAACACCTGAGGAGTGGAGATGGATGTCAGACCTATGTACCATCCTCCAAAACTTTGAGGACTCCACCAAGATGGTGAGTGGTGATGACGCCATTATTAGCGTCACCATACCGCTACTCTGCCTTCTAAAACGGTCTCTGCTGAAAAACAAACATGATGCATTGCAGGCGGAGCGCGATGAGTTGCAGCAAGAAACAGTAGTGGGTGTGGGTGATAACACACAGCCCAGCCTCGTCTCATCACAACGTGCAGTGGAGGACTATGACGAGGAGGAGGATGAAGACATGGAGCAACTCTCCGGCCAAGTTGAGGATTTGACATGCACACCAGTCATATCCTCGGTTCAGCGTGGCTGGCCAGAGGACAGGGTAGATGAGGAGGAGGAGGAGGAGGACAGCATGTTCAGTCATCTTGTTGGTCAGGCTACTGAAGTCCTGGCTGTTAAGAGTCTGGCGCACATGGCTGACTTTATGGTAAGCTGCCTGTCTCGTGACCCTCGCGTTAAGAACATCTTGGCCGACAATCATTACTGGTTGGTAACACTGTTGGACCCACGCTACAAGGAGAACTTTTTGTCTCTTATTCCCGTGGAGGAGAGGTCAACCAAAATGCAGCAGTTCCGGAAGGCCATACTCACGGAAGTAGGCAAAGCATTCCCCTCACAAAACGCTAGCGGCATAGGTCAGGAATCAGTGGACAACCGAGGCGTACAGCCGAGAGAGGCACAAGTCCAATCCGCCAGAGGTAGGGGAACAGTCTTTAAGATGTGGGACAGTTTTCTCAGCCCCTCACGTACCACAGCCCCTGAGGTGTGGGGTAGTGCCACAAGAAATCCTAAGTTTGCCCAGATGCTGAAGGAGTACCTTACAGATCGAACAACTGTACTCCGACATTCCTCTGTGCCTTACAATTATTGGGTATCCAAGCTGGACACGTGGCATGAATTGGCTCTCTACGCCTTGGAAGTCCTGGCCTGCCCTGCTGCTAGCGTTTTGTCAGAGCGTGTTTTTAGTGCCGCAGGTGGAATCATTACAGATAAACGCACCCGCCTGTCAACTGAAAATGCTGACAGGCTGACTCTGATCAAGATGAACAAGGGTTGGATTGGGCCAGACTTCACCACACCACCAGCAAATGAGAGCGGAATTTAAAGTTTGCCATGTACTTCCACTCACCCATGGGTACACACTTCTGGACTTTGGATAATCGCTGGACTGCTCCTCCTTCTCCTCATGCGCCACCATGATGATGACCGTTACAAATTGCAATACTTAGGCCTTTGTTTCAGGTATACCCCCAGTGGTAAATTTTTTCGCCCATTCTTTGCAGAATGGACATTACAACGACAGGAGACCCGCTCCTTTGCAATGGGAACAATGTTTTGAGGCCCTCATGCACGTCTCTACCCAGGGACAACATGAAGCCTCCCAATTTTTGGCTGCCCTGCCTAAGGGCTATACTATAATACACCCACTTCCTTAAAATGGACACAATGTTTTGAGGCCCTCATGCACGTCTCTACCCAGGGACAACGTGGAGCCTCCCAATTTTTGGCTGCCCTGCCTAAGGGCTATACTATAATACACCCACTTCCTTAAAATGGACACTTAATGTTTTGAGGCCCTCATGCACGTCTCTACCCAGGGACAACGTGGAGCCTCCCAATTTTTGGCTGCCCTGCCTAAGGGCTATACTATAATACACCCACTTCCTTAAAATGGACACTTAATGTTTTGAGGCCCTCATGCACGTCTCTACCCAGGGACAACGTGGAGCCTCCCAATTTTTGGCTGCCCTGCCTAAGGGCTATACTATAATACACCCACTTCCTTAAAATGGACACTTAATGTTTTGAGGCCCTCATGCACGTCTCTACCCAGGGACAACGTGGAGCCTCCCAATTTTTGGCTGCCCTGCCTAAGGGCTATACTATAATACACCCACTTCCTTAAAATGGACACTTAATGTTTTGAGGCCCTCATGCACGTCTCTACCCAGGGACAACGTGGAGCCTCCCAATTTTTGGCTGCCCTGCCTAAGGGCTATACTATAATACACCCACTTCCTTAAAATGGACACTTAATGTTTTGAGGCCCTCATGCACGTCTCTACCCAGGGACAACGTGGAGCCTCCCAATTTTTGGCTGCCCTGCCTAAGGGCTATACTATAATACACCCACTTCCTTAAAATGGACACTTAATGTTTTGAGGCCCTCATGCACGTCTCTACCCAGGGACAACGTGGAGCCTCCCAATTTTTGGCTGCCCTGCCTAAGGGCTATACTATAATACACCCACTTCCTTAAAATGGACACTTAATGTTTTGAGGCATTCATGCACGTCTCTACCCAGGGACAACGTGGAGCCTCCCAATTTTTGGCTGCCCTGCCTAAGGGCTATACTATAATACACCCACTTCCTTAAAATGGACACTTAATGTTTTGAGGCCCTCATGCACGTCTCTATCCAGGGACAATGTGGAGCCTCCCAATTTTTGGCTGCCCTGGCAAAGGGCTATACTGAAATAGACCCACTTCCTTACAATGGGCACTTCAGGTTTACAGGCCATCATGCACGTCTCTATCCAGGGACAATGTGGAGCCTCCCAATTTTTGGCTGCCCTGGCAAAGGGCTATACTGAAATAGACCCACTTCCTTACAATGGGCACTTCAGGTTTACAGGCCATCATGCACGTCTCTATCCAGGGACAATGTGGAGCCTCCCAATTTTTGGCTGCCCTGGCAAATGGCTATACTGAAATAGACCCACTTCCTTACAATGGGCACTTCTGGTTTACAGGCCACCATGCACGTCTCTATCCAGGGACAATGTGGAGCCTCCCAATTTTTGGCTGCCCTGGCAAAGGGCTATACTGAAATAGACCCACTTCCTTACAATGGGCACTTCAGGTTTACAGGCCATCATGCACGTCTCTATCCAGGGACAATGTGGAGCCTCCCAATTTTTGGCTGCCCTGGCAAAGGGCTATACTGAAATAGACCCACTTCCTTACAATGGGCACTTCAGGTTTGCGGGCCGTCGTGCGCGTCTCTGTCCAGGGACAATGTGGAGCCTCCCAATTTTTGGCTGCCCTGGCAAAGGAAAATACTACAAAGACTCGCTTCCTCAAAATGGGCGCATTAGGCTCGAGAGGCCTTCATGTACGTCTCTTCTCAGGGACATCGGAGTGCCACACAATGTTTTCACGTAAAATCTTTCATGTATTAATCTCAAAAAGTAACATACACCAGCTCTATCTCACTATTGGGTATGTGCCCTTAACATTTCTGCCATGAAAAATCATTTTGGGGTCATTTTGGAAGGTTTTCTGGTGAGTCCGTAAAAATGGCGTGAAACGCGGACAAAATTGTTCACAGCTGTGACTTTTGAGTGATAAATGCTTCAAGGGGTCTTCCCCATGCTGTTGCCATGTCATTTGAGCACTCTTCTGAGACTTTTGTGCCATTTTTAGGCTTTCTCCATGCTGCCGGGGGGTCATTTCACAAAAATACTCGGGTCTCCCATAGGATAACATTGGGCTCGTTGCTCGGCCCGAGTACACGAGTATCTTGGGAGGCTCGGCCCGAGCTTCGAGCACCCGAGCTTTTTAGTACTCGCTCATCACTATTAAATATATAATGATGTTGTTTAAAAATAATGTAATATATTTTTTAATTTTATGGTATTATATTTATGTTGTTTAATTTTTTGTTCGTTTTATATTGCATTTTAATATATGTTAATTATAAATCTTTATCTTTAAAATTGTTTGATAACAAAATTTCAAAGATAAAAATATAAACATTAAAAAATATTTTTTTTATTTTTGTTTTGTATATTAATAACTAAAACATAGAATAAAAAGGGATATTTTATAATAAATCTTATTAATGTAATTTCTCATGATAACTCAGGTGGAAGCAATGCCATGTTTGTGGGACCCTACATCTTCTGACTACATGCAGAAGTTGAAACGTGCAGACTGTTGGGTGACCATATGCACAGAATTGTTCCCTCAATGGCATGAGGCTAATGAGGCGTTGCAACATAAAATTGGTTTGTTTTTAAATAAATCATAATAATCATATAAATTTATATTTTTTAATTTTTGTTTTTGTTTTTATTTTAAAATTAATGTTTTTCAAAAATATATTTTTAGAACAAGATGTACACAAACGATGGTGGTCGGTGAAAGATCGGTTCAATAAAATTAGATTGGAGGTTTGTAAAAGTGGATCTTAATAAATAAAATTTGGTTTCTTTGATGATCAGGATTTAAAGTTTCTTTGTACTAGCCGTCAATTACGTCAGTACATTTAAATTTTGTATTTATTAATTCAAATGGAAAAAAATTAGTAAATAAAATTTAAAAAAATGTAAAAAAAAATATGATCTAAATAGTTAAAAAAAATGATTTGTGTATCATAAATTCATAAACTAAATCCGTTTTTAATGGTTTGGTAGTTATCTAATTGTTTGTTTTTCATTATTTTTTTAAAAAATTAGAACATCAGGAAACATACCTCCACAAGAACAACCAACGGGCGAAGATCAAGAAACTGAAAATCCAAATACTAATGAAAATGTTGAAGAAATACCGTTCAGCCTTCAGCAATTAAATGAAATTGTTGAGGGTGGTGAGGCTTCAGCGGCTGGTGAAACTAGTGCTTCAGCATTTGCTCATCAGTCCTCTGTAAGACCAAGCTACACTAAACCGAAAAATAAAAAAAAAATACAAAAACCAAACTTCTTGAGGATGACACAATAACCAACCAAACTATAGATATCCTTAAATCAGCTACAGAGGATGACAAGTTTGATAACTTTGCTATGAGTATAGCTGTTCGTGTAAGAAAAATCCAGGATGCTAAAAAGTAAAACACATGTATGACTGCCATATGTGGCTTATTAAGTTGCTATGAGGAGGAGGGTCCTTTCCCATCTAGAGGTGAAATAATACATTTTTTGGAGAATAAATTTGAGGAAAAAAAACCCCACAAAATAAAATTCCTGCTCAACTCCCAAAATCGCAAAATATTACAAGACCAGCCCAATATTCAGATTTTCCGCCACAATATATTCCCCCTTTTCTTCAAAATTATTATTCAAATCCAAGCCAAAATGAGTATGCTCAAAATCCACCAATAAATTTAACCTCAAATACAAATGTAAATGTTAGACAACATGACCAAAGTCAAGGTTATATTACAAGACAACTCTATTCTGAATATTAATATTGTTGAATTTTGTTTGGATTTTTTTTGGCCGAAAATTTATTGTGCATTTATAACATTAATATTGGCCTAATGATGTATGTTATGAAATTATCTATAATTTTGTTTAAGAGATTTGTTGATTAACTCCAAAGCAACATATAATCTCATAAAATGAACGTTTGCTAAAAATATTATACTTGCCATGTCTTTATTTTGTTTTTTCCAAATTTTTTATTTTTTTTGGGTTAATGACTTTGATGTTTGAGTTTTTTTTTTATAAAGTCAGGCATCTTTGTCATTGAACTGGTAAGCTTTATTTAGCTTTGTCTTTAGTTGACAAACGCATATGAATTCTTGCAGTTTAAAACGCATTGAAAAAGCGCTGAAAACGCATCTAAAACGCGGTAAATACACGCGTTTTTAGTGCTAAATTTCTGGAAACGGCAACTTTGACAAAATCAATAAAGGAAAAAAACGTGCATTTAGAACTGCAAGTAGGACGACGCAATGTGCGGTCATAGCCTAACTCGAATTTTGAGAATCAATTTACGGTTTGCAGAAAAAATGTTGCTGGTACAATTTCCCATATTTCACACTGCTGAAACATATAAGAGCAGCCTAACATCAATTTGTTCCTCTGGGTTTCCCCAGAAAAGTGACATTTTACTGACTATCATACCTTGTACAGTGGTGTTCACTATCTGGATCACCATAGATCAGTGGTTCCCAGCGAAGCTTAGCTTTCAAGGCAGAGCTGTTTTTCATCTCCAGTGTGACACCCTGGCCGGGCCAAGTAGTCCCAGATAGGGTTCCGCACTACACTGTCCCCTAACAGGTGACAGCAGCCAAACATATAAAACCCAAGTCACCCCCCCCTCAGTGCTTGATGGACACACCAGGGGGCGGAACCAGGCAGTTGGAAGACGCCCACCGAGGAGTCTCAGACAGCCTGGGGCGGGGAAGTTCAGTCGGTTGAGGGAGTTCAAGTCTAGAGGTCAAGTGGAGAGGTGTGTGGGCTGGAGCTGTGTGCAGCTTAAGCAGAGGCTCCAACCAAACCTGAACTAGTGCCAGGGAAGGAGCCCTGGTACTGTCTGCAGGAGCCGGGAAGACAGCTCGGTGGAACCGAGGTGGACCGGGACAGGGTAGTGGCCCGCCGGTACCGACCCGGGGAACTGACTCGGAAACTGGAGCACAAAGGGGGGTACTCAGACCCTGAAGCTAGGTCCAGAAGCTACTGGGGGCTAGCTAATTCACTGATTGCGGCCAGGACTAGAGATCCTTTTCCATCCAAAGTCCCGACTAAAGGCAACAGCCCAACGAGGGGGATAGAAAACCACCGCCATGGCACAGAGATCCCACGGGCCAGCGTCTGCGGGCAAAGGGCTCCTCAGGCAACCAAAAGCCAGGAGCGGACTACTTAAGTTGCAAGCGCAGGTAGTCCACCAGCACAAATTGGTGCAGTAGAAAGACACAGCCCACCAACCAGGTGGGGGACCAGACTGCAGCCGGCTGCGGGCACCGACCACCATCACCTTGGTTTACCAGACACTCGTGTGTTTACTAATAGTGAGTACATCAGTGCCCTCTGGCCGCCCATCTCCCTGCACTGCCAAACTCCCCCAGTGGGTCCCGGGGCCACCATCCCTGCCCACGAAGGGGTTAAAATTGCTGCACAACATCTCCCCCGGGTGCCCTGTAACTGCAGCGGTGGTGTCCACCTTCACCACATCCCATGGGTGGCGTCCCTGTAAATCCCTGAACACATCGTTTACGAAGTCCTGAAATACTGCGGGTGCATTACATAAACCAAAAGGCATGACGAGGTATTCATAGTGACCGTCTCGGGTGTTAAAAGCGGTCTTCCATTCGTCACCCTCTCGAATTCGTACCAAGTTATACGCACCCCGCAGATCCAACTTCGTAAAAATCTGAGCTCCCCTCAGTCTGTCAAAGACTGTTACGGTTGCTGTGGCACTGGAGACTATGTTCGAATTTCTTGCTACTGCACATGTGCGAGCACTGGAGACTAAGTCCTATCTTGGAGCCATTGCACATGTGCGGGTGACATCATCGCTGACACGAGGTCACATGTCTCTGACACCTTCTAAGCTGATTGGCCGCTGGTCATGTGCTTGTGACACGTGGTCACATGTCTCTGACACCTTCTATGCCGATTGGTCGCTGGTCATGTGCTTGTGACACTTTGCTCGGTGATAGGCCAACGTGACGTCATTGCTGTCGTTCTGGCAGCGGATTAGCTCTGGTGTCCTCCATCTTGGATGAGGCACAGAGTCTATATAAGACCCTGACGCACGCCGCCCAGAGCTCAGTCCTCTTGGTTCATGCATGAGAGTAGACGCTCTGTGCACGTCCCTCTAGGCATCTCTCTGTCTATGCTAGGTGAGTGCTACCGGCAGGGTAGCATTCTTGTACCTTACAGCTTCGGCTGCGGTTTCGTATGCTTACATCTTAGTGGAGCAGACATAGGCAGGTGCCTGAGGCACATGGTCCGGCTGGGCCTTGTGATTCTACTCGTAGGTGGACATTGCCACTAGGGTAACGTTCCTTATACTGCATCTGGCAGTTGTTCGTATCCTCGCAAACTAGGGGAGCGAACATAGGTAAGAGCTTTGTGCGGCTTGTGCTGCTGTCCGTCTCTTTTGCACCACTAGTGGAGCGGACCTAGGCAGGTGCCATATCTAGTGGTTCGTGTCCTCGCACACTAGTGGAGCGAACGCAGGAAGGAGCTTTGTGCGGCTTACACTGCTGTCCGTCTCCTGGCACCACTAGAGGAACGGACCTAGGTAAAGTGCCATTTCACACTCACTGCTTTTGTCTCTGTGATCATTAACAGAGACCATACCACACACCCTCCGAGTAAGGGAGGAATTGCTTTATTTCTAACTATATGCCTCTGTGAGTTTAACAGAGGTATTGCACTCTGCACTTGTGCTACTACTATTTACAGCGGCACACTTATATACTCTTCCTCACTCATTAACCTATCCCTTTTACGTTAATGCTAAATACGGTAGTCACTGTGACTTTAACAGTAGACGTCATGATTGGCTCTAGTGTCACTGAGACGTATCAGTGTCAGTACTGCTTCCGTAGTACAAGAGACCCCTTATCCTCTGCCATAGTCTGCAGCAGAGACTTTGCACGGTGGACCCTGACTGTCTGATATCCCTTTGGTTTTTATAATCAGACAGCCCCCGTAACACATGGCAAGTAGTTGTGACTGTATTTGTACTCACTTGTTGTAGAAAAAAAATTTGGCATTTGTACTTACCACAGCAATACTGTAGCCTGTTGCTGCATTTAGCTTTTTGGACATGTACCTAGTATTTCTTCTTCAGTCCTTATTCCCCCTTTACCAATAACTATGCATATCACGGCCTTCAATGTTTCATCCTGTTGATCCTTTTTGATTTATAGACATGTACCTAGCATTTCAAGCTTTTCTGTCAAAAACAAAAAATTGTGTTAAAATTCATACATTTAACTGTGGCTGCATTTTTGTAACACATCTGTATTAACCTCTCAGTGACGGAGCCAATTTTGACCTTAATGACCAGGTCAATTTTTACAATACTGACCAGTGTCACTTTATGATGTACGGTAATACCTCTAGAACGCTTCAATAGATTGTTTTTTCAAGACATGATGGGGTAACTTTGGTGCGATATCATCTGTGTTTATTTGTGAAAAAATCTGAAATTTGGTGAAAATTTCACAATTCTAATACTCAGAATTTTTATGCTCTTAAACCAGAGAGTTATGTCACATAAATGAGACATTTCCCACATCTCTACTTTACATCAGCACAATTTTTGAAACATAAGGTTTTTTTTGTTAGGAAGTTAGAAGTGTACAAAGTTTATCAGCAATTTCTCATTTTTTCAACAAAATTTACAGAACTATTTTTTTAAGGGACCCCACCACATTTGAAGTGGCTTTGAGATGCCTAGGTGACAGAAAGTACCCAAAAGGGACACTATTCCAAAACTGCACCCCTCAAACTGCTAAAAGCTACATTCAAAAAGTTTATTAAGCCTTCAGGTGCTTCACAGGAATGAATGCAAAGTGGAATAAAGAAATTAATAAATTTACATTTTACCTAAAAATGTTGCTTTTGCCTCAATTTATTCACTTTTACAAGGGAAAGCATGACAAAATGGGCCCCATATGTTACCCACTTTCTTCTGTGCATGGTGATACTCCACATGTGGTCAGAAACCTTTGTTTGGGTATATGGGAGGGGACAGAAAGGAAGAAGCGCCATTTGAATTTTGGAACACAAATTTGGCTGAAATAGATTGCCGACACCATGTCACATTTACAAGGCCTCCAAGGTACTTAAAGAAGTTGTCCAGTTACCAAAAATGTTTTTTTTTTTTTATGATAAATCTTGCTAATATGTGCCTCTCCACACATCTATTATGTTTTTTTCAGCAATATTACCTTTTATTGTGTTCTAGCAGCACATCCTCATTGCTGGCTCCAGCTCTGATGGAGTTAATCTCTCTTCTGACTTCCTGGGTTCAGTTCTTACAACTCCCATTATTCTTTGTGGCTCTAGGGCTGTATCTAACACACCCACTGTGTCTAACACACCCACTCAGCTTTCCTCTCCACCCAAAGATTAAAGTCTCCTCCCTGCCTCTTACCAGTGTGGATGCACTGAGAGCAATCACAGCAGAGACAGCCGAAGCTCCCAGCTCTGCACAATCAAGGGAAGAAAGCGTCTATCTTCTGCTTGTTCTCATATAGTTCATAGTCTGTGTGTGTGTGTGTGTGTGTGTGTGTGTGTACAGAAATTATGATTATTAGCAGGCGCAACATGTGAAAAAAATAATTGGGGGAAAAAAAAGGAAGGGGTCGTGAGTAGAGTTGAGCGCGGTTCGCGGTTCGAGGTTCTCCAGTTCGCGGTTCGAGTGATTTTGGGGGGTGTTCTAGATCGAACTAGAACTCGAGCTTTTTGCTAAAGTTCGATAGTTCTAGTTACGTTCGAGAACAATTCTAGCAGCAAAAAGCAGGGCTTTTTACAGCTACAGTGTGCAGGAGCCATCGCTGGCAGCCTGCCAGAAGCTGGTAACCAAGATAAACATCGGGTATCCAAGCAAAGCGCTTTGGTTAGTAACCCGATATTTATCCTAGTTACATGCAGGAAGCCCACAATTCCCCGCTCAGCTACCTCCGCCCCCTCCTGCACGCGGCATGTACACACACACACACACACACTCACCTGTCCCCAGCCAAGCAGTCCACGACACTGACGTCCTCAGCGCCACATGACCCCGCTAGGCTCCACCCACATTGCACTCCGCCGCCAGCACACATGGCTCCGCCCACCTGGCACTCTGCACACATGGTCCCGCTAGGCTCCGCATACCTGTCACTCTGAACATATGGTCCCGCTAGGCTCCGCCCACCTGGCACTCTGCACACATTGCCCCGCTACGCTCCGCCCACCTGGTACTCTGCACACATTACCCTGCTATGCTCCGTCCACCTGGCACTCTGCACACATGGTCCCGCTAGGCTCCGCCCACCTGGCACTATGCACACATCGTCCTGCTAGGCTCCGCCCACCTGTCACTATGCACACATCGTCCTGCTAGGCTCCGCCCACCCGGAACTCTGCACACATCGTCCTGCTAGGCTCCGCCCACCTGGCACTCTGCACACATTACCCCGCTAGGCTCTGCCAACCTAGCACTCTGCACACGTCGTCCCACTAGGCTCCGCCCACCTGTCACTCTGCACACATCGTCCCTCTCGGCTTACCTGCGGTGATACAGTCCCGACCTCAGCGCTGTCACTGTCCTCCATGGCCGCCGCTTGTCACATCACCTTCTCTTGCTTCCGACTAGCGGTTACGTCATGGGCCTCTCGCGATACTTGGCTGTGAAGGTCATTGAACTCAGTGACAGGTGCTGTCGGCAGTGCAGGAGATCAGTGCAGGTAATGTACCTTGCTGACAGCAGCACTTGTCATGCCCTGCAGTGACCTGGGCTGACCCATTGATGTTAGCTCAGGTCACTGCACTGCTCTCCCAACCAATGGGGAACATCCTGCTCTTCATTGACTGGGACAGTGTGGATCATCATGGCAACCCCTTGGATTACAACAGACCTGGATTTGTTTTTCTTTCTAATAAATTGGTTAAAGAGGGAATGTATTGGGGAGTGTTTTTTCAAATAAAAATGTGTTTGTCGTCTATTTTTTTTTTATTACTGACTGGGTTGGTGATGTCGGGTATCTGATAGACGCCTGACCTCACCAACCCCAGGGCTTGGTGCCAGGTGACATTACACATCTGGTATTAACCCCATATATTACCCCGTTTGCCACCGCACCAGGGCACGGGATGAGCTGGGGCGAAGCACCAGGATTGGCACATCTAATGGATGCGCCACTTCTGGGGCGGCTGCGGCCTGCTATTTTTAGGCTGGGGAGAGTCCAATAACCATGGACCTCCCTAGTCTGAGAATATCAGACCCCAACTGTCTGCTTTACCTTGGCTGGTGATCCAATTTTGGGGGGACCCCTACGTGTTTTTTTTTTAAAAATTATTTATTTAATTTAAATTAACAGCGTGGGGTGCCCTCAGTTTTGGATTACCAGCCAAGGTGAGGCTGCCAGCTGTGGTCTGCAGCCGTCTGCTTTACCCTAGCTGGCTACAAAAATAGGGGGATCCCTACGTCATTTTTTTTTTTTTTTTTCATTTTTTTGGCTAAATACAAAGCTAAGCACCACTTAGTGCCACATGAAAGGCACCAAAGGGTGCAAAATTACAAAATGCAGGAGAGTGGGACATTATGTGTCTTTCTGCCATTATAATGACAGAAAAGACTGATATAAAGTGTACAAGCACAAGAAAATCACCAGAGCACTCTACGCTTTGAAAAGCAGTAGAAAATGGCACTGGAGTAAACATGTGGCAGTCTCATGTAGGTTGAAGCTATGGATCCTGAGTTAATTTATGTATTTTCCCTCCTTCAGTTTTTTTGCAGTACGCAAAAAAAACAGAAGGCACACGGATGACAGACAGATGACATACGGACCGTCTACGAAACGGAAACAGATGCCACACGGATGCACCCGTGAAAAAAAACGGACTGTTTTTTGCAGACCGCAAAAATGGATCGGTCGTGTTAATGTAGCCTTATTCTGATCTGCCGTTTATAAACAGCAGACAGAAAAAAGTGAATAACGCCCCCCAGCGTCAGAAAATCTCCGGGGTTTCAGGGCAAGCTGAGACCCTGGAGATCATGATTCAGGACGGTTTTTCCGGTCCCCGCTCACGTGATTACAGGTATACACCGTATACCGATGATCACGTTACAGTAAATGAAAGTGTCGGTAAAAAATTATTTATCTCCCATCTGGCATAAACAAACATGATAAATCTCCTTCCTGGTCCCCTCCGGTCCCCCGGTGTCGCCAAAGTGCCCCCCCTGATGCCCTCCCAGAAATCCAAGATGGCCGCGCGCACAGCAGCACGCCGGCCGCATTCACCCTACTCCTCTGATTTCTGTCGCATGTGCCATGACACATGCGACAGAAAACTCCTCCCCAGGCCCTGCCAGGTCACCCCCTATAACCCCACCGGTGTTCCCCGGTGTCCCACGGTACCTGTGCAGCATTGATCCCCCGTGGCCCTCTCCTTCACAATAGACGCTGCCACATGCACAGAGCGGCTGTCAGCTCAAGTTCCTGTGTTCAGACACAGTGAGTGGTGGTTATGCATCTGTAAGCTAAATGGGCGGCACGGTGGCTCAGTGGTTAGCACTGCAGTCTTGCAGTGCTGAGGTCCTGGGTTCAATTCCCACCAAGGACACCATCTGCAAGGAGTTTGTATGTTCACCCCGTGTGAAATACTATTGTATGTACTGAGGATTTCGATTGCGTTAGGGCAATGACAACCAGAGACGAGTTCTTGGTGCAAAAGATGTTTTATAATATGTAACCGCAATCTGTAAACAGAACAAAATATACACAGTGGAACATAAACACAGTAAATACCTGCTGGGTTCAGAGCAAAGGGGAATTCCCGGGGCCGTGCACTGGACTCCCCCAGGGAGACCGCCAGAAGCAAACCCCTATATAGGGGCTGTCCGGCAATCACCCCAGAAGGCCCAAATGTACAGCAGCCGGGACACAAAAGGGCAACAGAAATAGTCCAAAAAATGTCCATACGTGATGCGAGTCCTAGGGTGGATATGAACGGAAGGGACCGGGCAGAAGTGCCGACCAGAGACGACAGACGGAGTCTGAGCACAGTTGGATGAGAGGTGAAGTCCAGAGCTGGTGTCAGGTGTTTCCACTGGATCCAAACAGCAATCAGGAGATGAGAGCAGCAGGGCAGGAATACACAGGAAGCAGTATACTCAGGCAACTAGACTAAGCTTAGGGGCGGGCTTTTAAACAGATGAACAGGAAGTAGGGCAACAGAACAGAAAACTCCATGTTAACAAAGGGCAAGATCCTTCAAAAGAAAACTGGAAATCCCGGAACTCTGACAGTACTCCCCCCCAGAAATGGCCTCAGGACAGATCAGGGCCAGGCTTGTCCGGGTACCTCCGATGAAACTGAGCAAACTTCCAGGGCGCTCGGATGTTACCCACAGGTTCCCAGGAATCGTCCTCGGGGGAGTACCCCTGCCAACGTACCAGATACTGAAGCCGATGCCGATGGAGCCGGGAGTCAATAATGTCCTCAACCACAAACTGCTCCTGGCCATCAACCATCACTGGCGGAGGAGGAGGCACGATACAACCATGAAACGTATTAGTGGAAACTGGTTTTAGCAGAGCAACATGAAAGACCGGGTGTACCTTTAAATTGTGCGGCAACCTCAGCCGACAGGCCACTGAGCTCACTATCCCGGTGATCTTAAATGGACCAATGAATTTCTGCCCCAGCTTCTTCGAAGGAACAACTAATTTCAGATTTTTGGTGGATAACCACACCAAGTCCCCTACCTTATACATGGGTGCCTGTTTCCGGTGAGTGTCTGCCGACTTCTTGTAACGCTCCTGAGCCGAAGCCAAAGAGTCCTTTAAAACCTACAGATTCCGTCGTAGCTCCGTCAATCTGTCCTCCACCGCTGGCACCGAAACCGCCACAGGTGACCTTGGCAAAATATTCGGATGGTAACCCAAGTTAGCTAAAAAGGGCGTTACCTTAGTGGAGCTGCTCTGAGTGTTGTTATACGAGAACTCCGCCAAAGGAAGCAGCTGCAACCAATCATCCTGCAGATGGCTGACATAACATCGTAGGTACTGCTCCAGGGTTTGATTAGTCCGTTCGGTTTGCCCATTTGTCTGGGGATGGTATGCAGAAGACAAACAGACATCAATATGGAGTGCCGAACAAAACCCTTTCCAGAACTTAGACGTAAACTGCACGCCCCGGTCAGAGATGATCTCATCCGGTACCCCATGCAATCGAAATATATTCTGGATAACCAAATCCACTGTCTCTGCGGCTGAGGGAAGACCGGTACATGGAATAAAGTGAGCAGCCTTTGTCAACCGATCCACCACCACCAAAATGGTATTGTTACCACCTGAGACGGGCAACTCCACAATAAAATCCATTGAGTTGGATCGCCAAGGGCGAGATGGTACGGGTAACGGTTGAAGGAGTCCCGTAGAAGCCACACGAGGGACCTTGCACCGGGCACAAACCACACATGAGTGGACATAGTCTTTCACATCCTTTAAACAGGTAGGCCACCAGAAAAAACGACTCAGAAATTCCTGCGTCTTCTGTACCCCCCTATGACCTGCCAACACGGAGTCATGGACCAACTTGAGAACCTGAAGTCTTACAGCCTCCGGGACATAAATACGTCGCTCTCTCAACCACACACCATTCCGAAGGACAAGAGTCACATCATTCGGGGGAGCAGCAAGAAATACGTCACCATCATAGGCCAGCTTGATGTCCTTCCACAAGTCCTGGTCCCGGATTACTCCAACAAAATTGGCATCTGATAAAACGGTCTGAGACGGGGTTCCAGGCACGGAGTCCATGGCGTGGATTAGGGACAAGGCATCGGCTTTCCCATTACTTGACCCTGGACGGTATGTAACGATAAAATTAAACTGGTTAAGGAACAGGCTCCAACGGGCTTGCCATGGAGACAGGCACCTGGCAGAATTAAGGAATTCTAGGTTACGATGGTCTGTGAGAACTATCACTTGTTGCGCTGCTCCCTGTAAGTGGTGTCTCCATTCATTAAAAGCTGAAATAATCGCCAACAATTCCTTGTCCGCAATGTCATAGTTCTTTTCTGCAGGGGACAACCGGCGAGAAAAGAAAGCACACAAGTGCAAGAGACTCTTGTCCCCAGTCCTTTGTGAAAGGATAGCCCCTAATGCATAATCGGAAGCATCGACTTCCACAATAAAAGGGAGTGCGGGATTCGGGTGTATTAGTATTGGTGCTGAGGTAAAACAAACCTTGAGACGATTGAAAGCTTCCTGGCCTGGACGGACCACACAAACTTCTGCCCTTTTTAGGTTAACAGAGTGATAGGACTACGATCTCTGAAAAGTTAAGGATAAAGCGTCTGTAAAAGTTAGCAAAACCGACAAAGCGTTGTACCTCCTTGATGTTTCCCGGTTCCGGCCAGTCTAGAATTGCCCGTATCTTGCCAGACTCCATGTTCAGTCCCTGAGGAGAGATGACATATCCTAAAAATTGTATCTTTGAGCAATGGAATTCGCACTTCTCCAGTTTAATATACAGGTGGTTATTCCTCAGACGGGTAAGTACTGTCTTGACGTGCTCCTGGTGTTCCTGTAGGGAATCAGAAAAGATCAAGATATCATCCAGGTAAATCACCATGAACTGGTCCATTATATCCCTAAAAATATCGTTGACTAGGTGTTGGAAAGCCGCTGGGGCGTTACAAAGTCAAAAAGGCATCACTAGATACTCATAATGTCCATACCGACATCTGAACGCTGTTTTCCACTCGTCCCCGGGACGTATGCGGAGTAGATTATATGCCCCACGGAGATCCAATTTAGTAAATATTTTGGCCTGTTGTACTCTCTCCAATAGTTCGTGAATCAACGGTAACGGATACCGGTTCTGGATGGTTATCTTATTTAGTTCCCGGTAGTCGATACAAGGTCTCAGAGTCCCCTCTTTTTTTTTCCCGAAAAAGATGGGTGCCCCTGCTGGTGAGGTAGAAGGTCGAATAAATCCCTTGGCTAGGTTTTCATCGATGTAATCTTTTAGTGCTTGTAACTCAGGTGCCGCCAACGGGTAGACATGACCAAACGGGATCTCTGCCCCTGGGAGTAAGGGGCACTTTGCACACTGCGACATCGCAGGTGCGATGTCGGTGGGGTCAAATTGAAAGTGACGCACATCCAGCATCGCATGCGACATCGCAGTGTGTAAAGCCTGGATGATACGATTAACGAGCGCAAAAGCGTCATAATCGTATCATCGGTGCAGCGTCGGCGTAATCCATAATTATGCTGACGCAATGGTCCGATGTTGTTCCTCGCTCCTGCGGCAGCACACATCGCTGTTTGTGAAGTCGCAGGAGCGAGGAACATCTCCTACCGGCCTCACTGCAGCTTCCGTAGGATATGCGGAAGGAAGGAGGTGGGCAGGATGTTTACATCCTGCTCATCTCCGCCCCTGCGCTCTGATTGGCCGCCTACCGTGTGACGTCGCAGTGACGCCGCACGACCCGCCCCCTTAACAAGGAGGCGGGTCGCCGGCCACAGGGACGTCGCACGGCAGGTGAGTGTGTGTGTGTGAAGCTGGCGTAGCGATAACTTTCGCTACGCCAGCTATCACCACATATCGCTGCTGCGACGGGGGCGGGGACTATCGCACTCGACATCGCAGCATCGGCCTGCGATGTCGTAGTGTGCAAAGCCCGCCTAAGTCTATGGGACAATCATACGGTCTATGCGGGGGAAGCCGATTTGCTTTTCTTTTGTCGCATATATCAGCGAAGTCATTATAAACCGGGGGTAGAACAGGTACCTGTACAGTGCCCTCCGCATTCGGTGTTACTGGAACCGGTACAGTTGGACTAATGGTCGGACCACTCTGGGGTGGGAAGGATATTTCTTTAGTCTCCCAATCGATGACTGGATTTGTAGACCACAGCCAAGGAATTCCTAAAATTATCAGAAAATGGGGAGAAGAAATCAACATGAAAACAAGGGTCTCCTGCTGACCTGGTTTCATCACACATTCAAGGGGTACTGTCTCCTGATCAACTGGTCCGGAAACTAATGGAGAACCATCTACTTTCTCCATGGTAACTGGTGAGGATCTTTGTTGAGTCTGGATACCGTGTTTCCTGGCAAAAGAAGAGTCCATGAAATTTCCCCCTGCCCCAGAGTCTATCATAGCAGATGTAGGAATTAACTGTCCCTCCCACCGTATCTGAATGGGAAGCGAGCAATGGATGTATTTCCCTTCTGGGTCCTTAGGTGAAGTTGACATCAATGTCGAGGGAAATACCGCATCCAGGTGTAAACTCGCCTCAGAGATATCGGACTCTGCGTCCGTGTTGTCACACTCTGCCATTGCTGCGAGTACCTTATTCGGGCGATTTGGATGTTTTGGGCAGTCAATCAGAAAGTGGTCTGATTGACCACAATAGAAACACAAACGCTCACGGAGCCGGTGTTCACGATGTTCGTTGGTCTCTCGCTTTTGTAGAGAGTCCACTTGCATAGGAACATCCTCGGCCTCCCGTGGCGTCTTGTGAGCGGGTTCTCTAGAAGGAAATGCAAAGTTGGTTACCCGGTTTACAGCTGCCCATCTTTCCTGTCGGCGTTCCGTCAAGCAGGTATCGATACGCACACAGTGTTGGAGAAACAGTTCAAAATCCCGTGGAGATTCGGCACGAGCTAACTCGTCCTTGATGGTACTGGACAAACCCTTTCTGAACACTGATAATAGCGCATTATTTCCCCAGTCGGTGTCTACCACTAACCTTTTGAACTCAGTGGCGTATTCGACGACAGACCGCTTTCCCTGACGTAAGGAAAGCAGAGCCGATTCAGCGGTAGCACGGCGATTAGGATCATCAAACATTTGCGCCATTGCTGTTAAAAAGTCATCCAGGTTATTTAAACGGATATCACAATTCTCTATCATAGGATTAGCCCAAGCCAGTGCTCGTGAGGTTAACAACATGATTATACATAACACTTTTGACCGGTCAGACCGGTAATAATCAGCATGTACATCAAAAAACAGTATACACTGGTTAAGAAACCCACGGAACTGACTGCGATCACCACTGAAAAGAAATGGGGGTAACCTAGGCATACCGGCTGCTGATACGGACGTAGTGGGGGCAGCTTCCTGAGCCTCCACTCTGGTTTGCAAATCCTGAATAGCCGGACCCAGTACCTGGTGATCATGGCCCAGCTGTACCTCCACATCTCTAAGCTTAGTTTGCACCGCCTCCATCTCCTGCTGCAAGGAGTTAATCATGGAGAAAAGCTGATCTACTCGTGTCTCAGTCATTGCCCCAGCGAAATCCTCTTATTGGCCTGAGTATAATGTAATACTATTGTATGTACTGAGGATTTCGATTGCGTTAGTGCAATGACAACCAGAGACGAGTTCTTGGTGCAAAAGACGTTTTATAATATGTAACCGCAATATGTGCACAGAACAGAATATACACAATAAGATGTAACCGCAATATGTACACAGAACAAAATATACACAGTGGAACATAAACACAGTAAATACCTGCTGGGTTCAGAGCAAAGGGGAATTCCCGGGGCCGCGCACTGGACTCCCCCAGGGAGACTGCCAGAAGCGAACCCCTATATAGGGGCTGTCCGGCAATCACCCCAGAAGGCCCAAATGTACAGCAGCCGGGACACAAAAGGGCAACAGAAATAGTCCAAAAAATGTCCGTACGTGATGCGAGTCCTAGGGTGGATATGAACAGAAGGGACTGGGCAGAAGTGCCGACCAGAGACGGCAGACAGAGTCCGAGCACAGTTGGATGAGAGGTAAAGTCCAGTGCTGGTGTCAGGTGTTTCAACCGGATCCAAACAGCAATCAGGTGATGAGAGCAGCAGGGCAGGAGTACACAGGAAGCAGTATACTCAGGCAACTAAACTAAGCTTAGGGGCGGGCTTTTAAACAGATGAACAGGAAGTAGGGCAACAGAACAGAAAACTCCATGTTAACAAAGGGCAAGATCCTTCAAAAGAAAACTGGAAATCCCGGAACTTTGACACCGTGTTTGCGTGGGTTTCCTCCAGGTACTCCGGTTTCCTCCCACACTCCAAAGACATACAGCGCTATGGAATTAATAACGCTATATAAATGAATAAATTATTATTATTACTGCAATGCCCTGCTCATGAGGAAAGGAACATAATTGATCAGGAGAGCTATATACTACATTTCCAAATGGATGGATTTGCTTTTATAGTTTCCCTGCTGAACGACTACCAAACATGAGAGTCCGTTATACGACACAAGAAAACACATCTAAATAGCGAGCTCTGTTGTTAAGTATTCATTCAGCTGGATAACTGGACTTAAAGGGGTATTCCATCTCCAAGATCCTATCCCCAATATATAGTAGGTGGAATAGCAATAATATCAGCAAATACCAATATTTGGAAATTTAGAATAGTTCTCCTGATTAGGCATGCCCTTACCTCATGAGCAGGGCATTGCAGCTTTGATAGCAACCATTACGACATGGACTCTGCTGCTGTGGACCCGGGGAGAGTGAGTGCAGATTCATTGCACCCACACTCCTCACATGAAGGGTCTGCACTCCTAGAAAATGGGGGATACATTCCCTGAGTGTCTCCCCCATATTCTAGATGGTCCAGAGTCGTCGTGGGACCCCTTTATTTTTTTTCTTACAATAAATTGGTAATGTTTTGGGGACTGTTTTTTCAAATAAATTTCTTTTGTCAATTTTTTTTTTTGGTACTGACAGTTTATGATCTTGGGTATCTAATAGACGCCATGACATCACAAACTGCTGGGCTTTATCTCAGGTGACTTTACAGCTAGTATCAACCCGATTTATTACCCCGTTTGCCACTGCAACAGGGTACGGGATGAGCTGTGGTGAAGTGCCAGGATTGGCGCATCTAGTGGATTCGCCACGTCTGGGGTGCCTGCGGCCTGCTGTTTTTAGGCTGTGAAGGCCCAATAACTATGGGCCTTCCCACCCTGAGAATACCAGACCACAGCTGTCCGCTTTACCTTGGCTGGTGATCCAATTTGGGGGGACACTACTTTTTTTGTGTAATTATTAATATTTATAAAATAATTATAAAAAAAGAGCCTGGGGGGACCTCCACATTGGATCCCCAACCACGGTAAAGCTGCCAGCTGTGGTTTTCAGGCTACAGCCGTCTGCTTTACCCTAGCTGGCTATCAAAAATGGGGGGACCCAACGTCATTTTTTTAACTATTTTTTAAATAGAAAAAATTAATGGGCTTCCCTGTATTTTGATTGCCAACCAAGGTAACGGCAGGCAGATGTGTGTGGCAACCCATAACTGTCAGCTTTATCTGCGCTGAGAATCAAAAATACCGCGGAGCGCTACGTAATTTTTTTTAAAGATTTATTTTTACAGCGCTGTGATGTCCAGCAATCAAAATACAGAGAAGCCCATTTTGTTTTTAGTTATTTAAATAAATAATTAAAAAAAATATATATGGGCTCCCGCTGCATTTTTTGTATTGCTAGCTAAGGGTAATACAAGCAGCTACTGGCTGCTAACCCCCACTGCTTGGTGTTACCTTCACTGGCAATGGAAAATTCAGGGAAGCATTTTTTATTTTTTTTGCCTAAAAACTTGAGCTTCGCCATATTTTTGTATGCTAGCCAGGTATAGCAGGCAGGTGCTGGAAGAGTTGGATACAGCGCCAGAAGATGGCGCTTCTATGAAAGTGCCATTTTCTGAGGCGGCTGCAGACTGCAATTCGCAGCAGTGGGGCCCAAAACGCCCAGGCCAACCTGTGCTGCGGATTCCAATCCCCAGCTGCCTAGTTGTACCTGGCTGGACACAAAAATGGGGCGAAGCCTACGTCATTTGTTTTCTAATTATTTCATGAAATTCATGAAATAATAAAAAAAGGGCTTCCCTTTATTTTTGGTTTCCAGCCGGGTACAAATAGGCAACTGGGGGTTGGGGGCAGCCGTACATGCCTGCTGTACCTGGCTAGCATACAAAAATATGGCGAAGCCCACATCATTTTTTCAGGGGGCAAAAAACTCCTGCATACAGTCCTGGATGGAGTATGCTGAGCCTTGTAGTTCTGCAGCTGCTGCCTGTCTGTATGGAGAAGAGCAGACAGCAGCTGCAGAACTACAAGGCTCAGCATACTCCATCCAGGACTGTATGCAAAAGTTTTTTGCCCATCAAAAAAATGACGTGGGCTTTGCCATATTTTTGTATGCTAGCCAGGTACAGCAGGCAGCCACGCGCTGCCTCCAACCCCCAGTTGCCTATTTGTACCCAGCTGGGAACCAAAAATATAAGGAAGCCCGTTTTTTTTAATTATTTCACTTATTTCATGAAATAATTAAAAAACAAATGACGTGGGCTTCGTCCCATTTTTGTGTCCAGCCAGGTACAACTAGGCAGCTGGGGATTGGAATCCGCAGCACAGGTTAGCCTGAGGTTTCTGGGCGCCTCTGCTGCGAATTTCAGTCCGCAGCCGCCCCAGAAAATGGCGCTTTCATACAAGCGCCATCATCTGGCGCTGTATCCAACTCTTCCAACAGCCCTGAAGCCAGGTGGCTTGCTGGGTAATCATGAGTTAATACTAGCTTTGTTTTACTAGCTAGTATTAAGCCAGAGATTCTTAATGTCAGGCACGTTTGACCCGGCAATTAAGAATCTCCAATAAAGGGTTAAAAAAAAGACACCACACAGAGAAAAAATACTTTAATAGAAATAAATACACCGACACATTAGAGACTCCATCTTTATTACCCCCTGTCAGCCCTCCACGATCCATGGTCTTCTGTCTTTCTCATTCAACAAATGCAGCTCTGCTCCATCAGTGCTGCATGGGGGAAGACGCTGCTTCCCGTGCAGCCTTCATTCCGTGAAGGCTGCACGGGAAGCAGCGTGCAGCCTTCACTCCGTGAGTGATCAGTGCTGCTGACTGTTAGTGGTAATAGCGGTAATGCTGATAGACGCGTTACCATAGCAACGATGCTCCGATTATGTGATTCCCGGAGCCGCGGTTAGCGGGGACGTCACCGCTAACTGCGTTGCTATGGCAACGGGGAGTCGACCGTGTGCTAGAGCATGTCGCCGGTACACGGCGATACACAAATGTGCACCGTGTACCGGAGAGTGCAATGACAGGACCTAGCACAGGACATGACGTCAAAGCCATGTGACCAGTCTGTAGCCAATGAGATAATAGCCACGTGACTGGTCACATGGCTATTTTGACGATGTCACGGAAGGACCTGTCAGTGCTGCTTATCGGGAGGATGCAGCGATCATCGGAAGGAATAGTGACAGGAGACAGAGTGCAGGACGCATCGCGGGAACCGGTAAGTGTTATGGCAATGTTTATTAACTGTATGTGTACATTTATAATGCGTTTTTATGTGTTTGTGATTGCCTCCCATTATTTCCTATTGGTTCGAGTTCGGTTCGTCGAACGTTCGCCAAACTGAACTCGAACGAGTCCTCCTTTCGACGAACCGAACTCGAGCCGAACCACAGCCGGTTCGCTCATCTCTAGTCGTGAGATTGCTTTTTTCCTTCTTGGCTAATCTGTGTGTCGTCCGTATCATCCGTGTGGCATGCATTTTGCAGGCTATTTTTACATCAGCATTTTTTTGCCTGGAGGCAACAACCGCAAACCGCACATGACTGGATCCTGTGGATTAAATGTGCAACGCATGCAACTGTTATTTTACCGGATCCTTCTGCAGCGGGACACAGAATTTATCGGCCGGCGCTGGAGTCAGCTGACTCCTGATCTCACAGCCTGCACATGCTGCAATAGCTGCAGGTGGGCTCATTCACATGACCATTCCGTTTGTCCTGGTCAGTTCCTGTTTTTTTGCGGACCCATGGAAAGGACCATCTTTTCAATGTCTTTTGTGTAGGATCGAATGGCACATGGTAGCACTTCCGTCGGGTGCCCGTGCAGTCTGTGTCCCCAGCCTCGCGGCTGCCCGCACAGCAGTGTCAGCATATGCCCGCACAGCAGTGTGAGCAGCCGCGGGGATGACAAGCGCTGCCATCAGGAGGTTAGTCAAGTTCCTTACCTGCGATGATGAAGTCCTGCCCTCCTGACGTCAGCGCTCGTCACTGTCTTCCATGCCCGCCGCTTGTCACATCACCTCTCGCTGTCGACCCGAGACTGTGACTAGCGGTGACGTCACGGGCCACTCGCGATACTTGGTTTGTGAAGGCGGCGGTCATTGAGGTCATTGAAGTTCAGCAATCACCGCAGGTAATGTACCTCGCTAACCTCCTGACAGCAGCACTCGTCATGCCCTGCAGTGACTTGGGCTGACCTATTCATGTTAGCTCAGGTCACTGCATGGCTCTCCCAGCCAATATGGAACATTCTGTTCTTTATTGACTGGGACATTGACTATGGTATGGATTGTCGTGGTATGCCCTTGGATTAAACTAGACCTGGATTTGTTTTTCTTTCTAATAAATTGGTGAAAGAGGGAATGTGTTGGGGAGTGATTTTTCAAATAAAAATGTGTTTGTTGTCTATTTTTTTTTTATTACTGACTGTCTTGGTGATGTCGGGTATCTTGGGCTTGATGCCAGGTGACATTACACATCTGGTATCAACCCCATATATTACCCCATTTACCACCGCACCAGGGCAACGGGATGAGCTGCGGCGAAGCACCAGGATTGGCGCATCTAATGGATGCGCCACTTCTGGGGCGGCTGTAGCCTGCTATTTTTAGGCTGGGGATTGTCCAATAACAGTGGACCTCCCTAGTCTGAGAATACCAGACCACAGCTTACCTTACTTTACCTTGGCTGGTGATCCAATTTGGGGGGGACCCCGTGTTTTTTGTTTTAAATTATTTATTTAATTTAAAATAAAATATTTAAAATAACAGCATGGGGTGCCCTCTGTTTTGGATTACCAGCCAAGGTGAAGCTGCCAGCTGTGGTTTGCAGGCTGCAGCCCTTTGCTTTACCCTAGCTGGCTGCAAAAGATAGGGGAAACCGCATGTCTTTTTTTTATTTATTTATTTTTTGGCTAAATACAAGGCTAAGCACCTTAGTGCCACATGAAAGTCACAAAAGGGTGCCAGCTTAGAATATGCAGGGGGGTGGGACATTATATATGTCTTTCTCATCTATCTATCTATCTATCCCTCTATTCATTCATTCATTCATCTCTCTATCTCTCTGTCTCTATATCTATCTATCCATCTCTATATCTACTCATCTATTCATCTTTCTTGCTGCTTCCGTTTTTTGCGGTTCGCAAAAAAAACAGAAGGCACACAGATGTCACACGGATGCCACACGGATGCATCCACGAAAAAAAAGGACCGTTTTTTTGCGGCCTGCAAAAACGGAACAGTCATGTGAATGTAGCCTTAACAGCAGTCACTGCCTGCTGCCGATCATATGTGATCGTGTACGGGCTCTGTGTACAGGACTTCAGCTGAGTTCAGATCAACTGACTCCAGTGTTGGCCGATTAGGCTGGGGCCACACGGGGATTACTGCGATCCCCTCGCATGACACTCGGCTCACGCTCAGTACAGCAGAGTGTCATGCGTGTGTCCATGCGACTGAGGTCTGACTGTGCGAGCAGACCTCATCTGTAGGGGGCGGTCCGGCACTCAGGAGGGGCGGGAGCGATTTCTCTCCCTCTCTCCTCTATAGTCGACTATTGCGATTCTTGCTCTGCACTCACGGTACACCGATGTACTGCAAAAGCAGTGCGATTTTTCTCTCACCCCATACACTTGAATGGGTAAAAGAGAAAAAGTCTTGCATTACAATTGCAGCATGCTGCGATTATTTTCTCGGTCCCATTAGGGCTGAGAAAATAATTGCTCATGTGCGCTGACACACAGGCTACTATTGGTCCGATTGGAATGTGATGTTTTATCGCACTCCACTCGCACCATTTTTCAGGCCGTGTAGCTTAGGCCTTACTTGTTCTGTGTCCCCCTGCATCCATCACAGCGTGTGCGGGCTGGAGTTCAGCTGAGTTCAGATCATGTGACTCCAGTGCTGCACTGAACTTAGCCCGCACATGCTGCGATGGATGCAGGGAGACACAGAACAAGTAATCGGACGACACTGGAGTCATCTGATTACTTGTTCTGCTGGCGCTGTGGTCAGGAGTAGGTATGAGTGAGCAGTAAAATGCTTTGTTGCTCGATGGGAAAAGCCCATGTCGATTTTTTTTTTTTTTTTTAAAATTCATGAAAAATAAAAAAAAAACAACAAAAAAACCCCCAATCACATAACCCTAACCCTAGGGTTAGGGGTAAAAAAAAAAGTGTGGGCTCCTTCTGCATTTTCTATTGCTAAGGGTAACCCAAGCAGCTACTGGCTGCTAACCCCCGCTGCTTGGTGTCACCTTCACTGGCAATGGAAAATCCAGGCAAGCTTTTTTTTTTTTTTTGACGTGGGCTTCGCCATATTGTTTGTACGCTAGCCAGGTTCTGCTTGGATAAATGGGAGGGCTCAGAACGGAAGAAGCATTATATGAATTTTGGAAAAGCTTAAGTAAATTACGGGCACCATATTACATTTGCAGGGCCCCTAAGGTACCTATACAGCAGATAGCTCTCATAAATGACCTATTTTGGATACTGGACCCCTCAAGTATTTTATTTAGGGGTATAATGAGCACTTTTAACCCACAAGTACTTCACAAAATTTGAAAACAATAGGTCGTCATGTTGAAAATCCTGTTATTTTTTCCACAACATTGTTGCTGTAGCACCAAATTTCTGACTTTTAGGCTATGTGCCCACATTCTGTGACAGTGTGTCTGTAATTCAGTGTCAACCCTCCGAAATACAGGAGAACGCAGCCGTCCGTGCCCGAGATCAGGGTTCAAGCTGCCGCAGACTTTATCTCTATTCTAATTGTGGAGAACACTTGCATTTCTACAGCATAAATTGACATGCTGCGGCTAGAGAAGCTACACCACATGTCAGTTTATGCTGCAGGAAAAAGAAGCACAATGTACATGGGATTTCTATAAATCCCATCCACTGTGCTTCTACTGTACAATACAGCCTTTTGGATGCAGTGAAAACACACTGTGTCCAAAAGGCTGCAAACCTTGATCGTGGTAAAAAGCTACTATAGATAGATAGATAGAGGTAGATAAAGGTCCAACACATATAATGTCCCACCCCCCTACATATACTAAGCTTGCACCCTTTAATGCCTTTCATGTAGCACTAAAGGGTATTTAGCCTTGTTTTTAACCAAAAGATAAAGAATTAAAAAAAAATGATGTGGGGTCCCCAGTATTTTTGGTAGTCAGCTAGGGCACAGCAGATGGCTGTAAGCTGCAGTCTACAGCTGGCAGCTTTACCTTGGCTGGTAATCCAAAATAGAGGTCATCCACATTGTTTGTTTTAATTATTTATCTCTAAATATATAATTTAAAAAAATGTGGATCACTCCTAAATTAGATCACCAGCCAAGGTAAAGAAGACTGCTGCAGGCTGGCATTGTCAGGCTGGGGAGGCCCATGGTTATTGGGTGCTTGCTATCCTAAAAATAGCAGGCCACAACTGCCCCAGAAGTATCACGTCCATTGGGAGCGCCAATCTTGTATCTTTGCCTCAGCTCTTCCGAAGCCCTGGTGTGGTGGCAAATGGGGAAATGGTATTTGGGGTTGATGCCAGCTGTGTAATATCAGCAGCGGGGACATCATCAGTGACGTAGCAAGTTTCTATTGGCCACGGTGACGTCATCTGTTATGTGGCAAGTTTCTATTGGACGCAGTGACATCATCAGTGACATGGCAAGTTTCTTTTGGCCACAGTGACATCATCAGAGACGTGTAAGGCTCTCATTGGCCAAAGGGGCTGGCTGCACATGGTTCCTCCATCTTGTGGGCAGTACAGAGGTGATAAATAGCCTTAACGCCCACATGGAGATGCGCACTCGTCTTTGTGCATGCAGCAACACACAGCTGCCTTAGGTAGGGATACGCAGCAAAGTCCTACCGGACTGATTGAGGGCCAGGAAGCAGGTTAGGGTGAAGTGTCGCAGTTACATATAGACTGAGTTAGGGTCAGAAGCCAGCTAGGCTGGGCTCCAGAGATATCTGGGTTGTGCCGCTAAGGGAACGGTGGTTAACCGGCTACCCCCTATTACAACCCGATATAGGAGCATTACACTACACGCTCACTCCTGCATATGCCCTGAATACTAGGAGAATATGGGTAGTGTTCTGCAGGTCCATCCCTATCTATACTGTGTATGCTATCTATATTAACTTCTGTGAAGTCACAGGAGAGCGTTGCGCCATATCTGGTCCTGTGCATAAACAGGTTCCAGTGCATATATATTATTACCCGTATCAGGTCCTGTGAGTTAACAGAGTCCTGTCCATTATACACTGTGTGCAGAATTATTAGGCAAATGAGTATTTTGATCACATGATAATTTTTATACATGTTGTCCTACTCCAAGCTGTATAGGTCACTAATTTTTTGGGTTTTGTTTTGCATGTCTGAAATGTGTCGGCGCATGTCTGGGCGGCACGGTGGCTCAGTGGTTAGCACTGCAGCCTTGCAGCGCTGGGGTCCTGGGTTCGAATCCCACCAAGGACACCATCTGCAAGGAGTTTGTATGTTCTCCCTGTGTTTGTGTGGGTGTCCTCCGGGTACTCCAGTTTCCTCCCACGCTCCAAAGACATACAGATAGGGAATTTAGATTGTGAGCCCCAATGGGGACAGTGTTCCTGATGTATGTGAAGCGCTGCGGAATATGTTAGCGCTATATAAAAATAAAGATTTATTATTTATTATATTTTTATTATTATTTTTATTAAAATGTTTATTTCTAAATTTTGTGCAGTTATATTGGTTTACCTGGTGAAAATAAACAAGTCAGTTGGGAACATATTTGTTTTTTATTAAGTTACCTAATAATTCTGCACAGTAATAGTTACCTGCACAAACAGATATCCTCCTAAGATAGCCAAATCTAATAAAAACCCACTCCAACTTCCAAAAATATTAAGCTTTGATATTTGAATCTTTAGGGTTGATTGAGAACATAGTTGTTGATCAATAATAAAAAAATCCACTAAAATACAACTTGCCTAATAATTCTGCACATGGTGTATATTATTACCTGTCTCGGGTCCTGTGAGGCAACAGGGTCCAGTTATATTAATACTGCAGCTTCTGTGTGATCTAGAACATGGAGACTGTACACGCAGGTTCTGTGTACTCGCTATACCTGTGTTAACACCTGTGTGACCTGTAACACAGGTGCATATCATTATTTGTGGTTTTGTTGAATATCAGTAGAGTCTTAGGCGGGCTTTGCATGTTGCGACATCGCAAGCCGATGCTGCGATGTCGCACGCGAAAGTCCCCGCCCCTGTCGCAGGTACGATATTGTGTGATAGCTGGCGTAGCGAACATGATCGCTACTCCAGCTTCACATGCACTCACCTGCCCTGCGACCGCCGCTCTGGCCGGCTACTCGCCTCCTTCCTAAGGGGGCTGGTCGTGCGGCGTCATAGCGATGTCAATGGCAGGCGGCCAATAGCGGCGGAGGGGTGGAGATGAGCAGGATGTAAACATCCTGCCCACCTCCTTCCTTCCGCATATCCTACGGAAGCCGCGGTGACGCCGGTCGGAGATGTTCCTCGCTCCTGCGACTTCACACACAGCGATGTGTGCTGCCGCAGGAGCGAGGAACAACATCGGACCGTCGCGTCAGCGTAATTATGGATTACGCCGACGCTGCACCGATGATACGATTACGACGATTTTGCGCTCGTAAATTGTATCATCTAGGCTTTCCACACTACGATATCGCATGCGATGCCGGATGTGCGTCACTTTCAATTTGACCCCACCGACATCGCACCTGCAATGTCGTAGTGTGCAAAGCCGCCCTTAGGCTATCAGCTGCAGTTTACCACCACTGCACAGTGGACCCTGACCACTGATATGGTTGATTCTCATCTTTTACCATATCAGTAGGTCCCTCCGTAACACCCAGTCAGTAATAAACAAAATAGACAAGAAAAAATATTTTATTTGAAAAAACACTCCTTAAAACATTCCCTTTTTCACCAATTTATTGGAAGAAATTACTAGAAAAAAGTTAAAACATTCTGATCTAACGTAATCCAATGCAGTCCACCATAATCATATATGGAGGTTCGACGATGACTCTGTCTTCTAGCAAATGAGGGACAGGCTCAAAGTATGCATCCCCCATAAGCTACAAGTGCTGGCACTCTGTGAGGAGTGTAACTGCAGTGACCTCAGTGAGGTTACTGCAGGTCACACTCCCCGGGTCACACAGGGGGCAGTGTGACCTATGGTAACCTTACTGACATCCCTGCAGAGTGCACAGACTTGGTGAAAATGGGTTCTCTGTGCATGCAAATGTGGCGCCCTGGACTAGCCAGGTCATCACAGGTACTACAGCACACACCCCCACCCTGAGACAGGCACATCAGCCAGACACAAAATCCTTGTTGCCTCCCTCCAGGGGCTGATGTCCACACCAGGTGGGGTGGAGCTAGGCGGTTGGCCCCACCCACAGAGGAGTTCACAGTCCTGGAGGCGGGAGAAGGAAGTGAGATCAGTTCAGTTAGGGAAGTGGTAGGAGAGGAGCCATCTGACCGTTTCCGGGTGTGTGGCCCGGGCACCAAGAGCAAAGTTGGCAGATGGTGGTGGCCGTCTGCAGGAGGGGTAGATCAACGCGGAACCGTAGGACCGGGGACAGGCAGTGGCCCGCCGGTACCGAACCAGGGAGCAAAGTGAAGCCAGCACACACAGGCAGGGCCTACGGACCCCGACCAGGCTTGGAGTTGCCATTAGAGGTCAAATCCGTCAGTGACCGGAACACCCCAGGGGTTTCCTAACAGCCAAGACCCGATTGAAGGCAACCGTCCAACCAACAGAAGGAAATACAGCTACCGCCACAACTAGAGTTCCAAGGGCCAGAGCTGTTACACCTTGTGGCTCTCCTGTGGCAAGGAATGAGACAGTCTCCTTGCCTGCCACGAGCGCTCCTGCTCAGCAGCGCCGAAGGTCTGCCAGACTGCGCAGAGTGCAGGAGAAACCTCCTCAGAGAGGCAGCACAGGGGTGACACCTAGTGGTACTCCTGTTGCAAGAAATGAGGCGGTCTCCCATTCCTTGCCTGCCGCAGCTCCTCCTGCTCAGCAGCCTCGAAGGTCTGTGAGGTTGCGCAATGTGCAGAGGTTTGCTGCTCAGGGAAGCAGTGAGACTCCCGTTATCTTTACACATTGTGAGACCGAGGATCCCGCCTCTATTTCCCAGAGGCAGGAGGGTGAGCATGTGCTATGCTTGGTGGATTCTGATTCGCCCACTGACGTCACACGGCTTGATGACAAGGCTGGTGACGTGGTGAATCCTGACTGGCCAGGCTGGGATGTCGTGGATCCTGATTGGGTCAAGTCTGTCATCTCCGCCTCGCGCCCGCCCTTGGCTGGAGCTACACCTCCTTAAAAGCTCCTCCTGCCATCATGGTGGCGTGCGACCGTCCTTCTATGTTTGGATGTCTGGCAGCGTGCTGCCACGCCACTGCTCAGGCATTATCGTCTTCTGTGGGCTTGGCCCTTGCTGCTTAGGCAGCACCTGGTTTGCAGGCCGTGTCCCTGCCTTGCTGCTCCGGCAGTAGCTCCTTCTACAGGCCGTGTTCCTGTCCCAGGTGAGCTCCTCGAGTCTCCACCGAACTCACCTGGTTATTGAAAGCACACGTGCGTGGGCACCTCTGTGCTACCCTCGTGCCATATTCTCGTGACTTCCACTGGCACACATGCGTGGGCACCTCTGTGCTTCCTCGTGCAACAGGTACACCGAGCCGTGTGATCCCTGCCATACAACCCACACGGGTTAGGGCAGACCGGTGTACATAGATCGTCTGTGACATTCCAGACGATCGCTAGCAGCAACCCGCTCACTCTTCACCCACCATAGCAGCGGTCCCTTACACCGCACAGTGGACCTTGACCGGCGGAAGCTGTCCATTCCCCATCTTGGCACGCTTCCCCGGGTCCCCCTCGTAACACAGAGCCTGCGGGCAAAAGGGCTCCTCCGGCACATATATACGCTGGGGAGCGGGTTACCGGTGGGAAGCCATCAGAGCCGAACATACACAAAGGTGCAGGGAAAGGCAGCCACCACCAACCGTCCGGGAGAAACCATAGCAGCCGGCTGCGGGCCCCGTCCATCCAGCCGTTTGGTTTACCAGAGACTTTGCGTATATTTGTGGCTAAGTGAGTACAACTGTGCCATCCGGCACGCGCTGCGCAGTTCAGGCGACCCTGCACCCATCCAACCCTGCCTGCCCGTCATGTCACCGGGCCCCGGGACCACCAACCCCTACCCAAGAAGGGGGAAAACAACATCCCAGCTGCTCCCTGCATCGCTCCCGGGATCCCCGTCACCAGCAGCGGTGGTGCCGAACCTCACCACAACCCGTGGGTGGCGTCACGGACCAAATCCCCAAACCAAACTACCCCCTTTCACTCACGGGCGAGGAGCGCCACTCGAGTCCCTGGATCCGGCTCACCGCTCGAGCCACCGAGCAGCCATCGCAGCAGCGCTGGACCCGAGCCTTAGCGAGCGCAGCGCAGTGGCGTCCTCCCCGCCCGCGACACAAGCATCATTTTTCCTGATGAGGAGAAGGGACTGCGGGACTCGCGTTAGTGGAGGTATTGGAGGGAGTCCAGGAGAGGACAGGAAGAGGACATTTCTCTCCCATCTGACAGTTTGATCATGTCAGAACGGAGTGAAATTCAGTGGAGGAGCATTTTCTCTGCACGTGGACAATGCATGTGCCCATCACTTTACCAGGTCAGGAGGAGGAGGGGGGCCGGGAGGATCTTTGGCTGCACCGAGGGAGCAGGGAGAGCTCGGGAAGATATTTCTTTCCCATCTGACATGTTTAATCATGATTGAAATAATTGTTTACTGGCACTATCATTTACTGTAACATGATAGCCGTTATACTGTGTATAATGGCAATCATGTGACCAAGGACTAGAAAAACTGGCCCAGATCATGATCTGCAGGGTCTCAGCTACCCTTGGTAGCTGAAAGCCCGGCAACTTTCAGGCACTGGGAGGGGGGCGCTACAGTCTTATTTCTTACTGCAATTTTCAATACATACCCTTAACTGACCATAGCCTTAACATACCCTTAAAAATAAGAACCCTTAACTGCCGCCATTTTTAAATGGAATGCTGTTGTTAAGGGGTTTAAGGTCAAATATGACAGATATATACACTACAGAAACACTCCAGCCTGTTGCTGCATTTGGCTTTTTGCACATGCATCTAGTATTGCCTATTGAGTCTTTGTTAGGAAGAGTGGAATAAATGACTTAAAAAATATAAAAAAAAGTTTAAAAATCTGCAATAATTAGCACCACCAACTCCATTGACAGCAGCTATCCAAGCAGTAGTAATGCCAAATGCCGATCACAATCGGTCTCCTTTTGCCTTTCTACTGATATGAAGGAAGTAGCAGATGTTTTGGAGTTCTCATTTACATGTATAAATATATGTGTGCTCAATACAAAGGACTGGCACATGACTTATTCCTTCCAAAGACCTTACATATAAATGGGGGACTTCCATTACAGAGAGACGAAAGATGATTCTGGCAGCTAAATAGGAAATTGTTTTTTACAGTTTGTGCATTCAAACAGTGCAATGCCTGACCACAAGAGTTAATGCTATAATGGCTTTAAAAAAATGGCTGGAGGCTTTTCTCACAACAAACGACATTATCGCTATTAAATAATTTAGCAATAGAGAATGTGTATCTGTTGTAGAAAGGTTGAACTTGATGGACCTAAGCCCTTTTTCAACCTACATAACTATAGAACCCCACTGATTGCTTGCCAAAGACTGGGAGGATGACTTCATTGAAGACTGTATCTGAGTTTGAAAGCCGCATTTCAGTTCGACCAAGGAACTAATGCTTTCCATTGCTTTCTGGAATAATGACTGGAGAAGTAGGGGGAAACAATTTTTATTTAAGGGGCTGCAAGTTTTTGACTGGAGATAGGAGTAATATGTTTAAGGATTTGCTGAAGGACCACACAAATAGAAGATTTCTCATTAGCACTAAAGAGAAGTAGAGAGAGGGATAGCAGATGGAGTAGAATAGGGTGTGAAATGGTTATCTGTAGTGATGAGCGAGTACTAAAAAGCTCGGGTGCTCGAGGCTCGGGCCGAGCATCCCAAGATACTCATATACTCGGCCCGAGCACCGAGCCCAATGTTATCCTATGGGAGACCCGAGTATTTTTCTGAAATGACCCCCGGCAGCATGTAGAAACCCTAAAAATGTCACAAAAGTCTCAGAAGAGTGCTCAAATGACATGGCAACAGCATGGGGAAGACCCCTTGAAGCATTTATCACTCAAAAGTCACAGCTGTGAACAATTTTGTCTGCGTTTTACGCCATTTTTACGGACTCACCAGAAAACCTTCCAAAATGACACCAAAATGAATTTTCATGGCGGAAATGTTAAGGGCACATACCCAATAGTGAGATAGAGCTGGTGTATGTTACTTTTTGAGATTAATACATGAAAGATTTTACGTAAAACATTGTGTGGCACTCCGATGTCCAAAACGCACGTTTTGTGCTTTTTACTAGCGATGTCGGTCATTTTTTTTTTTCATTCTATCTCCCGTCGGTCGGTCTCGCTCTGTCGGTCTCTCTCTGTCTTGTCTGTCCCCCTCTCACAGTCTGTCGGTCATTCTCCCCCCTCTCTCTTACTTACCGTTCCCCGATCACTGCCGCGGCGCTGCACAGCTGTGTTCACTAAACTCCGGTGGCTTTTCCTCTTTTGAAAAAGCCGGAGATTAAACAATCTCGTATTCCCTGCTTTCCTGCTTTTCGGCGCCTATGATTGGTTGCAGTGAGACATGCCCCCACGCTGAGTGACAGGTGTCTCACTGCACCCAAACACAGCAGCCGGTGTGTGTGTGTATACTGTGCAGTGAAATAAATAATTAAATAATTAAAAAAAACGGCGTGCGGTTCCCCCAATTTTAATACCAGCCAGATAAAGCCATACGGCTGAAGGCTGGTATTCTCAGGATGGGGAGCTCCACGGCTCCACGTTATGGGGAGCCCCCCAGCCTAACAATATCAGTCAGCAGCCGCCCAGAATTGCCGCATACATTAGATTCGACAGTTCTGGGACTGTACCCGGCTCTTCCCGATTTACCCTAGTGCGTTGGCAAATCGGGGTATTAAGGAGTTAATGGCAGCCCATAGCTGCCACTAAATCCTAGATTAATCATGTCAGGCGTCTCCCCGAGATTCCTTCCATGATTAATCTGTAAATTACAGTTAAAAAACACACACACCCGAAAAATCCTTTATTAGAAATAAAAAACACTAACAAAGTCCCTCATCACCAATTTATTAACCCCGACAAACCCTTCATGTCCGGCGTAATCCACGGACCTCCAGCGTCGCGTCCATGAAGGTGACAGGAGCTGCAGAATACACCGCCGCTCCGGTCAGCTTCACACAGCAACTGAGGTGAGTATAGCGATCAGCTGAGATGTCACTGAGGTTACCTGGATCCAGCGGTGGATGCAGCGGTAGCCGCGGGTAACCTCAGTGACAGCTCAGCTGATCGCGCTACTCACCGCCGCTCCGGTCAGCTCCATGCAGCAATTGAGGTGAGTATAGCGATCAGCTGCTGTCACTGAGGTTAATCGCGGCACCGCTGGATCCAGCAGTGGCCGTGAGTTACCTGACTGACAGCAGCTGATCGCGCTACTCACCTCAGTTGCTGTGTGAAGCTGACCGGAGCGGCGGTGTATTCTGCAGCTCCTTTCACCTGAATGTAGCAGAGCTGGATGCGACGCTGGAGGACTGTGGAGTACACCGGACATGGAGGGTTTGTCGGGGTTAATAAATTGGTGATGAGGGACTTTGTTAGTGTTTTTTAATTCTAATAAAGGATTTTTCGGGGTGAGTGTGTTTTTTAACTGTAATTTACAGATTAATCATGGAAGGAATCTCGGGGAGACGCCTGACATGATTAATCTAGGATTTAGTGGCAGCTATGGGCTGCCATTAACTCCTTATTACCCCGATTTGCCAACACACTAGGGTAAATCGGGAAGAGCCGGGTACAGTCCCAGAACTGTCGCATCTAATGTATGTGGCAATTCTGGGCGGCTGCTGACTGATATTGTTAGGGTTGGGGGCTCCCCATAACGTGGGGCTCCCCATCCTGAAAATACCAGCCTTCAGCTGTATGGCTTTGTCTGGCTGGTATTAAAATTGGGGGGACCGCACGCCGTTTTTTAAATTATTTATTTATTTATTTTACTGCACAGTATAGACACGCCCACCGGCTGCTGTGATTGGGTGCAGTGAGACACCTGTCACTCAGCGTTGGGGCGTGTCTCACTGCAACCAATCATAGGCGCCTGTGGGCATGGAAAGCATGGAATATGAGATGGCTGTGTGCAGAGCACAGCGCGCTCGCCGGTATAAAGGCTCGGTCACGCTGTGCAGGCCGGCCAATCACTGCAATTCCACAACTAACAGGGCTGTGGCATTGCAGTGGTCTGCCAGCCAATCCCTGCATGAGGGCTGGCTCTCAAAAGAGCGCCAACATGCAGGGATGAAGACCACGAGTACAGCACGAGTATCGCGAAATTACTCGGTACCCGCCGAGTAGCCCGAGTACAGTGATACTCGTGCGAGTACCGAGTAGTTACAAGTATACTCGCTCATCACTAGTTATCTGCTTTTAGAGAGTAAAGATTTACAAAGAGGTATGCAGAGAAATTCTGAAGAGTGAGTAAAAGGAAGGTGTGGAGACATGGGAGAATCCACAATATTCCACCATCACAGAAGGGGAAATAAATAGTTCTTTGCTTGGTGTTGGAGGTTCAGAAATGTTCCCATAATGCCTTGCAGCTATCTTGCCACATAGGTTAACATGGCTACTCATGAGAGACTATCACAGCTTATATAAAAGCAGAAGCAGGGAATGCACCAGCAATTTTGTCGTGACTGGATAGTAACATGAGGTCACATCTCAGTAATAGAGAAAAGAAGAGAAAGCCATAAAACTTTGATCATATTGTGCACAGAAGTAAGGAAGAATAAGGTGTAGGTGTACGACGGTAGAACTGTTCCATAGTGCCTTCTAAATGATGTCTGTGTTTCTCTAATATACATTTTACTATATACACTGTTAGGTAATTATAGTGCTAGTTTGCCTCCATCCACTGGAAAATAAAGGCCCAGTCACACTAAAAAACTTACCAGCAATCCCAACAATGATACAACCTGATAGGGATCGCTGGTAAGTTGCTAGGAGGTCGCTGGTGAGATGTCACACAAAGCGACGCCCCAGCGTCCTGGCAGGGATCGCTGGAGCGTCGCTACACGTGGAAGCATGCTGCGCTTGGTAACTAAGGTAAATATCGGGTAACCAACCCGATATTTACCTTGGTTACCAGCGCACACCACTTAACGCTGGCTCCCTGCACACCTAGCCACAGTACACATTGGGTTAATTACCCGATATGTACTCTGCTATGTGTGCAGGCAGCAGGGAGCCGGCTTCTGCGGACGCTGGTAACCACGGTAAACATCGGGTAACCAAGAAGCCCTTTCCTTGGTTACCCGATATTTACCTTCGTTATCAGCGTCTGCCGCTCTCACACTGCCAGTGCCAGCTCCCTGTTCCCTGCACACATAGCCACAGTACATCGGGTTAATTACGCAATGTGTACTCCGGCTACGTGTGCAGGGAGCAGGGAGCCAGCACTGACAGCTGAGAGCGGCGGACGCTGGTAATGAAGGTAAATATCGGGTAACCAAGGTAAGGACTTCTTGGTTACCCGATGTTTACCGTGGTTACCAGCGTCCACAACAGCTGGCTCCTTCTGCCTGCACATTTAGTTGTTGCTCTGTCGCTGTCACACACAGCGATGTGTGCTTCACAGCGGGAGAGCAACAACAAAAAAATGGTCCAGGACATTCAGCAACAACCAACGACCTCACAGCAGGGGCTAGGTTGTTACTGGATGTCACACTAAGCAACATCGCTAGCAAGTTGTGCCTCAGCAGCGATGTTGCTAGTGATGTTGCTTAGTGTGACGGTACCTTAAGTAGTAGCAGTGTATACATTGTGATCCCCCTAAAGATAAGAAAAGTGGGATTGCTGTGTGTGGAGTTGTTGAAAACAAACTAGAAAGTATTGTGCAGACCGGATGTGCAGAGGCCAACTGGAGTTGGACAATAGTCAAGCTGTGCTGTGTGAAGGGACTTGTGAGTAGTGTTAGTCTATATGAGAAAGATTAGTGAAAAAATCAAGGTTAATAGGCTCGCCTAACAGGGACATGGGAATAACTGTAAAGTGTGGGGTTAAAATTTCCCCTCAAAACATAGTTTGTAATGTTCCCTGAGTCAAATGCCTGTCTGTGCACAATTTTGTGATTGTACATGCGACGGTGCGAATTCCTTTAGCGGACATACACACACACACATACATACATATATACTGTACATACATACACTCAGCTTTATATATGTTATATAAAGGATTTTTTTGGTGTTTGTCTTTATTTCTTTCACTTAAAGATTAGTAATGGGGAAGGTCCCAGATGCCATTACTAATCTAGGGCTTAGTGGCAGTTGTGAGCTGTTATTAACCACTTATTACCCCAATTGATACAGCACCAGGGCGATCGGGATGAGCTGCGTAAACATCAAAGTATTGACGCATGTAGTGGATGAGACAATCCTAGGCGGCTGCAAGATGCTATTTTTAGGCTGGGGGTCCCCAATAACTATGGGTCCTCCCCGGCCTAACAATATCATCCCCTAGGTGTCTGGATTTATCATGGCTGGGTATCAAAATTGGGGGTGACCGAACCCAAGTTTTTAAAATTATTTAAATAATTAAAAAAGCCACATGCAGTTTTTCTTATTTTGATACACAGCCAAAATAAGCACATGGCAAAGGGCTGCAGCCTTTAGCCATATGCTTTATATGTGATGTGTATCATAATATGGGGGGGACCCTATGCCAATTTTTTTTATTTATTTAGTTTTACACCACGATAGTTACCCTCAGACAGAATCTGTAATTTGTTGCAGTCAGTCACACTGTTACACAGGCTGGGGGTGCATCTGACCGTAACCAATCACAGACGCCAGAACTGCTCATGAGTGGGGGAAGCAGTGCATATGTATGAGTGATAATGAGCAACCCCGTAAGTAGAATGAGTGACCCAGAAGCAGTTACAGCCACACCGGGTAAGTATAATGTGCCTATTGCAATACCCCTTTCCCTTGTGCCACCATTTTTAAGTGTTAGATTCTGGACCCCACACACTAATATTGGGCCCATTCCAAGAGATCCCTCTTCCCGCATCGGGACACTAATCAGAGAAAGGGTTGATTTTCATTTAAAACAAAACACAATCGATAGTAAGTTAGCTGAATTCCTGGTTAAATCCCATCCCATAATTCCGGTGTTCTATATACTACCGAAAATTCATAAAAACTTGAATACACCTCCTGGTCGCCCAATTGTCGCTTCGACTGACTCAATCCTATCTCCCTTGGCTATTACTGTAGAAAAAATTTTGACTCCCCTTATCCCACACATTCCAGCTTTCATTAAAGATACTTCTGACTTCCTAAGCCATTTACAGGAATTGGGTACAGTTCCACCTGACACACTTTTGGCAACAATTGATGTTAATAGCCTATACACAAGTATAGAACACCGTGATGGACTTTTGGCAACTAATTGGCTTCTGAACAAATATAGTTCTTATTCCCCAACGCAAAAATCTTTATGCATTGATTTATTACAGCTGGTATTAGAAAACAATTTTTTCTTGTTTCAAGACCAGTTTTTTCTGCAATTGCGAGGTACAGCTATGGGGTCAAATTTAGCGCCACCCTATGCTAATGCTTACATGGCACATTTTGAGGAATCACACGTATTCTGCCATCCGTTATGGGTCAAACATATAATCATTTGGAAGAGATACATAGACGATGTATTTATCTTTTGGGGAGGAGATCTAGACTCCTTCATCCAATTCTTTAATGATCTCAATACCATCAGACCCGGATTGACATTTACAATGCATCACAGTAGAGAGAATATCAACTTTCTAGACACAATGGTAATTGTGTCCTCTAATGGCCATATTAGCACGGACTTATATGTCAAACCCACAGATAGGAACAATCTCCTACACTATTCTAGTTGTCATCCCCCACATACGAAAAAATCACTACCTATCTCGCAACATATACGAGTACAGAGAATTGTATCAGATCCCAACCAGCGTATAAAGAGACAAAATGATATAAGTCAAAAATTTGCCGCCAGGGGATATCCTAGGGATATAGCCAACAGTTGCACAGCACGAAACTCAGGGAATCGGGACACCACCCCTAGAGTTACCTGTGTGAATACTTATCACCCTTTTTCCCCTCTCATTAGAAACACTATCCTCAAACATTGGCCACTACTTGGAATGGCCTATCCAGGCATCCAAGAATTTTCTAAACCCCCTCTTTTTTGTAACAAAAGGCCAAAAAATCTTAAGGATAACCTAGTGAGGGCTGATGTGGGTTCAGGGAAGATTCTCCCACGGCAAACCTTTCTTGCAACACCCAAAAAGGGTAACTTTCCATGTCTCCGATGTTTGCAATGTAACAACTTGACACGTGGCGATTCTTTCACCCATCCCCTTTCTGGAAAGGTCTTCCCCATTCGTGATTTCTTTACATGCGACTCATCCTTTGTTATATACCTGATTAAATGTCCATGCGGTCTCGGATATGTTGGAGAAACTACCCAGCATATCCGAGACCGCATTAGTAAACATAAATCTACGATTCGTTGTAAGCAGACTCTACTCCCCATTCCACACCACTTTATCACATACCATCATTCTATAGCACAACTTCGATGTCAAGTCATAGAGCATATACCCCCTTTGAGACGAGGCGGTAATAGGATACAAATGCTTAAACAAAGGGAAGCATTTTGGATACATACCCTGCAAACTTTAGAACCTAGGGGTCTTAATAGGGATTATGAGATTTTCCATTAGATTTCCCATTCATGTTGCATTGTATTATTGTTGTCCTCCCTCTCTCCTCCCCAAACCCCCCCTTCTTCTGTTTTTACAGGTGTAGGACCTCATATTTGCAGATATCTCTCATGTTCAGTATATATCTAACCATTGATTTACTCACAGAATGTAAGGCTGATATATTGCCAAATGCATATCGTATCTGTAATCCCCCCTAATTTTTTTCCCCCCTTTTTCTCTTCTCATCCAGGTTCCTCCCACTTGATCACTGAGAACAATATACCACTTGGCACCCTAGCCTCTGACGGTCCTGATGTCTCACTGGCACTTTCATCTTTATGGTTAATATTTGCACATGTTACTATTTCTATCCAGCATGTTTCTCACTGATGGTGTACTTTTGTGCTTGCGTCGCCAGTTCTATGGCGATGCATACATAAGACTTTTACCATCATTTTATTTTATTATAATACCTGCTACATACACTGGGGTTGTGCTGCCTACTAAGCACGCGCCGCCCGTGTTTCTGGCTGCGCTTGCGCGATACGCACCACGTCCGCAGTCTTGTCTTTATGTCCTTCTCGCACTTACGCTGGGTGGGGTGCCTGTTGCGCATGCGCTGCCCGATCATCGGGCGGCGCATGCGTGAGATGCGCTCCACTTGCATTTCACCTTCGATCACCTGCTATCACCTCGTGACGCGTGATTTTCACCTGCCGCGCATGCGCCTTCCGGACTTCCGGGAGGCGCCTGTGCGTCATGCGTTCCACGCCTCACTCAGCTCACACACAGGAAGTGGATTGGCGGTTCCATCCACTTCATAGCCCTTATAAACCACACATGGTGGGTTATCCACTACCTCCAGGCACTTACGGACACGGTCACCACGAGGAACAGGCTTAAGGTATGGCTGCAAACAGATCCGCTTTGGCCCATAGACATATATATTTTTTTGGCACTTGATTCCTAAACGCCTTTTTATACACAGGCCCCATGATCACATAAAGGATGTTTTTTCCATTAATCACACCCTCTGGGTAAGTGCTGCAGCTTCTAACTAATAATACGTCAACCCCCCCCCTCCCTCCATCCTCTTTGGACAGTCTTATGCCTTAGTATGTTACCTTATTCTCATCCAGGTGCCTTATCATACCTGCCACTTGCTCTTTTTGCCTGAAACATAGAATTCCCACAGGTGACTCCCCTTTTTTGTTCTGTTTATTATAGACATTTACATCATACCGATATGTCATTTGGTGATGTGACAGCTGTCCATCTTATGTTCATCTTATGTTCTCTTCTATATTCATTTACTTGTTCTAGATTATAAGCAGCAGGTGTTCTAATTCAATACCAAGTGTTGGTTTTGCCTACAAAAAAACTTCCCATATTTTACATGAGACACGTTGGAGACGCTATTCTCTCCTATTTTGGATAGTCAGATGACCATGTACGTATACAAGTGTGCATATATATGTATATTTTCATCAAGTTTACCTTTTTTGTATAATGAAATATATCGGATTTATAACACTTGTGTCATTGATTATATAGCACCCTGTACGGGTTAGATAAGAGAACGATTGCCATCTTACCATCCATATGAGGATATTAAGGTAATTACATTTACCTGGTCCAATACAATTCCTGTTAATTCACGTGATTGCATCTCCTTCATCGTACTTTATAGAATTTTCTGTCATATCTATAAAAAAGTATAAGTGTATTCTTCTCCTTGGGCATAGGCTCTATATTGATGAAATATTGTAATTATATGCAAGTGACCTTTCTACGCGATATGCGCCAGACTACAATTTATTGAGGTTTGTGTTTTTGACACTTAGTAACTTCCCCCATATTGTTTTCTTTTCTCACGTTCTCAAAATGATGTACAAAATACCTTTTATATCAAAATAATACATCTATTCTTTAGAAATATTTTGATTCTTTGGGAAAAACTTATTGTAATCCCACTTTTTCTCTTCCACCATTGAGAGTTTTATTTTTTTCTTTTTCCTTTGTATGAAAACAGTTCATATTGTGAATGAATAATATCTACTGTATGTACCTTATGTAATTTTTTCCTTGTTTTGTTATATTGTTTCATGTTTTTCAGTCCATGAAAAAGACCGATGATTTTTGGTCGAAACGTTGGGCTTATTTGCATATTTCTTCGATAGAACTTATTTGCATATGTCTTCAATATTCCCACAAGAATAAAATAATAATACATTTTTCAAACGAATCATCTTTGTGTGCCGGATTCTTTACTAATATTGGGACTGGCATCTGGCTAGATATCCGGGATAAATTCCGTGCCGGAACTGGTTTTATTTAAAAAAAAAAGGGTTAAAAAAAAAACAGTTAGAACTGCCGATCCCAGATATCTGCGAGTCCGCCCATTACGAATTACAAAGTTGATTATTTTCATGCGTACTATTCATTTGTGAAATAAAAATTATAACAATTGTTTCCCTTAAGTGAATTTTAAAAATGTAAGTTATCTTCAGTTGTCTTCTAGTTTACTTATAGTCTAATTTTGACTAGTATGTATATTTTGTTCTTAACAATCCCTCTGATTACAGTAGTAATTACGAGTCTTTGTTTTACAGCCTTTGAACTCCTTTTCCTCTATATCCTTTTTATCCTCCCTACTGCTTCCACTGTTCACAACAATTTTGAATACAAATACAGTAAACTACCGGAAGTGTTACATAAAAGGCCTTTAGTAAAGATGTAAATGCCACATAGGCAGCTCAGGAAACTGCTGCAGGGCCATGAATTGAACTTTCTCTTTTCTGTGGAAATGTGAAATTACATTCGACTTCCCTTTTCCTTAGCCGGAGCCACCCTCTGGCCATTTGTGTTTAGATATTCTGCTTTGTGTGCACTGGCTTTTATTGTAAACTAAAAGTGAGAAAACTTAACTTGAGAAAATTAATGTGTATGTATAAACCCATCTCATAAACATGTTTTTTCCACGTTTTTTCATTTTAAGAACAACATTGTAATTTAATTCTTTGCAATAAGGCATCATGATGTACATAAATGTTATGGGATTACATAGTCACACAATCAGTCTCCATTTGATCACCAAGGCATTGTGGAAGACCAGGAAATTCTGATAAAAGAACCCCTTAAATTTCATACAAGGAGTTTAAGAGATAGAGGCCTCTTTTTGGTCAAACTTTCAAAATCTCACGGGAGGCTGTTGGGTTCTCTGGGTAGCAGGGGTGAACAGCAACACCCTGGTTTTCTAAAATTATTGTCTAATAGATTGCTGATCAGACATTGATGCTTTAAAACATTAGTTATTAAAAAATGATTCAGCTATTAGTGGATCCCAAGTTTACGTCCTATAGTGAGACACAAAAGTAAATATGAGGATAAGTTGAAAGTTTATGCATATGTGCTGCAGAATTTGTTGTGGAAAGTTCTGCAAATGTCCCATTTAGCTTTGCGTTTTCATAGTTATATCAATCAACTACAAAATTACATCAGCATTTTAAGCTATTCGGGACACACTCTTTGTCAAGTAGACATACTGCAACGTGAACTAATTTATACCAATACATTGTGAGAATGAAGCAGGCATGAGCTGTTCTGGCGCCATTACCAGTGGGTGATAGTAATTTTTCGCAGACGGATTCTGGTATTTTAATCCTTTATACTCTAAAACCAGCAATGACAGTAATAAACTAATGAACTTAGTTTAGAGAACATGCTCCTTCTGTCACCATAATTGACATTCCTATTCTGTAATGTGTTGTACTAGTACCTATTGCTATACCAAAAGTCCTTGCATCTGTTATCAATTGGGTTTAAAGCCATACACGCCATATAGGCAATATAGATGGTTAATAGTCTATTACACCTTACAGATTGTTCCTTAGTAAAACATTGACAGATAATAATACATTGTAAAAAAGAAATAGTTAATGTAATGGCTCATAAACTTACTGTACATACAGTACATATATACCATATATATATCTATATATATATATATATATATATACCGTGTATATATATCTATATCTATATCTATATATACTGTATATATATCTATATATATGTAGATAGATATTTATATATATATATATAGATATATATACAGTATATATATATATATATATATATATATATATATATATTATAGTATACTTCTACTGTAGAATGAGAATCAGTCCAAAAAAGTAGTAAAATTGCTTTTTTCTTCCTTTTAGTCTCTCTAAAAAAAATAGAATAAGAAATAACTAAAATTTGTTATTATTATTTAATGGGATTCAGCCATGGTGATTTGATGGATAAATGCTCTGTAGGAAGCTCAAACTTATTGAAGCCTAGATAGATCCACCAAGGTCTTCTCTGATGTTATCTTTGAGTCCTGTTCTGTCCATTTAGGCTTCGTTGTTGTCGAATTTGCCTTGGTTCATGGTTAGTACACACCAAGTTCTGAACTTTATGATATTTATGAAGCTTTTGATGTTCCCTTTCTCACCAAGCTTCAGTACAGACCAAATGTTTGGACACACCTTCCCATTCAAAGACTTTTCTTTATTTTCATGACTTTGAAAATTGTAGATTCACATTGAAGGCATCAAAACTATGAATCAACACATGTGGAATGAAATACTTAAAAAAACTGTGAAACATCTGAAAATATGTCTTATATTCTAGGTTCTTCAAACTAGCCACCTTTTGCTTTGATTACTGCTTTGCATACTCTTGGCATTCTTTTGATGAGCTTCAAGAGTTAGTCACTGGAAATGGTTTTCACTTCACAGGTGTGCCATGTCAGGTTTAACAACTGGGATTTCTTGCCTTATAAATGGGGTTTTGACCATCAGTTGTGTTGTGCAGAAGTCTGGTGGATACACAGATGATAGTCTTACTGAATAGACTGTTAGCTGTTTTTTTCTTGCCATAATACAAATTCTAAGTAAAGAAAAATGAGGGGCCATCATTGCTTTAAGAAATGAGGGCCAGTCAGTCCGAAAAATTGGGAAAACTTTGAAAGTGTCCCCAAGTACAGTGGCAAAAACCATCCAACGCTACAAAGAAACTGGCTCACATGAGGACCGCCCCAGGAAAGGAAGACCAAGAGACACCTATGCTGCGGAGGATAAGTTTATCCGAGTCACCAGCCTCAGAAATAGCAGGTTAACAGCAGCTCAGATTAGAGACCAGGTCAATGCAACACAGAGTTTTATCAGCAGACATATCTCTAGAACAACTGTATAGAGGAGACTTTGTGCAGCAGGTCTCCATGGTAAAATAACTGCTAGGAAACCACTGCTAAGGACAGGCAAGAAGCAGAAAAGACTTGTTTGGGCTAAAGAACACAAGATATGGACATTAGACCAGTGGAAATCTGTGCTTTGTTCTGATGAGTCCAAATTTGAGATTTTTGGATCTAACCACCATGTCTTTGTGTGAGGCAGAAAAGTTGAACGGATAAACTTTACATGCCTGGCTCTGACCGTGAAGCATGGAGGAGGAGGTGTGATGGTGTGGGGGTGCTTTGCTGGTGACACTGTTGAGGATTTATTCAAAATTCAAAATTGAAGGTATACTGAACCGGCATGGCTACCACAGCATCATGCTATTCCATCCGGTTTGCGTTTATTTGGACCATCATTTACTTTTCAAAAGGACAATGACCCCAAACACACCTCCAGGCTGTGTTAGTGCTATTTGACTAAGAAGGAGAGTGATGGGGTGCTACGTCAGATGACGTGGCCTCCACAGTCACCAGACCTGAACTGAATCGAGATAGTTTGGAGTGAGCTGGACCGCAGAGTGAAGGCAAAAGGGCGGCTCGCTGGGTAATAATGATGTTTGGGCTAGCTGCATATTATCAACTGGCCCTCAGCCCGAAATTCATGGTGTCATGCCAATATTAGACATGGTCACAATGAATTTCTAGTACAGATAAAAATAAACATAACGCACAGAAAAATATTTTTATTAGAAATAAAACACAACACAACTAGTGACTCCATCTTTATTGAAATAAGGAACCCCCCACCGCAGTAATTCTGGGTCAAGGGTCCCGCGCCGTCCAATCCAATCCGGATCCAATATCATCTGATCGGGTTGCTGGAAGGCAAAGCGATGAGATTATGTGTCAGGTTTAAGGGCCTGAATCACATGACACAGCAACTGATTGTATAAACAGCTTTTATACAATCAGCTGATGCATCAGTGGAAAAAAAAAAAAACTACACACTTCTGTGCAGACTCCTTTCCGACAGCATCAACTGATAGTTTAGTCGGCCGGGCGGTAAATGCCACTGCATCAGCTGATCATCGCCAGGTCTGAGAGAGAGAGAGAGAGAAAAGAGAGAGGAGAGAGAAGAGAGATAAGAGAGAGAGAGGGGAGAGAGAGAGAGAACAGAGAGAGAGGAGAGAGATGAGAGAGAGATGAGAGAGAGATGAGAGAGAAGAGAGAGAGGAGAGGGAAGAGAGAGAGGAAAGAGAGAAGAGAGAGATAGGAGAGAGAGAGAAGAGAGAGATAGGAGAGAGAGGAGAGAGAGAGAAGAGATAGAGAGAGAGAATAGAGAGATAGGAGAGAGAGGAGAGAGAAGAGGAGAGAGAGAAGAGAGAGAGCAAGAAGAGAGAGAGAAGAGAGAGAGAAAAGAGATAGGATAGAGAGACAAGAGAGAGGAGAGAGAGAAGAGAGAGGGGAGAGAGGAGAGGGAGGAGAGAAAGTGGAGAGAGAGAGGAGAGAGAGAAGAGAAGAGAGAGAGAAGAGAGAGGAGAGAGAGGAGATAGGGGAGAGAGAGGGGAAAGAGAAAAGAGAGAAGAGGGAAAGAGAGAAAGAGAGAGGAAGAGAGAGAAGAGAGAGGGAAAGGAAGAGAGAGAAGAGAGAGTGGAGAGAGAGAGATGAGAGAGAGAGAGAAGAGAGAGGAGAGCAAGAGAGAGAGAGAGACACGCAGGCACTTCCGCCCCCATCATCATCCTCGCACACATGCAGGCACTACCTGAGTGAAGTCTCCGGTGACAGCGCGGCTCACTTCAGTTGCTGCATGGAGCTGACACAGAGCTGTCGTGTTCTATGGTGCTCCCTGTCAGCTTCATGTAGCAGAGCTGAAAGCGTCATGTGGATTACTTCGGACCTGGAGATGTTTGGAGATTAATAAAGTGGTAAAAGAGGGGGTTTTTTGTCTTTTATTCCAAATAAAGGATTTTTCGTTGTGTGTGTTTATTTACTTTCACTTACAGGTTAATCATGGAAGGTATCTCGGGGAGACGCTTGTCATGATTAACCTAACCCTATTACCTCGATTTCCACCGCACCAGGGCAATTAGGGATGAGCCGGGTAGAGTCCAGGCACTGTCGCATCTAATGGATGCAGCAATTCCGGGCGGCTGCTTGCTGATATTGTTAGGGTGGTGGGCTCCCCGTAACGTGGCACTCCCCATCCTGACAATACCAGCCTCCAGCCATGTGGTATTATCTTGGCTTGTATCAAAATTGGGGGGAACCTCTGGGTTTTTTTTGTTTTTTTTTAATTATTTATTTATTTATTTTACTGCATGATATAGACCCACCCGATGGCAGCTGTGATTGGTTGCAGTGAGACAGCTGTCACTCATCGTGGGGGGCGTGTCTGACTGCAACCAATCATGGGCGCCGGTGGGTGGGGAAAGCAGGGAATACCAGATTGATTAATGAGCAGCAGCCATTTTCAAAAGAGGAAAAGCCGCCAGAGCTTTGTGACAGCTGTGCAGCTGATCGGTGAGTAGGAAAGAGAGAGGGATTGTGCTGGGGATGCAGGACGCATGCAAATACGCAATGTGCACACATAGCCTTACTGTGAAAAGCCATGCTTTTGGTGATCGAACCGTTATTGAACGTTAACTCGAACTGTCGAACATAAAGCAAATCGTTCAAGTTCGTCGAACGACTCGAACACCGCCCAAAACCACTCGAATTTGAAATTGGTGAACGGTTCGCTTCGAACATCGCTCATTTCTATTTGTAAAACCTTCTTTTGCGGCAATCACAGCTGCAATTCGGTTGGGATACGTCTCTATGAGCTTTCTACATCTTGCCACTGGGATTTTTGCCCTCTCCTCAAGGCAAAACTGTTCCAGCTGCTTCAAGTTAGATGGTTTCTGCTACCGAACAGCAATCTTCAAGTCTGAAAACAGATTCTCAAATGGATGAGTCTGGGCTTTGTCTAGGCCACTTCAATACATTTATACTTTTCCCCTTAAACCACTCAAATGTTCCTTTAGCAGTATGCTTTGGGTCATTGTCTTGTTGGAAAGGGAACCTCCATGCCATTCTCCAACCTCTGGTTTCCTACAGTGGGGGAGCCAGAGACCCCAAACCTGAAAATTAAAATGATGAGGCTGAAAAGACAAAAGGCGCAAAACTGGTGTCTTTATCCTGGTTGGAACTAGTATAAGGAAATGCTGGATCTCACTCACCTGGGTAAGTTGGGCAAGTCACAACTCCTGTAATGTACTTGTTAGAGTGAAAAAACGGTTGCTGCAGCCCCACAAGGTGAAATGTCAATCACTGGTAGAGGGGAAAATGGGTTGTCTTGCCGTGCTGCCAGATAGATTTAGGAGCGCAAATGACACAATTAGCAGATTTTATTGTTCAAAGCCCTACATATTTTGGAGCTAGCATGCTCCTTCCCTTCAATGGATCAGGCACATGTATCATTCACTGACAATTCTCCAATCATTGAAAGACTGAAACGCGTTTTGTTCAAGAATATCCCTGTATTTCACACCATCCATTGTCCCCTCATCTCTCACCAATTTACCTGTCCCTACTGCCGAAATACATTTCCACAGCATGATGCTGCCACCACCATGTGTGGATGATGTTCTTGGGATGATTAGCTGTATTGATATGGTGCTAGACAAAGCTTTTACCTTCAAGGATAAAACGTTAAATGTTGATCTCATCTGAGCACAGCACCTTCCTCCATACATTTGAGGAGTCTCCCACTTGTCTTTTAGAAAACTCAAAATGAGCCTCCTAATTTCTGGCTGGAGTCTAAAGCTTTTTTTTCTAATCACACTTGCATAAAGGCCAGTTCTATAAAGTGTACTATGGCTTACTCTGGTCAAATTGACAGTTACTCTAGTCTCTGCTATAGAACTCTGCAACTCCTTTTAGGTTACCTTTGGTCTCGGTGCCACCTCTCTGATTAATGCCCTCCTTGCCCAGGCTGTAAGTTTTGGTGGGTGGCCATCTCTGGCAGGCTTGTTGTGATACCATGTTTTGTCCATTTAATGATATTTAGTGATGGGCGAATGGTCAAATATTTGGGTTTGGATAATTCGTCTCGAATTCCGAGTCTAATGCAAGTCAATGGGAAACTCGAATAATTTTCCAGCTGATCCCAGGATGTCTTGTAGAACTGTAAAAATGCTGAAGTGGATAGAAAAGTGCTGAAATTGAATAGAAACAGCATGGGAAAGATGCCTGGTCACATCTCTGAAACACACGTTGCTTCTGAGAATAATGTTGTCAGAGTATTACTCCACTTTATTATAATTATTCATTATTATAGCATAATTTATTCCATGGTGCTTTACAAGTGAAAAGGGTATACATAAAAACAAGTACAATAATCATGAACAATACAAAACAGACTGGGATTGATGTCAGCTGTTATTTTATCAAAAATCACTGCTGCCATCAAGCCCTGGATTGGTAATGGAGAGGAATCTATGAGACCCCATCCCCATTAGCAACCCTGTAAGTGAAAAGAAAAAAACAAAAACACTTAATTCTTTTCATTTTAAATAATATAAATCTCCATACTCTCTTTCACTAATTTATTAACCCCGAAAACAACCCCTCAGGTCTGACGTAATCCACATGACGTCCCATGATTCTCCCACCGCTGCTACATCTGGAGGCCATGGTGAGTCATGACATTAGAACACGTGACCGCTCACCGCAGCCTCTGGGGCACACTTGGAGCAGCGTGGGAGCTGGCGGAAGTAACCTCAAGTGAATTTAGTGCCGGTCTGTCTGACTGCATATGTCACGGCAGCAGCGTAGTCTGACAGTCCGGCATAGCGTTCACCAGAGGTCACAGAGGGTACCATGAGAACCAACAGAAATGACCTCAGGTAAACTCAGTGCTGGACTGTCAGGCTGCATGTCATGGTGGCAGTGCAGTCCAACAGTCCAATAGCTGTGAAGCCTGGAAGCAATAAATGAGCCTTTAAGGTAGACTTTAAGGTTCCTGGAGTTCCCAGCTGTTGGGACACCTTACATCCTCCAGGTGTCCCAACTACTTAGAACTCCAGGAACCTTAAGGGCTCTCTTAAAGGCTTCTTTAAGGTTTCCGGGCCTCACAGCTACCAGATTGTTGAACTGCTGTGCCGCCATGTCCATAATTCAAAAGTCTGGTAATCCCGTAGTCAGGTCACCGGAGTTTACACTCGGTGGCTCATCTACTGCTTTCATTGAACTCAGTTGAAGCCACTGCCTGACCGTTGGATTGTGGCGCATGTCCTCACAGCAGTACGAAAATCCAGCAGCAAATTCACCTGCGTTCACTGAGGGCAGCAGGGGAGCCCTGGATTGCAAACTCTGGTGACCTGAAAGCTAGATTGCTGGACAGCTGTGCCGCCATATCCTGCAATCCAGCACTGCGAATTTACAATCAGGTGCTCCCCCGCTGCTCTCAGTGAACTCAATTAAACCTTCATGCTGGACTGTCAGATTGTGAGACACAGCTGCACAGCAGTCCATTAATCTGGCAGCACGTTCAACTTAGTTCACTGAGGGCAGTGGGGGAGCGAGTATGAACACCGCTTACCAGACTGCCAGATTTCCGACTGACTTGCCGCTGTGTCCCAAAGTCCGGAAGTCGGCAATCCGTCAGTCAGGACATTGAAGTTTTCATGAACTCAAATGCAGGTAGAATTTTGTATTATGATGAGCTACTGAACTTTATAGGGTCCATGTAATGTTTGGTCTATGTCTGCCAGTGAACCATTTCATACACCCAAGGTAAAGTTGATCTTCTAAGCCTCAGGACTTAGTACTCATGGTGAGGTGAGCAGTATACGCTCCTCTTTATACCAGACCACTATTATTCCTTAGCAGCAACTCTGTTTGATATTGTTATTTTTCAGGGAAGTGGACAAATATTTCCGTATATCCAATGGGCACGAGGGATTCATTTTCAGCCCTGATCCACGTTTCCAAGAATGTCTATATTTTTCACTCTTCGCATAAAGTCAGGGTCATCTGTTTTACAACCAAAGGACGGGGTGTTCAGGCCTTGGGTGTTCCAGCTGCAGATTGTGTTGTATGTCCTCAAAATAGCAGTACTGAAAAATATCACTCAGTCAAAAATAAGTCTTCATGCACCTATGTCAATGTAAAGACAGAGGTTATGACTCTCGTGGAAAAAAAAAGGAAATAATTGTATGAGAAATTATTTAATTGTGAAATATAGTAAATAATATATGCTGTGTGTATATATAAACATGTATATATATATATATATATATATATATATATATATATATATATATATATATATATATATTGTGAGATAGTGGGTCCATTGATATGTGACGGACGGTACGTATCTCCCAGAATGCGTACAGAAACGTATTAGAGGCCTACATAGTGGTCAGTCCAGTAACCTCCAGGCCGGGTTATGCAGGTGGCTCATGGCCACAGTTCTCATTTAAAAGCTTTTTGCAAAGGTCTGGGTGAGGCAGAGTTGCTTTTGTAAGCTGCAGAGCAAGAAGCTGAAAGGAGTTCAGACCCGTGTGGTGTGATAACATAGGTCTGTGGGGCTCCCTGAAAAGCAGTACGGGGTACCGTAAGACCGACTTCTACAGCAGCGGGTACCTGTATGACGTGGTAACATATGGACTGTATATAGCCTGGATGTATCCTGAAAGACGTATATTCCTGTGCAGCAGCGGTAAATAAACTGATCTTGATTGGACTTTTTGGGTCACTGCCTCTTTGTCGTCCTGGGGGACCCCCACCCCGCTACAATATATATATATATATATATATATATATATATATATATATATATATATATATATATATATATATACAGTATATAAATACATTTATATATATTGTGTGTGTATATATATATATATATACTAGAAAGTGGCCCGATTCTAACGCATCGGGTATTTTAGAATTGATTGCATGATTTTTGTTATATATACAGAGGTTGTTGTGTGTAGTTACCAAGTGTTTGTGTAGGGCGCTGTAAATGTTCTGGGTGTTGTCTGGGTGTGGCGGTGTGTGAGAGCGGTGTTGTTTGTGTGTTGCGTTGTGTGTGTTGCGTTGTTTATATATATATATATATACACATATATATATACAGTACAGACCAAAAGTTTGGACACACCTTCTCATTCAAACAGTTTTCTTTTTTTTCAGGACTCTGAAAATTGTAGATTCACATTGAAGGCATCAAAACTATGAATGAAAACATGTGGAATGAAATACTTAAAAAAATGTGAAACCACTGAATATATGTTTTATATTCTAGGTTCTTCAAAGTAGCCACCTTTTGCTTTGATTACTGCTTTGCACACTCTTGGCATTCTCTTGATGAGCTTCAAGAGGTAGTCACCGGAAATGGTCTTCCAACAGTCTTGAAGGAGTTCCCAGAGATGCTTAGCACTTGTTGGCCCTTTTGCGGTCCAGCTCACCCCAAGCCATCTCCATTGGTTTCAGGTCTGGTGACTGTGGAGACCATGTCATCTGGCGTAGCACCCCATCACTCTCCTTCTTAGCCAAATAGCCCTTCACAGCCTGGAGTTGTGTTAGGGGTTAGGGGTCCTGTTGAAAAATAAATGATGGTCCAACTAAACGCAAACCGGATGGAATAGCATGCCGCTGCAAGATGCTGTGGTAGCCATGCTGGCTCTGAATGCCTTCAATTTTGAATAAATCCCCAACAGTGTCACCAGCATAGCACCCCCACACCATCACACCTCCTCCTTCATGCTTCACGATGGAAAGCAGCCATGTAGAGTCCATCCGTTCACCTTTTCTACAAAGACACGGTGGTTGGATCCAAAAATCTTAAATTTGGACTCATGAGACCAAAGCACAGATTTCCACTACTCTAATGTCCATTTTTTGTGTTCTTTAGCCCAAACAAGTCTCTTCTGCTTGTTGCCTGTCCTTAGCAGTGGTTTCCTAGCAGCTATTTTACCATGGAGACCTGCTGCACAAAGTCTTCTCATAACAGTTGTTCTAGAGATGAGAAGGTGTGTCCAAACTTTTGGTCTGTACTATATACATATATATATATATATATATATATATATATATATATATATATATATATATATATATATATATATATATATATATAATATTTCTTTTGCAGTAACATACATACATGTAATGACCAATAGAAGCAATGTTAAATATTTGTATACCATGCAAAAAAAAGCCCTCAATATGGCTTCATTAACAGAAGAATAAAAATGTAAAGTTTCTTTAAATTAAACAAAATAAAAATGAAACAAAATCTGCACACTAAACCATCAAGTGATTAAAAAGAAAGCCATAATAAAGTGAGCAAAACTAAACAATGGTTTTGGCTGTGATCGTTATTGAGGCACAGACTGGAGAGTTTATTACTTGTAATAATCGGTATTAGTGTTGTGCTCACATTGAGCAGCTCATCAGTAGTTATGTAGAATCCTGTAATGAAGCTCCAATCATATCTGACGTGCTCATACAGAAATATAAGCGTCGTTAGCAAACACAATATCCTGGCAACAACCTTTATGGTTCATTATAAAGAACTGAATATTTTTGCTAACTACTTTTCGTGCCACTATAAGAATTTTTAATATGTGATGACCGAATCCAACCATATCCACCCCCACTTTGCCAGAGTTAATGAGAGGATTGGCACTTATCTGCATTAATTTATTTATTTGCAGAATTCACAATGCAGTAGCAGATGCTTAAACAGATTTCTACTTCTTTTGCAACATCAGTCCCAATGTGTTTGATTCCTTGGCTTGGTTGCGAAAAATAAAAATTACCAGCTGTTTCACATTGAGGAAACATGACATTCTTTGTTCCATAGTCCCACTTCTGTGCTCACCATAAAGCCCTAGAATAAATGTTGGACATGAAGCCTCTCAGCCCACGCAAAGTTAGAACTTTTAGGATGGCTGTATTCAGTGCCATTCATAGCATTCTGAATGGCATTGTCGGCATCTGCTACATTTTTGGCTGAATGAAGTAGAGAAACAATAATAATTGAAATTATTCGGCAGATCATATTGTGACTATACAGCTAGATTAGACGTAGTAAAATTAAAGTACCTTGGGATATAGAAATACAAAATAAAGTAGTTTTGTTCTATTTCAAAAAACATGGCTGAGGTTCAGCTCCGTTCCAAGTCAATGCCTGAAGTACAGAATGCATTTATATTGTTTCTTTGAATATTAACACATTCAAGCAGCAGAAAGATTGAACACAACAGTGTGTATATCCCTGTGCCCTGAGACTAGTATTATGTAATGCTTTATGAATAGCTAATTTGTATCATAAGGAAAAATAGAGTAAGATACCGCAAATTGACTACAAATAATTGTAAACCATTTTATATGTTATATTTTTGTATTATTCTTTCCTCAGATTTTGGAAATTAGATACTTTTATATTTATCAAAAATATACAAGAGCTAAAATATTTTATACAAATATTATATACCATTTTATATATTTTTTATATATTCATTGATATTTTTTTGGATATTTTTTCATATTATTCAGACTAGCAGTGAGGCTTATCAGATGCAGGAGCACCTTAAATGCCTACCACCGAGATCAGAAGTGCACAAATCACCAGACGGAAAAGCACAGCTCCTGTATGACCCTGAAAGCATCTGTGCCACGGAGGGTGCCATTGGGACGGTAAGGGACCACTTTAGTAGAGTTGAGCGCGGTTCTTGGTTCATGGTTCTACAGTTTGCGGTTTGAGTGATTTTGGGGGGTGTTCTAGATCAAACTAGAACTCGAGCTTTTTGCTAAAAATTCGTTAGCTCGAGTTACGTTCGAGAACGGTTCTATCAGCAAAAAGCCAAACTAATTACTAGCTGGCTTTCCGCTGTAATAGTGTAAGTCACTCTGTGACTCACACTGTTATGAAATTTCAGCGTATAGTGTGCGGGGACTGCGCGTTCAAATCACTGCTGCTGGGATAATGGCGATAGACATTTTTTTTTCCTTCCTTCCCTAAGCGCGCGTGTAGTGGGGCGGGCTAGCATGTCAGCCAATTCCAGACACACACAGCTAAGTGGACTTTTTGCCAGACAAGCAAGGGCATGTGTCATAGGCTGTCCATGTCACATGTCCCTGCATTATAAATACGGCCATCTGCCCATCTGGACGCCATTATCTGCCTTCTGCTTCTAGGTGACAGTCACCACAGACGCAGCTCCTGCCGCCGATCCTGCTGTGTCTGCTCTACAATCAGCGCTATACAGAATAGGGATAGAAGTTTCTTTGAGCCCTTTTAAGGGCTAATTACAGCTGGCTCAGAGCCATAGGTGACAGTCAGGTCCGTGGAAACAGTTTTTAACAGCTACAGATAACAGCGTCTTTGTAGCTAAGCTCAGGGACTTCCGTGCTGCATTTCACTATTAGGAGGGATAGAAAGTGAGGCTTCCTTTACTCTACACTGACCCACAACCCGGCCACTGTACCCTCCTGCCCTTTTTAGCAAAGCCATTTTAATTGCAGAGTGCTGCCAGTTAGTGGCATCCTAAAAGCGGCTGTTGGACTTCATTAGTGTTCCACTGGTGCCAAAATATTTCCAGCACCTCTGTATTGCACCATCAAGCTCATTTTTACTAAGCCATTATAATAGCAAACAATGAGAAAATTTAGTGGCATCCTAAAAGTGGCTGTTGGGCTCCATTATTGTCCCACTGGTGCCAAGCTCTTTCCAGTACTTCTGCATTGCACCCTCAAGCTCATTTTTACTAAGCCATTAAAATAGCAAACACTGAGCAAACTTAGTGGCATCCTAAAAGTGACTGTTGGACTTCACTAGTGTCCCACTTGTGCCAAGCTATTTCAAGCACCTCTGCATTGCACCCTCAAGCTCATTTTTACTAAGCCGTTATAATAGCAAACACTGACAAAACTTAGCGGCATCCTAAAAGTGGCTGTTGGACATCATTAGTGTCCAACTGGTGCCAAGCTACTTCCAACAACTCTGAATTGCACCCTCAAGCTCATTTTTACTAAGCCATTATTATAGCAAACACTGAGAAAACTTAGTGGCATCCTAAAAGTGGCTGTTGGACATCATTAGTGTCCCACTGGTGCCAAGCTACTTCCAGTAACTCTGCATTGCACCCTCAAGCTCATTTTTACTAAGCCATTATAATAGCAAACTCTGAGAAGACTTAGTGGCATCCTAAAAGTGGCTGTTGGACATCATTAGTGTCCCACTGGTGCCAAGCTACTTCCAGCACCTCTGCATTGCACCCTCAAGCTCATTTTTACTCAGCCATTATTATAGCAAACTCTGAGAAAACTTAGTGGCATCCTAAAAGTGGCTGTTGGACATCATTAGTGTCCCACTGGTGCCAAGCTATTTCCAGCACCTTTGCATTGCACCCTCAAGCTCATTTTTACTAAGCCATTATAATAGCAAACTCTGAGAAAACTTAGTGGCATCCTAAAAGTGGCTGTTGGACATCATTAGTGTCCCACTGGTGCCAAGCTATTTCCAGCACCTCTGCATTGCACCCTCAAGCTCATTTTTACTAAGCCATTATAATAGCAAACACTGAGAAAACTTAGTGGCATCCTAAAAGTGGCTGTTGGACATCATTAGTGTCCCACTTGTGCCAAGCTACTTCCAGCACCTCTGCATTGCACCCTAAAGCTCATTTTTACTAAGCCATTATAATAGCAAACACTGAGAAAACTTAGTGGCATCCTAAAAGTGGCTATTGAACATCATTAGTGTCCCACAGGTGCCAAGCTATTTCCAGCACCTCTACATTGCACCCTCAAGCTCATTTTAACTAAGCCATTAAAATAGCAAACACTGAGCAAACTTAGTGGCATCCCAAAAGTGGCTGTTGGACATCATTAGTGTCACACTTTTGCCAAGCTATTTCCAGCACCTGCATTGCACCCTCAAGCTCATTTTTACTAAACCATTATAATAGCAAACAATGAAAAAACTTAGTGGCATCCTAAAAGGGGCTGTTGGACTTCATTAGTGTCCCACTGGTGCCAAGCTACTTCCAGCAACTCTGCATTGCCCCCATTAGCTCATTTATACTAAGCCATTATTATAGCAAACACTGAGAAAACTTAGTGGCATCCTAAAAGTGGCTGTTGGACATCATTAGTGTCCCACTTGTGCCAAGCTATTTCCAGCAACTCTGCATTGCACCCTCAAGCTCATTTTTACTAAGCCATTATAATAGCAAACACTGAGAAAACTTAGTGGCATCCTAAAAGTGGCTGTTGGACATCATTAGTGTCCCACTGGTGCCAAGCTACTTCCAGCTCCTCTGCATTGCACCCTAAAGCTTATTTTTACTCAGCCATTATAATAGCAAACACTGAGAAAACTTAGTGGCATCCTAAAGGTGGCTGTTGGACATCATTAGTGTCCCACTGGTGCCAAGCTATTTCCAGCAACTCTGCATTGCACCCTCAAGCTCATTTTTACTAAGCCATTATAATAGCAAACACTGACAAAACTTAGTGGCATCCTAAAAGTGGCTGTTGGACATCATTAGTGTCCCACTGGTGCCAAGCTACTTCCAACAACTCTGCATTGCACCTTCAAGCTCATTTTTACTAAGCCATTATTATAGCAAACACTGAGAAAACATAGTGGCATCCTAAAAGTGGCTGTTGGACATCATTAGTGTTTCACTGGTGCCAAGCTACTTCCAGCACCTCTGCATTGCCCCCTTTAGCTCATTTATACTCAGCCATTATATTAGCAAACACTGAGAAAACTTAGTGGCATCCTAAAGGTGGATGTTGGACATCATTAGTGTCCCACTGGTGCCAAGCTATTTCCAACAGCTCTGCATTGCACCCTCAAGCTCATTTTTACTAAGCCATTATAATAACAAACAGTGAGAAAACTTAGTGGCATCCTAAAAGTGGCTGTTGGACATCATTAGTGTCCCACTGGTGCCAAGATATTTCCAGCACCTCTGCATTGCACCCTCAAGCTCATTTTTACTAAGCCATTATAATAGCAAACATTGAGAAAACTTAGTGGCATCCTAAAAGTGGCTGTTGAACATCATTAGTGTCCCACTGGTGCCAAGCTACTTCCAGCACCTCTACATTGCACCCTAAAGCTCATTTTTACTCAGCCATTATAATAACAAACAGTGAAAAACTTAGTGGCATCCTAAAGGTGGCTGTTGGACATCATTAGTGTCCCACTGGTGCCAAGCTATTTCCAACACCTCTGTACTGCACCCTCAAGCTCATTTTTACTAAGCCATTATAATAACAAACAGTGAGAAAACTTAGTGGCATCCTAAAAGTGGCTGTTGGACATCATTAGTGTCCCACTGGTGCCAAGCTATTTCCAGCAACTCTGCATTGCACCCTCAAGCTCATTTTTACTAAGCCATTATTATAGCAAACACTGAGAAAACTTAGTGGCATCCTAAAAGTGGCTGTTGGACATCATTAGTGTGTGTGTAGTCAGTCACACAGTGATTGTGATTAGAGATGAGCAAATCTGAGGTTTGGTGTTCAGACTTTTATAAGAAAAGTTCGGGTTTGGAGTTCAGGTGACTTTACATATGAACTTCACTCTTGTGAGCATCTCTGTGCTTGGGTACACTCAGTGCTCAGCCCAGTGTGAGCCACTTGCAGTGTTTGAACGGCTTACACCAGAGGTAACAACAGCGTGATCAGATGTAGTGTGCACCAACCAGAAAATGGAAAAACCCCGGACACCCAGCCCTTGAAGTGAACTGTTTATGGATGGCTGTATGGAAGCAGAAACCCGAACTGCCCAATTAGTGACTGTTATTAGGGTTCAGGTCAAGCCCGGGTGATATTCTGAACTTGATTTAAAGTTCGGCTGACCCCGCCAAACTGAACTTCCATGGGTCCGCTTATTTATGATGTTAACCATTTTGGACTTGGTAAGATCTTATGAAATTGTGTTGAATTTGTGTTCTGAAATGTTTGACAAACATTAATGATTTTGATCACTACTAGACAAGCCCTATGGAATACCCCAACTGTGCCTAATAAAATAAGAAAACAGCAAACTTTCCGACTCAACCAGCAACACTCATGATGTTATTAATACTGCAGGTAAGTTTCATTAAATAAACTCCAATTCTTTCATGAATTGCAGCTTATTTTCTATTCTCATAAAAAGAAATTATGAATGTTTTACAACACATTGTTGTACATATAATCCAAATTGGTGTCATTAACAGTTAAAACTTGTTCATGTGGCCTCATATTGCTATGTTGATAAAGATAATACTGCATATTCTAAGCCCCAAAAAGCTGCCATCTGAATGGGTACATGTTAAATTTTAAAGTACTGGACTAAAATATGGATAATCTACCACAAGGATAAGTCATCAATGATCAGTGGGAGTCCATCAACTATCACATTCAATCAGTTGTTATCAGGTCCCAGCTGAGCTGCAGTACTTGTGCAAAGTATATGGAGTAGTGATGGTCCAGTACCATACAGTGTGTACTTCCAGTGGTGAGGGAACAGGTAATAGCATATTGGTAGGCTGCTGGGTCTCGAATTCCCATTGATTTGTATCACATCACCACCGGAGTCCGCTCCTGCAACTTCTGCTTCGATCACCAGGGGCTGCCATATTTCCTCCATGGGCAATTCTGTTGATAGGAGAGGGGTCAGCACCAGTGGCTCTGGTGGGCGCAGTCTCCGCCCATCCACTAAGCTGGGTTTCCCTGGGGCCAGAAGTATCTCTGGCTGATGTTGGTGGAGTGTGTCTTCCAGCTGAAGTTACCATCTTTCAGCTACAGCCAATGGGAAGACATCACACCTTTCTTATTGCCCCTTCTGTCTGCTGGTCACTGCCAGATATAGTCTTGTAGTTCACTGCATATCTCTTGTTCTCGCCCTACTACTAATTCACGTGTTTTGACTTCTACCTGCTCTCTGACTACTATCCTGCCTACCGTTTTGTACCTCACTACCATCTCCGTTATTTGACCTTAGCCTGATTCCTATTTAGGCCAATTTTGTCCCTTTTCTGTATGTCCTGATTTGACCCTGCCTGACGACTACTCTTCTTGAAATTGCAGCCTTCAACAGGTAGTGATCTCCGGGGCCCTGTAGTAATTCCAAATTCCTATAAAGGGGTTAAATGGTTTTGGGATTCTTGGGATCCTGCTTAGTGAGCGGCTTGCCTCTAGCTTGTCCATGATAGCCATCCTGAGACTGTGGTTCCAGGCAGATATCACAATTTGCTACTGATGACATATAAGGAAAAGTTGTTAAGAATGCAGTCCTGAAAAAACATCTTTAATTTAGGCAAAAGTCTTTAAATCTTAAGTCATTTGCTTTCTCCTAGAGCTTCGGTGCTCTCTTATTGTGGAGACTGCTATTATAGCAGAAAGGATAAGTAATAACTTGAAAATCCTTTACTCCATAACTACATTTCTTATAAAAAAATGAGCAGAAAAGAAAAGCTTTGTTTGAGGAAAAGTGACAGGTAATAGACCCAAATCATTATTTTTATTTCTCCAAAGAATCTTATTGGAATACTAATAACCATTACTAATTTTTTTGTTGCAAAAATGTGGAGGATGTTATATTTGTATTTACTTAGAAGAATGACATTAACAGCCTATCTAAACATTGTACGGCTGAAATATGTCAAGAATCGAAAGACATGTTTGCAAATTAGCTAATAAATCATAAGCAATGCATTGTACACGGTAAGCTGAATACCCTTTCTAAACTTTTTCAACAAAGTAACTTTAATATTTCACATTAAACCTTAAAGGGGTTGTCCGATACGTATGATGCCCTTTATACATTTTATTAATATGTTTCTTTGTGCTCTACCTTCTTTTGTAATTTGGCTTATTATAACATTTCTTACAATTCTCCATATACAGCTAATGCTTAAATCTGTTTTGTTTTTTTTTTACTTTGCTTTCTGACATTTTGTTCTAGGTAAGCCTCACCTACAGTCATTTCTCTGCAGCTTCTATCAGCCACCCTTAGAAAGGACATTATCAGGGGGCAGAGCTGCGGTCACTCACTACAACTTCATTACTGCCGTTCTCCATTGATTTCCTGTCTCTGATGGGTGATGGAGAAGTGACAGCAGTTTCAGTGGCCAAAAAACCCCCTTCCATCTGTGCCTGCTGCCTGCAACATTGATGGTCACTGCTACAGTCCTTTCTTATATCACCACCATCTCTTCCCTTGAAATGACAAGTAAGGGGGTAATAATGACAGTAGGGTCAATTACAACAGTGGTATCCACCAGCCTTACAGCCCTGAAATGAACCATCATTTGGGGGCAGCGACGGTGTTATTCAACTTGCTTCTATCACCCAACTCTGAATGATTCCTGTACAGTGTGGAGGCCTGATAACATGTATGTAATGAGGTGATGTGTGTGGGGGAGGGGGGATAATACACTGTGCAGTGTGGGGGACTGATAACATGCATGCAATATGGTGATGTGTGTGGGGGAGGGGTTTTTTTATACTGTGCAGTGTGGGGGCCTGATAACATGTATGTAATGAGGTGATGTGTGGGGGATGGGGACTATAACACTGTGCAGTGTGGGGGCCTGATAACATGTAGGTAATGAGGTGGTGTGTGAGGGAGGGGGGCTATTACACTGTGCAGTGTGGGGGCCTGATAACATGTATGCAATATGGTGATGTGTGTGGGGGAGGGGGGCTTTTACACTGTGCAGTGTGGGGGCCTGATAACATGTATGTAATGAGGTGATGTTTGTGGGGGAGGGGGGCTATTAAACTGTGCTGTGTGGGGGCCTGATAACATGTATGTAATGAGGTGATGTTTGTGGGGGAGGGGGGCTATTACACTGTGCAGTGTGGGGGCCTGATAACATGTACTTAATGAGGTGATGTGTGTGGGGGAGGGAGGCTATTACACTGTGCAGTGTGGGGGCCGGATAACATGTATGTAATGAGTTGATGTGTGGGGGGGAGGGGGGCTATTACACTGTGCAGTGTGGGGGCCTGATAACATGTACTTAATGAGGTGATGTGTGTGGGGGAGGGGGGCTATTACACTGTGCAGTGTGGGGGCCGGATAACATGTATGTAATGAGTTGATGTGTGGGGGGGAGGGGAGCTATTACACTGTGCAGTGTAGGGGCCTGATAACATGTATGTAATGAGGTGATGTGTGTGGGGGAGAGGCGCTATTACACTGTGCAGTGTGGGGGCCTGATAACATGTATGCAATATGGGGGAGGGGCGCTATTACACTGCGCTCAATATACCAGTATTCTGAGGGTCAATCTGGTGATTAATGGACTGATATGGAAAGAAATTCACAAAACTGGAGGTTTGATGTATGAGGTACCAGATCAAGGCTGAATTACTCTGCCCAAGTAACCACTCATGGCTGTATATTCGGGTGTCAGCTGTGTTACCACAGCATGCCCACACATTGACATGCTGCAACACATGCCATCTTAGCAGCACGGTAGGAATGGTACGCACTCTCCCATTCAGTAAGTCAGTTCCTGTAGGCACTTTATCATGTGACTTGTTACATGGCAGTCACGCGATATCAAATGGGCAGGTGGCTCCAGAAGCATACATGAAAGGGTGCAGTCACACCTACTGCCTGCTGAGGCAATGTTACATAATTCATCACATGGCGGTCACTTGATACCCAGCAGAAGCGTAGCCCCACTGCTGAGGTCATGCAATCAAAGTATGGTCACATCCAAAAGGCACGACCTAAAATTTTAATTATGTGGATATCAGGATAACTCAAAGGTCTATTAGGCCAATCGGTCCAAGAAATTTATGTAAAATATAAATATAATATAAATACAATTTGAAAATGAACGACGTGTCAATGATCAATGATTAGGTGAGTATTTTTGATCGTTAACACTCGCTCGGAGATGTTACATGTAACGACGTCGCTAACGATGCCGGATGTGCGTCATGAAATCCGTGACCCTGACGACATATCGTTAGCGATATCGTTGTGTGTAAATGGGCCTTTAGTGTTGGACAGCTCACCCAATCTAATAATATCAGCATGATCAATAGATTGTTAGCCAGCATGTTGCACTGACTGACTAGTAAATTAGGTGTTAACTCCTCTATTGGAATGTAGCTAGTGTGCACACTTGGCCACAGTGAACAGTTACTAGTTGCCAAGCTCCATGGAAACCATCTCTACACTATATAACATAAAAGCTCTCATTCCATGAGAATGACAGCAGAAAGAAAAAGCACAACAATTGTAAATTTGCCTTTTTCCATACTGTCTCATTAACTAAAAAAGTAATAACATGAGAATACACCTTTAATGAGAAATTAAGCCTTGCATATTTTCTGTAAAATGGTTTATCTCTGTGATTGGATCTTAATTGTGTGTTGTTTTTGTTTCTTGTTTTATCACACTTTATTTGAAGATGTATCAGTCTTTTCTTAGCTTACCTTCCATTATTCTCTGGATGAATGTTTGAAGATCCATGAATTTGATATCATAGCACTTCATGACATGTTTTAATATCCATTGTAATTTTGGGTGTTAGGGGTACTTTGCACGCAGTGACATCGCAAGCCGATGCTGCAATGCCGAGCACAATAGTCCCCGCCCCTGTCGCAGCTGCGATATCCTTGTGATAGCTGCCGTAGTGAACATTATTGCTACGGCAGCTTCACATGGACTCACCTGTCCTGGGACGTCGCTCTGGCCGGCGACCCGCCTCCTTATTAAGGGGGCGGGTCGTACGGCGTCACTGCGACATCACACGGCAGGCGGCCAATAGGAGCCAAGGGGCGGAGATGAGCGGGATGTAAACATCTCGCCCACCTGCTTCCTTCTGCATATGCTACGGGAGCCGCGGTGACGCCGGTAGGAGATGTTCCTCGCTCCTGCGGCTTCACACACAGCGATGTGTGCTGCCGCAGGAATGAGGAACAACATTGGACGTGGCGTCAGCGTAATTATGGATTATGCCGACGCTACTCCGATGATACGATTACGACGCTTTTGCGCTCGTTAATCGTATCATCTAGGCTTTACACACTACGATGTCGCCTGCGATGCCGGATGTGCGTCACTTTCAATTTGACCCCACCGACATCGCACCTGCGATGTCGGTATGTGCAAAGTACCCCTAAGTCTCAGTATTATGTTTTATAATTAAACAACCTATTTGTTCTCCATTTGATATTAGTTATGTTTTATTTTACTGACTGGGTTTCATCTATATTAATCAAGTTTATGCAATTATGTACTTATTGATATATTGTGCACATGCCCCATTATGCGAATGCCCCATGTGTCTTGATGAGCCTATGACAGTGTAAACCACTGTAATCGCTAGAAGTTTGAAGCATTAAACATAATCTCTATAGCGGGGGTTTCGCTGTACATACGCTTAATTCTGGGTTAGCCATACCAACTGCACGGGCTATAATATTAGCAAATACCTCCAATTAGAAATCTAATATAGTTCTCTTATTATAATCATGTCTCATTTCATGTGCAGGGCATTGCCGCTTAGGTATCTATGGTTACATCTACTCATATATTGACAATTAGTAGCTCGTGGTCATAACCATGGATTCTGTAATGCCCATACCGACATCCCCGCATTGTCCTGCCTCCCTCCCCTGGTGGGAACATTGGCTCTCTCACCTGGCTGGCCATCCTGCGGTGGCTTCCCCATCCCCAGTCCATGCTGCTGTCTCCCAGAAGCTGTGCACACTTCTCAGGCCTCCTGGAACTGCCTGTAGGGTGCGCTTATGGAAATGCCCCTTTTCTTAAGGGGTCAGTGCGCCTCAACTTGGAAGAGACCCCTCAACTGAACTGAGATGCTAGAGATATTTAAGGCACTTTCCCCATAAGGGAAGTGCCTCGACAATGAGTCTGATATGTTGCTAATTCTCATGTCCTATAGGACTGTTGCTGCTGTCCTTGCTGCTGCTGTAGTGTGCTATTTTCTGCTGCTGATCTGTGTCTGTGTTTCAATATGCTGCTGTTATCCCTAGTCTTCCACTGCTGCTACAAGCTGTCACACCGGCCACCTACTATGATACCAGCTGCCACAAATATCCTCATCAGCCGCTACCACATCCATCCATCTTGGCTGAAATCTGTACACTTGCTGCTGCTGTTACTCACCATCAGAGAGTCCATCCCGTACCCCTTGGGTCAGCCGTTGCAGCATCAGTTTTCTTGCGTGGCACCCAATCTCACACCTGCAGTGTAACACCCTCACCATTAGAGGCTCTGGTGAAAACCAGGTGTGGTTCTGCAGTCAAGCCCCTCTGGGTTGTCTGTGTGCTGTGACCCTCTGGTTCCGCTAAACCCCTGCTTTCCTGGCAAGCATAACAAGCCCCTAGGCTGCAATGCCATGCACATGAGGTAAAAGACATAGCTATACCAAGAGAACTATACTACATTTCTTACTGGAGGTATTTACTAATATTATTATTACACCTACTACATGTTGAAATACGATTTTGGAGATGGGAATACCCCTTTAAAGTTATCAGTTAATACAGACCAACTAAGGTCAGGATCAAGTCAGGTCAGGAGCACAAGATCAGCAGATAAATCATCTCTAGAACTGAATAAGTAACCAAACAATACCTGGCAACTCCCAGGAGACTATGTAGAGTTTAACCGCTTCCTTTTTAAGGTTTTGCCTTTTGTAATAAATTCACATAGGGTCTTATTTTTTGGGGGGTTTTTTGGAGATGAGTTGAATTTGTCAAGGACAACATTTTGCAGTATATTGTGCAAAATCCCACATATAGAGGACAACAATCTTTAAAATACATTTTAAAAATATTTTTACATTTTGAAAAATTTTTTTCATTTTTTTACCCACTTTCCTTTGTATTCTCGAAATAAAAAAAAACTAATAAACATATTTAATATGGTAATGTCCAGAAGAATAGAATTTGTCAAATATAAAAATTTTAACCCATACAATTATTTAACCTATAAAATAAACACAGCAAAGAAAAAAAATTAAACCTCATCACCCACAAAAAAGTGAAATAAAAAGTAATCAAAATGGAATCAATAAGAACTGCAGTATGCCTTGCAGAAAACAAACCATCACACTGCTCCATTGACTTATAAGTTTGGTATCACTGTAATGCTATTAACATGCATAAACATGTTACCAGGTAAATTTTACTGCACATTGAGTCCTGTAAATAGAAATACAATAGAAAATATGTCACCAGGCTTTTTCTACCTCTTCTGAGAGTAGCTGTCATAATGTAACTGTGGGATACCGAGGAACAAGTGTCATGCGCCGTCCTCTTCCATACACTCAGATTACTACTATGACATTGGACTCTGTTCACATTGCAAGTCTAACAGGCAACTTGTTCTCTCTTAAGTGCTCAGTTCTGCTGGGTGTCGGATGAGTTGTTTCACTGCTCCCACCTGTGCTGGAGTTAACTCTTTTTTTGGAGCAGTGTGCGCTTCTGAAAGAGAGAGTCTTCTGAGAGCCAGGTTGCTGATTAGCATCTATAGCTGCTCTCTTCCTATAGGCTGGGGAGTGTAGTAGGAGACCACCGAAGATAGCATCAATGATCCCAGTGGTTATCAGTTCTTGGTGAACAACAATTGCGTGGTGTGAAGGTTCCCCTGTTGTGAGTTTATTCCCTACCCGCTTCTTTATTCCCCTGCACACATATTGCCTCTCCTTTGTGTTTGAGTGCAGAGTGAACGAGGTTTCCTTGTGTTTTCTGTGGGGTTTTGTTTCTGTTTCCTGACCACTACCAGAGTGGGGGGGTTGAAAGATTAAGGCTCAGACAGGAGACAGGGTCATGTTTGGGGCTCAGACCTTGCTACCATCAAGCTTACCTACGAGTAGAGGGAAAGGGACAGCGCAGGGCCTTAAGTCTAAGGACCAGTTTAGGAACCATTGGCCCAGCAGTACATTGCCCATGATAACAAAAGTCTGCTATATCCATTGTTAGGGACGCTAGACTATTCTTATCCTCCAGATTTCCTTTAATGATGGAGATGCCGGAGTTCCATGTTTTAAAATACTCTTGAGTTAAGCTCATTTGTTCGCCCCTCTACAAGGAAAAGAAGGGACAGGAGTGTGAGGGAAACACAGATAAGACAGACAGGGATAACAGAAACTCAGTCACACTGCATATTCTCAGGATTAAACAGTAAGAAACAAAAGAAAAAAGCAAGTAAATAATGCAACAACAAAATGACAACAATGGTTAACACCACAACCGCAAACAACAATAATATAACAAACACCAGTAAGCCTGGATGACTATCCACCTCTCCAGGCCAATATAGACAAGCTATAGAAGGCACTAATGCAATAGGCCAGCCAGCATATATATGAGGTGAGTGAACATGACTGACTCTCTCATAGCATGCGACAAAAGAAAGTTAACAAGCAGTCAGGAAGAGAATACACTAGTTACCCTGCACTGATGACAGACATCAGAGATGTTAGAAGGCAGAGTGTCAGAATCTGGAGTTTCCACAGATCCTGACACCACCAAGACATTCGACAATGATTGGAAAACCTCCTTGTGACAGTAGCATGATGTAGGAGCAGAGACTCTACTCAGCTGCTTGCTGTCATTTTGATAAAATCGCTGTTTATTTGCTGCTGATAAACCAGTTCTCTGAATACTGAGCTCTGTATAACCATGACCACACCACTGCTTGGCAGCTTTCTGTTTTCATTGTGCATATGCAAAAAAGTTGCCAATTAGGTAGTGGGGTTAGATTATGTAAAACTCCTGAATATGGAGAACTACATTGCAGAAGGTTTACTAATTATCTAGCGATAATTAGGGATGAGCGAATCTATTCGCCACTATTTGGCATCTGACGGCTAATAGGGTATCCGAGATCCGACGGCTAATATGGTATTCGCGCCGATACTTTCATTTTAATTTCTAGACTTCCTTGAGCCTTTTTCCAGCCAATGAACACATCTGACGTTGCTTGCCCTCACAGTAACGAAGCAGCCATCTTTGTTGTGGTGTTACTGTGATTGACTTGGGTGCACAGCGTCATAGGAGCTATAAAGGCTGCCGCCATTTTGTGTGCATGCATTCCTTCCGGAGTTGTCGGTGTAGCTAGACTGTACTGTGTGCGGTACAGTGTTTTTCCAGCCAACTAATACTAGTCCTTCTAAGGGCTGAAGCTATTTAGCATTAGCTGTTAGTGACTGTGCAAATCATAGAAACAGGTATAGGAACAGTGCAGTGTGTTCTATGAGATAGTATTCCTGCTGCAGAATCCAAAATAGTCCTTATAAGGGCTGAAAACAGTGCCCAGTGTGCTAGCAGCTATGTAAATCATAGAACAAGGTATAGGGACAGTGTTACTGCATTGCTTAGTCAGGTGACAGCCGTTCCTGTTTTAAAGCTGCAAAAAAAAAAAAATCCTTCTATTAGTGGTGCATACGGTCTGTTACTGCAGTGTGTGATATAGGGACAGCTTATTCAAAGGCAGGGAGAGATTTAAAGCTGTCCTGACATTTACTAATAATCAACAATCTCAGCACTCCTACATCACTTGTGTCTGATATACTAGCAATAGGTATTACAACTTCCAAAAAAGAGGTCCCAAAATTGTAAAAACAACGGGTTCAAGTGTAGTGTAGTGCCTGTCAGCCACCATCTCAATTCACAGTCTAAGGGGCACTTTGCACGCTGCGACATCGCAGGCCGATGCTGCGATGCCGAGCGCGATAGTCCCCGCCCCCGTCGCAGCGGCGATATCCTTGTGATAACTGCCATAGTGAACATTATCGCACGGCAGCTTCACATGGACTCACCTGTCCTGCGACCGTCGCTCTGGCCCTTAATAAGGAGGCGGGTTGTATGGCGTCACTGTGACGTCATACGGCAGGCGGCCAATAGGAGCGGAGGGGCGGAGATGAGCGGGATGTAAACATCCCGCCCACCTCTTTCCTTCCGCATATCCTACGGAAGCCGCAGTGACGCCGGTAGGAGATATTCCTCTCTCCTGCGGCTTCACACACAGCGATGGGTGCTGCCGCAGGAACGAGGAACAACATCGGACCGTCTCGTCAGCGTAATCATGGATTACGCCGACGCTGCACCGATGATACGATTATGACGCTTTTGCGCTCGTTAATCGTATCATCGAGCCTTTACACACTACGATGTCGCATGCGATGCCGGAAGTACGTCATTTTCAATTTGACCCCACCGACATCGCACCTGCGATGTCGTAGTGTGCAAAGCCCGCCTAAGTGTTACCAAATTTTTGTTAATACTAGGTGTCAGTGGCACAACTTGTCCCTGAAGCAAAATACCTTCATAGCACCAAACTAGCCTAATTTTGGAGGCTTTACATCCTACACAAATTAGATAGTGGCCTGCTACAACTAACACACAGTCTTAGGGGCACTTTGCACACTACGACATCGCAGGTGCGATGTCGGTGGGGTCAAATTGAAAGTGACGCACATCCGGCGTCGCATGTGATATCGTAGTGTATAAAGCCTTTTTGATACGATTAACGAGCGCAAAATCGTCGTAATCGTATCATCGGTGTAGCGTTGGTCATTTCTATAATTTGGAAATGGCCGATGTTACGATGTTGTTCCTCGTTCCAGCGGCATCACACATCGCTGTGTATGAAGCCGCAGGAGCGAGGAACATCTCCTACCTGCGTCCTGCGGCTGACGCCAGCTATGCGGAAGGAAGGAGGTGGGTGGGATGTTTATGTCCCGCTCATCTCCGCCCCTCTGCTTCTATTGGCCGCCTGCCGTGTGACGTTGCGACATTGCAGGGCAGGTGAGTGCATGTGAAGCTGGCATAGAGATAATGTTCGCTACGCCAAGTATCACCATGATACCACAGCTGTGACGGGGGTGGGGACTATCGCGCTCGGCATCGCAAGCATCGGCTTGCGAAGTCGTAGTGTGCAAAGTGCCCCTTAGTGTTACCCAATTTTTATTAATACTTGGTGTCAGGGTCACTACTTGTGCCTCAAGTGCAGTACCTTCCTAGCAACAACCTAGCATACTCTGAGGGGCTTCATATCTTACAGAACCTACCTAGTGGCTTGCTTTTACTAAAACACAGTCTGAGTGCCAAAAAACAATCCTAAAATAAAAGTGTTGTCAAACCCTGTTTTCTTTTGGGGCTGAAAGATATTCACAACATTTTTGTCAACTCCTCCAAGTCGAAGTTTGTCCAATAAAGGTACCTTTTGGTTTTTAGACTTACAGAAACAGCTATCGTGAGAAACTATTAACACAAGTTTAACAAACCGGCTTAAGTGTTCTTCCACTGCCTGTAGAAAAGGTCCCGTTACAGTATTCACTTTCAATAATCAAGCCAAAAAAATGGGAAAAAGAGGGGGTAAGGGCCGTGGATGAGGTGGTAGTGACAATGATGGTCGCCCAAGCTGTGTAATCGAGCCAAAGAATAAGGTTCCTGCTTTATCTACTTCTGCCTTCCTATCCCAATTTTCTTGTCTACGTGGGAAAGCACGCTTGCGCCCTGAACAGTGCAAACAGGTAACAAGTTGGCTAGCAGAAAATGCCTCCAGTCACTTGTCGAGTAGCAAATCCCAAGGGTTCACACAGACAGACTTGAGTAGCCCAGAGGCTGGCCCATCGAATCCTCAGTCTGGTAATCCTTCCTCACAACATCAATATTCTAAGGAAACATATGACACCAAAGCAGGTTACTCTGAGGAACTGTTTACGGGACCATTTGACCTTTTTTGCCTCTCACCGCGCAACACCACTAACGCAGGTGAGGCCGTGGTGTGCAGTGATGCACAGATCTTTGAGCACCGAAGGCCAGAAGAAAGCCGTGTTGTTGGCCGTGACATGCTGGGCAATCAGGTGGAAGTGTTGGAGTATGATGTGACACAGTTGCCCTCAGGTCAGCCTGAAACCTCCATTCCTGAAGATGTTGACCATCAGGAATTTGAAGACGACCTGGTCGATGATGAGGTGACTGATCCAACATGGATGGGTGGCATGGATTGCGAGAGCAGCAGTGCAGAGGAGCATGTACCCATAGTCCGCAAAAAGGCTGTAAGACATAGGGTTTCGATCACTGCCAGAAGTCAATCAACTGTGCACGACACCACCACCTGTGTCATCTCAGAGTCCAAGGGTCCGTGCACCACCTGTGCCATCTCAGAGTCAAAGGGTCCATGCACCACCTGTGCCATTTCAGAGTCCAAGGGTCCATGCACCACCTCAGCCATCACAGAGTCCGAGGGTCCGTGGTGCGATTGTGTGGGAGTTTTTTTCCAAGAATCCTTCCAACCAAACAGTTGCCATTTGTCAAATCTGTCAGACCAAGCTTAGCAGAGGCAAACATACTTCCAGCTTGGGCACCTCAAGCATGAGAAACCACATGTTAGCCAAACACACCACTAGGTGGTTGACAGCTCTAGATGAAATCACGATTTCTAGACTTAAAGCTCCGACACTTCCCCTGGGCTGCCTGCTTCCCAAACCGGTGTGCAAGAAGGTGGCGCTGATGCCTCCTTCTGCCAACCTGATGGTGGCCAAACTCAATCATCAACGACATCAGCTTCGATGTCCCAGCGTTCCGTTCAGTTGTCCTTACCACAGACCTTTTTGCGGTGTTAGAAAATGAATGTATTAAACTCCTTGGCATGTTGTGCTCTGTTTCAAATCCTACAAATTTTTTTTAAAAAGCTGTTGGGAGCTGTTGGGAGTACCTTGTGATGCTTAACTACATGGTATCTGAACCTGTTACGGGGGGACCGGCAGATTAGGACCAGGAGGTATATATCCTAATCGCCAGTCGGGGCCCACCGTGCTCCAGATGACAAAGGAGCTGCTGGCACCTGAGGGTTAGGCGGAGACTATAGAGCTGGATGGCTCTGAGATAACCCAGGAACTCTGGGAACCGGTCACGTGTGTTGGGACACGTCAGACCGGACGACAACCCGATTAGCGTTTTGGTGCACCTAGCGCTACACCAACCACGTGTGCAGGAAACACGTCAGGCCGGGTGGTAACCAGGTAGCGTTGACCGGAAGACCGCCACGAAAGCGCCCTGCCGGCCATGTGTGTAGGACACGTCAGGCCGAGCGGTCCTCCGATTAGCGTTTCTGGCCACCTCTCGACTGGCCACGTGTGTGTAGGACACGTCAGGCCAGATGGGTACACCAGTAGCATTGACCGGGAAGCCGAGGAGGATAAGGAACACCCTGTTAACTCCACAGGGGTCCTGGGGTACACTGTCTGTGCGCGTAGGGGGCACAACCGGACAGGTGGCACAGCAGGTGCGTTGTCCGTGTGCGTAGGGGGCACAATCGGACAGGTGGCGCAGCAGGTGCGTTGTCCGTGTGCGTAGGGGGCACTATCGGACAGGAAGCACAGCAGCCGCAAGCCAGTTAACGCCACTGGGCTGGTATAGCAAGACTGGAACGGCAGGAGGGAAGCACGGCGCCTGACCCTGATGTGCCGAGCCACGAATCTTGGCGTGACAGGCACCGTTCGCCTAACCCTACCTACCGCTTCCCAACATAGTCTTATGCCGCAATGAGGCTCTAACATGGAGGTGTGCTCTGAGTGAGCAAATGTGAAGACTGCGCCCCTCCATGTTGTCTCCAGCCCCTTTTATAACCTGGGTCCGTCCCAAACCCAGGGTGGAACCACCAAGGTCCAATAGCAGAGTGCCATGTCATCAGTGACGTCACATGCGACCTATCCGGAACCGCCACGTCATTGATGACCTCATGGCAGCCACGCCCCAAACACTTCACCAGTCACCAGTCACCAGTCATCGTCTGACAACCAATACTGAGGTGCCAGATCATAGGGGCGGGCCTCTGCGAGCCAGTCCGGAGTCAGGACACCTGACACCCTCTGCCCTATCAGGGCCTGCCACCTCACGGACATGCTCAGTGAGGTCCTTACAGGACCTAGCCTCTGGTGCAACAAGTGCCTGAGCATGCCCAGTAGCCTGAGCAACAGGCTCAGAAAGCAGACTATCAGTTTGAGCATGCTCAGTAGGCACATCCCAGAACTTAGACACAGCACGAAGTCCAAGTACCTGTGCAAAGAGGCTGTTAGGGTTAATTGTGGGGGCATGCTCAGTAGCCTGAACTGAGGACTGAGTCTCAGACATAACACAATCAGGCTGAGCATGCTCACTAGGCAAAACACCGGGCTTAGACTCTGGCTGGGGTAAATCGGCGCACGCATGCGCACTAGCCGCCTCTCCACACTTAGACGTGGTGGAAGGAACAGCCAACTGGACGACTCGAGGCACGGCCAAGAACGGAAGCCGGCGCCTGGGCGCAACAGGAATCGCAGCAGGCTGCTTGCGGCTATGGCGGCGCCGATTCGTAACAGAACCACTACACCCTAGGGAAATAGAATGTATTAAACTCTTCTGCATGTAATGCCCTGTTGCTTATCCTACCATTTTATTTTTTTAAATAAGCTGTTGGGAGCTGTTGAGAATAACTTCTGATGCTGTGCTACATCGTCTTTGAACCATTGCCCCCTGGGGAAACTGATTTTTTTTAAATCCTCGGTGTTAGCTAGTGGAATAAAGCCTAAGTTCCAGAGTGAAACAACTGTCCCTTCCACGGTGCTGCATGCTTCATAAACTGCGGTCTAGGAAGCAGGCAACGATGCCTCCTTCTCCCAACCTGTTTTTGATCAGATGCAATCATCATCAACGACATCAGCTTCAATGTCCCAGAGTGGCGTTCGTTTGTCCATAAAACATACATTTCTGAATCATTTAAATAGAATTTGAATAGAGGGCCACTGGAACCGGTGGTGTTGGTGGAGGAGAAGGAGGAGGAGGGCAAGGCCAACATCCAAATGGCCACATTGGCAATAGCACTGTAAAGTGTTATGGAGTACGTATTCCAACTTTCACACTAATGATATAGGGGACGCAAAAAACTATAAATTACTGCCATCCCTTCCCAATGTATGTTACAGGGCCCACCTGAGAACCCTAAGAAGTCTGAGATTTGAGGACAGCTAGTGGCCCTTAGAGGGCCACTGCAGCTGGTGGTGCTGGTGGAGGAGGAAGAGGGCAAGGTCAACATCCCAACGGGCACATTGTAGCTGACCTTTTAAAGTGCTGTCAAATATGTCCCAAAAAAGGAGGTGTGATACAGACACCAATATAATGTATGTTACAGCCCTTTTTAATCAAAAAAGGAGAAATATAAAAAACAAAGCATGTGAACATATGCTAAAGTGGTTTTTTTTGCAGGTCCGGGCTTTATTTGATGTTTTATTACAGTGATTAGGCACTAGAAACTGTTTCTTAGCAATTTCCCCTCTTTTACTTTGGTTTGAGAGCTGTTCTGGCGACTATGTAGACACCAGAAATACAGTGAGGCACCTTCTACAGGCTGTGCCTATACTGTTTCAGCCTTTTCCCATCCATTTCAGCCTTTTCCTCAGTCAAAACAGGTCCTCGACTGGCAGGGCCACCATCAGGGCATTACTAGTGAGACTGGTGTAGGGGGCCCGGTGAAGAGAGGGGGGCTGGCTGAGGCAGGTACAATTATATACCTTTATTAAGCCTCGGGCCAGCCGGGCCCCCACCCCTCTTCACCGGACCCCCCTAATCACAGCCGCAGCAGAGGGGCCTGGAGTGTTGCTTTTGCCACTATACACGTGGCTAATTTGCATCGCATGCAAATTAGCCACATGTGCTGGCGATATCGGGTATGCAGCTGCATACCCGGTATCTACGAAGTGCTGGCAGTGTATCCACCCCGGGCACAACTGTGAGGGGGGCACCGTTGGGCTGCGTCAGTGTGAAAGTCTCCCCGGGAGCGGCGTTTCCAGCCCCGTAGTGGGAGCCGCTATTTTTTGAGCGCAGATGTCACGCTGACAGCCACACTCATAGAATCTGCAGCACGCGGCTCCCACTGCTCAATTGTCCTTGTATCTGTCAGATGCAAGGACAATTGAAACTGTTAACGCTGGCCCTGACTTCCGGGTCCGAGCGACGGCTGTCATGTGATCAGGTCAGCTGATGACACTGCTGACCCAGAAGTCAGGGCCGCAGCGCGGAGGCAGCAGAAAGCACTGATAAGTGCTCCAGTGTGGAGCTGAAGACACGGAAGAGAAACAATATGGTGAGAGGGGGGTATCTATGGAAACAGTTCCCTCCCCCACCCTCTCTCCCCCATACTATCTGTGGAGACAGTATGAGGAGAGCATGAGGGGTGATGCGTGGGGGAGGAACGAGCATGAAGGGTGATGCGTGGGGGGGAACGAGCATGAGGGGTGATGCTTGGCGGGAGATTAAGCATGAGGGGTGATGCGTGGGGGGAACGAGCATGAGGGTGATGCGTGGGAGGGGAACGAGCATGAGGGGTGATGCGTGGGGGGATGAGCATGAGGGGTGATGCGTGGGGGGACGAGCATGAGGGGTGATGTGTGGGGGGGATTGAGCATGAAGGGTGATGCGTGGGGGTGGGAACGAGCATGAGGGGTCATGCGTGGGGAAGGAACAAGCATGAGGGGTGATGCGTGGGGGGAACAAGCATGAGGGGTGATGCATGGGAGGGGAACAAGCATGAGGGGTGATGCGTGGGGGGATGAGCATGAGGGGTGATGCGTGGGGGGACGAGCATGAGAGGTGATGCATGGGTTGGGAACGAGCATGAGGGGTGATGCGTGGGGGGGACGAGCATGAGGGGTGATGCGTGGGGGGGAACGAGCATGAGTGGTGATGCGTGGGGGGAACGAGCATGAGGAATGATGCGTGGGGGGAACGAGCATGAGGGGTGATGCGTTGGGAGAGAGAGGATGAGGGGTGATGCGTGGCGAGCGAGGATGAGGGGTAATGCATGGGGAGAGAGGATGAGGGGTGATGTATGGGGAGAGAGAATGAGGGGTGATGTATGGGGAGAGAGGATGTGGATCGAACTGGAAATAAATTTTGAGGACACAGAATAGAGAGTGACATGGTATGAGGAGCAAGTGGGCAGGATGGGGAGTGAGGGGAAAAGTATATGGACACACAGGAGGTAGTGAGGAGACAGTAAGGAATGAGAAGAATGTGAGGGGGCACAGAATAGAGACTGGGTAGTGGAAGGGGGCAGTATGGAGAGGGGGCAGAATGGGAGGACAGTGTGAGGCCATAGTAAGGAGGGGGAGTGTGATGAGGGCACAGTATAAAGACTGGGCAGTATAAGGGGACACAGTGTAAAGGACAGTGTGAAGAGTAGCATGGATAGGAGAGGGCAGTGTGGAGGGCATGTACCATAAGAGGGACACTGTGGGGTCATATTTTGTGCAGAGAACACAATGAGGGGCCATTATTTATTCTGGTGCACAGCGTAGGGCAGATATTTTTAAATTTAAGTATTATAATCATTCTGCTATTTTTAGGGGCATCGTGTTAGGAAGTGTTACAGAAGACCAGAGAAGATGGAAATCTGCAGAGACGAGATGTGAATGTGAAAAGTCATCAGTGCGTCAGGACAAGGTGAAGAATAGAAACAAATGACTCAGAGACAACATCATCTATAAGGTACCTGAATGTAAATGTTTATTTGTGATACTGACAATGTCTTATCATTAGGCCTTGATCCCACTTGTGCATTGCTTCTTATGAGAGCGTAATAGTACCCCCACTGATCAGCTGCTCTTGGTGCAGGTGGCCGGAAATGCTTATTTATGGATCTGCTCCGTCCTCTGATAGTAGGCTGCTGCCACTATCAGAAGATGGAAGAGATCAGGAACTGAGCACTTCTGGCCACCATCCGCACGGCACCTAGAACAGGCAATTGGCTGGGGTGCCAGACCCCGACCAATCAGACATTAGTGACCTATCTTAAGTAGACAGAGCCGAAGACAGGAGCGGGACGATCGCCGGTAGGTGGTGGAGGGGCCCACCGACCCTGGTCCCTGCCTTGCTTCAGCTGGATGTGCGTTGGAGGGCGCATATCCAGCTGAAATGCATCGTGGCTCAGAGAAGACGCCACACAACGTGGGAGCCGGGGAGGGTGAATAAAATGTTTGTTTGTCTTTTTTTAATTTTATATTTGCTGCAAATATGCCAGGAGGGGCTTATAAAGGGGACAGAAACCAGAATAAGTACATATATACCAGAATGTGCCAAAGAGGGGGATATATACATATACCTGGAGACCCCCAGGATGGGCCATATATTCCAGGATGGGGACAAATAAACCAGGATGGGGACATATATACCAGGAGCATCCCAGGGAGGGGACATATATGCCAGGAGGAGAACATATGTGCTAGGAAGGGGACAAAAACCAGAATAGGCCCAGGAGGCGGATATATATACCAGAAGGGGGGACATACATACCAGGAAGGGCCCAGGATGGGGACATACTGGTGCATCTCAGTAAATTAGAATATCATCTGTAAGCCATAATCATTAACAGAAATAAACACTTGAAATAGATCACGGTGTGTAATGACTCTATACAATATATGTGTTTCACTTTTTGTATTAAATTACTGAAATAAATTAAACTTTTTGATGATATTCTAGTTTATAGAGATGTACCTGTATATGCCAGGATGGGCAGTGTGTGTGTGTGGGAGATAGTATACCGATGGGCAGCTTGTGTAGGGCATAATATACAGAGGTGCAGCGTATTTGAGGGATATTATATTGAGGGGCAGTGTGTGGGGGTGATATTATATATATAGAAGCAGTGTGTGTGGGAGAGATATTCTACACAGGGGTAGAGTATGTGTGGGGATATTATACATAGGAGCAGTGTGGGAGAGGAGGTGTAGCGCGTGTATTATGGAGAGGGGCGGTGTAGAGGGTGTATTACAGAAAGAGGTGGTGTAGAGAGTTTATTATAGAGATGGGTGGTATAGAAGGTGTATTATGGAGAGATGTGGTGTAGAGCATGTATTATGGAGAGGGGCGGTGTAGAGCGTGTATTATGGAATGAGGTGGTGTGTTATGGAGAGGGGCGATGTAGAAGGTGCATTATGGAGAGGGGCAGGTGATGTAGATGGTGTATTATTACTTTTCTGAGGGAAATACTTCATTTTCTGGAACAACTTCAAGGGTGCTAAGATTTTTGGCCATGACTCTGTGTATATATATATTAGTTTTTCCAAGAGTGGTGGCGGACTGTGGAACGTTTGTGGGGTAGAGGTGGTCATGGGATGGAGCCTGGGTGGAGTCTTAAGGGGGCCCCATAATTTTGCCAGTGTGGGGCCCTGAAATTCCTAGTCACGGCCCTGCCGACAGGTCCGACGTAAAATTATTCTGGTTTCCGATAGACTTACATTGGGGGTCGAATATTCGCAAATACTCGAATAGCGGCGAGGTATTCGCCGGATATCCGTCAAAGCAAATAATAGGGTATTCAATTATCCCTAGTGATAATCTCTTGCTAATAAAACAGTGATTTCATGACTAGTATAGCAAGCAGCCCAGTAAGCAACACATCAGTGTTATTGTCTCTATATTATGATTCTCCCAGAATAGTTAACAATCTAGTGACAAATTCACTTTAAATAAAGCACAAAAGCAAAAAGGTCTGTAGTGGAAGGCGATAAAGTATTGAATTCGTATTGTACAGACTAAAGGCCGCTTTACACGCTGCAATATCGGTACCGATATCGCTAGCGTGGGTACCCGCACCCATCTGTTGTGCGACACGGGCAAATTGCTGCCCGTGCCGCACAACATCGCCCAGACCCGTCACACTACTTACCTGCCCGGCGACATCGCTGTGACCGGCGAACCACCTCCTTTCTAAGGGGGCAGTTCGTTTAGCGTCACAGCGACGTCACAGCTGCGTCACTGAACCGCTACCCAATAGAAGCGGAGGGGCGGAGATGAGCGGGACGTAACATCCCGCCCACCTCCTTCCTTCCGCATTGCGGCCGGGAGGCAGGTAAGGAGAGCTTCCTCGTTCCTGCGGTGTCACACGGAGTGATGTGTGCTGCTGCAGGAACGAGGTACAACATCGTTACTGCTGCAGTAACGATTTTTGAGAATGGACCCCCATGTTTGCAAAATCGCTCATAGGTGTCACGCGCAACGGCACCACTAATGCGGCTGGATGTGCGTAACCAATTCCGTGACCCCAATGAGTTTGCATTAGCGATGTCGTAGCGTGTAAAGCCCCCTTTATGACAGATCCACTAAAAATCATCAAGTAACGTGATACAGAAACTTTTACTTTACTTGATGCGAGACTCTGAGTTGACTTGTTAGAAAAGTTTGTTTAAACATATGAATAGTTTGTTGAATCAATATATATCTTTGTCATTTTTCCAGATGACATGGTTTCATTGTAGCATATACTGTAGGTCATACTCCTTAACAAACCTTAAAAAAACATATGAAATGCAAAGATACATAAATATTTCACAGACTCATTATATTAAACATTCCTATTTATACAAAAGATATGTGCCACAGAACCAGAGCTTTGTGACAGCTCGTTTGTCTGGCTGGGGTATAAATGGAAGTGTGAAGGTTTAATGGGCTGCTTTCAGCATGATATATTTTTGAAAAGAAGCTGTGATTCCAAATAGAAACAGCTTTGGAACAAAGCAATGGTGCAGCAGGAGGCTTCATAATTAATAAGGGGCAGCAACTGCAGTGATGTTTAATGTAACATGACAACTCTGAGCTTTGCCTAGTAAACAGCATGGGACTACATTTTCAGTGACAGACTTTGTCATTAATTCTAACTTGAAAATGAGATACTATTAGGTTGTTCAGTACCTATGCCGGATTCTCTGTGTAACACAAAACATTCCATCAGTCGCTCAATGCACTCAGTACAGAAGGGGTAAGATGGGAAATGATTTGTGTCTGTCTTGTCTTCTTGTCCTTGTACTAATGGCTTCTTTTTTTCTGCAAATGAAATATTGAACTTGCTAAGGATATTGCATATTTTCCTCCAGAATAGCTGATGGTATGGATATGTTGAAGTGCTCCAGTATAATAAACAATGGTCAAAACTGTAACTAAAGGTAAAACCAGGGGAATTATTATTATTATTATTGTTATTATTTATTATTATAGCGCCATCAATTCCATGTGAAAGGGGTATATATAATAGGGACAAGTGCAATAATCATAAACAATACAAGGCACAGACTGGTACAGGAGGAGAGAGGTCCCTGCCCGCGAGGGCTCACAGTCTACAAGGGATAGGTGAGGATACAGTAGGTTAGGGTAGAGCTGGTTGTGCGGCGCTATATCAGACTGAGGGTTACGGCAAGTTGTAGGCTTCTCCGAAGAGGTGGGTCTTCAGGTTTCTTTTGAAGCTAGTCAAGATAGGCGAGAGTCTGATGTGTTGTGGCAGAGCATTCCAGAGTATAAGGGAGGCACGGGAGAATCTTGTATGCGATGGTGGAAAGAGGAGATGAGAGGGGAGTAGAGAAGGCGATCTTGTGAGAATCGGAGGTTACGTGCAGGTAAGTACCGGGAGACTAGGTCAGAGATGTAGGGAGAAGACAGGTTGTGGATGGCTTTGTAGGTCATGTTTAGGGTTTTGGCAATTGGAAGCCAGTGAAGGGATTGGCAGAGAGGAGATGTCGGAGTGTAGCGAGGGGTCAGGTGGGTATGCCAGGCAGCATAGTTTAGAATAGATTGTAAGGGTGAGAGACTATTAGAAGGGAGGCCACAGAGCAGGAGGTTGCAATAATCCAGGCGGGAGATAATAAGGGCATGTACTAGGGTTTTTGCAGCTTCTTGGGAAAGGAATGTATGGATCCGGGAAATATTTTTCAGTTGGAGGCGGCAGGAGGTGAAGAGGGCTTGGATGTGTGGCTTGAAAGAGAGATTAGATTCTAGGATTACTCCCAGGCAGCAAGCACAAGCATACCATACATAGCAGAATAGCGGGCATACCATACATAGCAACATGTCATACTACTGCTATGGGCCCAATGTGGCCGAGCACCTGGCCCCGTTTTCTTCCATTGACACGATTTCAACAGCATCCACTGAGGCTCCCTGACACACCATTTAGCCCGCGCCTTAGAGTCTGTGACTCCATGCAGTGTCGGCACAGTGATGTCACTACATTGCTGTGAGGGTCCTTATGCTCAGTACATTGATGGTGCTGGCCCTCATACTGAGTTGGCCATTATACTGAGAGGGGGACATTAAACTGTGTAGGAGGCTGTTTGAGGCCATTTTACTGAGAGGGATTTTACTGGGGTGAATATACTGAATGGATGGATGATGCTTATATTGAGCTGGGAACCGTGGGCTCCCGTACTGAATGATTTGCTATGGTGATCCTCATTCTTTTTAGAGGACTGTGGTGGCCTTCATATTGTGTGAGGAACTGTGAAGGTCCATATACTGAGTGGGGAGTTGTGGAGGCCATCATACTGAGTGGGGGCCCTCATACTGAGTGGTGTGCTGTAGGGTAACTGATTCTGTGTAGAGGGTTCTGGTGGTTGTCATTCTTTCTGTGGGGTCATTATACTGTGTGAGAGGCTTTGGGGGTCATCATACTGAGTGGGGGCTGTGAAGTGCATCATGTTGAGTGGTGGCCATAAGGGGCTCTCATTCTAAGTTGGTAATGTGGGGGTACATAATTCTGTGTGGAAGCTGTTGGGTCCATCATTATGTGTCTGTGTGGGGCTGTTGGGCCCTCATTCTCTCAGGGGGGCTGTGGAGACCTTCAATATATATAGGGGCCCTCAAACTGAGTAGGGGCTCTATGGGATTCCTCATACTGAATAGGGGTCTGTGAATGCCTTTATACTAAGGGGGATATCATACTGACAGGCCATCTTAGTATGTCAGGGCAAAGAAACTTTCGGAACATTATATAGACACCCCATCTTACTATGTCGGGGCATAGCAACTTTGTAGTGACCATGATACTGTGTATGTGTTGGGGTGATTATAGGGCCATCAAACTTTAGAGGGCACATTAGAGGCATCACGCTGTATGGGTATTACACTGTGTTGGTAATGCTGTGGGGATATTATAATTTACTGGAGGCACTGGGGAGTCATCATATGGTACGTGTGGGTTGAAACGGTGAGATGATTCACTGTGGGGATACTATACTCAGTGTGTATGTAGCAGTGACTTAGAAACCACGACCATGCAAGATTCAAATACAGTACTCAAGTCAAGATTGTAGAACCAAGGGTAGGTTTTTTGACATAGTAATTATATGTTTTGCCAGTGAACAGGGAATTTATGCTGCCAACAGTTAAGCTTTAACATACAGAATCTCTTAGCTGGGACACACCAAACATTTGTCACCATAGCTATTACAACGCATTCCACACCAAAAAACTTTGTTGTGCAATCGATTAATAACTACACTGCAATTGCGACCTAGCTGGTCTTAGCTACTCAGGTTGTGCGGCTACCGCACCCTAGCTATAGGGGCTTTTGATAGGCTTACCAAGTGTGTGAAATGGTATCAACTCATAGTCGAGAAGGAACAGGTCCACTCTGGGGAGTTCAGTGCTGTAATCCTCATTGGAGCGCACTTCTCTTTGAAGGGCAGGGGGGACTTTTTTTCCTCAGAATCACTGTCCTCAGGAATGTCTCGGTCTGGTGCTCACTGATCGGTTCTCATTGCTTTTCAACAATCCGGCTCACAATATCTCTTGCAGCCGGCAGCATGCCTTTTCCCAAACCACCTTTCTCTGACGGAACTACAGAACAACACTCTTCTCTCTCCCAAGAAACCCAATTGCTCCAGTTCCCCCTAGGAAAAATTTAGATATTTAGCATATAAAAACGGCCATTTTTATATCTGCCCAGTAGCCACGTCCCGGCATATCTCGTTACTGGGTACCTACTCTGAACTCAAGTCTCTCTTTAGTAGCGCCGTCAGGTTTTTTCTCTAGATTAATGGGGGTCATATCTTCTGACTGTGCACCCCCCACTAGCCACAGGTGATTTTATTCAATTCACTATAGCAGGTTCATACTTGCCCACACACAGGAGGTTTTAAACCAGAAAATGATGTCATACAACATAGTTAATGCATAACATTTACCACATGTCTACTTTATATTAGCATCTTTTTTGAAAAATATATCTTTTTTTTTGTTAGGAAGTTAGAGGGGTTATAAGTTTATTGGTAAGTTTTCATTTTTTCAACAAAATGTACTAAACCATTTTTTTAAGGAACCAGATCACATGACTTTGAGTGGCATATGTGACACAATGTACCCAAAAGTGACACCATTGTAAAAACTGCACCCCTCATACTGCAGAAAACCACATCTAACAAGTTTATTAACCCTTCAGGTGCTTCACATGAAGAACTGCAAAGTGGAATGAAAATAAATTTACATTTTACCAAAAAATGTGTATTTAGCCCCAATTTATTCACTTTTACAAGAAATAGTACAACAAAATGGAATGTAAAATATGTTCCCCACTTTCTTATGAGTGTGATGATACCCCACATGTGGTCAGAAATTTCTGTTTGGACAATCAGCAAGCATCGGAGTGGAAAGAGCATTACTTGATATTTGAAACACAAATTTGGCAAAAATAGGTTGCAGGCATTATGTGGCATTTTCAGGGCCCCTAAGGTACCACCTAACCAGCAGAAATCCCTCAGAAGAAAACATATTTTGAAAAATAGACCTATTTTATCAAGGATTATAGTGAGCATTTTGAACCCACAGATACTTCACAGAATTTGATAACATTAGGTCGTCATATTGAAAATTTTCTTTTTTTTCACAAAAATGTTGCATTAGCATGAAATGTTTCACTTTTACAGCAAAACTTGGACAACAAAGTTTGTTCCCACTTTCCCGTGATACCCCACATGTAGTCAAAAATGTCTGTTTGGACAAACGGCCGGGCTCGGAAAGGAAGGCACAATATTTAAATTTTGGAAAGCAAATTTGGCTGAAATAGATTGCGGGCACCATGTCACATTTGCAGAGCCCCTGAGGTTTCAAACCATTAGAAACTCCCACACGTTACCCCATTTTGGACACTTTACCCATCAACGAATTTATGTAGGAGTATGTTGAGCATTTTGAATCCATAGGTGCTAGACAGAACTTTTTAAAATGTGAAATGTGAAAATAACAATTACGTTTTTGGGGGGCTAAAATGTTATTTTAGCCCAAAATTTATAATTTTGATAATGGATTATAGGAAAAAACAGACCCTCATATTTTTTACACAATTTCTCCCAAACACAATAATTCCCCATACTTGGGCAAAAACTAATATTTGCACATATGGCAGGGCTCGAACAACGCTATTTGATTTTTGGAACGCATATTTGAACAATGTAATACATTTGCATGGCCCCTGAGCTGCCAAAAATACAAACATACCCACATGTAAAACCATTTGGCAACCTTAACTCTATGAGGAATTCAACTATTGGTGCGAGGAGTATTATTAACCCACAAATTACACAAAATGTTATTCGATTGAGCTGTGAAAACACAATATGAATTAAATGATTGGGAAAAGAGTTCACAATTGAATAATTTGTTTTAGGGTACTCGCTGACCACATCAAATGATGCAAGCATCACCTTATGAGTAGGGATTAGAGGCCCCTTTGAAGTTTGGGTTCACTGGGTTCAGTTGGACTTTAATTGAAAGTTCAGTTTGGGACCCAAACTTTACCCCAACTCCAAACCCTATATAAGTCAATGGGGACCTGAAATTTGGTGCTGTAAAAAGGTCATAGTAGGGACTATGGGGGCTGCAATAGGAAGCAAAAAAGAGCAATTGACTTGCAAACATGTGAATAGGAAATAAATAAACAAAAATAACATTGTGGGTTCCTGTCTATTATTGATAACAAGTGCAATTAAAGCAGACAGCTGCAGGCCACAACCCCAGCTGTCTATTTTATCTTGTCTTTTAAAAATAGAGGAGATCCCATGTCGTTTTTAAAAAAAAAATATTTAAAAAAAAAGCGTCATTGAGATACCCTATTTTTCATAACGAGCCAAGATAAAGCAAAAAGAGCCCTCAGCTGCCTATCAGACTGGGAAGACCCGTGGTTATTTGGCTTTTCCCATCCTAAAAGTGGCTGCCCCAGAAGTGGCACATCCATTAGACGCACCAATTCTGGCAGTTTTTCCCAGTTGCCCTGGTGCATTGGCAATCGGGACTATAAAATACTTGTGGGGTTAATGTCACCTCTGAATTGACAGCTGACATCAAGCTCAGGGATTAGTAATGAATAGGCATCTATCAGACACCTCCATTACTAATTTAGCAGGTCTAAAAAACACCAGAACACTGGAAATAAAAGTTTCTTTGACTTAAGACTACCCCACACTCCCTCATTCACTAACATATTGATTCAAAATATATTCTGGAAGTTCTGACGTAATCCAAAGTGTAATATCCCACAACGACCATCAGTTCCAATGGAACTTTGTTCTGAGAACAAGGCTTCATGGGTCACTTCCTTTCAGGGGCAGACCTGGAATTTCTCACAAGTTTGAAAAATGATGGGCCTACTGCTGACCGGCAGTGACTTCTGGAGCCTTGTTCTGAAAACGTTCTCAGAACAAGGCTCCAGAGGTCACTTCCGATCAGGGAGCATGGACTCACCAAATATATGCTAAATGTGCTAACCAGTGCACTTCTTTATAAATTTGGAACATCTTACTCCAGCATGTTCTTGGTTTAAGACTTGTATATAAAATTGCCCCCTATGTTCCGATGTTTGGGCTTTAAATATGACACTGATTATTTAGGCATTAAATATATAATATTATTTGAGGAACTGAGGCTTTTTTTGTTTACAGATGGTTGGCCAATTCATGAGATATCTCTTTTTTATGGCTTAAATATTTCCCTATTTTGGTGTTGTACAGGCTAATTCTGTTTTATAGTCACTGGTGTAGAATATAAATATTTCTATGGTCTTTATACAAAAAGTTAGTCTGAACTGTTGAACCTTATTATAGTCAAAATGCATTATATCCTATAATTAGTCAATGAAATCTGATAATGACTGCATATGAGATGAAGCAAACAAATGCTTGCCAGTCAAATGTAATGACACCTTTGATATAACTACATTTGATACATTTTGATTACGCTTTAAATTCATTAAGTGATTTTCAGTCACTGCAAATTAATGCAATTTTCTACTGTCGCTTTTCTAAATATTCACCTAATTATGAAACTCAAAATTTTCTGTCAGGTATCAATTATCATTAAAAAGTTGAAAAGTGTGACACATTATACTCATCATAGAAAAGCACAAATTCTTCTATTTTCCAAACTGTGAAGAACTTAGAATTGGGTAATTTATTGGAAGATTTATGGTTTCATGGTAATTAGTTCCTATGTTTATAGTTTTGCTGTTATATATTCTTTGCCATAAAAGTTATTCCTAAATGCTGCAAATAAGTATTTTTAATTCTGCAATTTCACCTCTTGAATAAAAGCTGTGCACCATTACTATATGAAATACTGAACCTGTTCCATACAGCATAGGTGCTGGGTACATTACATAGCCAGTACCAAGAGTAAATACTGTGCTAGATCTGTTTTGCTGGCTCTGATAACATCAGCTTATTGTATTTAATTCTGCAGTCTAGCATGACAGTTACATTTAAAGACCTCAAACATAGCAGCCATTAGTCCAGAGCCCATCAGTGTACCATTGGCATTAGGATTAATCAAGGGATTTCTGAAGTCCTTCATGTCTGTCATGGAGATTAGAGATGAGCTAACCTTTCAAGGTTTGGTTTGCCAAGCCCAACTGAACAAGAGATACATTTGTCGAACCGAACTTCGAAACTTTATCGAACCTTTCTGAACCCCATTGAATTCAATGGCAGGCTAAACATAAGGATGAGAAAACACCTTTAGGCTATGTGCTCACGTGTGCGTAATTCATGCAGTTACGCTGCGCTTTGTAGCGCAGCGTAACTGCATGCGTCCTGCGTCCCCTGCACAGTCTATGGAGATTGTTCAAGAGCCGTGCGCACGTGGCATGTTAGAACGCAGCGATTCTGCTGTTGCCCGAATCGCTGCGTTCTAAGAAGTGACATGTCACTTCTTCCGTGCGCTTTGCCGGCAGCCCCTGCTCTGTCTATGGCAGGAGCTGCAGGCAGAGCTCACGTTCTCGCTGGCACCATGCGCTTCAGAACGGAGCTTTTCAGCTGCGCTCTGAAGTACACCTTTTAGGTGCCGTGCAGAGCGCACACGTGTGCACATAGCCTTAGGTGGGTCAAAAAGTTTCCAAAACAGCAAAGATATGTTTTACAGTGCAGCATTACTGTTTTGGCATAGCTATCAGCTTCCTAGTCTAATAACATAAGAAATAGAGGTGGATGAGAGACAGGTGAAGGGCTGGTACGCCCAGTACAGAAAAGGGACAACTTTGAGACCTATTCAAGTCTCGACATTCAAAATCCTTTCAGGTAGACAGCAGTACAGTAGCATCAATTGCCCCCCTCCCCATTAGGCATTAACCTCTTCACGACCGGCCGATTTTTCGCTTTCCGTTTTTTTTTCGCCATTCTTTTTCTAAGAGACGTAACTTTTTAGTTTTTCAGTCAATATGGTCATGTGAGGGCTCATTTTTTTGCGGAACGAGCTGTAATTTTCAATGAAACCATAAGGTTTACCATATAGTGTACTGGAAAATGGCAAAAAAATTCCAAATGCAGAAAAATTGCAAAAAAAGTGCGATAGCACTATTGTTTTTGAGATATTTTATTCACTGTGTTCAATGTATGGTAAAACTGATGTGTGGGTGTGATGCCTCAGGTCAATGCGAGTTTGTAGACACCAAACATGTATAGGTTTACTTTTATATAAGGGGTTAAAAATTTTTCGGAAGTTTGTCTGAAAAAAAGTGGCACACGTTTTACGCCATATTCCGTGACCCGTAGTGTTCTCATTTTTCGGTATCTATGGCTCAGTGATAGCTTATTTTTTGCGACTCGAGCTGATGTTTTTAACGGTACCATTTTTGCGCAGATGCTACGTTTTGATCGCCTGTTATTGCATTTTGCGCAAAAGTTGTAGCGACAAAAAAACGTCATTTTGGCGTTTGGAATTTTTTTGCTGCTACGCCGTTTACTGATCAGATTAATTGATTTTATATTTTGATAGATCAGGCGTTTCTAAACTTGGCGATACCAAATGTGTGTATATTTTTTATTTTTTGAACCCTTTAATTTTCAATGGGGCGAAAGGGGGGTGATTTGAACTTTTATGTTTTTTGTTTTTTTTTAAGTATTTTTAAACTTTTTTTTACTTTTTTTTTTATTTTACTAGTCCCCCTAGGGCGCTATTGCGTTCAGCAGTCCGATCGCTCTGCACTATCTGCTGATCACAGCTACACAGCTGCAAACAGCAGATACGTGCACTTTCTGCTTCCCTGGCCTCCGTGGAAAGCGAAAGTGAAAGTAGTTCATGTCTAGCACAGGAGTCATCACATGACCCTGTGCTACCATGACAACCATCGGAAATCACGTGATCATGTCACGTGACTTCCGGTATCGGGCGGTAAGTAAAACTTTACTGTGATCGCGTTTATAATGGCGCTGTCACATATTGACAGCGCCATTACAGGGGTTAAACGGCGCAAGCAGATAACGATTCTGCTCGTGCCTAGCAGGCACACATCTCAGCTGTGAAAATCAGCTGAGATGTGCGCCGATCGCAGCATGCTGCTGCCAGGAGACCGCGCGCAGTAACGTTATGACCGCTAGGACATAATTTTACGGCCCGCGGTCGTTAAGGGGTTAAAGGAGCTGAGAGGTACAGTCCATGTAACACAGGCTGCGGCCCGGCATTTTAATTTTAAAAATGAAAACATTCCTGAGTGGCAACCACGTTGATCCATGCAGTGCATATGTGATGTCGCCCAGGAATAGTGTCACTCGGCCATAGTGTAGCCACTAGATTTGCACTGTAATCGCACATGGCCTTCCCTAGCTCCAGATTCCGTGGAGACAGCCGTTTATCAAAGTCGATCTGGATAGTGTTCCACAACTCTGCAGCTGTGTTGTATGATGCATATTAATGTAAGTGACACACCCACTCTGGGCTGAGCTGAACCTGGGCTACGGTTATGTTTGGGAGGTCACGGCGGCAGGGCCCAACTCTGTGATCCTAGTGGTGTCATTTTTAAATGGGGGGATATATTTACAGGGGATTAGTCGTGAGGCCACTTGTGGTCTTTGGTCAGATATAGCCAACGCTGCTGGATTGGTCCACTGGGGCCGGTGGTGATGCAGCAATGATGGGACAGCTCCCCACAGGTGGAGCTGGCCCCAGGGCAGCCGTAGGCAATTGTTAGCTGATGAAGTGTTGGAACAGTGCAGGGCTGGTGGGGCAGACAATGAATCCATGACACAGTGGTATGCAGTCATTAGGTCTTTTACTCACAGTTTGTCAGTTCCAGATTATCACAGCCAGCAGGTCAAATACTGCCCTTGGTGTGCAGAGTCATGTGGTGATGGGATCCAGCCGATCCCCAGGAAATTCAGAGACACAGAACCGGTGTCCCTTTCTGTATCCCTTTCCTGGTCATCTTTCTGCGCTGGCTTCGCCCTCCGGCCCTGCGCCTCACACACACTGACCTGAGCCGGTGTCCACAAGCCTTGCTTGGGAGGCTCTTCTGTCCTGTCCCCTAGCACTCTGTGGTCACCTTTTCAGCGGTTTCGCGTGCCGCTATGGCTTTGTCACGTGAAGATACCTCAGCCTCTGGTTTGCTAGCTGAGGCTAGTTGTTCTCCACTAGTCTAGGGGCTGGTGCCACTCTGCAGCCTAGTCCCTCCGCACTGGTGCATTGGATGTGGATGCAAGCCCACGGGTGGAGCTCTCACTGCCCGTGACTCTAGCACCACTTCTTTCTTTCATTTGATTTTCCTCCTTGTTCTAGGACGATCTCCTCCAGCTCCAGTCCTCAGGACCTCTCCCCTCCACCGTTCTTCCTTGTTCTGCTTGTTTCACCTTCTTCACCCTGTTCTATCGTGTTCCACCCACTACTGATCCCACCTCCAGGCTGGCTCCGGGACTGTGCTCTCCCTAATCTCGCCCTAACCCTGGCCTGAAGTGGTGTAGCTATACTAAGAGTATATATGTATATGTGAACAACGGTCTGTGTCCTCCTCCTTACCAGGGAATGGGATATCACACATCTGGCAGAGGTACAGTACGTCTGTAGTGACTGGACCCTCAGGGGTGCCACATAAGCACTGCCTAATTACATTGACTTACACACAGAATGTTACCTGGCATTTAAATTGAAACTAAAAAGAAATGTTTAAAAACCTTTCAGGCAGAGAGCAGTACAGTAGCATCAATTGCCCCCTCCTCATAGAACTTTAAAAGAGCAGAGAGGTACAGTCCATGCAACACACAGGTCTGTGGTCTGGCATTAGAATTTGAAAAATAAAGACATGCTACAGTGACCGATGTAGGCCTCTTGCTCTCAGTAGGCTGGCACTACCCACAATTTTGACACCTATCTTATAATTAGAGATGAGCGAACCGGTCGCGGTTCGGCTCGAGGTCGGTTCGCTGAACGGAGGTCCCGTTCGAGTTCGGTTCGTCGAACGTTCGACGAACCGAACTCGAACTGCATAGGAAACAATGGCAGGCAATCACAAACACATAAAAACACCTAGAAAACACCCTCAAAGGTGTCCAAAAGGTGATAACCAACTCACAACACAACATAAACACATGGGAAAGTGACAAGGACATATACTCATGCGAAAACAAAAGAGCTGGACAAGGAAAAAGAGGAGGAGACACAGATATATGAGTATATGCAAGGAAACATCGATGCCATTACTGTGCAACTTGAGCCTTGCTCATTTTAGGCTTCCAATCTGGATAAATTGCCTGAGCTTGCCACGTACGCCTTGGGGATCTTGTCGTGTCCTGCAGCCAGCATTCTCTCGGAACCTGTCTTCAGTGCTGCTGGGGGTCTGCTGGCAGATAAGCACACGTGTCTGTCCACTGACAATGTGGACATGGCTCTCAGAGGACTTTTCTTCCCCTGGGTCAGCCAGGGGACGGGAAAGGCACGCGTATTTTTGAGAGTGCTTCATGCAAAGCATCTGTTTCATTTTGAAAAGGGGGATCAAGTGATGCCAGTCAAGTGGGGTGTGTGTGGCCCAATTAGTGGAAACGAGGGAGACTGTGGTTGGAGTCCCCTCGCTTTTGAAAAAAGAACCAAGATGAACAAGTCATGGCTCTCAGAGGACTTTTCTTCCCCTGCGTCAGCCAGGGTAGGCGAAAGGCACGCGTATTTTTGAGAGTGCTTCATGCAAAGCATCTGTTTCATTTTGAAAAGGGGGATCAAGTGATGCCAGTCAAGTGGGGTGTGTGTGGCCCAATTAGTGGAAACGAGGGAGACTGTGGTTGGAGTCCTCTCGCTGTGATTCTAAAAGAACCAAGATGAACAAGTCATGGCTCTCAGAGGACTTTTCTTCCCCTGGGTCATCCAGGGAATGCGAAAGGCACGCGTATTTTTGAGAGTGCTTCATGCAAAGCATCTGTTTCATTTTGAAAAGGGGGATCAAGTGATGCCAGTCAAGTGAGGTGTGTGTGGCCCAATTAGTGGAAACGGGGGAGACTGTGGTTGGAGTCCCCTCGCTGTGTTTGTAAAAGAACCAAGATGAACAAGTCATGGCTCTCAGAGAACTTTTCTTCCCTTGGGTCATCCAGGGGACGGGAAAGGCACGCGTATTTTTGAGAGTGCTTCATGCAAAGCATCTGTTTCATTTTGAAAAGGGGGATCAAGTGATGCCAGTCAAGGGGGGTGTGTGTGGCCCAATTAGTGGAAACGAGGGAGACTGTGGTTGGAGTCCCCTCGCTTTTGAAAAAAGAACCAAGATGAACAAGTCATGGCTCTCAGAGGACTTTTCTTCCCCTGCGTCAGCCAGGGTAGGCGAAAGGCACGCGTATTTTTGAGAGTGCTTCATGCAAAGCATCTGTTTCATTTTGAAAAGGGGGATCAAGTGATACCAGTCAAGTGGGGTGTGTGTGGCCCAATTAGTGGAAACGAGGGAGACTGTGGTTGGAGTCCTCTCGCTGTTTTTCTAAAAGAACCAAGATGAACAAGTCATGGCTCTCAGAGGACTTTTCTTCCCCTGGGTCATCCAGGGAAGGCGAAAGGCGCGCGTATTTTTGAGAGTGCTTCATGCAAAGCATCTGTTTCATTTTGAAAAGGGGGATCAAGTGATGCCAGTCAAGTGGGGTGTGTGTGGCCCAATTAGTGGAAACGGGGGAGACTGTGGTTGGAGTCCCCTCGCTGTGTTTGTAAAAGAACCAAGATGTACAAGTCATGGCTCTCAGAGGACTTTTCTTCCCCTGGGTCATCCAGGGGACGGGAAAGGCACGCGTATTTTTGATAGTGCTTCATGCAAAGCATCTTTTTCTTTTTCAGAAGGGGGGTCAACTGATGCCAGTCAAGTGGGGTGTGTGTGGCCCAATTAGTGGCAACGAGGGATACTGTGGTTGGAGTCCCCTTGCTGTGTTTCTAAAAGAACCAAGATGAAAAAGTCATGGCTCTCAGAGGACTTTTCTTCCCCTGGGTCATCCAGGGGACGGGAAAGACACACGTATTTTTGAGAGGGCTTCATGCAAAGCATCTTTTTCTTTTTCAAAAGGGGTGTCAACTGATGCCAGTCAAGTGGGGGGTGTGTGGCCCAATTAGTGGAAACCAGGGAGACTGTGGTTGGAGTCCCCTCGCTGTGTTTCTAAAAGAACCAAGATGAACAAGTCATGGCTCTCAGAGGACTTTTCTTCCCCTGGGTCATCCAGGGGACGGGAAAGACACGCGTATTTTTGAGAGTGCTTCATGCAAAGCATATTTTTCTTTTTCAAAAGGGTAGTCAACTGATGCCAGTCAAGTGGGGTGTGTGTGGCCCATAGTGGCAACGAGGGAGACTGTGGTTGGAGTTCCCTCGCTGTGTTTTACATGATTTTCGAAGGGCATGACATGCCTAAGAGGTTGAGTTTCATCATCTGCAACTTGTTGGCAACAGAAAGGCTGCCTTTACACCCTTTTGAGACCGAGGATTTTCGAGACCTTATGCCCATTGCAGTGCCCCAAGAGCCGATGGCCAGTCGTCACTCCTTCTCCAAGAAAGGCGTACCCGCGCTACCACAGCAGGTCGCACACAACCTCACCGATTCCTTGAGAAACTCTGTGTGTGACGGAGTGCATTTCACTACAGATACTTGGACCAGTAAGCATGGACAGGAGAATTATATGTTGCTGACTGGGCACTGGGTAACTATGGTGAGAGATGGAGAAGGGTTTGCTGTACAAGTCTTGCTGTCCCCACGACTTGTGTGTCAATCCTTCCTCTGTATGTACAAGTTCCTCCACAGCTTCTGCCTCCTTAACCTCGTGTGGGTCCTCCACCTCGGCCCAAACCCTATGTGGTCAGGCCACCCTTCCTTGTAACTGCGCCCAAGGAATCCCACACACCTCCTTACTATGCTGGCAGCAGAGCTCAAGGCCATCAGGCGGTCAAATGTTTACTTTGAAATGTAGGGGAAATGTGAGACACCGCTGAGGAATTGTGGACGGTTAGCTCTGGAGAGTGAGACCGAGTTTCATCAATGGTTGTCTACACTCAGCCAGCAGTCAGGGAAGGTCGGGTGTGCCAATGATGCAAACCAGTCTGCGACCCTTCTTCAGGGCAATGTGACACACGTGCCTTGTATGGCTCACGTGTTGAACCTGGTTGTCCAGCAATTTTTAAAACACTATCCCGGCCTACATGGCCTTCTGCAGAGGGCACGGTGTAACGCCTACCTGGATCGACACACTCATATGGGCTGTAAAGGATAGGCTAGAGGCAAGCCACTCACCAAGCTGGACACCCAGAACCCTGAAACCCTTTAACCCCTATACAGTGATTTGGAATTACACAGGGCCCAAGTTGATCAATACCTGTGGAAGGCTGCAGTTCCAGAGAATAGTAATCATGCAGGGTCAAAAACATTACTTGAGGAAGAGGAACAGAATGGGATGGCCAGGACTTAATCAGAAAACAAACAAGATGAAATGCGGATCAGCCAACGAGGTACATAAACAGCAAGCAGGAAAAGTAGTCAGGTAACAAGCACACAAACTCATAAAACTGAACTGGGGGTAACAGTATCAAGAGGTTCATAGCTTTGTCTGGCAGTGGTCTGCAGACAGGAGGGGCCTAAAAAAGGGTGTGGTGTCTTCCCATTGGTTGTAGCTGAATGATGGTACTTCATCTGTGAGATACCCACCACCTACATTCAGCCTGTGGTTCTGTATCTGTCAAGGTAACGCAAGCCAGTGGGTGACCATAACCTGCGTCCACCTGCGCCGCAGGCATCGACTCCTTTCCCATCATCAGCACTATGCACGAAAGGAACACGTTGTCACCTGGCAACCGGAGTACAAATTGATTGAGTGGACTACGTTGGTGACTTAACAGCCGTGTGCGGCAATGATGCAAACCTGTCTGCGGCCCTTCGTCAGGGCAATGTGACACACGTGCCTTGTATGGCTCACGTGTTGAATCTGATTCTCCAGCAATTTTTAAAATACCATACCGGCCTACATGGCCTTGTGCAGCGGGCACGCTGCTATGTGCTCACTTTCATCCTTCGCACCCAGCAGCTCAACAACTTTCATCGCTCCTGAAGTCTTAGGGTCTGGCGGTTAAACGCCTGAAATGCGATGTTCCGACACGCAGGAATTTGAATCTGCACATGTTTCAGCGTCTGTGGCAGCACCGCAGAGCCCTGCTGAAATACGGTATGACGTATACCCTGGGCTAACTTGATCCAGAGGTGGTGCAGATCACGCTGCTGGAGTGGTGTCAGATCAAGGACCTAGGCACCCTTCTACACAGTTTACAAATATCGACAAAGATCTTTAGCACTGGCGATGCCATTCTCAGCGTGACAATTCTGGTCATCTACAAGATGGAGCACACTGTATGCATTATTCGGAGTCAGGTGTTAGTCCAAGAGGAAGGGGAGGAAGTACAGGAGGAGTCATATGCAGAAGGGATAATAAGATCTACAAGGTCCAGACGGTGAGCGACACCTAGGCGGAAATCAAGGGACGGTGGGGGAGAGGGATTAACAAGGGCGCATAGTATCAGCAAAAATTGTTGAGGAAGATGCAGGAGCCCATGAAGAAATGGAGGACGAACTGGCGATGGGCATGGAAGACTCAGCAGATGAGTGAGAGCTTGCTCACATTTCGGTTGTGCGAGGTTGGGGGGAGAGGGCAGAGGAAGGAGGCACGATTCTCACCTCTCTGCCACCAACACACCAAGGACTTGGTCCTCCTGGATGCACAAGACACATGAGCGCCTTCTTGCTGCACTACCTATAACATGACCCTCGGATTGTACGAATTCGAAGTAATGCTAACTACTGGGTTGCCACACTGTTAGATCCCCGGTACAAGACAAAATTTGGCGAAATAATTTCTGCCATAGAAAGGGACGCACGTATACAGGAGTATCTACAGAAGGTGGTACGGATTCTTAGATCTGCTTTTCCAGTAAACACCAGTGCTGCACAGAGTGAATCTCAACGCTTTGTCATGGATAGGAGGAAATGGGCTTTTAGTTGTCCACATCTGAGGGACCGAGGGCTGGCTGCTGTGCTGAGATGGCATTGAGTACGGTGTCCCGGCAGAGTTGCACTTTTGGTCATATACCAAATGAGTTGAAAAAGGACAAATGCTGGTGGAAAGGGGAACAGGTGTGTTGGAAAGGGGAAAAAAGTTTTTGTCCGTGGGTTTGGTGGTTAAGCAAAAGTAACATTTGATGAAGAAACACCATCTGTTACGGTGGGACTGGCAGATTTGGATAAGGTGGTATATACTATGTTACCGGTATATAACGAAAATTAATAAGAAAAGAAAGAGAAAGGTATATATCCCCATCAGCAGTCAATGTCCACCGTGCTCCCAGATGGAAAAGGAGAGGTTGGCAACTGGAAGGTTAGGTGGAGGATACAGAGCTGTGTGGCTATGAAACTAATAGTTGCCTGAACCGAGTTAGACGCCACTCGGATCTTGAGACTGGGAGCCCTGTTAGCGTCACAGGGTCCACACGCCCACCCAGCCCAGGAACTCCCTGTTAACATCACAGGGGCCATTCAGTACGCTGACCGTGTGCATTGGGGCCACACCTGTGGACAGCAGGCACATCAGCAGCAGCAGGCCTGTTAATGCCACTGGGCTGCACAAGCAGGACTTGTAGGACAGGAGCTGGTCTTAACCGTTCTGCGTTACCAACTGTGGTGGCGGCCTGCATCGACGCCCTATCCCTGCCTACCTCTGGCCTAAAGCCGCAATGGGTTCAACACATGGAGGTGTGCTCTTTCAGAGCATAATAGAAGACTGCGCACCTCCTTGTTGGCTCCAGCCCGTTTTATAATCTGGGTCCGCCCCAAACCAGGGTGGACCACAATGCACCTCCTGGAGACAAAAGCAGAGTGACACGTCATGAGTGGCATAACTAGCGTCCTATTTGGAACCGCAACTTCAATAATGACCTCATGGCTGCCACGACACAAACACCTCACCAGTCATCGTCTGACCATCAATAATGAGGTGACAAGTCATAGGGGCGGGCCTCTGCAAGCCATTTGGGAGTGGCCTGGCCACATCGTCAGGACACCTGATGCCCTGTGGTCTATATGGGCCCCCCCACATCAGGGGCAGGGCCAAAGAGTTCATTACCGGACCTAGTTTCTGATGCAGTAAGTGCCTGAGCATGGTCAGTTGCATGAAATAGAGTCTCTGAAAAAAGACTATCAGCTTTAGCATGGTGTCTCGGCACAAAACAGGACTTAGACCCGGCACGGAATGCAAGTACCTGTGCAAAGAGACTTTTCACACTTATGTGAGGGAGCATGCGCTGTATCCCGAAATGAAGACTTAGCGTCAGGTATGGCACAGTCAGTCTGAGCATACTCACTAGGCGAAACACTGTAGTTAGGCTGCAGCTGGGGTAAATCGGCACACGCATGCGCACTAGCTGCCTCTCCACACTTACACGTGGAGCAGAAATTGCTCTTCGGGTGTGGACTTGGAGATGCTGTCTATGAACAGAAGGAAAAGCTAAAGGAAGCCTCACTTTCTAACCCTCCGAATTTTCAAATGCAGCAATGAATTCCCTGAGTTTGCTATAACATTAGCGTAGCAAAATGTGCATGAGGGTGTCCTGCATGAGGGTGTCCTGCACAGGTGCTAGAAATTGCTTGGCACCAGTGGGACAATAATGATATACAACATCCAGTTCTATGATGCCACTAAATGGCAGTATTTTTTGCTATCATTATAGCTTATTAAAAACAGAGCAGGAGGGTGTCCTGTACAGGTGCTAGAAATAGCTTGGCACCAGTGGGACAATAATGAAATACAACATCCAGTTCTATGATGCCACTAAATGGCAGTATTTTTTGCTATCATTATAGCTTATTAAAAACAGAGCAGGAGGGTGTCCTGCACAGGTGCTAGAAATAGCTTGGCATCAGTGGGACAATAATGAAATACAACATCCTGTTCTGTGATGCAACTAAATGGCAGTATTTTTTGCTATCATTATAGCTTATTAAAAACAGAGCAGGATGGTGTCCTGCACAGGTGCTAGAAATAGCTTGGCACCAGTGGGACAATAATGGAATACAACATCCAGTTCTATGATGCCACTAAATGGCAGTATTTTTTGCTATCATTATAGCTTATTAAAAACAGAGCAGGAGGGTGTCCTGCACAGGTGCTAGAAATAGCTTGGCACCAGTGGGACAATAATGAAATACAACATCCAGTTCTATGATGCCATTAAATGGCAGTATTTTTTGCTATCATTATAGCTTATTCAAAACAGAGCTGGAGGGTGTCCTGCACAGGTGCTAGAAATAGCTTGGCACCAGTGGGACAATAATGAAATACAACATCCAGTTCTATGATGCCACTAAATGGCAGTATTTTTTGCTATCATTATAGCTTATTAAAAACAGAGCAGGAGGTTGTCCGGCACAGGTGCTAGAAATAGCTTGGCACCAGTGGGGCACTAATGAAATACAACATCCAGTTCTATGATGCCACTAAATGGCAGTATTTTTTGCTATCATTATAGCTTATTAAAAACAGAGCAGGAGGGTGTCCTGCACAGGTGCTGCACATAGATTTGCACCAGTGGGGCACTAATGGAGTACAACAGCCACTTCTTGTATGCCACTAAGTTTACTCAATTTTTGGTATTATAATGTCTTAGTAAGTAACAATGAGATTGAGTGTGCAATGCAGGCAGAGGTGCTGCAAATATCTTTGCACTAGTGGGACTATACAGAAGTCCAATAGCCACGTTTAGGATGCCACTAAGTTCACTCAGTGTTTGCTAGTATAATGGCTTAGTAACAATGAGTTGGAGTGTGCAATGCAGGCAGACGTGCTGCAAATATCTTTGCACTAGTGGGATTATACATAAGTCCAATAGCCACGTTTAGGATGCCACTAAGTTCACTCAGTGTTTGCTAGTATAATGGCTTAGTAACATTGAGTTTTAGTGTGCAATGCAGGCAGACGTGCTGCAAATATCTTTGCACTAGTGGGACTATACAGAAGTCCAATAGCCACGTTTAGGATGCCACTAAGTTCACTCAGTGTTTGCAAGTATAATAGCTTAGTAACAATGAGTTTTAGTGTGCAATGCAGGCAGACGTGCTGCAAATATCTTTGCACTAGTGGGACAATACAGCAGTCCAACAGCCACGTTTAGGATGACACTAAGTTCACTCAGTGTTTGCTAGTATATTGGCTTAGTAACAATGAGTTGGAGTGTGCAATGCAGGCAGACGTGCTGCAAATATCTTTGCACTACTGGGGCAATACAGCAGTCCAACAGCCACGTTTAGGATGCCACTAAGTTCACTCAGTGTTTGCTAGTATAATGGCTTAGTAACAATGAGTTTTAGTGTGCAATGCAGGCAGACGTGCTGCAAATATCTTTGCACTACTGGGGCAATACAGCAGTCCAACAGCCACGTTTAGGATGCCACTAAGTTCACTCAGTGTTTGCTAGTATAATGGCTTAGTAACAATGAATTGGAGTGTGCAAAGTCCAGGAGGGTACAGTGGCAGGGTTGTGGGTCTCTGGGTAGAGGAAAGGAAGCCTGCCTTTCTATCCCTCCTAATGGGGAAATGCAGCGAGGAAATCCCTGACCTTAGCTACACAGACGCTGTCATCTTGTGTAGCTGTTAAACTCTGTTTTAAACTCTGTCACCTATGGCTCTGACACTGCCGGTATGAGCCCTTAAAAGGACTGATAGAAAGTGCTATCCCTAAGCTGTCCAGCACTGTGTATGAAGCGTATACAGCAGTATCGGCGATAGGAGCTGCGCCAGTGATGTCTGACACCAAGGACGCAGAAGGCAGATAATGGCGTGCTGGAGGAAAATGTCCGGTTTTATAATGCAGGGACATGTGACATGGACATCCTATCACACATGCCATTGCTTCTCTGGCTAAAAGTCCACTTAGCTGTGTGTGTCTTTGATTGGCTGACATGCTGGCCCGCCCCACTACACGCGTGCGCTTAGGGAAGGAAGACAAGGAAAAAAAAAAAAAATGGCGATCGCCATTATACATACAGCAGTGATCTGAGTGCGCTGTTCCCGCACACTATACACTGAAATGTCATAATAGTGTGAGTCACAGAGTGACTTACACTATTACAGCGGAAAGCCAGCAAGGAATTAGCTGTTTTTTTTGCTGCTAGAACCGTTCTCGAACGTATCTAGAACTATCGAGCTTTAGCAAAAAAGCTCGAGTTCTAGTTCGATCTAGAACAGCCCCCAAAATCACTCGAGCCGCGAACTGGAGAACCTCGAACCGCGAACCGCGCTCAACTCTACTTATAATATCAACATTTAAAAATCTTTCAGGCAGACAGCAGTACAGTAGCATCAATTGTCCCCCTCCTTATATTGCTTTAAAAGAGCATGGAGGTATGATCCATTTAACACACAGGCTGTAACCGGGCATTAAAATTTGAAAAATGAAGATATGCTACAGTGACTGGTGTAGGCCTTTTGCTCACAGACGCCTGGCACTACAGGCAAAAATGTCTTTATGTGTGAGGTGGAAAGAAAGGGTATCTTTTTCATGTAAACTGTAATGACATAATCAGACTTGAAGTAACTCATTTGCACCCTAATTTGGCAGTGTTGCTGCCCTTGCATGCATAGATGAATGAAGACTCCATTTAGAAAGGCCGCAGCTCAGCGATCAAGAGCTGATGCAGCACCTGCAGGCGTTTCTGCAAATATGATGAAGAAAAGGACCTCTCACAAGAAACATCGAAGCAATATGGGACCAAGTAAACCAATTTCTTAACCAAGAAGAAATATTGTAGGTTGCAGGATACAACATGGCTGGAAAGAGGGCAGTGGTCCAATAACTCAATGGAAAGGGAGTGTTTTTTATCAAGTACCTGTCAACCCTTTTCTTTATCTTATAAAATATGATGGATTTGATTATGTGAATGGACTTGAGCTTTACAAAGATGAAAGGGTGTCTGCTCTCAAAGTTCTACCAGATAGAGTTGCATCATCCCGAATCAGCGATGCTCATTTAGTAGAGTGGTGGCATTGGGGTCACCTGCCAGGAACATCTCCGTGAAGACAATTTGCCTTTGGGTGGCACTTCTCAGTTGAAAATCTCTTTGCGTGTGAGGTGAAAACAAAGGGTATCTTTTTCATATAAACTGTAACGACAAGATCAGACTTGGATTAACTCATTTTCACCCTAGGATGGCAGCATTGCTGCCCTTGCATACACATATCAATGAAGACACCATTTTGGAATTGCCAACGTAACCTCCTCGGCTTCCTCCTCCTCCTGCTGAGCTACACAGCAGCGTGCCTCTGGGTTCACAGCAAGTGGGATCTACAACCTTATCATAAGGCTTTATGTTGTCCCACTACTCCTCTTCTTGACTTGACGTAACAGGACAGTATGCATGCGTCTCAGTTATCTGAGTCTCATCATCATCACCTCCATCAGTTGATGTGGGTCAGGGTCTTGCTGAGACCCTACCTTTTCTGGGCCAGGATCCAACTCACAAAGATTTTGGGCATCGGTGCAGATTTTTTCCTCCTCTTCAGACTGGAAATCTTTGGAGCAGGCCAGTGATGGCTATGGGATAGAATGTGGGAACAGCTCTTGAGACTCGCCCATGTGTACTTCCACCGCAGTCAGTTTGCCGGTTAGAGATTTGTGACGTGAGCGGAAGCAAGTGTAATTGGGGTGGTACTTCAGAGGATTGAACTGTGTGTGATGTTGAGGTGCAGGAAGAGGAGGAGAGGCCACTTGATGCACCACTTGCCATCCACTCCAGCACCTGCTGTTTATCAGCCTCATTTCAAAGATGAAATGATGTGTGGCTGCCAAAGAAATCTGATGGAGTAGACTGTCCAGTAATGGAAGTTGTTCTCATTTTTCTTGGGATAGGATGAGCTGGCGTTTACTTTCTAGACCTTTGACTAACAGAACTTACCACATGTACACCTTCAATACCCCACCTATTCCCCCTTACACTACAACCTAGTCATAATTTACCACTCAAGGTTGATGTACACTAACACCTTTTAAACAGATATTTTGCAAACCTACGCCAACACCTGTTAAACACCTGATACAAAAGATTAATTATTTATTTCCTGTCTGAGTTGGCAATATTCTGAAGGACTAAAAAGTACCACTACTTACAAATACGTTTAACTGTGTAATTTGGAGCAGACACAGAAAAGGGCCAAGAAGACTGTTTTGCTTGTTCAATAGCAATTTTTAAGCAGGCACTAGTAAGAATACCTATAAATGTTTCAATGTGTTCACTGGTTACCTGTCTTGAGTCATATCGCACCCGCAAATCCAAGAAGACAAAAGCTCCTACTTAAAGAATACACTAAAGTAGTGAATAATGAAAAACTTCCAATACATCAAAATATCAGAGATGTTACATTAGATGATACAATGAGTGAAATCAAGACACCCACCCATCCGAACTGCAATCACCTTGCATGAAAAAGACTTCAATTTAGAGGAGATATGGTGAGAACTTTGGGTCAGTGTAGTAGACGGTGATCCCCAAATGTTCCCTAACTTACAAAACCCTCCACCAGGCTTCAATCCACCAAGGAAAACATGGGTTACTCTAAATCGTATCAGAACTAACTTTGGCGTCTGTGCAGATTTTATGTACAGTACAGACCAAAAGTTTGGACACACCTTCTCTTTCAAAGAGTTTTCTTTATTTTCATGACTCTGACAATTGTAGATTCACATTGAAGGCCTCAAAACTATGAATTAACACATGTGGAATGAATTACTTAACAAAAAATTGTGAAACAACTGAAAATATGTCTTATATTCTAGGTTCTTCAAATTAGCCACCTTTTACTTTGATTACTGCTTTGCACACTCTTGGCATTCTCTTGATGAGCTTCAAGAGGTAGTCACCGGAAATGGTTTTTACGTCACAGGTGTGCCCTGTCAGGTTTAATAAGTGGGATTTCTTGCCTTATAAATGGGGTTGGGACCATCAGTTGTGTTGTGCTGAAGTCTGGTGGATGCACAGCTTATAGACCTACTGAATAGACTGTTAGCTGCTTTTTTCTTGCCATAATACAAATTCTAAGTAAAGAAAAACGAGTGAAGTCAAAAGGGCCAAGCATCTGTGGGAACTCCTTTAAGACTGTTGGAAGACCATTTCCAGTGACTACCACTTTCAAAGTTTTCCCAATTTTTTGGACTGACTGACCCTCATTTCTTAAAGCAATGATGGCCACTCGTTTTTCTTTACTTAGCTGTTTTTTTCTTGCCATAATACAAACTCTAACAGTCTATTCAGTCGGACTATCAGCTGTGTATCCACCAGACTTCTTCACAACACAACTGATGGTCCCAACTCCATTTATAAGGCAAGAAATCCCACTTATTAAACCTGACAGGGCACACCTGTGAAGTGAAAACCATTTCCGGTGACTACCTCTTGAAGCTCATCAAGAGAATTCCAAGAGTGTGCAAAGCAGTAATCAAAACAAAAGGTGGCTACTTTGAAGGACCTAGAATATAAGACATATTATCAGTTGTTTCACAATTTTTTGTTAAGTATTTCATTCCACATGTGTTAATTCATAGTTTTGATGCCTTTAATGTGAATCTACAATTTTCAAGGTCATGAAAATAAAGAAAACTCTTTGAAAGAGAAGGTGTGTCTAAACTTTTGGTCTGTACTGTATAATTGTGGAAAATTTGACTTTGACTCTCCAACCTGTGATTGTGGAGCAGATCATCAAACAATCCAGCACATTGTTGAGGAGTGCCCCATGAGATCCTACCATGGTGACAAGAATGATTTCTATACTGTAAATGATCATGCTATTGCATACATAGAAAATCTTGATATTCGACTTTGATTTTTACCCTTTTGATATTTTCAATCATTGTCTATTGTCTTGTCTTTATTTTTATATGATGATAAGGTATATGTTTATACGATTAAATAAATTCAATGTGTAATTTTGAGCAGGGAATTAAAATGCCAAGAACTACTTTTTACATACTTACCAAGAATCTTTTTAGGCCATGCATGGCTAACTAGCAATGCCAATAAATGTGCCTAATACTATCTGATGTCATGCATTCCCCATTCTTTGCAGCAACTGTTTATTGTTGTGATCCTACACAAATTTAATATAATTGATGCTACATCTTTTTTTTCTCTATTGAGGTTACTGTTACTTATTATCTGTGTTGGATCAACAGAATTTACAGTCAGGGCCAGAAATATTTGGACAGTGGCACAAGTTTTGTTATTTTAGCTGTTTACAAAAACATGTTCAAAAATACAATTATGTATATAATATGGGCTGAAAGTGCACACTCCCAGCTGCAATATGAGAGTTTTCACATCCAAATCGGAGAAAGGGTTTAGGAATCATAGCTCTGTAATGCATAGCCTCCTCTTTTTCAAGGGACCAAAAGTAATTGGACAAGGGACTCTAAGGGCTGCAATTAACTCTGAAGGCGTCTCCCTCGTTAACCTGTAATCAATGAAGTAGTTAAAAGGTCTGGGGTTGATTACAGGTGTGTGGTTTTGCATTTGGAAGCTGTTGTTGTGACCAGACAACATGCGGTCTAAGGAACTCTCAATTGAGGTGAAGCAGAACATCCTGAGGCTGAAAAAATAGAAAAAATCCATCAGAGAGATAGCAGACATGCTTGGAGTAGCAAAATCAACAGTCGGTACATTCTGAGAAAAAAGGAATTGACTGGTGAGCTTGGGAACTCAAAAAGGCCTGGGCGTCCACGGATGACAACAGTGGTGGATGATCGCCGCATACTTTCTTTGGTGAAGAAGAACCCGTTCACAACATCAACTGAAGTCCAGA